>NC_044981.1:57768066-58968066 GCF_008728515.1 Papio anubis | reverse complement strand
TATCGCCCAGGCTGGAGTGCAGTGGTGCAATCGCGGATCACTACAACCTCTGCCTCCCAGGCTCAAGCTCTTCTCCCACTTTAGCCTCCATAATAGCTGGGACTACAGGCACAGACCACCACGCCCACCTGTTTTGTATTTTTTGTGGAGAGGGGTTTTGCCATGTTGCCCAGGCTGGTCTTGACCTCCTGGTCTCAAGCCATCTGCCTACATCAGCCTCCCAAAGTGCTGGGATTACAGGAGTGAGCCACCGTGCCTGGTCAGTATAATGCACTTACTTCTTAAACTCTGACTTTCTTTCTGCCACTTTTGCTTATAATTACATAATTTTTTGATATAATATTATAATATTTACCCTTAGGAGAGATCAGAATCATACATCATTCCTCACAGAAATTGAGAGACTTTTTTCCTGTTAAACAGCATTTTTTAGTGATTTCTCTATTGCCATGGTAAGGCAAGTCAAGTTAAATCAGAGGAGAATGTTTAAAGGAATATTCCTGAAAATTGTCTTATTTCTTATCTTCACTTTTGTGAATGGATGCAGAATTTGTGTCTATTTCATGAATTTCAGATTAACTTGTATAGAAAGATCATTATGCTGTTCTCTAAAATGCAAATGTGTTACGTTAATTTTCAAACTATTTGAAAATTTAGGCATTTCCTTCATTCTCCTTTCATTTAAAATATATTATAAAAGCATAGAAATATTCAGATCATGTAGAGTATGTACATCCAAAATAGGTAATTAAACAAATTATCTTGATTCTGCCATTGGAATTTTTAAAAACAACTTTACTGAGATATAATTCACATGCTATATGGTTCGTCCATTTACAGTGTACAACTCAATGTCTCTCACAATATTCACAAAGTTGTGTAACCACCACCACAATCAATATTAGAACATTTTCATCACCCTGAAAAGAAATTCTGCATCCTTTAGCCTCTTCCATGTCTCTTCACTTTCACCATTCCTAGGCAAACACCATCTACTTTTTGTGTCCATAGATTTGTCTGTTCTGGACATTTCATATAAATAAAGTCATACAAAATGTAGTTTTCTTTTTTAAAAATTGTATTTTATTGGCCAGACAAGGTGGCTCAAGCCTGTAATCCCAAAACTTTGGGAGGCGGAGGCGGCTGGATCACCTGAGGTCGGGAGTTAGAGACCAGTATGACCAACATGGAGAAACCCCGTCTCTAATAAAAATACAAAATTAGCCGGGCATGGTGGCGCATGCCTGTAATCCCAGTTACTCGGTAGGCTGAGGCAGAGAATTGCTTGAACCTGGGAGGCGGAGGTTGCACTGAGCAGAGATCACGCCATTGCGCTCCAGCCTGGGCAACAAGAGCAAAACTCTATCTCAAAAAAAAAAAAAAAAAAAAATTATATTTTAGATTCAGAGGATATGTGTGCATGCTTGTTACCTGGATATATTGGTGGATATTGGGCTTCTAGTTTACCCTTTACCCAAATAGTGAACATTGTACCCAAAAGGTAATTTTTCAGCCCTTGCTCCCTTCCCACCTTCCCCTATTCTGGAGTCCTCAGTGTCTATAATTTCCATCTTTATGTCCATGTGTACCCATTGTTTAACTCCCACCTATGTGTGAGAACATGTAGTGTTCGGTTTTCTGTTTCTGAGTTAGTTCATTTATGATAATGACCTCCAGCTCCACCCATATTGCTACAAAGGATATAATTTCATTTTTTTTGTGTGTGTGGCTATGCTTCTTTTAAAAAAGTATTTTGTTTTACCTTTGGCCACTGAAAAGACCTGGAGATAATGACCAACCCAGTAAAAATAACACCTAGCTCACAGACTGTGTTATAAATACCATTTCCAAATCAACGGAATTGATGCTGGGAGGAATGACTGATTCTAGATATGGATCAGAAAATGTATGTGATGAGGCTAAAACATCATGTCATAACAAAAAGCAAATAAATGATCAATTCTACTGGGATCATATAAAAAACACATGGTGCCAACTTGAAGAAGCTGCCACTGTTCAAAGACAGGACAATTTGACCACTAATATGAATAATGGATTAATCTATTGCAATAAAGTGCAACAAATATGTTTAGAGCTATAAATTCATAATGATGCTTTAAAAAACCCTATTGGTCTTCTTCAGAGCACAGGAGGAAACCAACTCATTATTTTGAAATCTGATAAAGAGCATTTATCATACATTTATTCTGACTTTCTTGTATGCATACAGATAATGAGGGGAAGCCAGGTGTGGTGACTCACACGTGTAATCCCTGCACTTTGGGAGGCCAAGGCGGTGGATCACCTGAGGTCAGGAGTTCGAGACCAGCCTGACCAATATAATGAAACCCCGTCTCTACTAAAAATACAAAATTAGCTGGGCGTGGTGGTGGGCGCCTGTAATCCCAGCTACTTGGGAGGCTGAGACAGGAAAATCCCTTGAACCCGGGAAGTGGAGGTTGCAGTGAGCCAAGATTGTACCATTGCACTCCAGCCTAGGCAACAAGAGCAAAACTCCGTCTTGGAAAAAAAAAAAAAAAAATTCTCAAAAAGAAGCTATCTAACACTATGTGCCTCCTAATAAAAGTACCACCTACAATGCAATATTATCAAGCAGACAAAAAACCTTTAATCTGAACAAGCCTCTGTCACTACCAATTTACAGAAAATACAAGAGAGAGGACCCTGTTCAATAGCACCATTGAACTATCAGAATCCATTTGAGAAAAAAGTTTTTAAAAATGTATACATAAAACAATGCACCCTGTGAATGCAGTCAGCAAAATCTAGAATATGGACTATCTATAGGACAAATAACCCAATTTTTTCAACAACTAAACTGCAAAAAAAAAAAAAAATTGAGAAAGAACCTATAAATTAAAAGAAATATACCAACCAGTTGCAGTGTATGGAACTTATTTGAATCCTAAATTGAACAAATTAAAAAAAAAATGAGATAAACTTGAGCAGTGATTAGATACATTGGATACTTGATTATATTAAGCAGTTATTGTTCATTTCTAAGTGTGATAATATGATGGTATGTTTAGAAAAAATAAATTATTTTTTAGAAATCCACAATGAAATATATTCAGATGAAGTGATATTGCTTCTGGGGTTTGCTTCAAATAATCTAGTATGGTAAAGGGTGTTGTATTAGGTATCTATTGCTGCATAACAAATTACTCCTACATTTTACAACTTAAAACAACAAACATTTATCTCAAAGTTTCTGTGCATCAGGAATCCAGACCTGGAGCCATGGCTCACGCCTGTAATCCCAACACTTTGGGAGGCCGAGGCAGGCAGATCACTTGAGGTCAGGAGTTTGAGACCAATCTGGCCAACATGGTGAAACCCTGTCTTTACTAAAAGCACAAAAATTATTAGCCGGTCATGGTGGCGCGTGCCTGAAATTGACTGTTTGAACTCAGGAGGCGGAGGGTGCAGTGAGCTGAGATCATACTCTAGCGCCTGGGCCATAGAGCGAGTCCCCGCTTCAAAAAAAAAAAAAAAAGTTTCTGTGGGTCAGGAATCCAGAAGCAGCTTAGTTGCATGTTTCTGGCTGAAGGTCACTGCAGCTATCTGAAGTCTAGAGGGTCTGCTTCCAAGTTTACTCGGTGTTTGGCTGAGCTCATTCCTCACTGGCTGAAGCTAGAGATCTCATTTTCTTTCCACATGGGCCTTTCCATAGACTGCTTAGTTAACAGCAAGATGTAGCAGCTAGCTTCCACCAAAATGAGAGCCTAAGATAGAAGCTTCAGTCTTTTATAATCTAATCTCAGAAAACACACACCATCGCTTCTGGCATATTCTGATGGTCACACAGACTAACTCTGATACAACCTGGAAAAGGGACCACTGATGGGTATAAATACAATGAGGACCATTAGGGGCCATCTTAGGAACTAGCCACCACATTGACCCAATGTTTTATGGACTTAGGTCAAGTGTTCATCCTTCCCCTGACCATAAACCCAAGCCTGACTGGTGGACCATAGTAGTATTTCTAGTCTTTGGTTTCATTTTTCAAACAGAAATTGCTGGTAAATTTTAGATCTTCTTCTACAAGGAACAACCTGATTTATATGTGCAGCCAGGCAAGCAACTTAATGCCAATATTTATACTTGGAAGTTTATCCTGTTAAGTTTTTTACTTTTCGAGCTGCATTTCTGTGATGGGTTTGAATATTGAGATGCACCAATGAACACTATCAAACCTGACTGTATTTACTTTTATACATAGCATATTTAGCTGGCATAACAAGTATTGTTTAATTAATGTCTAAATATTTGCTTTTTCTTTCCTTTTTTTCTTTTTTCTTTTTTTTTTTTTTTTTTTTGAGATAGAGTTTCACTCTTGTTGCCCAGGCTAGAGTGCAATGGTGGGGCCTTCCCTCACTGCAACCTCTGCCTTCCAGGTTCAAGCGATTCTCCTGCCTCGACCTCCCAAGTACCTGGAACTACAGGCGCCCACCATCATGCCTGGCTAATTTTCGTATTTTTAGTAGAGACAGGGTTTCACCATATTGGCCAGGCTGGTCTCAAACTCTCGATCCTCAGCTGATCCACCCCGTCCCCCGCCCCCCTCCCCGCAAAGTGGTGGGATTACAGGCATGAGCCACTATCCCTGGCCAATATTTGCTTTCTTTAAATCTGTGTCTTAATAGCATCCAGCTGATAGCTAGCTACCCATGAAAATTATTTGAATATACTTTTGCAGCAGGGGCATTTTAATATGTTTCTTTTGCAATCCAGAACCTTTAAGGAGTTGTTTTGGTTTAGATTACTTGTTTTTATTATACTATAGCCAGTAGTTCATGTTTAAATTTCGAACTGCTAGTCTAAATTCCACGAAGGCAAGAACCTGGTTTGTCCTCACCACTTTGTCTTCATTGCCTGATAATAGGATGTAATGTTCATGCAATGAGTGTCTATGGAATTAATGCATGATTTCTGGATTCTAGCAAGTTGAAAAACTGAATACCTCCCTCAAGACTGAAAATTTAAAATCCTAGCCTACATGATAAAAATTAAGTCATAGATACAAAATACTAACTAGTAAAAATAGAAAAGAACAAACATTTACAGAGCTGTTTTCTTAGCATTCTGTCTGATTTTGTTTTTTCTTTTTTCTTTTATTTATTTATTTATTTTTTTGAGACGGAGTCTCGCTCTGAAGGGCAGTGGCGTTATCTCGGCTCACTGAATCTTCCGCCTCTCAGGCTCAATCAATTTCCTGCCTCAGCCTCCCGAGTAGCTGAGACTACAGGCACGAGCCACCATGCCTCGTTAATTATTTTTTGTATTTTTAGTAGAGGCGGGGTTTCACTGTGTTAGCCAGGATGGCCTTGATCTTCTGACCTCGTGATCCGCCTGCTTCAGCCTCTCAAAGTGCTGGGACTACAGGCATAAGTTACCGCGCCTGGTAACTGTCTGATTTTTTTTTTTTTTTTTTTTTTTGAGATGGAGTCTCGCTCTGTCTCACCCAGGCTGGAGTACAGTGGCGTGATCTTGGCTCACTGCAGTCTCTGCCTCCCAGCTTCAAGTGACTCTTCCGCCTCAGCCTCCTGAGTAGCTGGGACTACAGGCGTGTGCCACCACACTGGTCAATTTTTGTATTTTTAGTTTCACCTGTTGGCCAGGCTGGTCTCAAACTTCTGACCTCAGGTGATCCACCTGCCTCAGCCTCCCAAAGTGCTGGGATTACAGGCATGAGCCACTGTGCCCGGCCAACTGTCTGATTTTCTTATGATTGCATTCAAGTTAGGGGAAATACCGCGGTAGAGACTTTTCTGAAAGTTTCCTTGCAAAGGAAACAGATATTTAGATACAGTATGCTGAAACTGGGCACAAGCCTGGTTGCAGGTTTTATCATGTTACATATTTTGCATTATTACGATAATTAAAGAAACCTGCTGTTGAGTTAGTTCTCTCAGGCTGGATTCTTCATTGACAAGAAATGGAAGTTACTGGTGGAGTTCTGTGGCATCATCTTATCAACATTATTTGTTGGCCTCTAGTGTTGGCAGGTCTCTAACAAATAGGTAACTGAATAAAAGAATTTTAATGAATCACACCTACCCAAATCCCATTTGATCCAGTTGAATTCGGTTGCTTATTCCTTCAATCTAGGGGCTTTTAGCTGTATATTCATTGTTTTGTGTTCCTATGTTAATGAAGTTCTAGTGGACGTCCACTTGTAAAATAGGTCTTTATTTTCACACTAGTAGTGTCTAGTACATCCAAACCTATTTATTGTTCTTCTTGCCAATGAATGTAGCCAATAACACAATGTAAACAAATGAAACTGGAATTTAAGTTGCTGAATATTATGAAGTTGTGAAAGTTGGCAGAATCAAAATGCAATCATTAATGTTAAAACAACAACAACAACAAAACTCTAGAGCCAGGAAAGGCCATGAAGAGAGGGTTCTCATGCTTGTATGCTTGATAACAAAGACTATCACAAAGACTCTACAAAAAGCAACCTTGCACAAAGGCCATTGCAACCTTACACAACAAATTCTTTTGCAAGGACATCTGCCCAGTAACTGCCTATCCAACCCTGGACTGGCGTCACCCTTGCTATTGATCTTTGCAGCCAAGGATAATTATTTGAAAACAATTATGTCATCCTCATTCTTTTCTTAAAAACCTTTGTATTCTTTTACCTCCCGGAGTATGCCCATAGTTTACTCTGACATCAATAATCCCACTGCAATACCCTATTCCCAAATAAGTACCTTTTCTTTTAGAGAGCCTCTCTCTGTTGTGTAGGCTGACAAAGTCAATGAAAGTGATGTTTGAGAGCTGCTCAAATGACAACAAAAGTTATTGTCAGATAAGGATCTGGCAGAGTTAAGTCAATTAAAAATTGAAAAAAATGAAAATTTATATGGATGCTGTATTAAATGCTTCAAGACAAAATTATCTAAATAGTAACTGGCTAAGGCTGGCCTTTGGAAAAATTAAAGTCCTGAAATATTTTTGCAGAAAATAACGAATCTGTGATCATATTCTGCAAGTCAGAAGTGAAATGGACATTATATTGTCACTCCCCCAAAAATCAACACTTGATGGCCGGGTGCGGCGGCTCATGCCTGTAACTAAGGAAGGTCCCAAGTGCAATTCTTTTTATCATTTTACTATAAAATCTGTATTTATTTTTTTCATGATTGAGAAGTAATGGCCATGCATGGTGGCTGCATAAATGTCATCTTTTGAGAGTGTCTGTTCATGTCCCTTGCCCACTTTTTGAGGGGGTTGTGGTTTTTTTTTGTAAATGTGTTTAAGTTCCTTGTAGATTCTGGATATTAGACTTTTGTCAGATGGATAGACTGCAAAAATTTCCTCCTATTCTGTAAGTTGTTTGTTCACTCTGATGATAGTTTCTTTTGCTGTGCAGAAACTCTTTAAAAGTAATCCCAGCAGTTTGGAAGGCCAAGGCGGGAGGATCACCTAAGATCAGGAGTTCAAGACCAGCCTGGCCAACATGGTGAAACCTTTTTTCTACTTAAAAAAAAAAAACAACAAAAATTATCTGGGCATGGTGGCCCATGCCTGTAGTCCCAGCTACTCAGGAGGCTGAGGCAGGAGAGCTGCTTGAATCCAGGAGGCGGAGGTTGCAGTGAGCCATGATCATGCCACTGCACTTCAGCCTGGGTGACAGAGCAAGACTCCATCTCAATAAAATAAATAAAATAAAATAAAATAAAAATAAAATAAAATAAAATACTTAAATTGAAATTAAATGAATGAGCTATTTCATATTACTGTAGATACCTCCATTATATTATCACTTCCAAAAAATGTGTATATTGCCACCTCTAAAAAAACAAAACGTGTTTGGCCGGGCGCGGTGGCTCAAGCCTGTAATCCCAGCACTTTGGGAGGCCGAGGCGGGTGGATCACGAGGTCAGGAGATCGAGACCATCCTGGCTAACATGGTGAAACCCCGTCTCTACTAAAAATACAAAAAACTAGCCGGGCGTGGTGGCGGGCGCCTGTAGTCCCAGCTACTCGGAGGCTGAGGCAGGAGAATGGCGTGAACCTGGGAGGCGGAGCTTGCAGTGAGCCGAGATCGCGCCACTGCACTCCAGCCTGGGTGACACAGCGCGAGACTCCGTCTCAAAAAAAAAAAAAAAAAAAAAAAAAAAACGTGTTTATATATGTGTGTGTCAGTTTGGTTATCTTAAAAAAATGATTAATGTCAACTTTTCCCAGTGTGTTCTGCAGAACACTAATCCCAAGCAGTCATCTGTGGAAAAAAAAAGGCATCTGCAGTGGTACAGGATGTTTTCTGTTTCCCACACCCTATTCTCTATTCTGCTCTGTTCCCAAAAGGCTGATCTATATAGACTGCAGGTTCCTTTGCCCTCTGCCTGGGGAGAGAGGGGAAAAGAGAGACCAGTAGGACATCAAAGGGGATGCGGAAATGTGGCTGAATATTTCTAGGTCTTTTATTGGCCTCCACCTGGATTGCTGTTAGTTGGCTGTATCTTCCAACTAAGGTCACAGCTTCTTTGAGGAAGTCCTAGCCATTTAGCTCTTCCCTTCAGTCCCAGTAACTGGTCCCCCTCCCTTGCCTCTTTAGGCTGGGAGGTGGCAACAGTATCACAACATTCCTGTTGGCTTCCCTTTATTAAATGCGTCTTTTGCCGGGCGCGGTGGCTCACGCCTATAATCCCAGCACTTTGGGATTATAGGCCGAGGCGGGTGAATCACCTGAGGTCAGGAGTTCGAGCCAGCCTGACCAAAATGGTGAAACCCCGTCTCTACTGAAAATACAAAATTTGCTGGGTGTGGTAGTGCATGCCTATAATCCCAGCTACTTGGGAGGCTGAGGCAGGAGAATCACTTGAACCCGGAAGGCAGAGGTTGCAGTGAGCTGAGACAATGCCTCTGCACCCCAGCCTGGTGACAGAGCGAGACTCCATCTCAATAGATAAATAAATAAATAAATGCTTTTTTTCCTTTTTATAAATTTAATTTTAAGTTCTGGGATATACGTGCAGAAGGTGCATGTTTGTTACACAGGTAAACATGTGCCATGGTGGTTTGCTGCACCTATCAACCCATCAACTAGGTATTAAGCCCCGCATGCATTAGCTATTTATTCTGATACTCTCCTTTCCCCCACCCCCCATCAGGCCCAGGGTGTGCTGTTCCCCTCCCTGTGTCCATGTGCTCTCATTGTTTAGTTCCCACCCACTTAGTAAGTGAGAAGATGCAGTGTTTGGTTTTCTGTTCTTGTGTTAGTTTGCTGAGAATAATGGCTTCTAGCTTCATCCATGTCCCTGCAAAGGACATGAGCCTATTCCTTTTATGGCCGCATAGTATCCCATGGTGTATATGCACCACATTTTCTTTATCCAGTCTATCATTGATGGGGATATGGGTTGATGCCATGTCTTTGCTATTGTGAATAGTGCCGCAATGAACATATGCATGCATGTATCTTTGTAACAGAATGATTTATGTTCCTTTGGGTATATACCCAGTAATGAGATTGCTTTGGTTCTAGGTCTTTGAGGAATTGCCACACTGTCTTCCACAATGAACTAATTTACATTCCCACCAACAGTGTAAAAGTGTTCCTATTTCTCCACAGCCTTGCCAGCAGCTTTTGTTTCTTGACTTTTTAATAATTGTCATTCTGACTGGTGTGAGATGGTATCTTTTTGTGGTTTTGATTTGCATTTCTCTAATGATCCGTGATGCTGAGCATTTTTTCGTATTTGTTGGCTGCATAAATGTCATCTTTTGAGAGTGTCTGTTCATGCCCCTTGCCCACTTTTTGATGGAGTTGTGTTTTTTTCTTGTAAATGTATTTAAGTTCCTTGTAGATTCTGGATATTAGACCTTTGTCAGATGGATAGACTGCAAAAATCTCCTCCCCTTCTGTAGGTTGTTTGTTCACTCTGATGATAGTTTCTTTTGCTGTGCAGAAACTCTTTAATTAGATCCCATTTGTCAATGTTTGCTTTTGTTACAATCGCTTTTGACATTTTCATTATGAAATCTTTGCCTGTGCCTATGTCCTGAATGGTATTGCCTAAATTTTCTTTTAGGATTTTTATAGTTTGGGGTTTTACACTTAAGTTTTTAATCCACCTGGATTAATTATATTGATTATACAATATAATTTTTGTATAAGGTATAAGGAAGGGGTCTAGTTTCAATTTTCTGCATATGGCTAGCCAGTTTTCCCAACGCCTTTTATTAAACAGGGAATCCTTTTCCCATTGCTTTTGCCAGGTTTGTCAAAGATCAGACGGTTGTAGATGTGCGGTCTTATTTCTGAGATCTCTATTCTGTTGCATTGGTCCGTGTGTCTGTTTTTGTACCAGTACCATGCTGTTTTGGTAGCCTTGTAGTATAGTTTGAAGTCAGGTAGTGTGATGCCTCCAGCTTTCTTCTTTTTGCTTAGGGTTGTCTTGACTTTAGAAGCTCTCTTTTTTGGCTCCATATGAATTTTAAAGTAGTTTTTTCTATTTCTGTGAAGAATATCAGTGGCAGTTTAATGGGAATAGCATTGGATCTATAAATTACTTGGAGCAGTACACCCATTTTCACGATATTGATTCTTCCTATCCATGAGGATGGAATGTTTTCCCATTTACTTGTGTCCTCTCGGATTTCCTTGAACAGTGGTTTGTAGTTCTCCTTGAAGAAGTCCTTCACATCCCTTGTTAATTGTTTTCCTAGTTATTTTATTCTCTTTGGAGCAGTTGTGAATGGGAGTTCACTCATGCTTTGGCTCTCAGCTTGTCTATTATTAGTGTATAGGAATGCTTGTGATTTTTGCACATTGGTTTTGTATCCTGAGACTTTGCTGAAGTTGCTTATCAGCTTAAGAAACTTTTGGGCTGAGACGGTGTTTTCTAGATACAGGATCATGTCACCTGCAAAGAGACAGTTTGACTTGCTCTCTTCCTATCTGAATACCCTTTCTTTCTTTCTCTTGCCTCGTTTCCCTGGCCAGAACTTCCAATACTGTATTGAATAGGAGTAGTGAGAGAGGCCACACTTGTCTTGTGCCGGTTTTCAAAGGGAATGGTTCTGGCTTTTGCCCATTCAGTATGATATTGACTAGGAGTTGGTATAAATGGTTAATGGTTCTTACTATTTTGAGGTATGTTCCATCGATGACAGTTTTTAACATGATGGGATATTGAATTTTATCGAAGGCCTTTACTGCATCTATTGAGATAATTGTGTCGCTTTTGTCTTTTGTTCTCTTTATGTGATGCATTATAATATATTTATTGATTTGCATATGTTAAACCCGCCTTGCATCCCAGGGATAAAGCCAACTAGATCGTGGAGGATAAACTTTTTTTTTTTGAGGATAAACTTTTTGATGTGCTGCTGGATTCAGTTTGCCAGTATTTTATTGAGGATTTTTACATCAATGTTCGTCAGGGATATTGGCCTGAAATTCTTTTTTTCTTGTTTCTCTGTTAAATGCTTAATTATCCACTGTGAGTGAACAATCTGTCTTCTTCTGGGACACTGATAGATATAATGGATAAATACAACATTGTTCTCTTGGAAAGATTAAAAATTCACACCTGCATATTAAAAGCTCTAGTACTGCAGTAGATAATGTCTAAGTTAGCCCAGTGTTTGCCAAACTTATTCATGAGACCATTTCTCTAATATATCTAAGAATATCCCTTGAAAATATTTGATTATAAAATTCCTTGCCTTAAAAACCACAAAATGGGCCGGGCACAGTGGCTCACACCTGTAATCCCAGCATTTTGGGAGGCCAAGGCGGGTGGATCACGAGGTCAGGAGATCGAGACCACTCTGGCTAACACGTTGAAACCCCATCTCTACTTTAAAAAAAAAAACAAAAAAACAAAACTTGGCCGAGCACAGTGGCTCACTCCTGTAATTCTAGCACTTTGGGAGGCCAAAGCAGGCAGATCACTTGAGCTTTGGAGTTTGAGACCAGCCTGGGCAACATGGAGTAACCCCTTTTCTACTAAAAATACAAAAATTAGCCAGGTGTGGTGGTGCATGCCTGTAGTCCCAGCTACTCAGGAGGCTAAGGTAGGAGTATCGCTTGAACCCAGGTGGTTGAAGATGCAGAGAGCCAAGATTGTACCGCTGCACTCCAGCCTGGGTGACGAGACCCTGTCTCAAAAAAAAAAAAAAAAGTGAATGCAGTACTAACCTAAACACACACACACACAACCAAACTTAATGGTTTATACTCTTGATGACTATTGTCAATCATTGTAAGCATCTAATTGTTCTGTGCTGTGTATGAAATATCGATTTCCTTAAGGTCAATTGAGGTGTATAAGCTTAAAGCTGTTAGTCGTAGTATTGACTTGTTCCAAGTGGCTGTACTTTTTATATTGTTTAGTTTTTATGATTCCAAATTTGTCTCGTATCAGGCTTACAAATGTATCTTAATTGCTACCCACGTGCTTCTCAACTTTAGTGCCTGAATTTCATGACATCCATTTTGGCTGCCTGGAAACTTTAACCCCTTATGTTCAGCATTTCAGTTATGTAAAATGTTGCTGTGCATGTACTCTTTTAAACCCTGAGGTAGAGGTGATTAATTCTGTGTAGTTCTGGCCTTTCAGCACATGATAGAATTGTATTTCTGAGTTAAGGGACATGTATGATTTCTTAGTCAAGCTTTTAATCGCCATGTGAGACGCTCTAAATCCCCTTTTGCCTTCTGTCACAGTTAGGTTTCTCCTAAAAATACTAAATTGGTCAAGTGTGGTGGCGCATGCCTGTAATCCCAGCTACTTGGGAGGCTGAAGCAGGAGAATCACTTGAACCCGGGAGGTGGAGGTTGCAGTGAGCTGAGATCAGGCCATTATCTCCAGCCTGGGCAACAAGAATGAAACTCCATCTCAAAACAAAAAAACTCATGCATATTTATTTACATAACTGTGTGGTGTAGTGGACAGGCTCAAACACAGGTTTGAATCCCTGACTTCTACCACTTATTAGCTAGTCCCCTAGCTGGAGGCCCAAATCCCTTACTATAAAATTGGGACACTGTTGGAAGGGAATCGAATTATAAGAATTACCTGAAAATAAAATCATTAATAAATGGTAGCTATCAATTTAAGTATATTAACTGGTTACTGTGGCAATATATATAATTATAAAATCACCATCAATCCTTTCATTCATACGTTAACACATATCACTGGTTTAATTCATTGAAGGCAAATACAACTTTTCCCTTATTCTCCTTCCAAGATTCCACTTAGGCTGGTTACCCCAAATGTAATGGAGAAACATTAACTGTCACTTTTAAACCAGTCTTTAATTTTCAATTCAGGTGTGAGGCACATATACACACACAAACATTAATTTAAGGAAGCAAGAATGTAGAATATAAACATGTACGGCAGACACTACTTCATGTATTTTAAAACTTACTTTGAATTAACTTCATTGTTTACATGTAAAAGAAAAATATTCACTTATACTTCCACTTCCCTTTAAAGTATTCTCAAATTATATTTCTTGAAACTCCAATAGAAAGCATTCTCTCTTAATCATGGCAAGGGGTGGGGTACTCATTGGTGACCAAAATCTAGTGACACCATCTTTCATGTTCTTTGCCATACTCTTAAATGCCTGGCAAACAGTAAATATTTACCAGATGAATATGACATTTAACTAGAGATTGAGATTCTCTAGCCAAGTTGAGGGACTACATCATTTTGAAGCACTCTAGAAAGGGGATGTGATTAAATGTGACTGCATGCCTGGGCTGGCTGCTTCTAGGTATAGAGCTGTGTTAAGGTGTGGGAATAGGAGAGCAATGCCCTAGGGAAAAGAGGGCACTAGGGGAAACAATGGTTGCAGTGCACTGCAGAATGACCAATGGCACCTACTTCCAGAGTTTTCCTTCAACTAAAAAGAGATGGCATTTTCTTATGATTCAGTAACTGCATTACTTACATCAGCAACATTATGGTTTTTATAGATAAGCCTAGGCAACTAGTCTCTATTTACACCATCCCATCCAAACCCAACTAACCAAATTTTAGAACACCATCAGATAGTTTCTTGCATTCAAGACTTCAACTCATAACTCTTTGAACTCGTATTAGATATCAGGAATCTAAGATGTATTATAGGCATTCCTATAATTAGCCATATTTACAAGATACAAAATATTTGGATAAAAAGCAAATTTCATCACATCGTATAATGTACAGATAAGGTTTATAAAGTAAATTAATTTATTTTTAGCACCATATATACAATCCAAACACTGCAAATTAATTTCTTTTCAAACTCAAAAGATATTTTTCATTAATCATGATGGCACATCCTCTCTCTCAATAAACGCAAATGCTGTTTTATGGGCTGTGTGGTAATAGTTTAACATTTAGTAATTGATGATATAAAATTATTTTCTCATCAAGACTAGGCTGTATTTCCTTTAAAAAAAAAAAAAAAAGCTCAGGTTAAACAGTCAAAAATTTGTGATTATTATCATAAATAATCCAAGATTTAAATAACCAAGGGCCTCCAGAGGCCCCTGTTCTTCCTTTTGCCTGTCTAAAATTCAATGGAATATATTAAGTGTTAAACTGGTATGAAGAGGTGGAACTAAATTCTTTGAAACACAAGGTAGAGTATCACTTTTTACTTAAACTTGGAGTCCTTTACATTTATAACTGCTATTCAAAAAAAATTAGACAAAGACATCTAGATTTAGATTAACATGAACTATCAAAGGGATTATTTTGGATCATTAAAGGAAACTTAACAGTAAGCCAAATACTAACATTTAAATTAATTTCAAAATCTATAAAGGTATGTAATTATTAATTTGCAAAGGAGAAAACTGAGGCTCAGAAGTTGCACAAAACCATGCAACTAGTAGAACTGAGCTTTAGAAACCAAGGCTGTCCTCCTCTACTATACATTATTTCTCCTCAGTACACAATAATAAATTGGTTCAAAATTATCTAGACCTTTAAAAAGTATATAATGGAAAGTGCTTTTAGTATTAAAACAGTTTTCATGAACGACCCTAACAAATTTTGTCTAACAGCTTACTAAAATGCTGACATCATTTATAATCCTTCATTTATTTGTAAAAAGATGAGGACACACATTAAGTGAAGTGCAATTCATTTGTTTTCTACAAAATAAGTTAATTTTAAGCAAAACAATCTCAATGGTGATAAATGCATGTCATTATTTATTTAGATGTTTCAGCTCTCGCACTAAGTTTTTACAAGCTGGTGAACACTGACAAAATTATTTCTCCCACAGAACTATAACCACACATCCCCAGACAGTATAAATATATGGTTGAACTAACATTAATACACATCACCATTTTACCAATTACATAATAAAACAAATTATCAAGTATCCAAATATTAAGTTACACAGCTCAAAAGGCATATAAAATATTAGATGTCTGCTCAATTCATTAGCAGAAACCCATTTCTTTTTTTGCAAGAGAGGTTGGGAAGGAAAAAAAAAAATCACACTTTCAAACAAAAATAAGTTGGTAAACACGCTTCTGATAAGTATGGAAAAAAAAATTACAAGAATTTCAGGAAGTTTATGATTACAATAACAAAGCATCTCTGCCTTTTAAAAAAATATTTTACTAAATTAAAGAGCATATTCTACATGTTCTGCACAAGACAAAGGCAACATTTTGCTAAAAATAATTAATAGCCCCCTCCCATTCTTTTCTCAGGCCCTCCCTGTTAAGTTGCACCTCAGAGTGCAAACATTAAATTAATGTAAGGCTTTTTTGTCTGAAGACATTAAAGACATGTGCTTCTGTACAATGTAGATTTTCAAAATGGAGGTTTTTTTAATAACAGCACAAAGTGAGATTTATAGAAACATATTAAATAATCACTGTAAGACTTGGTAAAAAAAAAAAAAAAAAAAAAATCAATGGTTAAGCAAACCTGATGTATACCGGTATGAATGTGGGAGATGTAAACATAAAGTGAGCAGGCAAATAACCATGTAGGCCCTACTTTCAATGTTTGAAATGAGTGAAGGAATAAACCACATAAGGTCTAGAGTGTTCATAGTTCCTGGGATTTTAGTTCTGTATGGTACTAAAAATATACAAGTATTGTGCTGGGTATTTTGGCACCTAATCTTCCTAAATTTCTTATGTATTGATAAGATTCTGGCATGGGAATAGATTTAAACAAGTCATAACTCAATACTCCATGATTTTGGGAAAGGTCAATTGATACAAATGACAAGCACATTTTATACGCTGACAGCAAGAATCTTTTGCCAAGTATCCAAATAGGTTGACTGTAACCCAAATACAGAGGTTGCCAAATCTGTCTAGCTTGTGGCCTGGTAAAACTGCCTTTCAATACTCCTATGGAAGCTTCATTAGACTTACTAAGCCAACATGTTGGCTAATATGTATAACAAATTAGACCCTATCTCAAGTTCCACTTCCAATAGCATTAGGCACCCCAATTTTATTGAATGCAACAGTTGTTTCTATGACCGTTGGAATCTTTGAAACGCAGCCGCATTTTAGGACGATACTTCTCCAAATACAAAAGTTGCTTGCTGTTAAAAGCTCCACGCCGCTTTCTGGGAGGGAGAAAAAAAAAAAAATGAAAGAAGGCAAAAGCCCCCTACAGTAATATTTAGTGTCTTATGGACAACCATCACCTTTCTTGTGGCAATTTATCTTTTGATTAATTAGGCTGTGACCTGATGCAGAAATGAATATGAACAGGCACATCAGTGCAAATGGAAAAAATCATAAAAAGTTAATTTTCCATATATCTTCTTTTGAGTATTAGTTATAATAGTCGACTCACAAATCCATTTATATGTAAGTCCAAGAAAAGACAAAACTAATTTATAGTGAAGTCAGAAGTTGCCTCTGGTAGCAGTGAAGATGACTACAAAAGCCACAAAAGCATATTCTAGAGCACTCAAAATATTCTGTGTTGTATTGGATGGTTAATTTGACTGTTATTGTCAACTGGTCTCCTTTAGAGACCTGTGCATTTTATTGTCTCTTTAATTATATCTTAATTATACCTCAATAAAAATACAAAATAACAACCAACATATTCAATCAAGTATTTAAAGCAAAACAATAATTCAAAAACTCTTGTTGGATTAGAATCTTAATAATATGAGCATCTGCATGAAATGCAAAAAAGAATGTAGTATCTTGATTTCCTGGTTTTAATACTATCTCAAAAAAAATCATGATTTGATGGGCTATTACTCACTGACATTCAATAAGGAAATGAAAAGAGAATCCATTACTTACTGTCTTATGAATTGTACTGCATCTTCGTATTTCATTCCACCTTCAATTAATGCTAGGGCAACAAGTACTGGAGCTCTGGTAAGGCGAGAATTTTGATAAATACTTTTTTCAAATTCAAATCTTCATAAATTTATTTCTCCAAACACTCCCCAACTCAGAAGTATCATTATCCACCACCCTTCCTGTTCAAGTAATACCTATGACAAACGTTGACTTTATATTTAAAAAATTATAAGGATGTTTCAAGTTTCTGTATTTTCATTATCAACCCAGACTTTTACCTAGAATCAAATTGATAAATTCATTTACCTCCCAAGGCCTGCAACGCAATGAACAGCAATACAACAACCAGGTTCTTCACGAAACTTAATTTTTACAAGACTTAACCAGTCATCAACAATCTGGTTGGATGGTGGTGCGCCATCATCAAAAGGCCAATCCTAAGTCAAAAGAATATTTAAATATTAAAAATTAAATATCTAAAATAGATCATTAATATAAACACTGTAGTAATAATTCTAAATTTCTAACATGCAAATGTTTTCAAAAGCATTCTCATTTTAATGTTTAATCACATCTTACTAAACCTTGTTGTCTACCAAATGTGACTAAATGCTCAATCTTTACAAAAATGTTTCACAACTTCAAATCCTTGCTTAGCTTTTCACCTTTATTTAGAAACTACGATTCTGCACAACAATATAATTTTTTAAATAGCTTTTTGAGGTCTATTTATGACTTATATAGATATTTGAATTTACTATTTGAATAAACTTTTGTAGCATAGCACTATAAAAACATAGGAACTGTTAAATACTTACAAGAACATGGATACCTTCTTTCTCCACAAGAGTAGTGTCGTAAGTTGCTTCACACACTCTTACTATTGTGGTAACTCCATACTTCTTAAGTTCCTGGATAAAACATACATTAAAATAATCTTAATGTTTAACCACATCACCATTACTCAACATTTTATATTCTGATCATCTCTGATCAGTAAGTATGCTGGTTAACAGAAAATCATTTAAATAATGAGATAATCTATTTATGTTTAACACAAAAGCAAATTTTGTTTTAAATGACAATGCTAGAATGTAAAAAGAAAAGTTGTAAATACCATACATATTTTTAATAAACTGGAGAAGTTTTCTTTCTTTTTTTTAAATGGTGTACCCCCTTCATACATTGAAGTTGTTTATAGTTATGGTAATACCAGATTGGGATAAAACATTAACTAAAAGGGGCTAGCAGCAATGCAGACAAAGGTAAATATAACTAAAGGCATTATTTATAACTAATTGAGTAATCTGACTTGACTCAATTATACTCACTCCTTAAACTTTACTCATTTGAAATACATAGAATGAAGTCTTAAATACAGTAAAAAAGCCCACATACCATTTAAAACTACAGGCTTAAAAATGCATTATTACTAATTATAACTCTCCTGACATTACACACACACACACGTATATATATAGTAACAAAAATTATATATATATATACATAAACAAAATATATGGTAATAAAAATTAAAGTACCATTAAAGTATTTCCCAGCCAGGCGTGGGGGCTCACACCTATAATCCCAGCACTTTGAGAGGATGAGGTGGGTGGATCACCTGAGGTCAGGAGTTTGAGACCAGCCTGGCCAACATGGTGAAACTCCGTCTAAAAATACAAAACTTAGCTGGGCAAAGTGGCGCACGCCTGTAGTCCCCCCACCCCCCCAGCTATTCAGGAGGCTGAGGCAGGAGAATTGCTTAAACCCGGGAGGCAGAGGTTGCAGTGAGCCAAGATCACGCCACTGCACTGCAGCCTGAGTGACAGAACGAAACTCCGTCTTTCCAAAAAAGTATTTCCATATGTTCTGAGAGGCCTATTTGCTGTTTCTTAACAACTGTAGGTATTTATAAAGTAAAACGTGTGCACATCCTGATATATTATTCAGCATTCAATTCCTTTCTCCTAGTAAAGAGGCAGGTAGAGTTTTGGCTACATAGCTACCATTAGGAAGGAACAGAATTTGTAGTTGAGGGATTCTAAGCATCAAATGGGGTCCAAGACCAACCAACTTTGGTTTATGGCATTAGTCATTAAGTTAAGCAGATATATAAAAAATCCATAAATGGCAATCTTTCCCATGCAAATTTCTTGCAAGATAAGTAAGAGTTATACTGTTTTACTGTCCACATATCAATTTAAGCAAACTCAGGTGCAAGAATTATTAACTCAAGCACATGCCCTTCTCAAAATGTATAAATATACCTCTAACCTATAGAAGACATTGACATTTATTTCTGGGAACTGGAATTGTAGGTATACCATCTCATATTTTCCAAAGTACTATTTATTTTGTTAGCTATAAGCTCCACTATTATATTGCAATCAATTTAAGCTACTAAAACATATCAAATCTTACCTCTATAAATTTGTTTAAGGTCGCATTGGTTGGATTGTGTGTAATAAGAAATCTCATGTTCTTGTATGTGACTTCCACAGGAGCTGGGCGGTTCATTCGAGCCATGTTAATTTAGTTAAAAAACACTCAATAGGGTTATGAAATAATTAAAAAAAAAATCGAATACAGAAATGATGCAAAGAAACTGAAGTCTACTTCAATATACTCCACTTGAAATTCTCAGTGCTTGAGTATGAAGTTGTAAGTAATGATAAATGAAATGAACCTCCTAACAAGAAGCAGCAATTCTTCAATCCAGTAATACTGAGGCCAACAGAAAAGAAGTGCACTGAGGTTTACCCCATCCAGGTCAGAACTCTTGTAAAATGCTCTGTGGATTTCAATTCAACACTTCTGTGTCCAGGATAACCACTCTTATGGGGGCTTCTTGGTGGAGTAGTAATCAGTTTCTACAGTTCACTTGTCTGCATAGAGGTCGTGCTGTGCCTGGCAGTAATCTCCACTGCCCTTCAGAAACTCCATAAATGTGTGACCAAGAACACCACAGAATTGCTGTTTAAAACAAAAAGACAGAAAGACAGAATAAGTTATTTTCCAATTCAAAAGAAATATATTAGGGTTTTACACTATTTAAGTACACAACTATCTAAAGCAGGGCCTGAGCCACTTCATCAACTTTTACTTGAATCGCAAAATTCAAGGGGTGAGTACAGATTAAATCAATCAGCATAAAACAAGCAGTCAGATAGATTAAACTGAAATCCATGATCTATTACTAAGATTCCTCAGAAAAGAAAAAAAAAGCCCATTGTTACATTTTTGTGAAATTCATATACATACTCTCATATATACATATTCATATATATTCTATCTATATAGTTATATTCTTTCTCTATATCTATATATAACATATAATTATGATTCTATTAATTATTCCTTTTGATAGTTGTTTTCTTTACTTTCTAATTACATACATAACTTTATGTTTTTTCCAACTAACGAAAACATTTTTACACATTAATACAAACTCCAGATAACTCTGAAGTTATTAGTCTTGCATAATTTACTTAACTCACAAACTGAAACATCTTAAGTTCCTTTCCAACTTTATGCTTTTATATCCTTTTCTTAGACTGATTTAAGTGTGTCTATATTTAGAATCTCATTTTATCCTTAACAATCTGTTATCATTCCCATTAAACTGAAGACGAGGAAAATGAGTCTCTAAAAATCAACTTGTTATATGAAATATAAGAATGTATGCTTATGAATTTAAAAAGGAAGGAACTCTCATTTATAACTATAAAGAAAATATTCATAATTTTAATAGTGTTCTTTTTTTTTTTTTTTGAGACGGAGTCTCACTCTGTCGCCCAAGCTGGAGTGCAGTGGCCGGATCTCAGCTCACTGCAAGCTCCGCCTCCCGGGTTCACGCCATTCTCCTGCCTCAGTCTCCCGAGTAGCTGGGACTACAGGCGCCCGCCACCTCGCCCGGCTAGTTTTTTGCATTTCTTAGTAGAGACGGGGTTTCACTGTGTTAGCCAGGATGGTCTTGATCTCCTGACCTCATGATCCGCCTGTCTCGGCCTCCCAAAGTGCTGGGATTACAGGCTTGAGCCACCGCGCCCGGCCAATAGTGTTCTTTTGTATTTTAAAACCAAAATGTCACATATACAACTCAAAACTGAAATCCAACTCAGAGAAGGGGGACAAAGGGATGTTGAAGGTGGAAGTGGTAGGTCTCAAAGTAAAGTAACTATTGTAACCAATAAATATAAACAAATATGAATGCATTTATATTTTCTCTAAGTTCCCCCTTAAGAACTAAATCATTTTATGCCAATATCAAACATTAAACCCACAGTCACAGGATACTTTTAAAATATGTACATGGAAGACACTGATGTTAATAATTAGTCTTCTTCCAAATAGTTTATAAAGTACCCGTGTACTTGGGAGTAAAGAGGGCTCTAAGGAAAGTATTAATAACAGGTTAACAAGAGCAGTAATTCATAGCCACTTCCTAAAGCACTTCATGTATACTCTCATCACCAAAAAAGTTTTAACAAAAGGTTCCATTAGTTTCTACGCTTAAATGTAAGCATTTGAAGTCTTAAAATTCAAACGATCTGCTCCCATTTCCATTTTACACCTTTAAATAGTCCCATGCTAGTTATAGTTTCTAGAACTTTGCTAAATTTTAAGAATAATTCTTATGATTATTGCAGAAAACATCAAGTCAAAAACCCAGCCTACTTTTCTGGTAAAACACAGAAATAGCATTAACGGTCATTTATCATAAGGTCCCATAAGAAAGGTAACTTTCATTATCACAAGTTTATTCAAACAAGCCCTCAGAGGTTACTCCCCCTACTTGGTCAGCTGGGTTAAAAAATTAAGTGTTTAAATTACACTTAATTTAAACATCACAGTTACAGTGAATAGAGACTGTAGCAATCTGAAAGTAATTTCATTATACTTTCACCCCAAGTTCTAAATACTATCTCTGTAGAATAAAGTGTATTCTGACAGTTTCCCAATGACATACAATGATCTTTAAAAGATTTATAATGACTTAACACAGTATTCTAATTTCCAGGTATTACTTTTCAATTAAAAGCTGATTTGAGACAGTATTTCACACCACTATTTCCCTATTTAACAGCTAAAACTCCAGTTGGCTACAACCTAGTCGGGCCATATCCCTTCATGTAAGTAAGCACTTTGATCAGGAAGCAGAGAAAGCACTATATTAAGAATTCCTTTCCTGAACTGGTTATTTTTACTGAGTGGAGCCACCTAGTGGCTGGGGGGACTCGTCTGTTAAAGCAGTGGTGACGACCCATAGCTTTCTGTTCCGCCCAAGACACTCCTCCATTCCCAATATCCTACCCACAGGAAAAACTATCCATGATGGGGATTTTTTCCCTCCCACATATCAGTTGCATTATAATCACAATCGTATACAAGAGGGGAGAGGAGGAAAGAGCAATCTCTGTGCAGAAGCTTAAGTCACTATTATACTGCAGAGTCAAGCCAATTAATGTGTATAACTCTTTTGCCAAATAATTCCTTGAATAGTCTGTTCCACATCTACTTAGGTCTTAGGGCACCTAAGAAAGCATGCGTAAAATGCCGCTCACTCTTGGGAATGATCTAGTTTTCAACTGACTAACAGGAAGCACCGCCTCAGGATCTGGATGTCGAGCAGGTCAACGGTTCCAATCGTAGTGCAAATCACTTAATACTCGTGGACTGGTAGAGGGCTCCGCGGCCAGAAGATAAAAAACCCTCAGAATTCTGGCTGTGGTTGGCTACTGCTGCCACAAACCAACAGGAGGCAACAACATATTACACCACAGAGTTCAGGAACAGTTCTAAACAGTCCCCGATTAAAAGGCGCCATCCAGGGCCCTTCCAAAATTGGCAGGGGAAACGTATGCTGGTGCCCGGACGGGAAGTCCTTCGAGTCAGTGTAACTAACAGTAGCCCTGTCAGTTTCCAAGACGCTCCGACCCTGGCCATTTCTCCACGACTGGCCCAGAGAAAGGACAAGACTAGACTTGTTCCCATTATCACGAGCCCGAGGTGGGGCGATAAATCCGGAACAGCTCGAATTACCAGGTGGAGCCTGGGAGGAGGGCGGGGCGGAGGGCCGAAGTTCTCACCTAGCAGAACCCCTCTCTGGCCCGGGCAGGGGTGCAACTCGCGGAATGCCCCCGAGGGCCGCCGCCCCGCGCACGCGGCTGTGTGCGCCCGAGCACGCCCGCTGCGCCCCCTCTCTGCGCCGCAATCACGGGTTCGCGCCGCGCCTTCAGTCAGGCGCGGGCGCCGAGGCCATTTTGTCTGAGGCTCGGGTCCCGGCCGTCGAGCACAGGAGTGTAGCTGCACCCAGTGGCTGTCCCGCGCCCACCCCGGAGCTCCGAGAAGCTCTGGGACCAGATCGTTACCACCCGTGCCAGGCTGTCCCGCCTACCCCACGCCCGCCCGGATCTGGAGGCGAACCCGCCACCGCCGCGCCCTCCCCGTATCCGGCTCCGCAGTGACACGCGCAACCCTCGCCCCACCCCGGGCCACGTCTCCCGCTCCCAGTACAGCCACTCTCCTCCGGCCGAACAAAGAGGCCCCGGGACGCCGCGGAGCCTGCCATGCCCGGACGGGTCGCGCCAGACCAAAGGGCCAAGGGCGGAGGCGGCGGTCACAAAGCGGCTTTTGTGCCACCCATCCGACCCGCTGCGGAAGCCGAAATTACCCCCGGCCGCCGCGCAAGCCGGACCGCGCCGCCCCCGTCGCCCCGGGCTCGGGAGGGACTCAAAAGCCTGTGCCTCCGGCGGTCAACCGCCACCCTGCAGCCCCGAGGGGCCCGGCGTCTGCCTCCGCACAGCCGGCCGCAATCAGCCGGCCACAGGGCCGTAACCAGCCAGCTCCCACCCGGGACCCACCGGAACTGCAACCCAGGGCAACCTGGAGGAGACGCCGGGCTCCGAACAAAGGCGACAGCAGGGATAGGGGGGCCGGTCGTGGACTCCCAACCCGAGAGGCGACGATGCGACGGCTACTCACAGGAATATGTTTACTCATTGAAGATTGTGGCCTAATCATACAGCCGGTCCCGAGGCGGCGGCGACACAGGCGGTGGTGGCGGCTGCAGGGCAGGAGGCGGCGGTGGTCGTGGCGGAGCGGCGGTGGCGGCGATGCAGGCGGCGGCGGGGGCACCAGACTCTACCATGCAGTGAGCGGCTCGGAGCAGAGCGCGTAGCCGAGCCGGCCCGCAGCCGAAGGAGCCAATACACGCGCCGAGGCGCCCTTGCGTCACAAGCCCTCCCCTTTATAACCGGTGCGACGTGCAACTCTCCAGCCACCAATCGCGGCCTGCAACCACGGGCCGGGAGACCACAGGCGGGGGCGGAGACCCGCCCCCCGCGGACGTCACTCCGCGGCGGCCGCCGCCGGTGTGAACCGGTTGATGAATGGCTAAGCGCCGAACCGGAGCATCCCCCGGGCGGGGGAGGGAAGGGGCTGCCGGGAGGACTCCGGGATGCAGGAAGCCTGAGGTTAAGAATGGGTGGGAGCGAGAGAGATTCCGATCTATCGACTGGAAGGACTCCTGCTGCAAACCACGTTTCTCATAATTAAAACCATCCAGGAGTGCACACATGTCACATGAGGAGACTCGAAGTTTGCCTGAATCGTAAAATGCAATCCCTCTAGGGCTGGAACCGCGTCTCAGTGTCGACCCTATTTTCTACTGCCTTAACCACGGTCATCTTTGCCAGTGGTTTACCTTGGCACCTGGGCCCCGAGTACATTCGTCATCAAATAATATTTATGTCGCACGACCGCTGTACCCGGTGACTCAACACCTTGCATGCCACGGCCTTAGGCTTGGTCAAGATGAATTCTTGTCCCTGGGGGCGCTTTCAAGCGGGGAGAAACTTACCTTCGCAAAACTTAATGCTATAGAAGATGGGGAGAGTATCTTTTGATGCAGACGAAGCCCTGTGCTCCCTATATTCTTTTTCTGATCATGCCTCTATACTACGTACGCGTGCAACTGCAGTTGGCTCAATTGTGGCATTTCGAAATCACATGCATCCTTTGTACTGCTGCTCACTTGATATGTTGTCTCAGATAATGAAAGGTTAGGAAGTGCTTAAAGAAAGTGTTTTGAGAAATTAAGAATCTTCGGCTTTGTCAAACACTGATGTAATTCTTTGCGTCAAAGCTAAAGCTCTTCTTTATGTTCGTTTTTTTATGTTCGTTTTCAGTCCTCTTTTACTGACTTCATTATTTAAGCCCCTAAGAAGTAAAGTCTTATCGCAGTTCTGTGCCATACAAGGGCAACTCTGTTACTTATAATCTGAAAACTCTTTCTCCTCAGCTCTGGGGAAGGAGTAAACAGGATCTTTACCTGCTTTTGAAGAACTCAGTTTTCCACTAACACTGAAGCCTTTTGTTTGTTATTTTCACTGAGTGTGAGATTGGAGAGGTCTTTAGGGATCAAATTTTGTCCTCTCTCAGTGCGCTGCAGCATCCTAGGATTTATTTAGAGACTCTGGTTGTTTAGTTACTCAACTTTCTTAACACTGTAAGTAAAATAAAAACTTTCAAAAAACAAAAACAAAATCCTGGGCCAAACTTTCAAAGGAAAAAAAACTAATCGTCATTTTGAAGAAAATGACTCACCTAGGACACATTTTAATCCATTAAAATCAAGGGAAACTAGCACACTTGAGAAATATGTCCCTTTACAAATAAATGATTTAAAAAAGTAAAGACTCTAAAATCTTAAATTCTAAAAAAATATAGAAAGCTTAAAAAAAATCTTGGGTGGTAGGAACAAAGCTAAGCAGGCTGGGGAATTCAAAGTCAAAAAGGGACAGATTTCATCATATATAAGAACTTAAAACTTTTATATGGCAAAAGGCTTTTGAGAAATGTTAATTTCACACTGGGAGAAAATATTGGTGATACTTCATGGGTAGGGTTAATATAAAAAGCTTGGCCAATGTATATAATAGTGTAGTTAAAAAGCACATATTCAATCAGCCACTCTTACTCCAAAAGTTGGCAAACACACATAATTGGAATAGTGAAACTTTTTCATGTAATGGCGTTTCAAAAAATACGTTTGGTGGGACAAGATATAAACTCAGCAAATGATTAACAGAGCCAAATCTGTGTTAGCCAATTTTCTTGTAGAACTTGTGATACAAGTTGTGAGCCTTGTGATCCACAGATCCTGTAATTACCACAAGCAGTGCTGACATGAGGTATCCAGTCAGCTATGCTCATCAAGTTCTAAAAGCTCTCAAATTCTCAAGTGGCCTGGGGGTCTTAGCCTCTCAGACAAGGTACCATCTTATTCTATGATGGAAGTAATATATTTAAAGGATGAAAAAATAAGGCTTTTGCTGTTGAGAGAAATGATGCACTTTATTTTATTTTATGTATTTATTTGAGATGGAGTCTTGCTCTGTTGCCCAGGTTGGAGTGCAGTGTCACGATCTTGGCTCACTGCAACCTCAGCCTCCTGGGTTCCAGCGATTCTCCTGCCTCAGCCTCCCAAGTAGCTGGGATTACAGCCACCTGCCACCACACCTGGCTAATTTGTTTGTACTTTTAGAAAACCCCATGTTGACTAGGTTGGTTTTGAACTCCTGACCTCAAGAGATCTGCCTGCCTCAGCCTCCCAAAGGAAAGGACACATTTTAAACAAGACGTAAGTGTGGTCTTACTGACCAGTCCATTAAATGTTCCTGCTTCTTTGTCAGCTGCCATTGTGGTTCACTGCTATGCTGAGGGTGTCTGCTGTATTGAGTTTAATACTTTTAAGCTGCAGATTCTTGGAGAACAGTAGAACATCCCAACATTGGTCAGGAGACTCCTGTGATTTGAGGACTCACTAACCCTTACAGACTTGCACTCAGAGCATTAGCACCTGTACTTTTTTAAAGTGGGTCTCTAACAAACTTGAAAATAGTGCTTTCAGACATCAAAAAGTGAGAAAACACCTCTAAAAGTCAGTGCTTACTCTGAGCTCCAGGAGAAGCTCTAATATAGAGGATTTTCCCTCCTGCTAAACAAGATTCTCGGCTGGAAGTTACTTCTCTCAGCAAAACATGTGTCCTTGACCTCATCACGATAGGCAGGACTTTCTACTGACAATTCAAAACATAAGAGCCAACAGTTGGGAAATAAGACTAGAAGAATATTATAAGGAAGTTGAGCGTAGTGGCATACAGGCTCATGCCTGTAATCCCAGTACTTTGGGAGAATAAGGTGGGTGGATCACTTGAGGTTAGGAGTTCAAGACCAACCTGGTCAATATGGTGAAATCCCATCTCTACTAAAAATACAAAAAATTAGCTGGGCATGGTGGCAGGTACCTCTAATCCCAGTTACTTGGGAGGCTGAGGAAGGAGACTCACTGGAGGGCCGGGAGGCAGAGACTGCATTGAGCTGAGATCGTGGCACTGCACTCCAGCCTGGGAGACAGAGTGAGACTTCATTTCAAAAAAAGAATATTACAAGGAATGTTTTTATGGAAGATGAAAGACTGCAGAAGGCAAGAGTGCAGAGGAAGACTGGCAAATCTTGATGAAGAAGAACAGAGAAATCTTTGCCAGAACAGCAGATCTAGTAAACATTGATTCCATTTATACCAAGTTTACAAAAGGAGTGAAGGATTCCTTGATTTTCAGTCTTCTCAGATTGGTTGGGGCTACAAGGAAGTCTGATAAAAACATTTAATATAGCAAGAGTAATATCATTGCAATGATAGATTAAATGGGACAATACCAACCTAGAAAAAGACACTAGATTGCAAGATATAATGACAGTCTAGCAAATATACTTAGTAGAGGCAAATACCCCAATGGGCCATAATCTAGTAAGTGTCTGGATACTGGTGCGGAGGGTAAGTTCCCATACCCATATTTAACAAGAGTCCTAAAAATTCAAGTATGCCATGGCTACTGTCAGCATTGTTAAAGTTTATTTCCCTCTTGCTGTTTTAGAGCAGTCTATTTTATATCCAATTAATTTTCTTATATGATTATTAAAATAAATATGTAGTATACAGGCATGCCTTCATTTATTGTGCTTTGCAAATACTGTTTTTTTTTTTAACAAAATGATGGTTTGTGACAGCTTTTTGTCAAGTCCATCAGAGCCATTTTTCCAATAACATGTACTCATTTCATGTCTCTGTGTTACATCTTGGTAATTCTCCCAATATTTCAAACTTTTAAATTATTATTACATCTGTTATGTCAACTTGTGAACAGTGATCTTTGATGTTACTATTGGAATTGTTTTGGGCCACCACAAACTGTACCCATTTAAGATAGCAAACTTATTTGATAAATGTATATATTCTGACTGCTCCGCTGATTGGCCAGTCCCTCAGAGAGACATGGCAATACTGAAATTAGGCCAATTAATAACCCTACAAAGGCCTCTAAGTGTTCAAGTGAAAGGAAGAGTCCTTCATCTCTCACTTTAAATCAAAGCTAAAAATGATTAAGCTGAGTAAGGCAAGTTGAAAGCAGAGATAGGCTGAAAACTAGGCCTCATACCCAAAACAGTCAAGTTGTGAATGCCAAGGAAAAGCTCTTGAAGGAAATTAAAAGTGCTACTCCAGTGAACACAGGAATGATAAGAAAGTGAAACAGTCTCATTGTTGATAAGGAGAAAGTTTTAGAGTTCAGCATTCTCTTAAGTCAAAGCCTAATCCAGAGCAACGCCTTAACTCTCCTCATTTTTATGAAGGCTGAGAGAGGTTAGGAAGTTGTAGAAGAAAAGTTTGAAGATAGCAGAGGTGGGTTCATGAGGTTTAAAACTAGAAGCCCTCTCCCTAACATAAAAATGAAAGGTGAAGCGGTAAGTGCTGATGGAAAAGCTGCAGCAAGTTATTGAGAAGATTTAGCCAAGAACATTGATGAAGGTGGCTACACTAATTAACAGATCTTCAATGTAGACAAAACAGTCTTACATTGGAAGAAGATGCTATCCAGGACTTTCATAGCTATAGAAGTCAATGCTTGGCTTCAAAGCTTTGGAGGACAGGCAATTCTCTTGTTAGGGGCTGATGTGGCTAGTAACTTTAACTTGAAGCAGATGCTCATTTACCATTCTGAAAATCCTAGGACCCTTAAAAATTATGCTAAATCTACTCTGCTGTGCTCTATAAATGGAAGAACAAAATCTGGTTGACAGCACATCTGTTTAGCGTGGCTCACTAAATATTTTAAGTCCACTGTTAAGACCTACTGATAAAACATGATTTATTTAAAAATACTATTGCTTGTTGACAATGCACATGGTCATTGAAGGGCTCTGATTGAGATGTACGAGGAGATTAATGTTGTTTTCATGCCTGCTAACACAGCATCCATTTTGCAACCCATAGATCAAGGATTAATTTTGACTTTCAGGTTTTAATATTTAAGTACATTTCATAAGGTTATAAGTTGCCATAGATGGTGATTCCACTGATGGATCTAAGCAAAGTAAACCAAAAACATTCTGGAAAGGATTCTAGATGCCATTAAGAACATTCATGAGAGGAGGTAAAAATATCAGCATGAACAGGAGTTTGAAAGAAGTTAACTCCAACTCTCATGGATGACCTTGAGGGGGTTCAAGACTTCAGTGGAGGAAATCACTACAGATATGGTGGAAATAGCAAGATAATTTGAGTTAGAAACAGAGTCTGAAGAGGTGACTAAATTGCTGCAATCTTATGATCAAACTTGAATGAATGAGGAGTTGCTTCTTATGAAGGAGAAAAGAGAGTGGTTTCTTGAGATAGAATCTACCACTGGTGAAGATGCCGTGAGCATTGTTGAAATGATAAAGAATTTATAATATCACATAAACTTAGCTGATAAAGCAGTGGGCGAGTTTTAAGAGGACTGACTACAACTTTGAAAGGTGTTCTCTTGTGTGTAAAATACTGTCAAACAGCACTGCCTGCTACAGATAAATTTTTTGTGAAGAGTCATCAATGCAGCAAACTCCAGTGTCTTATTTTAAGAAATTGCCACAGCCACCTTAACCTTCAGCAACTACCTCCCTGATCAGTCAGCTGCCATCATCATTGAGGCAGGATTCTCCAACAGCAAAGATTGTGACTTGCTGAAGGCTCAGATGATTGTTAGCATTTTTTAACAAAAGTATTTTTAAATTAAGGTATTGTAGGGTACCCGTTTCCCCCACTTCCTTTCTGTGTCCTGACTAAAATCACAGTGACCCACCAGCCGTAGCCATAGGTTTTCCTCAGCTGGCTTGAACCCAAACCAGCTTGAACATTCCCAGGCACTGATAATAGTATCTAGGTTTACTGGAAAGAAACTGACCCCGACCCTGAGCCAAATTCCTTAAATTTTCATGTAAACTCCATCTTCTCACCCCCTAACTACAGACTTATGTGGGTAAAACAACCCTTTTCTCTTGCTGTCCATCACAATGATACATTGCAACACCCTGCAAGTTTCTTTAATAAATGTTTTGGACTGATCACTCTGGCATTTGGAGCTTCTTTCTTTGAAACCTCAAACCAGCCCTGTCTCCAAATGGTTTGGGGTACTCTCTTGCAGGAATTCTCCTGCCGCTGCTTTTAAGGCAACTCCAGCTATGGGTTCAGTGGGACAAAACAGGTATGTACATTTTTTAGACATAGTGCTATGCACACTTAACAGACAACAAAGTAGTGTAAATGGGAAACAAAAAAATGCATGTGGCTTCCTTTATTGTAATATTTGTTTTATTGTGGTGGTCTGGAGCTGAACTTGCAATATCTCCAAGGTATGCCTATGCTTGAATCTCTATGAACATATAATTTGCACTGCTTAAATATTATTCAAAACTAAAACATGCTCTATGTTAAAAAGTGACTTAATATTCTTCCTTAAGACATTGATTTAAAGTTTTAAAGTTTTATCAAAAGTCTTTTGAATAAGTTTTGATGAATAATCAAAACTCTGTAACAGTGCTACATCCTAATTTCAGTGGGAATTTTAGACACAGAAATTTCCAATGAGCAAATAAACTTGTCACAACAAGCCTTTTAAGGAATCTGGCCTAAAGACAAAGTCCAAAGGTCAATAGCTGCCTGTAGGCTACTGTGTTTTGTTCAGAGTCAGATATATAGAAACAGTCACCCACCTAGGAGGGTACTACAGATGTAAATGTTTATCTTAATAAATGAATCCTGCTGCATCAGAAGTAACATCTTATCAAGTCATCAAATCAAACCATTTGAGGTAATATTTTTTCTGTAAAATTGATTAAGGCAATTTTGAACAACTTTTTTTTTTTTAAGTCTATTTTAAGAAACAATTCTCTTCAATCAATCTCTATTAGGCCCATTCTCTGTCCCTTATTTTTCATGTCTAATTGTAATCAATCTAAATATAAACCTGAAAGTTGCCTGGGTAGTCTCCAAATCAAATGAGAATGTGTATTCACATTAGTAATTCTGCCGCTTAATATAGTATTTACTTCTATAGGAGCTTAGTATGCATGTTAAGGACTTAGTATGCGTATTAAGATGTAGTCAACACAGTCAGACCCTGTCTCTACAAAAGAAAAAAAAATTATCTGGGCATGATGGTGCATTCCTGTAGATGTAGCTCACTGGAAGGTTGAAGTGGGAGGATTGCTTGAACCCAGGAGTTTGGGGCTGCAGTGAGCTATGATCATGTCACTGCACTCCATCTGGGGCAACAGACCAAAGACCCTCTCTCTCAAGGAAAAACAAAAAAGAAATGATGGACAGATTGATTAGTAAGAGAATACTTTTCATTTCCATGCTGAAAGTCACCATTTCCTTGGGGCACTGAATAAAGGATTTATTATGAATCTATAAATAACTCATGACTGATTTGCCTACTGGTACCTGGAGGAATCTGGTTTGAGAAGACTCTTCTTATTTTAGTAAATTTGGTGAAATTTCTGTTGCTGTTCTATAGCCTGAATAAAAATCATTTGGGAATTGAAAATCAGGAAGGCCACAGTCTCCATGTGATTGTTTAGAACATGTTGAATTATGCCACAGTCTGAACTGAGGCAAAAATAGCTTAGGAAAGGAGAATTTAATCTGGCTAGAGAAAGGGAATGGAGTATAAATAAATTTTAAAGGTTGGATATGCATGCTATGGCAAAGCTGTCACTTGACAGGTTTAATTTACAGAGTTGGCATTTAGGCTGCAGATAATCCAGACAGACACTGACCTAAGCAGCATTACTGGGGCAGGCCTTACATAAGGAGAAATGTTGTTGAACAATTTCCTGCAAGCATAATAATATTTATTTAACAAAAGCTACAATAGTCATGCTTTTTTCCTATCCTGACACAGTTGCTTTTTAACTAGGGATGTTCAACAAACATTGCTATCTTCGTGTATTTCTATAGCTCCATTCATGGTTGGAAGATACTGAACAAAAGAGAAAATGAGTATAGAAGCCTTTTGAAATTTTTTTTTTTTTTTTTTTTTTTTTTTTTTGAGACAGAGTCTCGCTCTCTTACCAGGCTGGAGTGTGCAACGGCGCGATCTTGGCTAACTGCAACCTGCATCTCCCGGGTTCAAGTGATTCTCCTGCCTCAGTCTCCCAAGCAATTAGGATTACAGGCATCTGCCACCACACTCGGCTCATTTTTGTATTTTTGGTAGAGATGGGATTTCTCCATGTCAGCCAGGCTGGTCTCGAACTCTTGACCTCAAGTGATCTGCCTGCCTTGGCCTCCCAAAGTGCTGGGATTACAAGCGTGAACCATCATTAAGTATAGTTGTCCTATAATGTATTTCTTTAATCCTCAGACGTATTAATGCACATAATAAATACTCAACCACTATTTATTTGGATTCTATCATATTGCTTTCCCACATAAAATTCTATTAGGGCATCCCATTCCCAGTTTTTCTAAGTTTTCTTTGCAGGGTTCTTAGTCTCTTAATCCCATTAACAATGGTGTTCACTAGAGTTTTGTCCTAGGGCCTCCTCGACTCACTTTCCACTTTCCTTGGGGTTTTCACCTACATCCACAGCTGTGGCTGTCAACCTTCCCTCCTTCCCCAGCACATATGTGTTAAATGCCTAGCATATGCCAGGCACTCTGCTATCTTATGAAAAACATAAACATGTTTTCTGCCCCAGTGAAATTTATATACAGATGAGGAAAGAGAGAAAATAACAAGTAAATAAGCATAGAATATATTTATAATCTGTGCTGTGAAGGAGGTCAACAGAATGGCTGGGGTGACTTACTTTAGACAGTGAAGTCAGGGGTGGTGTCTCCCAGGAGATCCAGATCTAAATGATGAGAATGAATCACAAAAAGAGGGGGAGGAAGAGAGATATTTTTGGTGGAGGAAATGACAACACAAAATTTCAGGTGGGAGTTTGGTGGTACTCAAGGAGTTGGAAGACCTGAGGGACTGCAGCAATACAAGCAAAGGAAATAAGCCCAGACATCTAGCAGGGACTGGATCATGCAGGACCTTGCAGGCCATGGAAAGAATCTGGATTTATTTCAGTGACAGTGAATCACACCACATATCAGGAAATGTGTTTTAAGAAAATTGTTTTTCTGTTCTGTGGAGAATGGATTGGAGAAGGCCCTAGAGTAGAATTATTTTAACAGGGTGAAACACTTGAGATTTCCTCCCTTGTCAAATGGAAGGCAATGTTGGTGTTGACTATGATCAGGACAGTGGAGTCAGAGAAAGTGGAGAGATTAGAAATATGGAAATACAATGGAGAAGATTTACATCACAAAATGCCTCACTGCCTCCAAATTGTTGTCAAAGGCCAGAGATATAAGGCCATGATTTTGAGCCTATTTTATGTTGTGGTGCTGAATGTATAGGCACACTGATGAAAAGTTCCGTAATTTCACATTTTCATTAGCAATATGTTTGTAAGGAATAAACCAGAAACTTAAAATAAATAAAGGCACTCAAATAATACTTAGAGAAAGACACTATTTCTGAGGGTTTTGAGAATACAGCAGCGGGACTCCTAAAAATTGTGTATTTAGGTTTTAAGAGAACAATTAAACTCTTGATAGATTACTATAACAGCAAGTATAGCTAAAATTTATTGTGCTCTTATTGTTTTCCAAGCTATGTGCTAAACACATATTTGCACTGTTTTGTTGAATTTGTTAGAATACTCAGACTCTGAGATAGAAATTAGTTAAAAAATCAACTCATAGTGGGTGATATCACTTGAAGTATCTATATAATGAAATACTTTTCAGATATTAAAACTATCTTGGTGGCTCACGCCTGTAATCCCAGCACTTTGGGAGGCCAAGACAGTTGGATCACTTGAGGTCAGGAGTTGGAGACCAGCCTGACCAACACGGAGAAACACTGTCTCTGTCTCTACTAAAAATACAAAATTAGCTGGGTGTGGTGGATGGCGCCTATAATCCCAGCTACTCGGGAGGCTGAGGCACGAGAATCACTTGAACCTGGGAGGCAGAGGTTGTGGTGAGCCGAGACCACACCATTGCACTCCAGCCTGGGAAACAAGAGCAAAACTCCGTCTCCAAAAAAAAAAAAAAAAAAAAAGAAAAACTTAATGTCTTTAACATAAAGAAATAATTGTAATGTTAAATAAAGAGAAACAACACTATGAAAAAAGAGAAAGAAATAAACTAAAATGTTAACAGGTAATAACTGACATTTAAATACTTTATGGGTGTCACTGGGTGATGTGATGATAAACAATTTTTTATTTGTAACTTCCTATATTTTGTAATTTTTTTTCCAAAAATGTTGCTCTTACAGTTGGGGAAAAATCATTTCAGATAAATGCTCAAAGAGGTTGCACTGATAGGTCTGTAGCCTTATTGTACTTTCTGCAGCAGAGATAGAACCACCAGCTTATCCTAACCTGACGGCAATTGTCAAAAACATTATAACCACTTTCATTGTGATTCCGTGTTCTTGGATAGTTAATCTGATTATAATTTACTTTCAATGTGTATTTATTAGCCATCAAATGTGAGAATATAATGCCCAACCAGTGAGAAGCTCCCTGGGGACTTAAAGTTGTTTATATATCATGTTTGTGGCTATAAACCAAGAAATTGCCTCTAAATGTTTGGAAACATCTAAAACCCAAGGTGACTTGGGTATAACCTAAGGGAGGCTGCCCTGGAATGTGATTGTAAGCGAAACAAAATCAATTTTATTTTATCTGCCCAGAGGAAGATTGTGAGAACAGAAGGAAGATGATGACTGGCTACACAGAGGAGAAAGGTCTAAAGATTTGAAGGTTGTCAGTGTTTATCAGGCACTGTCTAGGGAAGAGGCATTGAATCTGTACTAAACATACTGGTTGTTGTAGAAATATACCTTATTTTAGGATAGTATTAATAACTGACTGACATTTATTGAGTGCTTACTATGTATTAAGTACTATATTAATCCTTTCATAAATCTCTCCAGATTGATATTATCCCCATTATCAAAATCAGGACATGCAGCCTCAGAAAGCTTAGGGTCATACAAGTATTATGTGATGCAGCTGGAATTCAAATTCCAGTGGCTTAACTGTAAGAGTCCCTGCTTCCATTACTCTGTTAGGCTGCACTCATGGCCTTGAAATATCCCTTAAGGTTATTTACTTTCTTATTCTCTGGTTCTTTGCTAAACAAACAAGCTGTCAATTATTAATTTGGCTTCCTACATGTTCTGATCCTGTAAAGGAATTATTCCATTACAAATGCACTGGCATTTGGGCTTATATGTCATCCTTCCATGAGTTTAGTAAAAGTGAATCATAAAATATGATTACACAATACTTCACTGAAAATTTGCCCTTCCTTTTCATTCTGATGGCTATTTCAACAGAAGTTGTTCCCTAGACTAATGCTACTCCCACTGTAGTCTGTGAACTGGTGCCAATCTACAAACTGATCTGAGAGGAGATAAGCATAGAAATTGAGAGCAAGCATTTAAAAACTTTTACAGCAATTTGACAGGGTAACTTTATTTCTATTGAACTTAATTTCAAAAATTAGACTTTGTGGCCAGGTGCAGTGGCTCACACCTGTAATCCCAGCACTTTGGGAGGCCGAGACCTGAGGTCAGGAGTTAGAGACCAGGCTGGTCAACATGGCAAAAACATATCTTAAAAAAATATACACAAATTAGTGGGCCATGGTGGCACATGCCTGTAATACCAGCTAGGGTGGCTGAGGCAGGAGAATCACTTCAACTTGGGAGGTGGAGGTTGCAGTGAGCCTAGATCGTGTGCACTGCCTTCCAGCCTGGGCAACAGAATGAGACTGTCTCAAGAGAAAAAAAAAAAAAAGGCTTTGTGTTTTGTTTTTTACTTTTCACTTCTCTTTTCTTTTTTTCTTTTTCTTTTTTTTTTTTTTTTGAGACAGAGTCTTGCTCTTGTCATCCAGGCTGGAGTGCAATGGCGTGATCTCAGTTCACCGCAACCTCTGCTGCCTGGGTTCAAGTGATTCTCCTGCCTCAAGGCTGATTCTCAGCCTCCCAAGTAGCTGGGATTACCGGTGCTTACCACCACACCCCGCTAATTTTTGTATTTTTAGTAAAGACAGGGTTACCCCATGTTTGCCAGGCTGGTATTTTTCACTTTTCAAGTAATTCGTTTTTATTGGGAGGCACTATTGTAAATGATGAAAACTATGGAAATTGGTTAGATATGTTATGAAATACATTACCATGAGGTACCTTCCTTAGTCTTTCATGAATGAGGCCACTCCCTAATCTTCCACAATATTATATATTCTTGGTATGTCCATCCTGGGTTGCTGTTGTCAAGAAAAAACACCATTCTGGCCAGGTACGGTGGATCACCCCTGTAATTCCAGTACTTTGGGAGGCTGAGGCAGGAGGATTGCTTGAGCGCAGGAGTTCGAAACCAGCCTGGGCAAACCTGCCTCAGACTCCCAAAGTGCTAGTATTACACGCATGAGCCACCATGTCTGGCTGTGAAATTCATTTTTTTTTTTTCTTTTTTGAGATGGAGTCTCATTCTGTCACCCAGGCTGGAGTGCAGTGGCGTGATCTTGGCTTACTGCAACCTCTGCTTCCTGGGTTCCAGTGATTCTTCTACCTCAGCCTCCTGAGTAGCTGGGACTACAGGCATACACCACCATGCCTGGCTAACTTTTGTGTTTTTAGTAGAGACAGGGTTTCACCATGTCGGCCAGGATGGTCTCCATCTCCTGATTTCATGATCCGCCCGCCTCGGCCTCCCAAAGTGCTGGGATTACAGGTGTGAGCCACTGCGCCTGGCCGTGAAATTCATTTTTTAAACCAAATGTTTTTTTTTTTTTTTTTTTTTTGCTGCTATTTAAGCCATTTTTCTTTTATTTAGTGTTCCTTGTGAAAAGCAAATTTTCTGTTTTTACAAGTAAGGATGGAAATGAAACTGTCAAATAGCTTTATACACTATCACTTCCCCTAATAACTCCACTGAAGTCCCTGCTGTTTACAAGTATCATTATATTATGATCCTTTTAATTAATGTAGAACAGTTTTTTTTTTTTAGAATAGCTTTAATAATCTTTGTTACAAGGGAGTATTTATAAGATATATTTTTCTTCATTGGCATGTTATTTGTAAATGTGAACTGATTTTGGTGAAGTTAAACTTGTTAATTTCCCACTAATGGACATGGTGAACATCAGTGATTCATCTCTCCAGTGTTCTTTTGACTGATAAGGGGAGCAGAGTGAGCAAAATGATCTATCCTTCATGCCTCCATACAGTCAAGCCATCCTTATGGCCTTTGATGTGTCCTGTTTAAAGCTATTCACCCTTCAACATTTATTCAGTGCTTACTATGTGCAGGCACTGTAATAGACACTTTAGGAGCATTATGTAAGTCTTACGACAATCCTACCTGACAGATGAGGAAACTCATTCCATATCTTTATTTCTTTCTTGAAACTCTCTTGTTTTGCCTACATTTATGGAGACCTCTGGGATGGCTTGTCTTCCTCTGCCTCGCTGCCCTATAGGTGTTGGTATTTTAAAGAATATTTCCTATTCTCTCTCTGCCATTCTCATACACTTTACAGTTTCAGACTTACTTAGAGGACTTCTTTGATCTCAACTTCCAAACATTCAATGATGACTCTAAGATGTGCTTCCAGTAAAGTCTTCTCTTCTGAGCTCTGGGTATATATATATTTCCATGGGATGAACTGAGGCACCTCATATTCAACATGGCTTAGACTGAGTCAATAATCTCTTTTCCCCCATGAGACCTGTTCATCTTACTGTTATCATGAGACAATGACTGGAAACTTTGTCCCTCAGGTGCTCAAGCCACAGACATGGCAGTCTTACTAGACTCCTCCCTTTTCTTCTTTTCTGTCTGACTGGCTACCACATTCTATTGAGACTGGAGAGCAGTGGCTCAGAAACTGTCCCCCTCCTTCTAATTTTTTACTGTCAAAAGCATTATTTGTTCATTTGCTGCTGCTTTCCTTCCCTGCTTCCTTCTCTCCTCCATCCCTCCCTCCTTCTTCCTTTTACTTCCTTCCACAATATTTTCTGAGTTGTACTGCAATAACTTAATTCAATGACTTGTCTTGTCCCATCTAATCCACCCTGCATTTGAAAAATGCATATGTAGTCGGGCGCGGTGGCTCACGCCTGTAATCCCAGCACTTTGGGAGGCCGAGGCGGATGGATCACAAGGTGGTGGATCACTAATTTTTGTATTTTTAGTAGAGACAGGGTTTCACCATGTTGGCCAGGCTGGTCTCAAACTCCTGACCTCAGGTGATCCACCTGCATTGGCCTCCCAAAGTTCTGGGGTTACAGGCATGAGCTGCCATGCCCACACCTAATATTAATTTTTCAATTAAATTTTCCTGATTTCCTCATCAACACAGATATTCCATTCCCTGTACTTCCATTGTACCTTGCAAATACCTCTGCTGCAGCATTCATCCCATGATGATAATCATTCTTTAAACATCATCTATCTCCCTCATACCTTTTGAAGATCCAAGGCAGAGGCTGTGTTCTGTTAATTTCCCTGTGCTTAACACAGTGCTTGGCACATAATAAGTATTCAATAAGAAACTAGCATATTTTATGCTATTATTATTTCATGCTTGATTTCAGGATGTTTGGATGACTCTGCTAGTGTTTGGTAGAAAACAGAAACCCTGAGAAATAGGATCTGGCAGCAGACAATGAGATTAGAGGATGAAATCAAGAAGTGATGATGATAACAGATGGGTTTATCTTCGATAGTATCACCTAAGTGCTACAGATCGTTTACTAATTTCTGCTTGTTATATTTGAGCATTTCTTGTGAAAGCCGATTAACAACTCACTTTTACATTACTGTTTAGAATAATCATACTTTTTATTCTTTGAAATGAATAACAAGAAGTGACAAGCAGTATCAGTGACTCAGGAATAAATTATTGATGTAGTACAGATTCACCCAAAGCGATAGTGACATGCTGATCTCTTTGGCAAAGCCTTTGTTCAGAGAATTTTAGACTTAACTTCCCCTGTGGTATCATCCTCCCATTATGCATTATGAGGCATACAGAAACCATGCCCTGAGAAAATATCTAACAAGGCACACCTAAGGCAAGTTTGCTGTAATATCTTTAAGTTGTTTTATTAGGCAGAGCATAGTGGCTCAATGCCTGTAATCCCAGCACTTTGGGAGGCCAAGATGGCAGGATCGCTTGAGCCTGGGAGCTTGAGACCAGCCTGGGCAACATAGTGAGACCTCATCTCTACAAAATACATATATATATATATATATTTGACTAGCTACTCTGGAGGCTGAGGCAGGAGGAAGCCTTGAGCTGTGATTGTGGCACTGCACTCCAGTCTGGGCACCAAGGCAAGAGCCTGTCTCAAAATAAATAAATCACAGTAAAAAAAATTTTTAAATTAAGAAAATAAATTGTTTTCTTGTATTAGGGTGATTAGATTTTTAGATTTGCAAAACGTGAACTTGAAAACTGGAGTAACTTTTTGGAAATTTAGGGAAAATATTTCTATTATCTTTATTGTGTTATACCAAAGAAAGGGTGAATAATATTAAAGTTTAACTGAGGCCAGGTACGGTGACTCACTCCTGTAATCCCAGCACTTTGGGAGGCTGAGGCAGGAAGATCACTTGAGGCCAGGAGTTTGCCAGCCTGGCCAACATAGCGAAACCCTGTCTCTACTAAAAATGCAAAAATGAGCTGGGTGTTCTGGTACACACCTATAATCCCAGCTACTTGGGAGGCTGAGGCAGGAGAATTGCTTGAACCGGGGAGGCAGAAGTTGCAGTGAACTGGGATCACACCATTGCACTCCAGTCTGGGTGACAGAGTGAGACTCTGTCTCAAAAAAAAAAAAAAAAAAAGTTTAATTGAGAAGTGAATTGCATAAGTTCTTTTGACTAGTGAGTAATCTATACATAAATTGAAATTACTGACCAATCAGTGGTATTGATAAAGAGCTTATTTAAGAACAGATTTTACAATACAGAGGGCCCTCTACTTATGATGGTTCAACTTTTATGATTGTCTCACTTTTGCCATGGCTGTACTGAGATATTAAATGCATTTTCAACTTAAAATATTCTTTGACTTAAGATGGGTTTATTAGGACATAACCCAATTGTAAGTTGTCAAGAAGCATCTATATTTACAATAGTTTTCCTTCAATTGCATCCTTTTTGGAAAGAGAAAGACTGGTAGATGGCTACTGTACTTATAGGGCTTAACTCAGTATGGCAAATATCCTGTGATAGTCACACCCTAATTAGGCTTTTATTCTGCAACCATGCACACAATTTGTGATACTATGAAAACCATTAGAAGTGACCCTTAAGGTTCTTAGTTTTTAAAAATTCTTGGCTTCTACATAGTTATCTTTTATTTTAAAATGGTTTTTATCTTTGCAAAGCACTGTAACTACATAACCCAGCCTTTCTACCTGCAATGGTCATTGTAAAAGGAAATTGTGAAGTGTTTACATCTACATGCCTTTTTGGGGGAGCTGAGATTTAAAAAGATGTTAGAGTGATGAAAGGCAGCAAATGCAGTAAGGTGCTGGGGAACAAAGTTTTTCTAAACATAAGATGAAAGAATTTTAGACCCATGCAAAGGTAGAGCTGGAAAGGCCTGGAAGATCCTCCAATTATACCTCAGGAAAAAAAGCTCTGAAGGATAAGTGACTCACCCTATCCAAGTGCTCACAGAAAGTGGCATTTATCTCAGAGCCAATGGGAGGTCCTCATAACAGAAATGAACCTTGCATTTCCATGCAATTTAACTCCTCAAATGATTCTCCTTTTATTATCTGATTGCACCTCTTCCCGACTCTAACACTGCATTGGGAGGAGCTATCTCGTTTTACTTAAAAAGAGATTAGAATTCACCGAGTAAATGAGCCACTCAAAACTTAAAACTGGGCCAGGCATTATGGATGATGCCTGTGTTACTGGCACTTTGGGAGGTAGAGGCAGGTGGATCACTTGAGGTCAGGAGTTTGAGACCAGGCTAGTCACCACCCAACATGGTGAAACCCCAGCTCTATACAAAAAATACAAACATTATCTGGGTGTGGTGGTACATGCCTGTAATCCCAGTTACTTGGGAGGCTGAGGTGGGAGGATCACTTGAGCTAGGGAGGCGGAGGTTGCAGTGAGCTGAGATCCTGCCACTGCACTCCAACCTGGGTGACAGAGCAAGACCATATCTGAAAACAAAAAGAAAACAAAACGAAAAACTGAAAACTGAACTCCCAGACTCATTGTTCCTTTCATAAAATTGAGATCCATGGGTCTATTAATTAATATACAAATTTCTCTGAGGCTGTGGCCTCCAAGCCCTTTAGAGGCACTTGAGATGATTTCGATTCACAAGGTGGGGTCTGTGAATCCTAAAAGCTCCCAGGTACTGTTGCTGTCAGGTAGCTCATCATTGCTAGACCAAGTGGATGTATGCCTTTGGTAATACAAAGTTGATATGTCATTCAGGGAGACAAAATCCTCCATAACTACTGCAATAGGCACAGAGATTTTTTGTGGTGCCAAGAACTATGATAGCAGCGGCAGCTACACTGGCAGTAGTAATACTTCCGGTAACCCAGGCCTCATGTCATTTATAGAAATGGATGACTGAAGACACTGGAGAAAGGGAGATACTTTTTGGGCATCAGGAATTTCAAGGATTTTCCTTCCTATTAGTCTAGATCTAATCTAATGACTGTGACAAGAATATTGAATGGTTAAATACTCTAATTCCCAGTGAACTCTCCAAAGGTCCTTGTTTCATTCTAAAAACCTGTTTCAATCTTCTAATGATGGAAATGTTTGCCCTGGAAAGTCGTGTACCTCTACTCAGGGCAGCCTCTAAAGATCTACAGAATCCATTTTCTTTTCTGAGCCAACTAGATCTTCTTTGAAGAAGAAAGGGTCAATTAGCACTATTCTTACATTACCAGAAATGAACAGCAATTGTTTTGGGAGTGGAAAGATGAAAAGAAAAGGAGGTATGAATCTTCTAGGAATACATGGAATAATTGCTGCTTTGCTTGGCTGTGTTCTGATATCAACCACATGTTAACAGAAACCATACTATGTGATTCAGAACTTCCAGCATTGACGCTAAAAACACAATTGTCTCCTTGTATGATTCTGATATAATTTCTGTGAAAATCTACTATACACCAGCATTGCCTAAGAGGTGGATATACAAACATAAATAAGAGTAAGATTGTCCCCAAAAGTGACCCATGTGTAAACAGTGACAATACAGCTTGATAAATTGTTCCTTTTTTTGAGACAGAGTTTTACTCTGTCACCCAGGCTAGGTGTGATGTCAGCTCACAGCAAACTCTACCTCCCTGGTTCAAGCTACTCTCATGCCTCAGCCTCCCCAGTAGCTGGGACTACAGGCCACCGCGTCTGTCTAATTTTTGTATTTTTAGTAGAGATGGGGTTTCACCATGTTGGCCAGGCTGGTCTTGAACTCCTGACCTCAAGTAATCTGCCCACCTTGGCCTCCCAAAGTGCTGGGATTACAGGCGTGAGCCACCGCACCCGGCCTAAATTATATAATAGATGTTCCTTATTGTGTGCTATGGGAAGACTGAGGAGAGATACCTAATTCGGCCTGGAAGGTTGTAATGTGGCAGTGGAGATAAAGCCCTTGAAACAGTCTTCTAAGCATTTGGGACTTCAGTCTAGAAGAAAGTGTATAAGAATTTCTGGTCAAGTTTTGGACAAGATACTCCCAGTATTATGATAAAAGAACATGAATAGAATGCTTTTCATATACTTTGAGGTTTAAGAGAGACCAGAAGCTTGACAAGAATAGAGAAAATTTCTACTGTAATGGAATATACTTAAAAAAAAACTGCAAAACTAAATTATAACTAAATACACTTCTGGTGAGGATTGTAAAGTCTTTTTATTGCCTCTGAGAGGAGGCTACCATCTGTTACTTTGAATATTTGTGCTTTCAGTCTTCCGAATTTTTTAAAATTTAAATTAAAGCACTGAATTACTCCTCCCCTCCCCAGATATAGTCAATGTCTATGGAAATTTCTAGATTGGTAATTGGAAATTTTCAGATGTGGTTATAAGCCTCTTAAAATAAGGCCAACTGATATCACTAACTTTGATGCCCTGCTATTTTTCTTTCATATTTTCTGTTTTAAACAACTGTAGCCATAACCTTTTGAATAACCTGAGTCAACTACATTAATTGTACTCCATTACAATTATAATCCCAGGCTGGGCAATGGTTTTGTTTAGTTTGGTTATGTTCATGACACAATTTCCTCTTCCTTTCTCCTCTCCTACAATCCGGTGAATTTTAAATCATAATTTACCTTTCCTGCTCCTATACACAGATACTAAATTCCAACTCCCCCAACCTAATCAGTGATAATACAATAAATTCTTTACCAGGAATGTACAACATTCCTTAGCTGTCATTCATTAGTTAGAACATCAAGATCTAAATATGTGCTAATGTCCAGGGAAAGCTGACAAATTTAGTAACACTGAGACACTAAAATAGCTATACTGCATGACAGGATACCAAACTGGCTTTCATTAACCTGTCTTGGCCAAGAAGAACTTTATTTTTAGGCCACCCATGTAACTGGTTATTTATAAGGAGGAAGCACATTGACCTTTGGCTTTCACTACTGAAACATACAGTCATGGAGACCAAAATTGTGTGTGAAAATCATTCAGTGACCATAGGAGATTCTACCTGAACCCGAGTTGCCAACAGCATCCTGTTACTTTATGGCCCTGAAGCATGGTTTCAGGTACAAAATTTCAGCCTTGTATTAAAAGCAAACCTTTGACATCAACAGATTACATTAGACTAAGCTGTATCACACAATTACTGAGGACTTATTTGATGACGCAAAATTTGTAGTTCAAAGTTGAATAGTATACTTTGGAGGAAAAAACGGTTTTAATACAATCGACATACACAGATATACATTCTCTCTACTGCTTTGCAACTTTGGTGACAAGTTAAATACAGTTCTGGTACATCTGTATGAAGATTCTTGTGCAACTACCTACATCATAGTTCCCAAGAATATTCATTTGAAAAAGGTTATGATCATAAAACAATGTTAAAAATAATGAACTTAATATGATAGAATCCTAGTTTTGAGACAAAATATTTGTACATGGGAAAAAAGCATGGAAAGAAATACGTGAAAATGCATATAGTGACTATTTGTGAAATCAGTATGAATTGTGGATGTTTTATTTTCTATTTTCTATATTTTGTTGTTGTTGTCCAAATTACCCACAGCGGCTGGGTGCAGTGGCTCATGCCTGTAATCCCAGCACTTTAAGAGGCCCAGACAGGGGGATCACCTGAGGTCAGGAATTCGAGACCAGCCTGGCCAACATGGTGAAACTTTGTCTCCACTAAAAATACAAAACTAGCCAGGCGTGGTGGCGCACGCCTGTAGTCCCAGCTACTTGGGAACCTGAGGTAGGAGAATCACTTGAACCTGGAAAGCAGAGGTTGCAGCGAGCAGAGATTGAGCCACTGTACTCCAGCCTGGGCAACAGAGGGAGACTTCATCTCCAAACAACAACAACAAATTACCCATAGTGGCTTGTAATACTTTCATAAATAAAAAAATCTATCAACAGTTTCCAAAAGGTCCAGGTAATTATGGTCAAGCATGTACGATTAGATTCTCAAAGCAAAAATAAAGGTTATTTAAAAAAAAGTATGGGACTGGGCACAGTGACTTACGCATACAATTCAAACACTTTGGGAGGCCGAGGCAGGCAGATCACCTGAGGTCAGGAGTTTGAGACTGGCCCGGCCAACATGGTGAAATCCCTCTCTTTACTAAAAACACAAAAATTAGATGGGCATGGTGGCAGGTGCCTGTAATCCCAGCTACTCAGAGGCTGGGGCAGGGAGAATTGCTTGAACCCAGGAGGTGAAGCCTACAGTGAGCTGAGATCATGCCACTGCACTCCAGCCTGGGCAACAGAGGGAGAACCTGTCTCAATTCAAAAACAAACAAACAAACAAACCAAAACCCAGTATCACTATGGAAATGTTTAAAAACAAACCTCCTATTCACATATGCACTCCAACCAAGACTCGAGGAGCTCTTACAGGCCCTTTATCATGAAAGCTCGCGTGGTCTACTCACCCCTCTATGTAGCACTGTTCTTTCTTCAGGCAGAGTCGTCTGAAGAACGCTTCAACCTTTGTAGTTTCACCCTCAGGTAGAGTCGTCTGAAGAACGCTTCAACCTTTGTAGCTTCACCCTCAGCTCACCAAATGGTGACCCAAGCCTCTTGCAACTCCTTTTATACTCCAGAAGGAGAGGGGGGCCACACCTTTTCTTCCCTGGTTGATTACATTATCTCTGATTAATCACATCATCTTTTTTTTCACACCGCCGTTAATTGTAATCCAGGGAGGGGCTCATGAAGCATTTTGTTTTGAATCTATTATGTAGATTAAAAAACCAGTCACTGAGGGTTATCTAGTATGGCTCACATATCTCAGTTTTAAAGTTTTTCTTTCGATATTTTCATTTGTTTAAACTTTTCAAATTGACACATAATAATTGCACATATTATGGAGTACATAGTGATGTGATACATATAACATATAGTGATTAATTAGATCAGAGTAGCGTATCCATCATCTCAAGCATTTATCACTTCTTTATGTTGTGTACATTCAATATCCTTCTTCTGGCAATTTGAAACTGAATATTATTGTTAACTACAGGCATCTTACAATGCTACAGAACACTATAATTTATTCCTATGTAGTTGTAATTTTGTATTCTTTAACAAATCTCTCCCTGTTTTCCTCTTCCCTCTACCCTTCCAAGCCTCTAGTATACCCTGTTCTACTTTTTACTTCTATAAGATCAACTTTTTTTTTTAGTTTCTACATATAAGTGAGAACATTCTGTGTTTAACTTTCTGTTCCTGACTTATTTCACTTAACATAATGTCCTCCAGTTCTATCCATGTTACTGCCAATGACAGGATTCCATTTTTCTGTGGATAAATAGTATTCCATTGTGTATATATACTACATAAAGGTTTTTTCTCTTTCTTTCTTTTTTTTTTTTTTTTTTTTAAAAAACTTCAAATCTTGTCAACATTTTATCATCTTTAAAAATAAATCAGGGTCTCTCCTCCTGCCAAAAGGAAAGAAGGCCAAGGGGAAGAAGGTGGCTCCAGCCCTGCTATCATGAAGAAGCAGGAGGTTAAGAAAGTGGTGAATCCCCTGTTTGAGAAACAGCCTAAGAATTTTGACATTGGATAGGACATTCAGCCCAAAAGAGACCTCACCGGCTTTATGAAATGGCCCTGCTCTATCAGGTTGCGGCAGCGGAGAGCCATCCTCTATAAGGGGCTGAAAGTGCCTCCTGCAATTAACCAGTTCACTCAGGCCCTGGACCGCCAAACAGCTACTCAGCTACTTCAACTGGCCCACAAGTACAGATCAGAGAAAAAGCAAGAGAAGAAACAGAGGGTGTTGACCCTGGCCAAAAAGAAAACTGCTGGAAAAGGGGACATCCCCACTAAGAGACTACCTGTCCTTCGAGCTGGAGTTAACACCGTCACCACCTTGGAAGAGAACAAGAAAGCTCAGCTGGTGGTGATTGCACACGACGTGGATCCCATTGAGCTGGTTGTCTTCTTGCCTGGCCTGTGTGGTAAAATGGGGGTCCCTTACTGCATTATCAAGGGGAAGGCAAGACTGGGCCGTCTAGTCCACAGGAAGACCTGCTCCACTGTTGCCTTCACACAGGTTAACTCGAAGACAAAGATGCTTTGGCTAAGCTACTGGAAGCTATCAGGACGGATTACAATGACAGATACAATGAGGTCCGCCGTCACTGGGGAGGCAATGTCCTGGGTCCCAAGTCTGTGGCTTGCATCAGCAAGCTTGAAAAGGCAAAGGCTAAAGAACTTGCCACTAAGCTGGGTTAAATGTACACTGTTAAGTTTTCTGTACATAAAAATAATTAAAATAATACAAATTTTCCTTCAAAAATTAAATCAGGGTTGTGTTTACATTAACTTAATAAACCTTTTCTGAACTTCTACCATGTACCCTGGTACTCTGGGCTGTGCTTGGAGAGAGGAATAGAAGGAAAAACAGGACATGGTCACAGGCTCTACACAGCTCACAGGCTGCTACGATGGAGACAAACAAAAAAACTGAGAGCACCTATGTAGGAATGTGGCATAAGGATATATAAATACTGTTGTGAGTAGCGAACACTTTAGAGTGCTTGCCTGGTGCCATTCTAAGCCTGTTCTACATATCAATTCATTTTATCCTCACAACAAACCTATGAGGTAGATCTTGTGATTTTCTTTACATTGCAGATGAGGAAACTGAGGTACAGAAATGTTATGTCACACAGCAAATAATTTGAATCTGGATTCAAAGCCTGACTTCAGATTATAACAGACAAATCATAGTAATGGAGAAAGTGCTATAGTAGGGAAAATAAGAAGTGCTAAGGGAAATCAGAGAGGGTCATCTAACTGAGACCTAGGATTCAAAAAAGGCTTTCATGAAGAGGTTACGACATCAGAGCTGAGTTGTGGCAGAATAGTGGGTTTTGGAATATGGGGGATGTGGGCAGGAAAGAAACGGGGAGAGCCTAGAGGGAATGAAACAAGTTCCTGATTGTGAAAGAATTTATATTCCATACTAGGGAATATGAAATGATGAGATAATGGGGAACTTTAAAGGCTTTTAAGCAAGAATACCTTAAATCACATTTGTGATTTTTAAATAAATGTTGGAGAGAGCAAGAACAAAGGCAGAGAAATAAATTTGGGGTCTGTGTAGCATTAAAAAATCCTCCCCTGGCTGGGCAAGGTGGCAGATGCCTGTAATCTCAGCACTTTGGGAGGCCAAAGCAGGTGGATCACTCGAGGTCAGGAGTTTGAGACCAGCCTGGCCAACATGGTGAAATCCTATCTCTACTAAAAATACAAAAATTAGCCAGCATGTTGGCACACGCCTATAGTCCCAGCTACGTGGGAGGCTGAGACAGGAGAATCACTGGAACCTGGGAGGCGCAGGTTGCAGTGAGCTGAGATCGCACCATTGCACTCCAGTCTTGGTGACACAACAAGACTCCATCTCAAAAAAAAAAAAAAAAAAAAAATCCGCCCTACTAGCCTTAAACTTCTGAACTCCTGAAAGGCATTCTCTTAAGTGTGATTAATCTTATTATATCTGAGTAGGGCAGAGCCAAAATGGTGCCTGTGAAAGGAGAATGCTCAAATAAACTTTTGATGGGAAATAAGTGAAAACCATCTATCACTACTTTAATCCACAACTTTTTAAAAAAGAGTGTTTTCTCAACTTTTTTAAGGTGTAAAGCGTAATTGACAAAAATTAAATATATTTATGGTTTACTGTGTGTTGTTTATATATATATACACACACACACATACACATTGTGAAATAAAGCTATTTAACGTATTCATCACCTTACATAATTTTTTTGAGATGAGTAAATTTAAGATCTAATCTATTCAAAATTTTCATGTGTGTAACACATTATTATTAACTATAGTCACTATACTGGGTAACAGATCTCCAGAACTTATTCATCCTAACTGAAAGGTTGTACTCTATATATTTTTTTACTTTTTTTGAGGCCGAGTTTCGCTTTTGTTGCCTAGGCTGGAGTACAATGGTACGATCTCAACTCACTGCAACCTCCGCCTCCCCGGTTTAAGCAATTCTTCTGCCTCAGCGTCCCAAGTAGCTGGGATTACAGGCATGTACCACCATGCTCGGCTAATTTTTATGTATTTAGTAGAGATGGGATTTCACTATGTTGATCAGGTTGGTCTTGAACTCCTGACCTCAAGTGATCCACCTGCCTTGGCCTCCCAAAGTTCTGGGATTACATGCGTGAGCCACCGCGCCCGGCCAAATGTTGTACTTTTTAACCAACATCTCCTGATTTTCCCCCAACCCTCAGCCCCAGGCAACTACCATTCTATTCTCTGCTTCTATGATTTTGACTTTTTTAGATTTCACATAAGAGATCAAGAGTCTTTCTGTGCCTGGTTTATTCACTTAGCAAAATGTCCTCCAGGTTCATTCATGTCATAGCAAGGACAGTATTTCCTTCTTTTTTTAAGGTTAAATTGTATTCCTCTGTGTGTGTGTATATATACTGTATATACACGTTATGTATATGACTTTCTTTATCCACGTTTTAAAATCTACATTTTCTTTATTTGTTGGCTATTGTGAATGATGCTGCAATGATCAAGGGAGGGAAGATGTCTCTTCAACATACTGATTTCATATCCTTTGGATATATACCCAGAAGTGGGATTGCAGGATCACATAATAGTTCTATTTTTAATATTTTTAAAACTCTGAAACTACTTTCTGGATATTCATGTTTTAAGAAAATGAGTAAATATATTTTGAATAACAGAACCAGGTTTCTTTTTATTTTTCTTTCCTTTCTTTTTTTTTCTTTCTTCTTAGAACCAGGTTTCTCACTGCTAGAGAAAAGTAGATACAAATATGGAACATGGGAAAGCTAGAATGAATCTTGGAGTGTTAGATTGAATTTTGAGCATGTCTAATAATATTCAGATTTTAGTTCCTAAATACTATTTTCCCCTAAAAGGAAATGGGCCTTATTGAGAAATGACTGGTTCCAGGGCTGGGTCAGGAAAAGTACAAGATAAGACTGGAAATTTCTTTCTTTTCTTTTTCCTTCCTTCCTTCCTTCCTTCCTTCCTTCCTTCCTTCCTTCCTTCCTTTCTTTTTTTTTGACAGAGTCTCGCTCTGTCACCCAGGCTGGAGTGCAGTGGCGTGATCTTGCCCCCAGGGATCTAGCAATTCTCCTATCTCAGCCTCCCGAGTAATTGGGATTTTAGGTGCCCACCACCAAGACCGGCTAATTTTCTTGTATTTTTAGTAGAGACGGGGTTTCACCAAGTTGGTTCTAGTAGAGACGGGGTCCTATTTGCTATTTCTACGTCTCCCCGCCATCCTCATAACCATTCTGATGTGTTTGATGTGCATCCTGTTTTGTGTGCCTGCATTTTAACTTACATAAATGGTATTGTGATAGAAATCTCATTTTGTGTCTTTTTTCTTTTCTTTTCTTTTTTCATTTGTGAGACAGGGTCTCTATATGTCGCTCAGGCTGGTGTGCAGTGAATGGAGCAATCTTGGCTTATTGCAGCCTCTGCCTCCTGGGTTCAAGCAATTCTCCTGCCTCAGCCTCTTGAGTAGCTGGGATTACAGGCACGCACCACCACGCCCGGCTAATTTTTTTATTTTCAGTAGAGATGGGGTTTCACCATGTTGGTCAGGCTGGTCTCAAACTCCTGACCTCAAGCAATCTGCCTGCGTCGGCCTCCCAAAGTGCTGGGATTACAGGAGTGACCTATCGTGCCTGGCCTCCCCTTTGTTTTAAACCCAGGACTGGATTTTAAGATCTATTTATGATTCTATACACATGTGGGCTCCTGCTTTTGCTAATGGCTGGATGGTAGGCTGTTCAAGGAGTAAGTGCATCTACCACATTTTGTTTATCCACTCCTCAATCATGTACACCAGATTCCATCATCATCCTCAAACATGTCTCCCTTTGGATGTTTAAAAGTTCTTAGGGATGGATACCCAGGAGCTAAAGTGCAGGGGCATGGTGTATAGTTATATTGATTTGACCAAGAATCTCCAGATTGTCTTCTGGAAGGCTGTATCAGTGTCCACCATTCCTATTACCCCACCCCCAAACCCTCCAACACTTGGCATTATCCAACTTCCCAATGTTTGTCCATCAATGGATCTAAAGGGTTATGTCATAGTATTATTATTTTTTAAATATATATACCTCTGATTGTTTAAACATATTGTCATACATTTGCTGAGCTTTTGAGTTTTTTTCTGAAGACTGCCTATTCATATCCTTTGCCTATTTTTTTTTTTTTTGAGACAGAGTCTCCCTCTGTTGCCAGGCTGGAGTGCAGTGGCATGATATCAGCTCACTGCAACCTCCGCCTCCTGGGTTCAAGCAATTCCCCTACCTCAGCCTCCCAAGTAGCTGGGACTATAGGCAACGCCACCAAGCCTGGCTAATATTTTTTGTATTTTAGTAGAGACGAGGTTTCACCATGTTGGCCAGGAAGGTCTCGATCTCCTGACCTTGTGATCCGCCCCACTCACCCTCCCAAAGTGCTGGGATTACAGGCGTGAGCCACCACACCTGGCCATCCTTTGCCTATTTTCTTTTAGATTTCCTGTTCCTTGTTGATTTGTAAACCATAAAGAATAATGATTAATCATGAAGGATAGTGATTACTCCTATGATTGAGGTTGGAAGTGGGATGGAATCCTGGAGGGAGATATAGGGGATTTTAACTGCATTGTAATGTTTAATCCTTCAGGTTAGGTGGTAGGTCAAGTATACTTATCGAATAACTCTTTATATCTTTGTTAATATTACATGTTATATAATTTTAAACAAATTCTACAGGTTATAATTTATTCATTATTCTAAATCAGTACTTTTCAGGCCAGGCACAGTGGCTCATGACTGTAATCCCAGCACTTTGGGAGGCCAAGGTGGGTGGACCACCTTAGGTCAGGAGTTCAAGATCAGCATGGCCAACATGGTGAAACCTCGACTCTACTGAAAAAACACAAATTAGGCAGGTGTGGTGGCACACACCTGTAATCCCAGCTACGTAGGAGGCTGAGGCAGGAGAATTGCTTCAACCAAAGAGGAGGAGGTTACAGTGAGCTGAGATTGCACCACTGCACTGCAGCCTGGGCAACAGAGTGAGACTCTGTCTCAAAAAAATTAAATAAAAATAAATAAACAAATAAAAATTATTACTTCTCAAAATGCGGTTCCCATACCTAGTATCATCAGCAACACCAGAGAACTTGTTAGAAATGCAGAATTGGCTTGGACTTCAGACCTCTAGAATTAGAACTCTGGAGGTGGGGCCCAGCACTCTGTGTTTTAACAAGCCTTCCATGTGATTCTGGGAGAGCTAAAAGTTTTGAACTATTATAGGGGAAAACTAAAGCATATTTTCATGCTATCTTAAAAAATAAGAAAATCTCTTTTGCAGTCTCAACTTTTTTTTCTTTTTGCATGCTATTTCTTGGTATTTGCAGTATTTTATATGCTTGGACCAAGTTTCTTTCTTTCTTTCTTTCTTTCTTTTTTTTGAGACGGAGTCTGGCTCTGTCGCCCAGGCTGGAGTGCAGTGGCGTGATCTCGACTCACTGCAAGCTCCGCCTCCCGGATTCAGGCCATTCCCCTGCCTCAGCCTCCCGAGTAGCTGGGACTACAGGCGCCAGCCCCCGCGCCCGGCTAATCTTTTTGCATTTTTAGTAGAGACGGGGTTTCACTGTGTTAGCCAGGATGGTCTCGATTTCCTGACCTCGTGATCCGCCCACCTCGGCCTCCCAAAGCACTGGGATTACAGGCGTGAGCCACCACGCCCGGCCTGGACCAAGTTTCAAAATCCTATTAATTATTTATTGTTTATGCAAAGCCACAGCTTCAAATACTGAACATGTAACTTTATCACTAAGTGTCTTCAATGCAAATTAAACTAATCTAATTTTTATGATGTTTTAAAACACAGAATATCCAACATTGATCTTTTGTAATTCAATTGCTAAATCATTCAGTCTCAGTTTTTGCAAGTTTATTCTTTTTATGAAGAATGGAAATCGCTGTAACGATGTTCACTGAACTTTCAGTACAATTTTTTGAAATCTTGTTGCTAGAGAAACTGAGAACAGTTCTAGATTTTCCTATCTCTCTGATGCCAGCTCCCAACCAGAACTTGGGAAACATTTCCTTTTGAACAACCTGTCATTTCCCTACTGGTAAACACTCAGGCTCAGATTCCAAAGAACTATTCATGGTGGTGATTAGGCCCAATCTTGCTAAGATAAACCTCTAAAAATTTGCATGTACGTTTAATGTCAGCAAATTTAAAAAATTTTCCCACTATTTTGCAAAATAATTTCAGAGATAGTTTATCTTTCTTTCTTACTAATCTCCATTTGGCTATACAAGACTGGCCTCAGGTAAACTCTGACTGATGCAAGTGAAATTTGTCTGTGGCACCACATCCACTTTTTTGTTCTTTTAAACTGCTGTCTGGGCCTGCCTGTATTCCATTGGTAGGATTCTCCCCAACTTCTCTCTCACTAGGGCCATGGCCCTTTCTCCAGATTCTTGGCGGTTGAGGTGTCCTCACTGTGCCCTACAGGTTAGGATAGTCACCCTCCTTCCCCCTTGCCATGGAAACACAAAGTAAACTGTAGGGTCCCTATTTCCTCAGGGTTCTGATCTGCTGACAAGGGTGTTAATGGTGTAAATGGAATTAATCAACCTTGACTGATTGTACTCAGCTTGTGGTTTCACACTTCTTTGAGGAAAAACTTTCATTGTAAAAGGAAGTAAAACAAACAAATGCAGAATTCAACTAATCCATTGAGTGAGGGTTAGTTTCAGCACTCAGCCAGTTGGCTTTTTTCCCTGTGGTGAAAAGGTACTCTCTAAGGCAATGGTTCTCTACTGGGAGCCTTGAAAACCCTATTGATGCCAAAACCATGTTTCCAGAAATTCTGATTTAATTGGTCTGAGCCTGGGCCTGGGCATTGGTAGTGTTGAAATCTCCCAGGTGTTACTAACATGGTTTTTCATCTTTATCCTGCTTTAGAATCACCTGTAGAGCTTGGTAAATCAGGATTCCTGGCTCCACTGCACAATTTCTGGTTCACTAGGTCTAGAATAGGGCCTGATGATTTGCAGTCTAACAATTCCCAGGGGACGTTGATGCTGTTGGTCCAGGAACCACATTTTGAGAACCACTGCTCTAGTGAAAATTTGAAAACCATGGTGGTTAGATGGATTTTGCTTTGACCAGGAAATACTTCTACTCTCCCCGCCCTCTTAAAAATACTTGTAAACTTAAGAATGATTAAGAACATTATTCTCCTTAATTCATTCACTTTATCATCATGAATCCATGGAAGCCCCTTTCATTTTAGTTTTAAACATATTTAATTTAATTTTTATTTAATAAATATTTAATTTTAATTTTAAAAATATTTAACCTTAATTCCCAATTACTACTCCTATTCTGTCTTTTCCCACTTTCTCTAACTCATTTGACATGTTACCCAGTTGAAGTGCCAATCCTCAGAATTAAGTCATAGAGCTTTTTGCTTTGAGGAAAATTTTAAATTGGAATGCTTTAGGGGGAACTTTATGTTACAAAAAGACTCTATGCTGCTAAGACTATCAAATATGTTATACTTTAAATGTTGTATTTATCATTATTTACATAAATAATGTAATAAAACCTTTCCTAATCAATAAAAATTGAGACTGCTTTTTCTTGTAGTGATACTTATTTTCTATAAATTAGGAAATACTATAAAGAAATTCTTTAGAGTATTTATTATCCTTGAGGACAAAACACAGTTATCACAACTGACACAAATGTTACAGAGGAAAAATATTGTAAATCATACACCAATTTTAAAACAGGTTAAAATTATATGGATAAAATATAAATGGTGATTTGTTTCCCATGAAATTCCTGAGTTCAGATGTTTTTGAATACCACAGTTTTAATCTAATCTTGTTATATAATTCACTCTCTCAGGGAAATTAATGGGATATCCTTAAACTTTTGTGATTGGTTTTCAAATACCAGTAATGCAGAGTGATAAAATGATCTGTGCCAAAATTAAACATAGCTATTGATTCTTCTTTATCCTTTTCCTTTTTTTTTTTTCCCCCCAAGAATCTAGCTCTTGTTGCCCAGGCTGGAATGCAGTGGCAGGATTTCGGCTCACTGCAACCTCCGCCTCCTGGGTTTGAGCGATTCTCCTGCCTCAGCCTCTGAGTAGCTGGGACTACAGGCAACTGCCACCATGCCCAGCTAATTTTTGTATTTTTGGTAGAGACACAGTTTCATCTTGTTGGCTGGGCTGGTCTGCAACTGTTGGCCTCAGGTGATGCACTGGGCTCGGCCTCCCAAAGTGCTGGGATTACAGGCTGGGCATGGTGGCGCACACCTGTAATCCCCGCTACTCAAGAGGTTGAGGCAGGAGAATCACAGTCTGGTTGACAAGAGCGAGACTCTGTCTCAAAAAATAAAAAAGTGCTGGACTTATAGTCATGAGCCACCGTGGCCAGCCTAAATATAGCTATTGATTTTTAACTAGCCATAATCTTCTGGAAGGCTGTCAGCTTTGTGATCCTTTGATATGGGTGGGCCACAATCCTTCTGACTAACTTATCAAAGCTACTATAAATGTGTTTGTGATATTGCTCTAAGTATTACATTGATTTTTATAAATATTTCTACATTTATTAACATTCAATACCTCATATTATCCCTGAAAGAATCATATGACACATATGTACAACTGGCAAATGCCACTAATTTTAGTTCTAGAATAAATGAAGTTTATTCACCATTTAATTAAGGAGAGAAATGCATATTATTGCTTTTTTTTCCCCTTAAGACAGAGTCTCGCTCTGTTGCCCAGACTAGAGTGCAGTGGTGAAATCTCGGGTCACTGCAACCTCTGCCTCCCTGTTCAAGTGATTCTCATGCCTCAGGTTCCTAAATTGAGTAGCTGGGATTACAAGCATGCCACCATGCCTGGCTAATTTTTTGTAATTTTAGTAGAAATGGGGTTTCACCATGTTGGCCAGGCTAGTCTCAAACTCCTGGCCTCAAGTGATTTGCCCTCCTTGGCCTCCCAAAATGCTGGGATTACAGGTGTGAGACACTGTGCCTGCCCTATTACCGTGTTTTTAATCCTTCTAAATCTTTCTTCCTCCACAGGGACCACACCCTATGTATTTTATTGCCTAAAATACTGTACTTGTTGCAATGTTTTATATGTAAATATTCTAACAATTATTACTATTATTTTGTGATGGAGTTTCACTCTTGTTGCCCAGGCTGGAGTGCAATGGTGCGATCTTGGCTCACTGCAACCTCCGCCTCCTGGGCTCAAGCAATTCTCCTGCCTCAGCCTCCAGAGTAGCTGGGACTACAGATATGTGCCACCACGCCCAGCTACCTTTTGTATTTTTAGTAAAGACCGGGTTTCACCATGTTGGCCAGGCTGGTCTCGAACTCCTGACCTCAGGTGATCCACCTGCCTTGGCTTCCCAAAGTGCTGGGATTACAGGCATGAGCCACCATGCCTGGTGACAATTTTTATTATTATTTTTATAGAGATGGTGTCTTGCTGCGTTGCCTGGGCTAACTCTTGGGCTCAAGCAATCCTCTAGCCTCAGCCTCCTGAGTAGCTGCGATTGTAGACTTGAGCCACTGCGCCCAGCATTAATGTTTTGTAAGTACTGCATTGACTTAGACCCCAGTTTTAGAGGTGTGTGTGTGTGTGTGTGTGTGTGTGTGTGTGTGTGGTGATGGCTTCTGTGTCATTACTTTCACTCAGTGGAGAAATGTATCAGGTGTACAAGTTCTGTATTCAAATGTCCTTAGAGAACCATTGCTCCTAACTTAGAGTGAACCTGGATGCCAGAGAGATTGCATGGCACCAGATGTAGCAGAAAAACATTTGCTTTCTGTTTCCTTCCAATTACACTGTTAAACCATGTCCAAAGTAAAACTTTTTTACAAAACATAATTGCCATACATTGTTGATGTGTGTTCAATGTGTGATGAATGACAGTTTCCACATTTAAAAAAGTTTGGTCGGCTGGGCACTGTGGCTCATGCCTGTAATCCCAGTACTTTCATAGGTCAAGGTGGGCAGATCACTTGAGGCCAGAAGTTCTAGACTAGCCTGCCAAAATGGTGAAACCCCTTCTCTCCTAAAAATACAGCGATTAGCCAGGCACGGTGGTGTGCACCTGTTATTCCAGCTACTCAGGAGGCTGAGGCATGAGAATCACTTGAACCCAGGAGGCAGAGGTTGCAATGAGCCGAGATCACACCACTGCACTCCAACTTGGGCAACAGAGTGAGACCCTACCTCAAACATTAATTAATTAATTTTAAAAAAGTTTTTTCAGCAACTTGCTATATTTTGTTTGTGTAGCTTTTTAAAAAAAATCCCAAGTATATTTCCCCATACATTTCTCAATGCTGTTGCTCATTAGTTTACAAGCTTCCTTCTCCAGCTTTATAAAGTCATTTAGAATTCTAATCCTGTCTTCCAGAGTAATAACCATTTATTCTAATTCGCTATTATCTGTAAATTTAATCATGTGCTCTAGTCCCTTAACCATAAAACTGATGCAAAAGTTAAATAGCTTTGTATTCAAGATAAAACAATGCATACTATAGCTTGGTAAGCATTATTTATTGAGCAAACTCACTGTGAATCTCCAACCAAACTATTTTTTAAAGAGCTCTACTCTAGCCTTTATTTTTTCATGTAATTATTGTTTGTAATACAAAATTAAGATATTATTAATGACAAGATATATTCATCTTATTCTTTTCTTTTTTGAGACACAGTCTTGCTCTGTGGCCCAGGCTGAAGTGCAATGCCATAATCTTAGCTCACTGTAACCTCTGCCTCCTGGATTCAAGTGATTCTTATGCCTCATCCTCTCAAGTAGCTAAGAAAACAGGTATGTGCCACCACATCCGGCTAATTTTTGTATTTTTAGTAGATACTAGGTTTAACCATGTTGGCCAGGCTGGTCTTGAACTCGTGACCTCAAGGGATCCGCTTGCCTCAGCCTCCCAAAGTGCTGGGATCATAGGCATGAGCCATCTAGCCCAGCCTTATTGTTTGCTTTTAATCTATCAAGTCCCTTAAAGGAGAAAATGAATGCTTATAGATTTTGATGCCTCTGTCAGGTCAGTAGCTCTTCAAAGGCAGTGTCTGGTGATAATATTTCTGTGACTACCCTCTCCTTCCCATGAAATAGGATGAAGGCTCACATCGGGTATGTAATACCTTAGTGCAATACGTTAATTATCAATGGATTAGCTAAAAAGCAGATATAATTTGATCAGTGTCACAAAAAATATATTGTGCACTATTCCTTTTTCCAGACAATATTTTTTGATAGCTTATTCCCAAATAGAATTCTATATTTTGGGGCCTAGATACTGATTGAACATGCTCATGTGTTTTTGTAAAATTTTGTAACAATAAAATATTTTAACTCTCATAGTTATAATAGGATTGATTTTTGTTTCACTCTCCAACTTCCTCCCCTCCATCACACTTGCTCTTCAGCTGAAAGGTGTACAGTGGCATAGGACATTTTTGAGATTTAATTAAGGGGATGGTGAATGGGGAGATTTTTTTGTGTGGATTTAGTGGCATTTATTTACCTGGCTTGCACCTACCTCCAAGTACAGCTAGCTGCCTTGGTATAGAAATAGTTTCTAGAAATAGCCCTACCATCCAATGTGCTGGTCTGGCCCATACATAGGACGTATGCAGCCATGAACAGGTCCTGTGGTGCCTGGTACTGGTAGTATGTGGGCATGGAGGAGATTCAAGATTTGAGAAGTATGAATGAATTCAGAAGCTAAACTGTGGAAAATCTTATAGTCAAAGATCAAAAAACAACTTAATAGAGGTTTACCAAAATTTGACAGTATTCCTGAAAATTCGTATGACTTCACTCATAATAAATTGTGACACTAAAAGAAAGTTTTCAAAATTTCAATAACAATTTCAATTACGTATGTGAGAGGAAAGATTGAACTGTATTTCTATTTTTTTCTTTATTAACTATTACGAAGTTGTCATAAGAAGAGGCAATCAAAGAGTATGTGGCTGGCCAGGCGTGGTGGCTCACGCCTGTAATCCCAGCACTTTGGGAGGCCGAGGCGGGTGGATAACATGGTCAAGAGTTCAAGACCAGTCTGGCCAAGATGGTGAAACCCGTCTCTACTAAAAATACAAAAATCAGCCAGGCATGGTGGCAGGTGCCTGTAATCCCAGCTACTCAGGAGGCTGAGGCAAAGAATTGCTTGAACCCGGGAGACAGAGGTTGCAGTGAGCCTGGGTGACAGAGCGAGACTCCATCTCAAACAAAACAAAACAAAACAAAACAAAAAAAGAGTATGTGGCCAAAATCATGCAGATAAAAGTGTCATAGGAGACTGGACATGGTGGTTCATGCCTTTAATCACAGCACTTTGGGAGGCCAAGACAGGCGGGTCACTTGAGTCCAGTAGTTAAGACCAGCCTGGGCAATGTGGTAAAACCCCATCCCTACAAAAAAGTAAGAAAAGTTGATCAGGCATGGTGGCTCAGGCCTATAGTCCCAGCTACTCAGGAGGATGAGAGAGGAAGATTGCTTGAGTCCAGGAGGTTGAGACTGCAGTGAGCTAAGATGGCACCACTGTACTCCACAAAAAAAAAAAAGCATGATAGATATGGGTCAGGAACTTAATACAAACATTACAAATATTACATTATCTCTTCTGGATTTTGTGATGTCTATGTAGGCATTTTGCATTAAAAAATTATAATTTGTTATGTTTTTTCTTTCCAAATAAATGTTCATTTTTGGAATAATTTTTTTATTGTTTTAGTTAAAGAGAACCCCCAGACCGAATACATTCCAGGCCTCACAGATCAGTATTTGCCCTTGATTCCATTTATTCCCTACTAATTAAACCAATCCTCTTCTTTGTCTGTGATTAGTTTAGAGGTGGACTGTCTCTGCCCATTGGCTGTGAACCAGGAAGCAGGTAGCCCTCATTGCTGGCAGTTATCTTGATGGACGCCAACCCAAGAGGCAGGCAGAACTGAGAGGACTTTGGAGCCTGAGGGAACAGTGCTTGAAACCTGATCTATCTTTGGACGCACAATATAGAAGTTCTCTAGTGTTTATAATATCAGAATTTTCACAAGCAAAGCTCATTCTTATATTTAGTTGAATAGTTGAAATTATAAAGCTAGGTTAAAATGCAAACAAATGTAGAAAAATAGTGCTCATTTTTCTAAAAGACTTTCCGTTGATATAGAAACCATTCTAATCATTACATCTCTGATAGTTTATAACATTGAAGCTATAAGTAAGTATCAATCTGGATGTTTTAAGGTACTACTTTATTAAATGTTGCTAATTTATTTTAAAACTGCTAATTTATTCAATGTGAAAATATAGAAGACTAGGAATAAGAAAAAATGAATTCATGTATACCTCTATAAATTTTATTTTGATGTACTTCCTTCTGATCATTTTTGTATGTATATGTTTTATTTGAAAAAATATTTATCGTACTTTATATACAATTTTATCATCTCCTTTTTTTTCTGTTATTCCCTGTAGTTTAGCACAGAAGGGCCTCCATGTTCACAAATTCAGGGGGCTTTTTCACATTGTAGTCTATGTGAACGGTGTCCACTGGAGTTGTGCAGTCAGTAGCCTCTGTGACTGTATGAGGCAGCCATTTACATCTGGGCATCTGAGTCTTCATGTTTACCTAGAGCATCTTATGGTACCGTCCTAACTACAGATTTGGGAATAAAAGACAGGGCAAACCTTTCCTGGCTGCCTTCCAGTACCACCATATAAATTTAATATGCAGCCTTTGTGCCTTTTTCTCAGGCTGGCTTTGTCTGTAGCTGTGTCCCACAGCTCTCCTCTTACAAGGTTACATCTATGCTTTTTCTTCACCTTGGAATAATCTGCTGACTCCAGTGGATGAAAAAAAGTGTTAAGTAAATTAACCTCATGGCTGTTTTAATGATCGCGTTTCATGGTTATATCATTTTGGATGGTTCCAATTTGACTTCCTTCTCTCAGTTTGTTTGGATTGATTTTTCTATCTGCTCATTTTGAGAAATCTATACTGTTATTATCCTTGCCTTATCTTGATAAATAGTTAATCTTCATGATTCTATTTTCTTTTTGTCAAAAAATGAAATATTACTCATAACTCTATAAAAGTACCTAAATAATGGTGAAAAGCCAAATTACGTAACCAATTGTAATGGTAAAATATCCTATTTCTTTAATAGTGAAAATACTAACTTACTGGTAACTGCAGACATATTTTTACACTTAATCGATAATTTTTAGTTCTCTGATAGCTCCTGCCAATTCCTCTTACGCAGATATTTTGCCAATATAGGATGTGGGTAGATGAGGGATTACTCAGAAAAATGGAACCTCATTCTTGGCTGATAGGATGATGAACTGTGTGATAAAATGCATAACATTTTCCTCCACCCTTGGTTCACAAAACTTTTAGTTTTCTAACTTTTATTTTATGCAAACAGGGTTGGCTGCTCAAACCAAGCTTTTGAGAGAGTACAGCAAACAAAGCAATTTCTTAAAGGTTAAGCCCCTCCTCTATAAAAGGAAAGAAAGGGTGAGAATTAAAAGGGAGAGAGGTAGAAAGGGAAGGCTAGGTTGTTAGAAAAAGAGGCAAGAGAGGCAAGAGAGGGGTGAAGGAGGAGGAGCAGGAGTGAGAGAAGCAAAATAATCTGGTCAATTATTTTGCCTAAAAGTTTGAGAGATATCTGCTTGAATTGATGTAGGAAATTAAGCAGTTTGATCTTTGTTCTAATATTTGTCTTGCAATAAGATCATCTTATTTATCAAATGTTATGTAGAGAAAGAGGAGATACTGTTTTTTTTGAGACTCTGGAGAACCTAGACACCTGTCTAAATTATATGAAAGTTCTGTAAAGTTATTAGCATATATATGTATATATCCACACACACACATATATATATATTTTTGAGACGGAGTTTTGCTCTTGTTGCCCAGGCTGGAGTGCAGTGGCGCAATCTCAGCTCACTGCAACCTCTGCCTCCCAGGTTCAAGTGATTCTCCTGCCTCAGCCTCCCAAGTAGCTGGGATTACAGGCGTGTGCCACCACGCCCAGCTAATTTTTGTATTTTGAGTAGAGATGGGGTTTCATCGTGTTAATCAGGCTGATCTCGAACTCCTGACCTCAGGTAATCCACCGGCCTCGGCTTCCCAAACAAATATTTTTATAAAACACATTCTATAGTATAAATACTCTGTGGAGGGTGCCACCAAAGGTGATATTAAACCTTTCTTTTCTTTAAGACAGAGTCTCACTCTGATGCCCAGGCTGGAGCACAGTGGCGCAATCTCGGCTCGCTGCAGCCTTGACCTTCCCTGGGCTCAGGTGATCCTCCCACTTCAGCCTCCTGAGTAGCTGGGACGACAGGCGCACGCCACCATGCATGCCACCATGACTGGCTAGCTTTTCATGCCTGGCTAATTCGTTGTTGTTATTGTTGTTGTATTTTTTTGTAGAGAGGAGGTTCCACCATTTGCCCAGGCTGGTCTTGAACACCTGGGCTCAAGCAATCTGTCCACCATGGCCTCCCAAAATATTAGGATTATAGGCACGAACCACTGTACTTGGCCTTAAAAAAAAAAAAAAAAAAAAAAAAGGCAGAGAGTCACTGTGTCTCCCAGGTTGATCTCTAATTGCTGGGTTCAAGCAATTCTCCCACCTCAGCCTCTGGAGTAGCTGGGACTACAGGTTCACACCACCATGCCAAGCCAATGCTATTTTCACACAGCTCAATGGGAGCAGAAAATACATTATGTGTGCTCAAGTCATCTGCACCATGGCCCTCTGTGTTACTAGTGTGTTTGAAATTTTGTGCATCAGTAAGAATTTCAGTGACTCACTAGGCTTTATGAACCAATATATGTAGGAGTGGGTTACCCAGCAACCACTCCATGGCTTTAAGATGAGAAGGTAGGGGAAGTGAGGAAGTCACACTTACCTGTCTGCTGCCTGCCTTCCTTCTCCCACAGCCATGCTCTTGGCTGGGGAGAAAGGGTGGATGTAGAGCCTCCAAGAGCTGCAGTACTATTAAAAATCCATTGGGTTTCTTTCATAAACACATAGATGCTTTTCTAAATCCAGCAGAAATCTGACTCCCTGACCTGATCGTTAGACGTGTGGTCAGAATCCCAGCACATGAACTGGCGCTGCTTCTGGGAATTATGAGTCAGCCTTTCATGTTCTTCCTGGTGTTGAAGCAAGTCTCTGCAGAGGAGAAAGAGCAATCTGTCAGGTGAGCTCATCACTGCTATCGTCACTGTCTAAGCTCTGACTTCCCAAGAGACCATGCAATGTACGTGAAAGAGCCCTTTTCGAATTCCAGAAACATCACTGTCTTGTTATGTGACCTTGGACATGGTTACTTAAGTTCTCAGAGCCTCAGTTTTCTTGGTGAAAATGGAAGAGTTGTCACCGAAACTTAAACAGTTAATGTATGGGAAGTGTCATGCAGATCTAGAAAAGTGAAAATATTATTTTATAATACTGTGGACACAGTATAAAGCACATTAGATATTATTTATGCCCTTTACATTTTCAAAAGTTTTTGAGATATCTACAGTATAAGGAGAGGAGAAAGGAAAGACCTATCAAACAGTAGATGACTATTTGTTAGGTCACTATTCACTCAGCACTTACTGGTCAATATTCTGTGCAAGGTCTGTGGGTTACTGTGGTGATACGAGAATCTGTAAGATATATGGTGTGTCTTTAAAGAGTTTATAAATCTAGGAGGAAAGATTGAACATAGACACAAGCAATTCAGAAGAGAACATGTGCTCTGTGTAAATAAAATGTGCACATAAAGTAACTGCTATCGCACTTCAAAGCAGACTAATTCTGAGGAAGACTCACCGTAGAAGAAACGCAATCCAAGCCAGTTCCAACATGTGTTGAGTATCCATTATGAGGACTGCTCGGGTATTTGTATATTCAATAAGGACTCTCAGACAAAAGAAACTGCCTGAGTCAAGACAGGAAGGTAGAAATACATATGTAAGGTGCAGCAGGGAACAATAAGCTCACCTGGAAGCAGTGCCCTAATAAAGAAAGATAAACTTGAAATCATTTTGAAGAAGTGCATAACATCATGGATGCCCTTACATATAAATACAACATTTGGTCTTTTGTCCTGCAGATAGTGCAAGTAATGCAACCTATGGAAGCCCTTAAGAAGAAAAAATCTTTTTTTATTTTTATTTTTATTTTTTTTGAGATGGAGTCTCGCTCTGTCGCCAGGCTGGAGTGCAGTGGTGTGATCTCGACTCACTGGAGCCTCTGCCTCCTGGGTTCAATAAATTCTCCTGCCTCAGCCTCCCAAGTATCTGGGACTACAGGTGCATGCTCCCTTGTCCAGCTAATTTTTAGATTTTTAGTAGAGACAGGGTTTCACCATGGTGGCCAGGATGGTCTCGATCTCCTGACCTTGTGATCCACCTGCCTTGGTCTCCCAAAGTGCTGGGATTACAGGCATGAGCCACCGCGCCTGGCCTAAAAATCTTTCTTAAAAAATTATTTTTGTTCTGCTTGCGGATATATCATACATGGTCTTCTTCTCTGTTGAACTGAATTGGCTCTGATTCTGGGAAAGATTATGTAAGAATTCTTCATTTTTGATAATAGAATTTCAACTTTGTTATCAGCTATTCTAGAACCCGAAGCTTCTGGAAATTTATTTTATTTTATTTTATTTTTTTGAGATGAAGTCTTGCTCTGTCACCCAGGCTGAAGTGCAGTGGTGAGATCTTGGCTCACTGCAACCTCCGCCTCCCCGGTTCAAGTGATTCCCCTGACTCAGTCTCCCGAATAGCTGAGACTACAGGCACCAACCACCGTGCCCAGCTAATTTTTGTATTTTTAGTGGAGACAGGATTTCACCATGTTGGCCAGGCTGGTCTTGAACTCCTGACCTCAGGTGATCTGCCCACCTTGGCCTCGTAAAGTGTTGGGATTACAGGCATGAGCCACTGTGCCTGGCTTGGAAATTTCTTAAGGCATTAAAATACAGTGGTTGAAACTCCTGGCACCACCCTTTTGTATATTGGTACCAAAAGAGGGATTTAAACAATTGATAATTGGAAGAGTCTGTCTTAGAGATATGTTGTCTCCTTAATGTCCCTACTCACTAGAACTCAAACATTAACATTTGTATCAGTCAGGGTTTAGTGGAAAAAAGAAACCACACCAATTATTTTAAGAGAGAATTGATACAGGTAAATTTAGTTATATAGATATTGGAGGACTGACAGGGGAAAAAGGAACAAATACTCAGATAAAGTAATTGCAGAAAGCAGCTGCTACCAGTAGGCCTGTGGGGAAAGGTGAAAGGTTGGGGTTGTTGGAAACTACAAGCTTGGAGAAGGTGGAGCCTGGAATCCAGACGTCTGAGGTGAGGAAGTTGCCTGGATGGCACTGGTGCTTCAGAACGCAGAGGAGAATCCAGTGGAGCTGGAACCCAGATTTCAGAAGATACTCTGAGAGAGTGCCATGAACTGGGTTCTGGGAGATGGGGAAATAGTGGAAACTAGAACCAACTGCTACTAGAAAAAGCTAGAACTGCTGGGGTGAAGAACCACAGCCAGATGATACTGACAGGAATAGCAAGCAAACCGGAAGGAGTGCGTTCTCTAGCTCCCCCATTGGCAGAACCTAACCGGAAGCCAGGTGGCAAAATGACACTGGTGGTTACCCAAAACCGGCTTCAGCATCACAAGGCCAAATATGGAAGAGTGGGTTTGATCCTGAAAGAGTACTAATAACTAGCACTACAGACACACAATTCACCAGAATAACTTATTTACAATTGAGAATTTTGAAATCTATACCGGCGTTCTGATTTAGTAGTTTTAGAGAGGGACTTAGAAATCCTCACCTTTGAAAAACAGCCTTGAATGATTTGATGCAGGACATCTTCTAAACACCCTTTCAGAAATGCTGCTCTAGTCTGTCTAAGCTAAATCCCTGAATCAAGTTAGAACAAGGGTTGGTGATGTGCTCAACTCCACTAATTTAGGAGTTAAGCTCAATAATTAATTTTACTTTCTTAAGTTTTTTCATTAAAAAAATGTTTATATTAAGAGTGCCTCTGAGGTATCTTCAAAAACTGCAATTTAAAGATTTGTCCATTGTGGTATGCAACATCTCGCATTCACGTATAATGTTTATAATTCTAAAACATATAAAAAGAAAATGATTAAAATGAGATAATATATACAAGTTCATGTGAAAAGGTAGGTTTTTCACATGAACTTGTATGTTTTTTCTTGTCAGTCAAAAGAAAAGAAAAGAAATAACACTTTGCATTTCTCTTTTGCTTTGGCTGCAAGGAAGCTCAGAGTCGTTCAGTAGAATCTCATCCAAGGCTTCCGTTTGGATAATTTTATTTTTACATTTTTAAAAACTGTGAGTTGCTTCATCTTTTTTTCTTGAAACATATTGAGCAATAAATTCATATAGGAATTAAAATTATACTTATTTTTCAAAATGCTTTTACATATAATGCTGTGAAGTTCTCACTTATTAAACTCAGGGTATAATAAAGGCCCAAATTGATGTCCTCTTAGAAGAAATCCATCTATCTGCTGTGGCAGTTTTGAGAAGGTACTGGTCTTCAATATGAAATGATTTTTTTCCTACAAATATGTGTCATTAATATATCCTCCAGGACTCTTTACACTTTAGAAGCTAGATTAAAAGCCTATTGAGTGCTGGGCATGGGGGCTCATGTCTGTAATCCCAGCAATTTGGGAGGCCAAGGTAGGCAGATTATTTGAGGCCAGGAGTTTGAGACCTGGCCAAGATGGCAAAACTCCATCTCTACTCAAAACACAAAAATTAACTGGGTATGATAGTGCAGGGCTATAGTCCCAGCTACTTAGAAGGCTGAGGCATGGGGAGAATAACTTGAACCTGGGAGGCAGAGGTTGCAGTGAGCCAAGATGGTACCATTGCATTCCAGCCTGGGTGATAGAGCGATAGTATCTCCAAAAAAAAAAAAAAAAAGCCTGTTGATACAATTCTACCTTTTAAATATTTAATTTATTTCTACTGTTTGTATAGTCATATCTTAGAAACTTGAGAATGACAATAAAACATTATTATGCTGGGAATAGGCAATCTGTTAAAAATTCAGACACAGAATACTACAGGCCAGGGGTGTCCAATCTTTTGGCTTCTCTGGGCCCCAGTGAAAGAATTATCTGGGCCACACATGAAACACACTAATGCTAACAATAGCTGATGAGCTTTAAAAAATCGCAAAAAAAGTCTTATAATTTTAAGAGAGTTTATGAATTTGTGTTGGGCCATATTCAAAGTGTCCTGGGCCGCATGCATGGATAAGGTTGCTCTCGGCAAATAAAATGTCTTAGTTCTGAGTGAACTTATTGTAGATTGACATGGAACTGGTTTCATTTTTCTGCTATAACTTACTACCTTGCAGAATTTCTTTTACTTATTTATTTATTTATTTATTATTTATTTATTTATTTTCGAGGCAGAGTCTCACTCTGTTGCCCAAGCTGGAGTGCAGTAGCACGATCATGACTCACTGCAACCTCTGCCTCCCGGCTTCAAGCGATTTTTGTGCCTCAGCTTCCCGAGTAGCTGGGACTACAGGCATGCGCCATCAAGCCTGGCTAATTTTGGTGTTTTTCAGTAGAGATAGGGTTTTGCCATGTTGGCCAGGCTAGTCTCGAACTCCTGACCTGCCTACCTTCATTTATAGACATCACATTGTGTATGGTGCCTGAGAAAGTACATAATAGTGAAATAAATATCCTAGACACTTACTTTATAGTTGTTTTTGATGACTCTTAAGAGTGATTAAAAAAAAAATAAAAGAGTGATTAGGCCGGGTGCGATGGCTCATGCCTGTAATTTCAACATTTTGAGAGGCCGAGGAGGGCGGGTCACTTGAGGTCAGGAGTTTGAGACCAGCCTGGCCAAAAATGGTGAAACCCCATGTCTGCTAAAAATACAAAAATTAGATGGGCATGGTGGCACATGCCTGTAGTCCCAGCTACTCCAGAGGCTGAGGCAGGAGAATCGCTTGAACCTGGGAGGCAGAGTTTGCAGTTAGCTGAGATTGTGCCACTGCACTCCAGCTTGGTTGACAGAGTGAGACTCTGTCTCAAAAAAAAAAAAAAAAAAAGTGATTCAGTCTTATAAAGGGGATCATTTCACGACCTCAAAGTCTGAATCACTTTGTATGGGAATAAAAAGGAACCCATTGCACTGAATCTCCCATGGTGGAAAACAGTAATATGGTATCTCTCCTATTGTTGAAAGAATATCAGCTGTGAGTAAACATATGAACAATAGAAGTCCCCAGGTCCAGCTGGAAAAAAATGATAAAAGCTATGAGCAAATATATGTTTTCTGGCTGCTACGCTATCATGTTCTTTTGACTAATACAAATAATGTGATTTGGGGGAATATTCAACTCATAGACCCCTTTTCTACCTCAAAAGGAAAGTGCTTCTTATTGCTCTCTTTGCTTATCTAAAGCTTGTCATGGACACAGTCTTGGTGAGAGTGATAAAGAGCTCTGGCATTTGGTCTGTTTCACCAGAATTGTAACTAGGTTCCCCTGATGAGATCATCTGCTGCAGGGACTACTTATTTATTGTTTATCTTCTGTTTCACTAGAATGTTTTTAGCAGATACATGGAGATCTCATTTACATCATGAATATGGTTTCTGGACTTCTTATCTTTATAACAATGCAAATAATTTATCTAAGTTCAAATAAGTAACAGAAACAATAGTTAAAATTTGCCATATATTATAGCCCATAAAATGCTTTGGAGAAAAAGGAATATGACATTCCATAAAATCAGAAAACATAAATATAGAGTTTGGATAGGGAAATTCAAGAGCCCAATCTGGAAGACAAGGCTTCACCTATGTATCCACAAAAGTTTCTACCAATATAATCCAAGACATGAAACATTTTCTGGCAAAGCCTGTGGGAAAAAGCACTGGAGAGGGAGACAGATTACTTGGGTTCTAGTCTGGGCTCTGCCACTAAATGAGTGTGTGTCCTTGAACAGATCAGGACTCTATGAATTATTCCATTTGCAAAATAAGAGAATTAGATTAATACATTTTTATAAAATTCCCATTGTTCTAACAGTCTGTCCCTAGGTGTTCCATAAAATATACAAGTAGGTAAGTTAGAATTACCCGTTTGATTAAGACTAGCTTTTCAGATTGATGATTATTTCAGTTCATTTTGTATAAGGATACTGGAGAAGGCAACACAGGCCTAGGAGGGTCAGAAAGTGTAGGAGCTTAAGTCTATCTGTTAATGAGTTACTGTAGGGAAGGCAGACAAAGGGTAACGTATCTGTTTATTTTGCAATTTATACAGGTCAAGGGGACAGTTTCTAAAATATTTGCTATTTGTTTCCAAACTATGCTCCTTTAGGAAATGCATAATTTTGGTGGTTAATGGTAATACTGATAATGAAACTTAGTTATGGCATTTAGCCATCTGTCATTTACCCTCTTTACATGTGTTGTTTATGTATTTTCTGTTTTTACGTAATTAGCTCCTTTGGTGTATTCCTACATAGAAGGATACTGCCTCTTTCTAGCCTACCTGAGCTTCTGAAATAATTAGATTGGGGGAAAAAACACTGAATTGAAATCTGTCTGATTTGTAAACAATGATGTTGCTCACTTTATGCTAGAATATGACAAACCAGACATTATTTTCTGTATAACATTGAAAATTATTTGCTGTTTTTTTCTTTTCTTGCTCAGTTTTATTTTGATTTTTTTCTTTTATTCTACTTTAAGTTCTGGGATACATGTGCTGAGTGCTCAGGTTTGTTACATAGGTATACATGTGCCATGGTGGTTTGTTGCACCTATCAACCCCTCATCTAGGTTTTAAGCCCCGCATGCCTTAGCTGTTTGTCCTAATGCTCTCACTCCCCTTTTCCCCCACCCTATGACAGTCCCCAATATATGATGTTCACCTCCCTGTGTCCATGTGCTCTCTTTGTTCAACTTCCCCTTATGAGGGAGACCGTGCGGTGTTTGGTTTCCTATTTCTGTGTTAGTTTGCTGAGGATGATGGTTTCTAGCTTCATCCATGTCCCTGCAAAAGACATGAGCTCATTTTTTTTTTTTATGGCTGCGTAGTATTCAATGTGTATATAAACTGATTGTTCATGTAGTACACTCCCTATAGCACATGGTCTAATTAAATGATCTCTTTACCACCTGCTTACAAGGCAAAAAATTAAAAAGAATAGTAACTCTGACACTGATCATATCGACACTGAAATAATAAACATAAACCACAGGTTTATAAGGTGAACAATTGTGCCAAAATCTTTTTTTCAGATATCTATTTTCAATTTCATTTTATTTATTTATTTATTTATTTATTTATTTAAGACAGTCCCACTCTGTCATCCAGGCTGGAGTGAACTGGCGCAATCTTGGCTCACTGCAACCTCTGTCTGCCTCCCTGGTTCAAGTGATTCTCCTACCTCAGCCTCCCGAGTAGCTGGGATTACAGGCACATGCCATCATGCCTGGATAACTTTTGTATTTTTGATAGAGATGGGGTTTTGCCACATTGGCCAGTCTGGTCTTGAACTCCTGGCTTCAAGTGATCCACCTGCCTAAGCCTCCCAAAGTGCTAGGATTACAGGCCTGGGTCACCGCCCCACCCTATTTTCATTTTTAGTGTTTTACTATTTTTCCTATTGCTTAGCAATGTTAACTGATAAATCTCCTGAAGGCCAAGGACAATGTATCACAACATTTAAAGATAAGAATCACATAAATGTCTAATGGGAAAATATTCCCAATTGTAGAATCAAGGAAGACTGAAGATAAAAAAGAATACATACAGAGGAGAGAAAAACATCAATGTAATAGCAGTGTATAATATGCAAGAGATCCAGTGGTTAGTTTTTGTTTGATAATTATGTTCTTGCAAATTTATGTGTAGTTTTAAAATATGTTGGATTCAGACATTGAGGCTCCTCGAAAGATTATAGGTAGATGATACATTAAATCAGTCTACAGGTTTACACAGTTACAGGGTAGAAATTATTGTCTACTGAATTTTACTTTGTTGAATGTCTATTTCAAGTCCATTTGTCAAAATAAATTATGGGAGCAAATGTCTTCAATCTGAACAGAATGATTTTTATTCTTAAATTGATGATTGAATTTCAGGAGCTAAAAATCTATATTGCTTTCTAATTTTCTCATTGGTTTATTTGCAAGTCAAGTGTGATAGTAGGAAGTTAACTATAGTTTTAACATTGAGTTAGAACTGTCATGCATGAATTGCTTAATACCTTTCCTGGATTTTAGTAGACTGACCTGTATTTCATTTTCATGTCCTACTTTTTAATTCAATTGAGTCACATAATGGGCTGTAATTGAGTCACAAAGCAGGAAATAAGCTTGTGCCAAGTATATGGGACAAACTTGGCATATGTGGTGTCTTTACTCTTGTTAGTGGAAAGTCAGTTCTGGTAAATCAATCAGTCAGTTTATCATTAGTATTTCCCTCACCTGGTAAGACAGGATGCAGTGCAGTTTCACATCCCTTACCTGCAATTATGAAATCCAAAAAGCTATGAAAAGAGGAAGTGTTTTCAAAATTCAAAACCTGACCTGACTTGACCTGAACTTGTTTAGCACTGAAACTGTACTGAACTGATATGCACCTTTTGTAGTCTTTTTTTTTTTTTGAAATAGAGTTTCACTCGTTACCCAGGCTGGAGTGCGATGGTGCGATCTCGGCTCACCGCAACCTCCGCCTCCCAGGTTCCAGTGATTCTCCCGCCACAGTCTTCCGAGTAGCTGGGATTACAGGCACCCGCCATCATGCCCAGCTAATTTTTGTATTTTAGTAGAGATGGAGTTTCACCATGTTGGCCAGGCTGGTCTTGAACTCCTGACCTCAGGTGATCTGCCTGCCTTGGGCTCCCAAAGTGTTGGGATCACAGGTGTGCGTCACTGTGCCCGGCCTATAGTCTTTATTTATCTCACCTAGTGTGAATATGCACATGCTTTACTATAGAAATATTAATATGGTTAAGAGGGTGCTGCCCAGATCCTGCTGAAAGTATAATATATGGCATACGTATCCTGCTTTTTTTCTAAAATCTGAAAGATACTGACTTCCAAAACAGTCTTCAAGAGTACCTTTTCTTTGAATATAAATCTCCTAATGTGCATTTTTCAATACTGCGTCATTTTCTATCTTTCCGGCAACTTCCTAGGTGCATTTATGATTATTGCATTGTTATTGCAAGTGTTACAGGCAAAATCCTGCTTTTGTCCTCTCTGTTGTTAGTACACTATGAAGGCTGAATGGCTTGCTGGAAACAACCTTAGCTGTAAAGAGACCCAGAGTTAAATCCCGGTTGGACTGGTCGTAAGCTGTGTGACCTTGGACAACCTATTTAACATCTCTGAGCATTACATTTCTTTTTCTGTAAAATACTGACTGATACCTACATTGTCCCCACCCTCTTTTTCAGTTTCAACCTCAGAAAAGGAATTCTGGTTAGGTGGACTATGGTTGTTATCCTTTACCTCATTGCTAGTCCTTTCTTTGTCCTGGGGATGTCCAAAATACTAATTTTTTAGTTAACTAATTATAAAACTTATTCTTGCCTTTCCTGTCAGGACCTCAAGATACCTGAGCTGTTAGTTTAGGTACAAGTAACAAGAAAAGTAAATACAAACAAGAGAATTGATGTTATGCTTATCAGGGAAAGCAAAATAGCAATCTAAGATGTGCTCTGGCAGCAATAAAGTTATGGAAAAGATGACAAAATATTTTCCAGAGTAAAGGGATACTCTAGAAACCTCCTGAGATTTTTTTTTTTTTTTTTTTTTTGAGACGGAGTCTTGCTCTGTTGCTCAGGCTGGAGTGCAATATGGTACGATCTTGGCTCACTGCAACCTTCGCCTCTCGGGTTCAAGCAATTCTCCTGCCTCAGCTTCCCAAGTAGCTGGGATTACAGGCACCTGCCACCACACCCGGATAATTTTTGTATTTTTAGTAGAGATGGGGTTTCACTATGCTGGCCAGGCTGGTCTCGAACTCCTGACCTCAGGCTATCCACCTGCCTCGGCCTCTCAAAGTGTTGGGATTACAGACGTGAGCTACCGTGCTTGGCCGTACTGAGATTTTATAAGTGTCAATGGATTCTTTTAAAAACTATTGGGTTGCACTAGTAGATAACTTTTTCTGACATGATTTTGGACATAATCTGTGTTTGGAGGTAGAGGAAGGCTGCTCCTTAATTTTTAATTCTCCATCAAGGTCTGTGATACATATTGTGGAATTATAGATCATTCTTGACAATTTCTGATATAAAAGTCATATATATATGTGTGTGTATGTGATTGTGTGTGTGCGTGTGTGTGTGTGTGTGTTGGTAGATAGTGATGGTCCTTGTTTTGAGTTTTTAGAGTGTATTTCCCTTTACAAAATTGTTTCTTTTGATCATAGTGCTATTGTTGTTAATTGAAGTTATCATCAGGAGATCTTTCGCCATTTAAATGGTTTCACTTTACAGGACATCATGTGTGCATACCTTTGTTTTCCATTTTAAATTTCTTTTTAAAATTCAGAGTCCTTCAGACTAAGAACATTAGGCAACACTTGGTGTAAGAAAATATGTGATTACTATGGGGATTAGGAGCTATTCCAGGTCTGTTTGACCTCTTTTCTTTATTGCAGGTGATTTGTTCTAATACATCAAAAATTGCTTCTCAGGAGAGACTCTATTCTTTGGTAGGTACCTTTAAAGTTCTTTAATGCCACTGGTCTGAAAGGTAAGACTTTCCAGATATATTTTATTTTTCTGAATATTTAGATCATAATATAATCTTTGTTTAATAATAATGTAATAGTAATAATAAGCATAATGTATTGCACACTTACTATGTAGCTAGCACATGGTCTCATTTAATTATTAAAACCTTTCTTTGTGGTAGTATTATTAATTAGAATTAGGTTTGACAGAGAGAGAAATAAATATCCCAAAACAACGGCTTCAGTCAATGGTTTATTTTTCTTTCCTGTTCAAGAAATTCAGAAGAGTCAGTTCCGGGTTGATATGATATGGTGGCAGAGACTCAATCTCTTTCTGTCTAATACCTCTGGCACGTATAGCTTCCAATTCCAAGGTTACCTCATCCACAGAGGAGACTGTTGGAGTTTCTGCCACCATGTCCATATTCTAGCTGTAGGAAGAAGGAAGGGGAAATCCTACCCATTTCTTTAAGGGCACTTCCCAGAAGTAGCACATGCCATTGCCACATATATACCAAAACTCAGATGGCCACACCTAGTTGTAAAAGAGACTTTTTTCCCACTCACCTGTGTGTCCTGCTAAGAATTAAGATTCTGTAGCTTTGGAAGAGAATGAGTATTAAGAGACAGCCAGCAGTATGCCAAGTCTGAGTGCTCTCATGCCCAACTTACAAATGGAAAAATTGAATCATAAGAAGTAAATGGACTTACTAAGAGCTCACAGCTGGTAGAGTCAAGATTCAAAGCTAGGTCATTCAAACATCAGAGTTCTCAAGCACTACTTTGAAGTGCTTCTACCGTAAAACAGTTGTTTGACTTTATTCATCTCTTCTGCTAAATTAGTCTAAAGAAAACATTTCTGGACTAAGTTGCTAGGTCAATCTATTGAAACAATGAAATCCTTTATTTTACCAAGCATTCTTGGCAAAGGGCACAGTACTGGTATCAACTTGTGCAATGAAGCCTTTACTTTTGCTGACCTTTTGGATAGGTGGATTCACAGAATTTAGTGACAAGTTTAGAAAATTGCCTGGTGTACAGATTAAAGTCTTATTTTCAATCTTCTACTTGTTTAGGGTTGCAACAGGTTTTAACTTCATTAAAATATGCTTTGCTGTTTTATTGATGGTGTAGATTTTCAACAAGGTAATAAAGGGACAAAGTTTTCAATAGAGCCAATAAGAATAAATAAAAAGGAATGATTTACTGTAGGAAAAATCACAGTATATCATGATTATTTTTCTACCAAAAATTTTCAAGGTAAATGATAGCACATCTTGGAACAAATCAGACTATGTTACTTCTAAGTTATTTGGACAGTATTACATTTAGATGATTAACCTGTGATTCTTCAATATCTTACTTGTGTAGAAATCTAAATCATATAACACGAACTAGGCCTCCCTTCCTTTCCCTTTCCTTCCTTCCTTATATTTCACAAAGCTTAATTTGTAATTCTTTTCCTTAGGTTCATTTTTGTTTAGATTGTTCTCTCTTCCTAGCTCACAAGGGTTTTTAATCATTCTCATGCCTGACCAGCTCTTTGCTTTCTAGCACCAAGGGAGAAAATGAGAATATGAATGAATAAATCAATAAAAAAGTAAATACCATGCTTTATACATGTCAACTCAAGATTGCTATGTTGCTCACAATTTTCAACATTTTAAATAACTTCTGTAAATTTATCAATACTTTTTGGAGGCCGGGCGGGGTGGCTCACACCTGTAATCTCCGCACTTTGGGAGGCTGAGGCGGGCAGATCACCTGAGGTCAGATTGAGATCAACATGGTGAAACTCTATCTCTACTAACAATACAAAATTAGTCGGACATGGTGGCAGGTGCCTGTAATCCCAGCTACTTGGGAAGCTGAGGCAGGAGAATTGCTTGAGCCTGGGAGGCGGAGGTTGCAGTGAGCTGAGATCTCGCCATTGCACACTAGCCTGGGGGACAGAGCGAAACTCTGTCTCCAAAAAAAAAAAAAAAAACTTTTTAGAAAGGTGATTAAGATAAATGATATATATATCAGTTGCTCAAGCCAGGCATGGTGATGCTTGCCTGTAGTCCCAGCTACTTGGGAGACTGAGGCAGGAGGATGGTTTGAGGCCAGGAGTTCAAGGTTGCAGTAAGCTATGATCATGCTACTCTACTCCAGCCTTGGTGACAGAGTAATACCCTGTCTCAAAAAACAAACAAGCAAGGCTGGGCACAGTGGCTCATGCCGGTAATCCTAGCACTCTGGGAGGTCAAGGCAGGAGGAATCCTTTCATTCAGGAGTTTGAGACAAGCCTGGACAACATGTTGAGACCCTATCACTACTTAAAATTGAAAAAAAAAATTAACTTGGTGTGGTGACTCTTGCCTGGGGTCCCAACTACTAGGAAGGCTGAAGTGGGAGGTTCACTAGAGCCCAGGAGATTGAGGCTGCAGTGAGCTGTGATTGCACCACTGTACTCTAGGCGACTGAGCAAGACCCTGCCTCCAAACAAACAAACAGAAGGCAGTTGTTCAACAGAAGTTCTTCACTTAACAAACCACAACAACACTGGGGACATAGAGTGGTTAATGACAAGGTTTAATGATTTGAGAGTTTGCTTAGAAGTCAATAGACATTTTCATTGCTGTGACAACTTACAGAAAAGTCACTTTCAAGTGAAAAAATGTATGATAAAACATCAAAGGGGGGCAGGTGCGGTGGCTCACGACTGTAATTCCAGCACTTTGGGAGGCCGAGGTGGGCTGATCACTTGAGGCTGGGAGTTCGAGACCGGCCTGACCAACATGGTGAAACCCCATCTCTACTAAAAATACAAAAACTAACTGGGCATGGTGGTGCATGCCTGTAATCCCAGCTACTCAGGGATCTGAGGCAGGAGGATCTCTTGAACCCGGGAGGCAGAGGTTGCAGTGAGAAGAGATTGTGCCACTGCACTCCAGCCTGGGTGACCAAGTGAGACTGTGTCTCAAAAAAAAAAAAAAAAAAAAAAAAAAAAAAGAAAAAGTCAAAGGGAAAGGGAACAGTGATCACAGAACAGATCAAAGGTCAGAGCACAGCAGAGATTTCTACTTATTTGTAGTGTGCCTTTGGTTCTTTTGGTTCTTTGCAAACATTGAGCAAGAACAGGACCAGGGACCAAATGATGTGGGGAGAAGAACACAGATGATTAGTCTTTAACAGATTTTTCACTAATTATTTTATTCACTAATTATTTTATATTATTCATTTGTATTTATACAAGTAATATCTTAATACATATTCCTTATGAAAAATTCTAAAGCCCCATTGGAATAAAGGCAAAATGTCCATTTTTCAGTGGTCTTTTTTTTTGAGACAAAGTCTCGCTCTGTCGCCCAGGCTGGAGTGCAATGGTGGGATCTCGGATCACTGAAACCTCCACTTCCCGGGTTTGAGCAATTCTCACCATCACCTCCGAGGGCAGCTGGGATTACAGGCACTACCACCACCCAACAATTTTGTATTTTAGTAGAAGATAGTTCCTATCTTAATCAGGCTGGTCATAGTCCCTGACCTCAGGTGATCACCTGCCTCGACACTCCCCAATGCTGGGATCCCAGTGTGTCCACCACACTCAGCAAATTGCTTTTCTAGTTGAATGTGCAAAAGCAACATTAAGAACCACTCTGCTTGGTGTGATGGCTCATGTAATCCCAGCACTTTGGGAGGCCAGTGGTGGATCACAAAGGTCAGCAGATCCCGAGACCACAGTGAAACCCGTCTCTACTAAAAATACAAAAAAAATTAGCAGTGGCATGTAGTCCAGCTACTCAGGAGGCTGAGGCAGGAGGTGTGAACCGGAGGCCGGGCTTGCAGTGAGCGAGGATCGGCCCACTGCACTCCAACCTGGGCGACAAGCTGATGAGACTCCGTCTCAAAAAAAAAAAAAAGAACCACTACAACTGCCTCATACATAATTTTAAAACTAGAGTATGAAAAGTACTCCTAATTTATTATTACCTTCCTATGAAGTGGCCAGAGAATTAATTCCAGGAAGAGGGGACAATGGAAAACATTGTAATTGGGTAACCATTATCCACGTATCTCCCCTTATTGAAAAAAAAAATCCCCATTTTATCTGGGGCAGCAGTGTGTGCAGCTCCATAACACTTTGTTGGATAATTACTTTCCCAGATTCCTTTGCTTTTGAGGAGACCAGTGTGGCACACAATCCTGCCAATGAGACTTCATGGTAATCTGCATAGGAGGCTTCTGGGGGTTTTTAAATCTTTGCAAAAGGGATGAGAATAAGAAAAAAGTGTCCTTTTCCATTTCTTTCTGGTTTGAAAGTAGATGAGGTATTTAGAGCTATGGCAGCTATGGAACAATGAGGTGAAAAGAATAAAGACAAAAGTCAGCATGCTAAGGATACAGAGGAGAAAGAACTTGAACCCTTGGTTATATTTCAGAGGAGCTGGACTAGGGATTGCCTCCCTCTAAATTTCTCTAGGTAAACGCCAAATGTCCGTATGGTTTGGCTACTTTTAATTTCCTATTCTGTCAGTTGCTGCCGAAAGCGTTCCCAATACAAATACATATCTGTCTTGTTCTCTGTTTTAGTACTGAGAACTGTGCCCAACGTGTAGTAAGTGGTCAAATAATGTTTGCTGAAAGAATAGAGTGAGTGGATTTTAGATCAGATTCTAAGCATCATACCGGAACTTGTGGGTAGTAAAGTTGTTCTATTTATTTTACATTGAATTTTTAGTTTGAATATAATTTCCTTGAAACTATTTACTTTACACTGCTTTTTTCACACTAACAAAATCTCAGATTTGTTTATCCTTCCACATGTTATCTGAGGGAAGATAGACCCCTTTGCAGTCTCAGAAAAGCCTATCTTAATTGGTCTAGGCTAATCATGATAGTCTCATACCCTTTGCACAACGAATGACTTATGCCTGGGAATGAGAGGCAACTGTGGCCAATGGGGCTAATTCTGTGGGGACTTAGGAAGAATATTCCCCATCAAATAGAAAGTGCTACATGGAAGATAATGATTCTAGGTCTTCACGTGATGTCAAGATATGCAGCAGCCACTTTGCAGCAATGAAGGATAAGGCTTGAGGACTAAGCCACCATGCAAAGAATGAGAGCATGAGGCTGGCGCCATGGCTTATGCCTGTAATCCCAGCACTTTGGGAGGCCAAGGCAGATGGATCACTTAAGGTCAGGAGTTCCAGACCAGCCTGGTCAACATGGCGAAACCCTATAAAAATACAAAAATTAGCTGGGAGCTCTGGTGCATGCCTGTAATCCCAGTTACTCAGGAGGCTGAGGCAGGAGATCGCATGAACCCGGGAGGCGGAGGTTGCAGTGAGCCAAGATCACACTACAGCACTCCAGCCTGGGCAACAGAGTAAGATTTTGTCTCAAAAATAAAAGAAAAAAGAAAAAGAAAAAGAAAAAAAAGAGCATGGAGCAGGGAAAGAACTTGAGTCCTTAATGATGACTGAGCCAATCCAGGAGCAGAACTACCTCCAGACTTCTTGCCATATAATAAAATAGGTATCCTTACAGTTTCATCACTTTTAATTTTTTCAATCTGCATCTGCTTGCTAGGGAATTATTATTTTTTTAATTACTTGCAGCCAAGAACATCATAAATAGTATGTGGACTTAAACTGTCTTTCAAGTGTGTACACATAAGTAGTAACAAATCCCAATGTGTATTTTTCATCATCTTCAGATTTGGAGAGTCATTATCTCAGTAAGAAGCATTAGAAAAATTACATAGTAAAAATATTTTCCAATTTTGATTCTGACGGATAATTCAAAACCGTAGAATAATAAGCTCTGTTTCAGAAAAAATTTTAATACTTTAGATTTGGGGGTCTATAATCTGAAACATCTAGGTAAACTACAAACTGGCAAAATTTAAAACATGCCCAGATAATGATTTCAAATTCTCAAAGCTACTTTTTAAGAATTCACTTGAGGCTGGGTGCGGTGGCTCACGCCTGTAATCCCAGCATGTTGAGGGCCAAGGCGGGTGGATCACCTGAGATCAGGAGTTCAAGACCACCCTGACCAACATGGTGAAACTCCGTCTCTACTAAAAGTACGAAAATTAACTGGGTGTAATCCCAGCTACTCAGGAGGCTGAGGCAGAAGAATCGCTTGAACCCAGGAGATGGAGGTTTCAGTGAGCTGAGATTGCACCACTGCACTTCAGCCTGGGCTACAAGAGTAAAATTCCATATCAAAAAAAAAAAAAAAAATGCTATTTGCTTGCATAAACTTGACCTGGAGTAGTGATCAGGATTTCTAGGGCTTCCTTTGGGCTCATCCTATAGATATAGCATGTTGTAGGAAGGGGTGGGAATGTAGAACCAGGCACTTGTGTTAATTGTCCCTGATTGTTTCTCTTAGATTAATAGGTGCCATGAGCACAGCACCACTGATTTCCTTATTCTACTGAGCACATTTTATTGCCATCATTAGCTTATCTGTCTAGCTGTTCCTCTAAATAATTTGCATCTTGACCTGGTGTGGTGGCTCATGCCTGTAATCCCAGCACTTTGGGAGGCCGAGGTGGGATGATCACCTGAGGTTGAGTTCAGGACCAGCCCTGGTCAACATAGAGAAACCTTGTCTCTACTAAAAATACAAAAATTAGCCAGGCATGGTGACATGCACCTATAGTCCCAGCTACTCAGGAGGCTGAGGCAGGAGAATCACTTGAACCCAGGAGGCAGAGGTTACAGTGAGCCAAGATTGTGTCACTGCACTCCAGCCTGGGTGACAGAGTGAGACTCTGTCTCAAAAAGTGCAGCTTCTTGAAGGAAGAGAACATGTTTTGCTTATTTCTATATTCCTGACAATGAAGATGGTACCTGGCACATAGTAGGTACTGAATGAAAGTGGGAGGAGATTTTCTCTGGGGAAGCAGAATAAGGGGAAAATCTAAATATTGAATATTGAAGAGTTATGACTTGAAGTGTTTAAAAAACTAAAAAAAAAAAAAAAGTAGTCAAATCATAGAAAGATTAAGTGGTAACTAGAACTTACGAGGGTTAACTTAACTTTTACGATTTTTTTTCCTTCTCCCTGGGAAAGCACCTTTGGGATCATGTGGTGTTTGTGAAATCGCTTGGGTCTACATGGCACAGAGTGGGGCTAAAGTGCAGATGAGGTGGAACTAAGAAAGAGCCTGTCCAAACAAGCATGATTTAGAGCAGTTGCCTCATATACTGGAGCACTTTTTTAGTAGTGAAGGTGGCAGCGACATACTTTATGGCAGTCACAAGCTGCCTTTAGTATGTTAAATGAATGAATACAGGCAGCTCTTCTGGAACCTCAAGGATTTGTTGTTGTTTCTTTCTCTCTTTTAAAAATTCAAAAATAAACTTACAACAACATTAATTTTAACCCAAGCTTTATTAGATGGTTACATTTACAAATTTACAGTTCATTTGTGATAGTCCTTAATTATAATGATCACGTACTCCTATTTTGAAAAGTGAGTGAAACTTTCTCTAAAGAGCAGGGCTTTCTGTTCTACCTCCATACAAGGCACTATCAGTGTGGGAGGAAGGGCAAAACACTGGGCTAAACCTGGCCCCATCCCAGGTCTGTGAGTAACCCGGGGCCTTGGCCAAGTCAGCTAGCCTATCTACTGTTTAGTTTCTGCATTTGTATAACAGAGGCATGTGTGAAGACGATCTCTTATGATTTCCCCTAGCTCTAAAATTGTACTGTGATAGCATATTAAACGCCTGTGTTTATAGGAACTGAAACTGGTTAAGGGTTAATATTTACTCTGTAAGCTAGGTTTATCACTTCATCCTTTATAATGAAATTTTCACCTTACACATTATTATATCATACATTTAAGAAACCACGGCAGCTATATAAAATAATACAAAAACTAAAAGGTATAATTAATATTTGATATATTTATTTTAATATCGATTTCTACAAATATACAACATGCACACACCTAATTGGGATTATACTGCATAGACAGCTTTGTATCCTTGATTTCACTGAATTTGGTATTGTGAGCATTTCCCCATCTTATTAAAAAAATCCTTAAAAAATAGTATTTTTGGTCAGGCTTGGTGGCTCAGGCCTGTAATCTCAGCACTTTGAGAGGTCAAGGCATGCGGATCACCTGAGGTCAGGAGTTTGAGACCAGCCTAGCCAACATGGTGAAACCCTGTCTCTACTAAAACTACAAAAATTAGCTGGACGTGGTGGTGTGTGCCTGTAATTCCAGCTACTCAGAAGGCTGAACCTCAAGAATTGCTTGAACCTAGGAGGTGGAGGTTGCAGTGAGCTGAGATCTTGCCACTGTACTCCAGCCTGGGCAATACAGCGAGACTCTGCCTCAAAAAAAAGAAAAATTTGTTTCCTTTATTATAAAATTTTATATTGTTAGATATAGTACGAATACATAAACTATACAAATAATTATTATAAGGTGAACATCTATAACTATGACCTCACTCAGTCACCCCAGAAATACTCTTTTTTTTTTTTTTTTTTTGAGACAGAGTTTCGCTCTTGTTACCCAGGCTGGAGTGCAATGGCCCGATCTCAGCTCACTACAACCTCCACCTCCCGAGTTCAAGCAATTCTTCTGCCTCAGCCTCCTGAGTAGCTGGGATTACAGGCATGTGCCACCACGCCTGCCTACTTTTTTTGTATTGTTAGTAGAGACAGGGTTTCGCCATGTTGGTCAGGCTGGTCTCGAACTCCTAACCTCAAGTGATCCACCTGCCTTGGCCTCCCAAAGTGCTGGGATTACAGGTGTGAGCCACTGTGCCCGGCCAGAAATACTCTTATAACATAACCATCTCCCTCCCTACTGAAGTGAATTGCCCTAATGATTTTTAATCATTTATTTTTCTTTATAGTTTTGCTACACTGTGTGCATCCCTATATATTATCATTTAGTGTTTCCTAAGAGTACAATCTTTAATGTATGCTTATTATTCTACTATATATATATATACATTCATACAAGTACAACTTTTTAGATTACTTTATTTTTTGGTGGTTTTAAAAAATTTTATTTTTTGACTAGGTATCTATTTACATAATGCAAAATTTTAAATGTTTAAAAGGAAAGGCAATCAAAAGTCTTACTGCTACTTTGTCCTCCAGCCATCTGGCTATCTCCATAGCCAGTTTTTAGGAAGCTGTTTTTGAGGAAAATGAGCCTAAGAACGGTATTGATATTTTTTCAGCTTTAATGTCCTAAACTAACCTCCTAAGTAGGTACAAAAATGTAATTCTTAGAAAAGCATCCAAAAAGTTGATTTTTCTTTTATATGAAGTTGACATAATTTCTGGAGTAAGATATGTGATTTCACTCTTGAACTAGTTAAATGTGTACCATTGATTAGTTACTATGGATTGGTTGTGAAATAACCAAAGAAGGAAAATTAGGATCCAACTAGGTATAAATAGTGTGGTGGTATTTTACTTTGCTTAACTATGGAGCTGAGAGACCCAAGTTACTTTTTTTGTCTCTTGGGCATGATGGAAAACTCAACAGTTTCTTATGTTTTTGCTCTAGTAGATCAATAATGTCATGAAGATAACATGTTATACAAAAATGCATAATTCAGTTTGCATTAATGACAGAACTACCATTAACCTGTCTGAACAGTATACTATTTTTATGAATCAGGGTTCTTTGGCTGTAAGAAACAAAAACAAGCTCTGTTTAACCTAAATAAAGGGAATTTACTGGGAGAATTTGGGTACTCATTGTTTGGCAGAAAGGATGAAGAATCAGGCTTTGAAATGAACAGAGCCAATACCACTTACGAGGTCCAGGAACTGCTGATGACAAGAATGAGCTCATATGAAAACTGGCTTTGGATATTTTACTAGATTCTAATAGAAACTGTGTTCCTGATCATGGAACACCAGGTGACTATGCAACTAGATCTACTCACTAGGATATTACCAGATACAGTAAGTGGTAAGTTTGGATGAATGGATGTATTTATGATAGAAATGAAACATTTACATCCAACTTGACCATATTCAAAAGGCATGAATGAATTATATGCATATGTATCTCAAACTTTCAGGTCATCTGTCTCTGTTGCACCAATAACCCTCCCTTAACTCACATGTGGGCCTCATGAAGGGAGGGGAGTAAGTGACCCCCTCTTACTAAGTGATGGAATAAGAAATAACTTGGCCAGGTTACCCATGAATTCTCACAGTACATTAGCGATAGTGGAAAGTAAATTTCCACCACATTATAGCTCCACTCAAGGACAGAGGGACAGTTGTGAAAAGAAATCTTCTCTCCAGGCAGGCAGTGTTATTAGTCCAGACTTATGCCGCCTGCGATGATCTCTTAGAAGTCCCCCTAGCTAATCTTGACCTTAACCTATATACCGATGGAAGTTCATTTGTGGAGAATGGGATACGAAGGGCAGGTTATGCCATAGTTAGTGATGTAACCATACTTGAAAGTAAGCCTCTTCCCCCAGGAACCAGTACCCAGTTAGAACTAGCAGCACTTACCCGAGCTTTAGAACTGGGAAAGGGAAAAAGAATAAATGTGTATACAGATAGCAAGTACGCTTATCTAATCCTACATGCCTGTGCTGCAATATGGAAAGAAAGGGAGTTCCTAGCCTCTGGGGAGACCCCTATTAAATACCACAAGGAAATTATGGAGTTATTGCATGCGGTGCAAAAACCCAAGGAGATGGCAGTCTTACACTGCCAAAGTCATCAGAAAGGTGAAGGAGAAAAGGCAGAAGGAAACTGTCGGGCAGATGCTGAGGCCAAAATTGCTGCCAGGCGGAACCCTCCATTAGCAATACTTACGGAAGGACCCTTGGTATGGAACAACTCCCTCCAAGAGATTAAGCCCCAGTATTCCCTGACTGAAATAGAATGGGGACTTCCACGGGGGCATAGTGTTCTCCCCTTGGGGTGGTTTAATGACAGAAGAAGGAAAGAGAGAAAGAGACAGAAAGTCAGAGAGAGAGAGAGAGAGAGGAAGCAACAGAGAGACAAAGCAAAGAAGAAGTCAAAGAGAAAAAGAGATGGAAGTAGTAAAGAAAAAACAGTGTACCCTATTCCTTTAAAAGTCAGGGTAAAGTTCTGTCTACCCAGCCAAGGTGTATTCTTCTTATGTGGAACGTCAACCTGTATCTGCCTCCCCACTAACTGGACCGGCACCTGCACCTTAGTCTTTAACAGTGTCCCAGGAAATCAGACTGTATCAGTACCCCTCAAAGCTCAAGTCTGTCAGTGCAGAGCCATACAACTAATACCCCTACTTATAGGGTTAGGAATGGCTACTGCTACAGGAACCGGAATAGCCAGTTTAGCTACTTCATTATCCTACTACCACACACTCTCAAAGGAATTCTCAGACAGTTTGCAAGAAATAATGAAATCTATCCTTACTCTACAATCCCAAATAGACTCTTTAGCAGCAGTGACTCTCCAAAACTGCCGAGGCCTAGACGTCCTCACTGTTGAGAAAGGAGGACTCTGTGCCTTCTTAGGGGAAGAGTGGTGTTTTTATGCTAACCAGTCAGGGATAGTAGGAGATGCCGCCTGGCATTTACAGGAAAAGGCTTCTGAAATCAGACAATGCCTTTTAAACGCTTATACAAACCTCTGGAGTTGGGCAACATGACTTCTCCCCTTTCTAGTTCCTGTGGCAGCCATCTTGCTGCTACTCACCTTTGGGCCCTGTATCTTTAACCTTCTTGTCAAATTTGTTTCTTCTAGAATCAAGGCCATCAAGCTACAGATGGTCTTACAAGTGGAACCCCAAATGAGCTCAACTAACAACTTCTACCGAGGACCCCTGGACTGACCTGCTGGCACTTTCCTTGGCCTAGAGAGCTCCCTTCTGGAGGACACTACAACTGCAGGGCACTTCATCGCCCCTATCCAGCAGGAAGTAGTTAGAGCGGTCATTGACCAAATTCCCAACAGCAGTTGGGGTGTCCTGTTTAGAGGGGGGATTGAGAGGTGACAACATGCTAGCAGCCCTCCCTCTGGGCACCTCCTCGGCCTCAGCATCCACTCTGGCAGCACTTGAGGAGCCCTTCAGCCCGCCACTGCACTGTGAGAGCCCCTCTCTGGGCCAGCAGCTGTGGAGGGAGTGCCGGGTCCCCAGCACCGCTGCCCTGCCTGCCCTGCCCTTGAATTCTCACCCCGCCTCAGTCACCTCCCCTGCAGGGCAGGGTTTGGGACCTCCAGCCCCCACCCCACCATGGGCTCCCACGTGACCTGAGCTATGCGCCCTGCCCCCTGCTCCGTGGCGCCGGGTCCCATGGACTGCCCAAGGGCTGAGGAGTGCAGGCGCGCAGCTCAGGACTGGTGGGCAGTTCCACCTGTGGCCCTGGCGTGGGATCCACTAGGTGACACCAGCTGGGCTCCTGAGTCAGATGGGGACTTGGAGAACTTTTATATCTAGCGGGAGGATTGCATATGCAACAATCAGCACTCTGTATCTAGCTAATCTGGGGGGGACTTGGAGAACTTTTATGTCTAGCTAAAGGATTGTAGATGCACCAATCAGCACTCTGTGTCTAGCTCAAAGTTGGTAAACTCACCAATCAGTACTCTGTGTCTAGTTAATCTAGTGGGGACTTGGAGAACTTGTATGTCTAGCTAGAGGATTGTAAATACACCAATCAGCACCCTGTGTCTAGCTCAGGGTTTGTAAACTCACCAATCAGTGCTCTGTGTTTAGCTAATCTAGTGGAGACTTGGAGAACTTTTATGTCAAGCTAGAGGATTGTAAATACACCAATCAGTGCTCTGTGTCTAGCTCAGGGATTGTAAATGCACCAACCGGCACTCTGTCAAAATGGACCAATCTGCTCTCTGTAAAATGAACCAATCAGCTCTCTGTAAAATGGACCAACCAGCGATCTGTAAAATGGACCAATCAGCAGGATGTGGGTGGGGTCAGATAAGGGAATAAAAGCAGGCTGCCTGGTGGCAACCCACTGGAGTTTCCTTCACACTGTGGAAGTTTTGTTCCTTGTCTCTTTGCGATTAATCTTGCTGCTGTTCATTCTTTGGGTCTGTACTGCCTTTATGAGCTGTAATACTCACCATGGAGGTCTGTAGCTTCACTCCTGAGGCCAGAGAGACCATAAACCCACTGGGAGGAATGAACTACTCAGGATGGCAGGATGGGAGGAACGAACAACTCCAGATGCACCACTTTAGGAGCTGTAACACTCACTGTGAAGGTCTGCAGCTTCACTCCTAAAGCCAGTGAGACCACGAACCCACCAGAAGGGGGAAACTCCAAACACATCCGAACATCAGAAGGAACAAATCCAGACACACCATCTCTAAGAAGTGTAATTCGCACTGCAAGCGTCTGTGGCTTCATTCTTGAAGTCAGTGAGACCAAGAACCCACCAATTCTGGACACACTATGAGTAGGGCGAATGATCATTCACTTGGTATGGAGAGAGAAATGTACTTTGTATAGATATATGGGGACCGTGGGGAAGGTGGGAATGTCTTGGCTGGTTTGTCAGGGGTAAGGCATCCTGGTATTGGGTCCCCCATCTTCCCTTCCTTACTCTTCTACTCCCTAACTCCTGCTTCCCTGGGATTGCAGGGATACTAGTAAGATAGTGTCATGTGAACTTTTGTCTCAGGCTGTTTTGAGGGAAATCAACTTCTGTGAGATGTTCTGTGAGATATTTGTGGGCAAATCAGACTCCCTGACCAAATTACACATGCTCCACCAGAGCAAAGATATATGTTCAATGGTAGCTCAAGCTGTTTTTATGACCATTTTTCTTGTTTTGGAAAGAAAATGAAGTGAAGCTTGTTCAATTTATTTTTGATAACTTTCAAGTATGCCCTGTCTCTTAAAATCTACTAGGTTAACCATTTATAAAATAACAGGGTTAGCAATCAGAGATAGAAACCGATTTGTGAACAGACTGAATAAAAAACTGTGTTATCAACAAAACAGGAAGAGCTGGGCGCGGTGGCTCATGCCTGTAATCCCAGCTCTTTTGGAGACTGAGGAGGGTGGATCACGAGGTCAGGAGTTCAAGACCAGCTTGGCCAACATAGTGAAACCCTGTGTCTACTAAAAACACAAAAAATTAGGTGGGCGTGGTGGTGGCTACCTGTAATCCCAGCTACTTGGGAGGATGATGCAGGAGAATCACTTGAACCTGGGAGGTGGAGGTTGCAGGGAGCCGAGATCCCACCATTACACTCCAGCCTGGGTGACAGTGCAAGACTTTATCTCAAAAACAACAATAACAAAAGAAAACAAGAAGAAGCTATCTCATTTCCTTTCCTTGAGAAAAATCAGTATGTAATCAAAATTTTTATTTTCTTTAAAACTACCCAAAAGGTTGAATTTGACTTTTTCTCGATACTATCCACTATGTCAGTCAAAAACCTAAGCAAAGAATGTAAGTAACTTTCAAAGTATTTCTTCCACTCTACTCTTTGATGAGTCTAAAGTTAAACAACTGGAAACTGCCTCCCTCAGTTTAGCATTTGGCACATCTCATTTTAAGGACTTTCAAGATACCCTGTGTCCATTACAAATAAAAAATGGCGTCCGCACGCGGTGGCTCACACCTGTAATCCCAGCAGTTTGGGAGGCCGAGGTGGACGGATCACTAAGTCAGGAGTTTGATACCAGCCTGGCCAATATGGTGAAACCCCGTCTCTACTAAAAATACAAAAATTAGCCGGGAATAGTGGTGTACACCTGTAGTCCTAGCTACTTGGGAGGCTGAGGCAGAAGAATTGCTTGAACCCGGGAGGCGGAAGTTGCAGTGAGCCAACACTGTGCCATTGCACTCTGGCATGGGTGACAGAGCGAAACAAAAAACAAAACGAACAAAACAAAGAATGGAAGAATTTCTTTTTTTTCTTTTCTTTTTTTTTTTTTTTCTTTTTTTTTTGAGACAGAGTCTTTCTCTGTTGTGCTCTCGGCTCACTGCAACCTCCACCTCCTGGGTTCAAGCGATTTTCCTGCCTCAGCCTCCCGAGTAGCTGGTACTACAGGTATGTGCCACCACACCTGGCTAATTTTTGTATTGTTAGTAGAGACAGGGTCTCACCGTGTTGACTAGGCTGGTCTTGAACTCCTGACCTTAAGGTGATCGACCCACCTCGGCCTCCGAAAGTGCTGGGATTACAGGCATAAGACACCATGCCCGCCTTACTTTAGAATTTCTTAACTAAAGAGATGAGGAAAAGCATATCATTCCTCAGCCTCACTTTATAATGCTTGATAGAAAATGGGGGTGGATGAGGAGATATCAATAATGTTAAAAACAAAACAAAACAAAACAAAAAACCAGCAAGTTACTAACAGGAATGAGGAAGCAGAGGGAAGGTAAAAATGTAGGATGAGGTGGGCTTTCTGGCCAGCATAGGACAATAAAGAAGAAAAGGAATGCCATGGTTATGGTGATAACCTCACCAGTTCCCAGTGTAGATGAGAAATGAAGCATAGCTGATCTAATAATTTTAGGTGACACCATCCATGCCTTTCACTATGATTCAAAAGCATGTGTGACAAACCACTTCTTCATCAGGCCAGCTGATGGTGTTGCCACTCAGAAATGGGGAGAAAATTCTAAAAGAACCATTCAGAGCTTTTCACTACTCTGAACTCTTAGCTTGAATAAAATCCACTTAGTCCTTTCTGTATTTCAGTGACTGCAATTATCAAACGTTGATAATGAGCTTCTTGGGTTTTCAGAACGGTCACAAAAAATTACTTTCGGCTGAGTGTGGTGACTCACATCTATAATTCCAGCACTTTGGGACACCGAGGTGGGTGGATCACTTGAGGCCAGGAATTTGAGACCAGCCTCAGCAACATGGCGAAATCCTGTCTCTACTAAAAATTCAAAAAATTAGACGGGCATGGTGGTGCATGCCTGTAATCCCAGCTACTCGGGAGGCTGAGGCACAAGAATCGCTTGAACTTGGGAGGAAGAGGCTGCAGTGAGCCGAGATCGCCACTGTACTCCAGCCTGAGTGACAAGAGCGAAACCCCATTTCAAAAAAAAAAAAAAAAAAAAAAATTTTTATTAAACCATGGGTTGAAAATAGGTGAGGTATTTATTAAAAAAATGGTTAAGGATGGTACATTGAGCAACTTTAATGTGTGACTGTTCAGCATTCATTTCTCTTTCCTAATAACACCACATTTCTTTTAAAGGGAATTATAATTTTTTATTACTGTTGTTACTATTTGCATATATATTTATATATATTTGTTATTGTTTTTTGTTGTTTTGTTTTTTTTTTTGAGACAGGGTCTCACTCTGGTTGCCCAGGCTGGAGTGCAGTGGGGCGATCTCGGCTCACTGCAGCCTTGACCCCTCAGGCTCTGGTGATTCTCCCACCTTAACCTCCTGAGTAGCTGAGACTAGAAGCAGGTGTCACTGTCCTCAGCTAATATTTTGTATTTTTAGTAGAGGCGGGGTTTCACCATGTTGCACAGGCTGGTCTCAAACTCCTGAGCTCAAGCAATCCACTGGCCTCGGCCTCCCAGAGTGCTGGGATTACAGGCATGAGCCACTGTGCCTGGCCTCGTTACCATTTTGGATTCAGCTTGGTGGACTTTTACTCAGCAGCCTTATACTTTCTTAGCCAAAGCTTGAGTATATGGTTGAAACCAGGCCAATCAGACACCTACTCTCTGGAATTAAAATCTTGGGTAGAGGATTAAAGAGAGGATTAACCTATTCCAGGGGTGAGTCCTGGATTTTGCCAACGTGAGGCCATTCTAGTCATCCCCAGATCCTTGACCACTGCGAATACCTTGAATCAGCACATTTCAAAGTCTGGTTCTCTAGTCTTACTTCCAGGCGATGAAGTCTGATATATTTCATTAAGTTTCCTTTCCATAAATGAACTAGGGCCTCTTTCTGTTGTCTGTATCTATAGAACTCTGACTCATTCATAAGTTATGCCTTACAAATTAGGCAGTTTAAGGAAAACTGCACTTTATAGCTACAAGATAAACAGTATGAGACCATAGCTATTAGTAATGTTATAGTTGATTATTTAAACATTTTTTTAAAGCCTGCAGAAAAAAATGTACTCATGATGAATACAACAATTTTATAGAGAAGAAAAATGGAGACTGGAAAAAAGAAGATAACACTGAGCAAAAATATTAGAAAATATATTTTTGAGAATTTTCTTATGGCAAAAATATAAATAAAGTGGCAGGTATTTTTAAAAAATCTAACATTGATTGATTAATTAATTCATGGATTCTTACCGACGAGAGTAGAGCATAGATCTTCTTCTAGTTGGAATTATTTTCTAATTACTACTTGCTCCTCAGTATTCAGATCTCACAGAACTTTTCTGGCTAAGTCTGTATTATTGCATGCAGAGGAATGAAATTTCAAAGTTACGAAACTTGATTTGACTCGAATCCTCCCAGAAGTGAGAATTCTATAGAGCGCTTAGTCAGATGACATTTAATAGGATCCAAATTTCAGGATTTACTAGTTTTTCTCTTTTAGAAGGTTCAGCAACATTGATGACTTTTGTATGGGAAGACTATCTTGATAAATCATATTAAAGAAAAAGTGAAGGCCTCATTTCTTGTCACTTTCCATCTGTATCATTATCCTGAATGATCATCAGGTATAATCCTCTATCAACAGACTTCATATATGATATTACCTTTCTTTTTAGTGCATTTTTTTGGTGGTGAAAATGAAGGCTCATTTTTTTCCCTGCCGTTTTTTCCCTGTTCATTCTCACAGAAATTATGTAAAATAGAATGAGTCATGGTATATCAGGTATCATAACCTTTATTACAGAAGCACTTTGAGAATTATTGACCTAGCAGGTAAGCAGTTGGCATAAGGAAAAAACTGAATGGAGTATGATGTGGCGATTATCCTAGACTTCACCCTCTGCTTTTTCTCAGAAGAGCCAACACTTCTCTAATAGATAGTTAACACAGTCTAAGGAGAAAAGGTTCTGAAGTATTTCCAAAGTATTTCCTCTTATCTTGAGGTGGTTAAGGCTCCGTCTGAATCTGATGTCTGTGTGATCATGAGTTTGCAACCCAAACTGTGCTCATCATAGAAAACTTACAGTAGGCTAGGCACAGGGACTCATGCCTGTAATCCCAACACTTTGGGAGGCCAAAGTGGGAAAATCACTTGAGCCCAGGAGTTCAAGACTAGCCGGGCAACACAGCAAGGCCCTGTCTTCTATACAAAATTTAAAAAAAAATTAGCTGGATGTGGTGGTGTGTGCCTATAGTCTCAGCCACTTGGGAGGCTGAGGTGGGAGGATTGCTTGAACTGGGAGGTTGAGGATGCAGTGACCTGTGATCATGCCACCATACTCTAGCCTGGGCAACAGAATGGGACCCATTCTCTATAAAAGAAAGAACATTTACAGTAATGTTCTTTTAGTGATCTAATTCTACATATAGTCCTAGGATCTTCTTAAAAGATCCAAGAACAGCAGGATCTCCCTTAAGAAGCATTTTCTTGAAAAATATGGTCATGTCACTACTTTGTTATATTTGTTAGGAGTGTTTTTAGCTGCAAATAATGGAAAAATCCAACAGTTACTTAAACAACAAGCACTTTTTTCACATTAGACAGCAGCTGGTTTCAGGGCTGTTGTTTAATGACTCTGTAAGTTCATCAAGGATGCAGTTTGTTTTTATTTCTGTATTCAGCCATACATAGCATATTTATTTGTTGCTTTATAGTCTCAAAATAAATGCTGTAGCTCTATGCATCACTTCTATAGTGAGGGCAAGAAAAGGCAAGGGGTAGTGACAATGCCTTCTCCTCTAATTTTTCTTTTCTTTTTTTTTTTTTTTTTTTGAGACGAAGTTTTGTTCTTGTCGCCCAGGCTGGAATACAGTGGTACAGTCTCGGCTCACTGCAACCTCCGCCTCCTGGGTTCAAGCAGTTCTTCTGCCTCAGCCTCCCCAGTAGCTGGGACTACAGGTGTGCACCACTACATCTGGCTAATTTTTTGTATTTTTAATAGAGACGGGGTTTCACCATTTTGGCCAGGGTAGTCTTGAACTCCTGATCTCAGGTGACTCACCTGCTTCGGCCTCCCAAAGTGCTGGGATTATAGGCATGAGCCACTAGGCCCTGTCTCCCTCTCATTTTTTCCTTTTTTAAAAAAGCAAAGCTCTCTCAGACGAAATAACCTGTTAGCCATGTGCAGTGGCTCACGCCTGTAATCCTAACACTTTGGGAGGCTGAGGCAGGCCAGATCACTTGGGGTCAGGAGTTCGAGACCAGCCTGGCCAACATGGCAAAATCCCGTCTCTACTAAAAATACAAAAATTAACCAGGCATGGTGGCACGCACCTCTAATCCCAGTTACTCAGTAGGTTGAGGCAGGAGAATCGAGCCCAGGAAGTAGAGGTTGCAGCAAGTCGAGATTGCATCACTGCACTCCAGCCTGGGTGACAAAGTGAGACTGTCTCAAAAAAGAAAAAACAAAAAAATAACTAGTTGCCAGGTGTGATGACTCACGCCTATAATCCCAGCATTTTGGGAGGCCGAGGTGGGCGGATCACCTGAAGTAGGGAGTTTGAGACCAGCCTGATCAACATGGAGCAACCCCGTCTCTACTAAAAATACAAAATAGCCGGGCCTGATGGTGCATGCCTGTAATCCCAGCTACTTGGGAGGCTGAGGCAGGAGAATCACTTGAACCCAGGAGGCGGAGGTTGCGGTCAGCTGAGATCGGGCCATTGCACTCCAGCCTGGGCAACAAGAGTGAAACTCAGTCTCAAAATAATAATAATAATAATAATAATAATAATAATAATAATAAATAAAAACAAAATAACCTGTCAGAGGTTACTCAGACATGAAGCAGAGAAGCAAGGATTCTCACCCCAGCTGTCCGCTTCTCCTTCATAACCTCAAGTTTTCAGTAAGTTCTGTTAAATGCTGTAGCTTGGCTTCAGCTCTGCTTTATGAATTAAGGGAGGGGCCTCTGTTACCACTTATGAGAAAAATTTGGGCAGACAATACTGGCCAGGAGAAGCTTATTAAAGGGAGCTGCGGGGATTGGAGCAGGATGGCTACCTGAGGGGATGATAACAGCAGTGTGTGCTTGAGGAATATGCCTCTTTCAGAGAGAGATGTCTAAGAACTTGAAGTACCCACAGAAAAGTATGGAATTATGGAAACTTGAGTTATCATTACCTGGATTGCTAAATAAGGAGCTCAGAAGGCTGGGGAATTTGGGCATACGGTTGCATGAATCTCTGATATTTGGTTTCTACTCCTAGACTTAATGTAAATTGGACATATAGACCGAACCAAATCCCACCTTGCTGCTGATTCCAAATACAGCCTTGCATTCTACTCTGTTCACCTTTCAGGCTCAAGAGGGGTTGGATTGGTCAGGTTGCATAGAGCCTAAAGGTGTCCTACAGCAGAAGGCTTTTAACAACATAAAAGACATTATCAGATGTTCCATAGGTGATGTACAGAGAAAAACCCATACTTAGAGATTGTGCTGAACTGGAAATTACTGCTGCAGTTATGAAGATTTTTATGCACTTGAAGCAGGAAAGAACTATCTCTTATTCAAATGCTACAAAAAGAGAGGTTTTCTTCTCTATTATCCAAAGAACCTACTGTCAGGAAATAAAAGGGATTGAAAAACTCTTAAAGCCCCACCCATAGCAACTGGACAACTTTTCAGGAATCTAATATATAACAATCTATGAATTAGGGATTACTCTTTTCATTTTACAGAGTTGAGCACAGTATGGCTTATTTGAGGTAACACAGCTGCTCAGTAGTAGAACTAGGAGAGCTGGCACAGAACCCACTGACTGAACTATACTTTTTCTTGCACTCTGTTCAGCTTTTATGAAAATTTCCAAGATTCTCTTCCAATAGGAGGCCATGTATGTCCACACGTTAATGTAAACATTATTAGGTTTAAGTGTTTAATGAAAAATTCTGTATATTGTAGATACTATACAAGACTTAAACAGGTCACTAACCAAGCAAGCAAACCAGAACTGATTTACTTTGGAATTGGTAAAAATAATCACATAAACAATGTATACACAAGGCAGATTCACTTGACTTTTACACATTTTTCTAAATTCCTAAAGAATGTAGGTTTTTGGGAACCATCAACATGATAATTTAATGTAGAGTTTTAAAAAGCAGGTGCTTTAGGTGGGCGCTAATAATACATTAATAAATTCCATGTAAGCTCAGGTAAGTACCAAATGGCCTTTTGGTATACTATCACCATCGGGTTTGCTTTCTACATCTCTTTAGTTACCCTGTAGTCTTCTCTGTGTTAATCAACCCAATACCACTTTTCATCGTTGGGAAGAATTTCCCATAAAGTTCCTCAATTAATTCCTGTTCTCTTTCATTCCCTACCCACATGAACTCCTGTAAATGAGCAGTTGTCTCACAGACAGAACAATGTAACAGGGAGAAACCACATGAAAACATTGTTTCACCGTCCTGTCCTTGTTCAAGCATTGTGTCCACCATCTTTGATAAAATGACAAGCTTTGGGTTTTGAGTTTCTGTTATGACTACAGTGAACCTTGACTGACTGCCATGACTATAGCGAACCTTGACTGACTGCCTACTACTTGCCAGACATTGTGTAGGTGAAGATCGGAGAACAAGACTGATCCCAGATGCTGCTTTCATAAAACTTATGTTCCAATGGGAGCCAATAGAAAATGGAATGTAGAGATAAGCTCCTGGCATTAGTGCTCTGCTACAAATGACAAATGACAATAGAGATGAGATAGAGAATAATGGGTTGGGGCAGGCAAGGCTGCTCTGACCAGGTTTTTTTAAACTGAAATCTGCCTCACAGGAAGGAGCCAGAAATACAGGCTTCGACCTGTTTGAACATCTGATCAGGTAAGAAACTTTTGGCAAGTCATTAAAACTTTCAGTCTGTGTTTTCCTCTTCAAATAAGAAGCATGACAAGATGGGGCATGGTGACTCACATCTGTAATCCCAGCACTTTGGGAGGCTGAGACAGGTGGATCACCTGAGGTCGGGAGTTCGAGACCAGCCTGGCCAGCATGGAGAAACCCTCTCTCTACTAAAAATACAAAATCAGCTGGGTATAGTGATGCATGCCTGTAATCCCAGTTACTCGGGAGGCTGAGGCAGGAGAATCGCTTGAACCCGGGAGGCAGAGGTTGCAGTGAGCTGAGGTTATGCCATTGCACTCCAGCCTTGGCAACAATAGCGAAACTCTGTCTTAAAAAAAAAAAAAAGAAAAAAAGAAACATGACAAATCTATAGAACTGTGAAGAACAAGGAAATAATTTCTCAGATAACTTCATATGTGGGAAGAGAATTACCCATGCTAGGTCAGCCATTGAACATAGAATTTATGTCAACTATCTCACTAATCATAATTCCCATAAAATATAAAGGGCTACAAAAGGATTGTTGTTGTCATTTAACTCTCCCCAGGTCAGTTTTCTGTAGTCCTCCTTTCCTAAAATGACTCCTGTGGCCACTCAAGCTGAATGTGGAAAAAAATAGCACAACTACTTATTTTTCCTCTGTGCCTTTCTTATTCCAACTTTCTCTTAGTGTTGGGCAATTTTATAACTTTCTAATATTATTTTCTTTTATTTTGTGTGAGACGGAGTCTCGCTCTGTCACCTAGGCTGGAGTGCAGTGGCGTGATCTCGGCTCACTGCAACCTCCACCTCGTGGGTTCAAGTGATTATCCTGCCTCAGTCTCCTGAGTAGCTGGGATTACAGGCACCTGCCACCAAGCCTGGCTAATTTTTGTATTTTTAGTAGAGATGGGGTTTCACCATGTTGGCCAGGCTGATCTCGAACTCCTGGCCTCAGGTGATCTGCCCGCCTTGGCCTCCCAAAGTGCTGGGATTACAGGAGTGAGCTACTACACCCAGCCCTTTCTAATATTTTAATCATGCCTGTAATCCCACCACTTTGGGAGGCTGAGGCCTCGCTTGAGGCCAGGAGTTTGAGACCAGCCTGTGCAACATAATGATACCCCATCTCTACAAAAAAGTTTTTAAAAAAATTAGCCAGATGTGGTGATGTGCGCCTGTAGTCCCAGCTACTTGGGAGGCTGAGGCAGGAGGATTGTTTGAGCCCAGGAGTTTGAGGTTAGTGAGGACAATGGAGTGAGACCCTATCACTAAAAAATAAAAATAAAAACTAAGATTTCAATCAAGGATTTTTGTTGTAACCTTCGAATCTTTGTTCTCTTCACTCTTAACATCCATGTGGCTGGGTGCGGTGGCTCAAGCCTGTAATCCCAGCACTTTGGGAGGCTGAGACGGGCGGATCACAAGGTCAGGAGATCAAGACCATCCTGGCTAACACGGTGAAACCCCGTCTCTACTAAAAAAAATACAAAAAACTAGCCGGGCGAGGTGGCGGGCACCTGTAGTCCCAGCTACTCGGGAGGCTGAGGCAGGAGAATGGCATGAACCCGGGAGGCGGAGCTTGCATTGAGCTGAGATCCGGCCACTGCACTCCAGCCTGGGCAACAAAGCGAGACTCCGTCTCAAAACAACAACAACAACAACAACAACAACAACAACATCCATGTGGATGATCAGACTATCTTTGGATCCTATACAGGCAAGAGCATGAGCTCTTGACACAATCAATTCCTGGCTGAGTGATGTTAAATTATCTATTTGCATTTCATCTATAAAGTAGGGATGATAGTAGCACCTACCTCATAGGATTGTTGTTGTAAAGAGTAGGCTGGGCATGGTGACTCATGCTTGTAATCCCAGCACTTTGGGAGGCTGAGATGGGAGGATGGCTGAGCTCAGAAGTTCAAGGTTATAGTAAGCTATAATTGCACCACTGTACTGTCTCAAAATAAAATAAAATAAAATAAAGAAGTAAATGGTTTAATACCTCTAAAGTTACTTCAGATAATAAACACTTTATAACTGTTGCCTATTTTATAACCCATTTCCTGAATCTATTTCTTTTTTATCTTATCCAGATCTTTGTTATCTCACTTAAGCTATTGCCACTCCCTTGTGTATAGCGATGCCACACAGCTATCTGCAACCTTGTCTTAATTGCCTATAATTCCATCATTCACGCACTCCACAAATATTTATAAGGCACTTATTATGTATGTGTCATTGTACTAGCAGCTATGGCAAGTTCTCAAAATACAAAATATAGTCTCTGCCATCAGTAAGGTCAAAATCTAGCTGAGGAAGGGACTAATATACATGGAAAATGCTACACAACAATATGTGTTAAATAGTCTTATAAATTAATACAAGATGGCCAGGCACTGTGACTCACGCCTGTAATCCCAGCACTTCGGGAGGTGACGTGGGCAGATTACTTGAGGTAAGGAGTTCGAGACCAGCCTGGTAAACATGTGAAATCCCGTGTCTACTAAAAATACAAAATTAGCCGGGCATGGTGGCAGGTGCCTGTCATCTCAGCTACTTGGGAGGCTGGGGCAGGAGAATCACTTGAACCTGGGAGGTGGAGATTCCAGTAGACCAAGATCACACCACTGCACTCCAGCCTGAGTGACAGAGTGAGGCTCTATCTTAAAATAAATAAATTAATTAATACAAGAGGAGTCTAAGACATTACATGTGAGTGTTCCATTTACAAACATGCATGTCATCCTTTATTGCTATAAGAATTAGTATGCATTTTTTTCCAGGCTTATGCAGTATTTATTAAATTTTCTCTTGATCCTTATACTAATCCCCTCATTAGATTTAAGTATCTTTGAGACAGGCTGTGGTGGCTCACGCCTATAATCCCAGCACTTTGGTAGGCCAAGGCGGGCAGATTGCTGGAGGCCAGGAGTTCAGGACCAGCGTGGTCAATATGGTAAGACCCGTCTCCACTAAAAATAGAAAAATTAGCTGGGCATGGTGGTGCATGCCTGTAATCCCATCTACTAGGGAGGCTGAGGCAGGAGAATTGCTTGAACCAGGGAGGCGGAGCGCCAAGATCGCACCACTGCACTCTAGCCTGGGCTACAGAGTGAGACTCCATCTCAAAAAAAAAAAAAAAAAAGGAAAAAAGATTTAAGTATCTTTGAGAGGAGGGACTAGATCTACAGTACAGTGTTAGTGCATAGGCTCTGGGGGCAGAAGGATCTTTTCTCTGCTACTTGTTAACTGTGAGAGGGAAGCTTGCTCAGCTTCTCTCAGCCTCATTTCCTCATCTAGAAAATGAGGATAAAATAATACATTTTTGGGGTTAATGTAGGATTGAATGATATAATTCATGCGAACCCTTATGCAAAATCTGGCATTTGCAAATGCTCAATAAACATAAATTATAAAAATAATTGTGTTTTATAGAACTTCTGGTATATGAAAAACCTATAATTTATGGAGTATCTAGTACAGTGCTGTGTCAATAGTGGACAGTGAAGTAAATGTGTTATTATATAGGTTAAGAGACAGTGGAAACTTTCTACCATATCCTCAAAGGCATAAAATGCATGGTATTTTGATATTTACTAAAGCAAGAGATTAAAACTTATAGGAATTAACACTGAAAACAGTAGCCAATGTCTTTCCAGCAAGTATCTTGTTTCGGAACATTGTTCTACTGATATTATATAATTTAGTGGAATGTCAAGTATTTGTCATCACACTCTAAATGAAATAATAAAACTTAGAATGTATAGAATGTAAAAAGACAATAGAGATATAGCAAGTTAAAGTTTTGCCTATGGCACACCATTTCTTTAAAAACAGAACAGCTGAGTTCAGTGGTTCCTGGGGGAGGATTGTGTGAGAGCCCAGGAGTTCGAATCCAGCCTGGGCAACAGAGCAAGTCCTTGTGTCTAAAAGAATGAAAAGAAGTAGAACGGAGTGCTTTAAAAATTTTCAAATGCTATTCTTCTTTAGAAATTAGATAATGTGCCTTTCAGTAATTGGTACAATGCCAATTCTCAAAGACCTTGAAATACGAATCTGTAATTAAAATCAGAAATTTGAGCCACAAAGTTACAGAGACACATATTCTTCACGTTTCATTATTTCTCTTTATTTCTTTGACACTCTTACTCCTCTATTGCATATGTGTGTATATACATATTACATGTTATATGTAATATGTGTATATTCTGCTTATATATCTTATATTAAGAGTGAACACATAATACTTATAATGATAAGCTGCTATAGGCTGCTGCTTTGTGGTAAATATGGGGATCCAAAGAGCCATAGAAATTACTTCTTCTGGCCAGGAGTGGTGGTTCATGCCTGTAATCCCAGCACTGTAGGAGGCTGAGACGGGCGGATCACCTGAGGTCAGGAATTCGAGACCAGCTTGGCCAACATGGTGAAACCTCGTCTCTACTAAAAATACAAAACTTAGCTGGACACGGTGGCACATGCCTGTAATTCCAGCTCCTTGGGAGGCTGAGGCAGGAGAATCACTTGAACCTGGGAGGCAGAGGTTACAGTGAGCCAAGACTCAGCCACTGCACTCCAGCCTGGGTGACAAAGACTCCGTCTCAAAAAAAAAAAAAGAAAAAAAGAAAGAAAGATAAATGATTTCTTCTTTCTTTCTGTTCCAAGGGCACCTGAGATACAATGATTCACCTCCTTGATTGTTGAAAATTAAATCGACTTTTGAAAAGCAATTTTGGTTTTATAAAGTCACAATTTATAAAGCTTCAGAAGTCATTCCCAGGGGATGCTTGAGGATGAATCATCAAAGAACTGATACCTGAATCAGAGAGTGATCATTCGTGAGGCTTAGAAGTGTCAGACAAATAGGCTCATGATTTGGCTTTACATAAACAGGCCAGGAAGAGATGGCTGAGGAGCCGATAGTCATGGTACTGGGAAGGTCAAGGGAGGAATATCTCCTCTCCACACAGGTTTTGCTCTGGTCAACAAGAGAGACCCAAGATCCCGTGGACACAATAACTCAGTGTTTCCTAGGATAGCCTAAAAGTTTCCACACCTGAATGAAATTCTAGAAACCAAATTTTTAAACTGAACATCTGGACAGTCCTGCTGAGATGTCAACCTCAAACTGTTGGAGTTGAAATCTAAGGAATATTTCTTCCATCTGACCTGAAGAGTTTGGGAAAAGGGAAAGAAAATGGATTTTTGTTACCTATAAGCTGAGTCAGACGACTGATTACATTTCATTAAATTTTGTTAAGAAATCTGTGCTCTGCAAATTCATTGCTTTTTACGTGTTTGCATTTCCTTTACTTCCTTGTAGTTTTACAATGAAAGCACTTTTCATTTTGTTTTAAAACTACACGGGGTCTTTGTGACCTCATTCTCCTAACAGATAGAGTCCTTCCTATTGAAGCAATTAACCAAAGCAGACATTCAGGAAAAAATATTGTGATGACAAAATAGTTTTGTCTTCTCAGACCTGGAAGGGTTGAGGAAGAGGTTTGGGGAGAGGAAAGAGGGGGCAATAAGACATTGGAGAAATGTTAATAAAGAGTACCAATGGTGTTCACGTCTATAAACATAACCCAAAGCAGAATAGTCTGTAAAATGTGAAGTTCAGAGCTAAATCAGCACTCCAGGCAAAAAAGACATTTCTTTCTCAGCTTTATGAGACAGAATCCTGTAAGCCATATAACTTCGAATATCTTTAAAAATGCAATCATTTCTCAAAAGTATTCAGCCTGAAGTGTGATTTTAAAGTTGGATTTAGACGTAAAAGTTAAGCCATTACACCTACACCTGTGTGTTTACTGAACTTTATATAGATGTGTATTTACTGGGCAACGATTGATATTGTCTTCCTTGAGTACATGCTGTTCTGTGCCTGGAAAAGGTTTGCTGTCTTTGTGTGGTTGCCTTAAATGTCAAGGCTGCTGCTGCAATCCCTTCTACCTCAGCAGGGCTGTGTGCACATCCACTAGCCTTAATAAAGAGGTAAGGTCTTAGGAAACCGAGTTAAGATAGAAAAGTGTCCTTTTATGCATGAACCCAGTCAGAACTCTGCCTTGATGTTTAACTCACTCATAGCTTTAAACATGTAACAACAGTTAGGCGCACAAGTGTTGCAAAGTCACTGTATAATTACCGATGTTTTCAAAGGAATTAGCATATAGTTACTATGAAAAACATGTCCTATTTTGTGGAAACTATGCAATTAACTTGTCCTAGACTAATAAATTAAAGGTAGTATAAGCTCATATAACAGCTGCAGGAAGGACAGGATGGCTGGCAACACATTTATTGAGATCACTTTGAACTTACTAGCCTCTTTCTACTCAGTGCATAGATAGGTGTGTCTTGATTTAAGGAAGTTATGCACATACCTGCATTTACAAAATAGATGTTTTAGGAAGTTTGAACATACTTGGTTAGGAGAAAGAACGTAAAGTAGAATGAAGAAGAAGGAAAAAATTGTGAAAATGATGCTCATATCATTGGATACAAATTTGAAGTAGAACTAGAATGACAGTAAAACATACGTGATTTTTTTTTTTTTTTTGAGATGGTCGCTCTTGTTGCCCAGGCTGGAGCTCAATGGTGTGATCTTGGCTCACTGCAACCTCCACCTCCCGGGTTCAAGTGATTCTCCTGCCTCAGCCTCCTGAGTAGCTGGGATTACAGGCCCGCATCACCACGCCTGGCTAATTTTTTGTATTTTTAGTAGAGACGGGGTTTCACCATGGCCAGGCTGGTCTTGAACTTCTGACCTCAGGCGATCCACCCGCCTTGGCCTCTCAGAGTGCTGGGAATTACAGGCGTGAGCCACCACGCCCGGCCACATATATGCATGTATACTGTGAGTCCACACTAGCACATGGCACTTGCAGAAATTCAGTTTATAAGCAATTTACCAGAAACCCATCTATTGCAATTAGAAAGACATCCCTGTACCATACCCAGGAAGTTATTGATTATTTATTACATTTTAAACGACTCTTTAATCTTCTTCTATGTCTTCTGCCTATTCATATTTCATTATAACTGGCCTAAATTGGATTGAAAAAGAGAAACAGTTCTCTAGTTTGTTTTTCCATGGAGGGTTTGGGAGGATTTTGAAGGATTTTACTGATCACCTTTGGATCTCCTTTAGAATTTGGTTTTGGTGTGTTTTGAGGAAAAGACCTAGGGTCTCCCAGGTTAGGTAGGAATTGCTAGAACTGGATGGCTGACCTCCTAAGTGCCCAGCCCCGAAGTAGTGATAAATGCCAATTTTGGCATTTTTGATGTCTTCCAAGCAAAAAACATTGCTTTAGGGCAGGGAGCAGACTGACTTACACTCCAGGTTAAAGTTCTGGAAGATCTGGGGTCCTGGTGACCTCTCAGCTTTCAGTCAGGGCCACCCCATCAGCTTGTTCACCATAGAGAAGAGAAAGGTGCTGGTTAACTCTGCCCTGGGAAAGGGCCAGATAGTTGGTAAAATATTATTTCTGAATGTGTCCATGAGGGTAGTTTCAGAAGAGATTAACATTGGGATCAGTAGACTGAGTAAAAAAGATCCACCCTCACCACTGTGGGCAGGCATCAACCTGTTGGGAGCCCTAATAAAAAAAAAAGGGTTGAGGAAGGATGAATTCATTGCCTCTTCTTGAGTGGGGTGTCTGTCTTTTCCTGCCCTTGGATATCCGCACTTTTTCATACTTGAGCTGGGACTTACACCATTGGCTCCCGTTGGTCCCAGGGCTTTGGGCTTGGCATGGGACTTAAGCACCAGCTTTCCTGTGCATCCAGCTTGCAGATAGATCATGAGACTTCTCAGCCTCTGTAAGCATGTCAGCCAATCCCTCCTGGTGAATCTCTTTCTGTGCATCTATAGATACCCTTTTGGTAGCCAGGTGTGGTGGCACATGCCTGTAATCCCAGCTACTTGGGAGGCTGAGGCAGCAGGAGAATCGCTAGAGCCTGGGAGACAGAGGTTGCAGTGAGCTGAAATTGCACCACTGCACTCCAGCCTGGGAAACAGAATGAGACTCTGTCTCAATAATAATAATAATAATAAATAAAAATAAAATAAAATAGATACCTTTTGGATCTGTTTCTTTGGACAACTCTGGCTAATGCACTCCATGTCATGTAGCAAAATTCCTAATTCTGGTTAGGGTAAGGTTAAGTTTAGGCTCAATGACTGGAGGGAAGAAATTTCTTTCCTTGCGTTTTTTGCTTGATTGGTCATCATAAGGTTGGCGTCATCTGTTGGCAGTCTGTCCAAGAGAGGATCCACTCACTTATGGAGGTAGGTATCATACATTGTTATTTAGAAACTAATCCTCTTAATGTTTCTGCTGTTACCCATCTATTCTCAACCTTACACATATGACCTGAAAACAGTCAGGAAGAGATACAAAATTGTCATATAACTGGAAGAAGGACAAAGGCAGTGTACTCTTCTGGCGCCAGTGTAAAGACTTCAAACCAAATAGTTTAGTTTATAATTGAATCTCTTGCACATGTGTTTGAGTATTTTCTTTTCCTATGTAATAGAGTAAATTCAATGAAATGCCATTTTATTTAAAATAGATAGCATTTTCTCAATTATTTCTATATTTTAAAAATAAAATACAGGCGCCAGGTGCAGTAGCTCACGCCTGTAATCAGCACTTTGGAGGGCTGAGGCAGGTGAATCACCTGAGGTTGGGAGTTTGAGACCAGTCTGGCTAACATGGTAAAACCCTGTGTCTACTAAAAATACATAAATTAGTTGGGCATGGAGGCAAGCGTCTGTAATCCCAGTTACTCCTTGGGAGGCAGAGCCAGGAGAATCACTTGAACCCAGGAGGTGGAAGCTGCAGTGGGCCAAGATTGTGCCATTGCACTCCAGCCTGGGTGACAGAGCGAGACTCTATCTCAAAATAATAAATAAATAAATAAATAAAATCCAGGCCAGGTGTGGCAGCTCACGGCTGCCATCCTAAGCACTTTGGGAGGCTGAGGTGGGTAGATCATTTGAGGTCAGGAGTTTGAGACCAGCCTGGCCAACAAGATAAAAACCCATCTCTACTAAAAATACAAAAATTAGCTGGGTAGTGGTGGTGCACACCTGTAATCTCAGCTACTTGGGAGGTTGAGGCATGAGAATTGCTTGAGCCTGGGAGGTGAAGGTTGTGGTGAGCTGAGATCACACCACTGCACTCCAGCCTAGGTAACAGAGTGAGACCCTGTCTCCAAAGAATAAATAAATAAATAAATAAATAAATAAATAAATAAATAAAATAAAATAAAATACAGACTTAAGTAGCTTTTGAATTAAAAGGAAATCTTATTCCAGGCTATTTAGATTACTTCCAGCAGAAATTTAAATTGTATGATAAATACTACTCTTACCTCTTTTGCATTATGTATTTTTTGGATAAATTACATGAATTTTGTACAGCAAAAATACTCATTTAGCTTAGTTAAAGTGTTCTATGATTTTTATGGCCCATTTCCCATATCTAAAATGGTTATATTTTAAAAAGAATACAAAATTAAGCATTTTTGCTCAGTAGTATATCAATTTTTTTCATGATCCTTAGCAAAAATTCAGTATTATTTTACCTACTTTGGTATCTGCTATATTTATTTGTTATGGATTGCCAGTTTAAAATTGGAGGACAGAATTCATTTTCAAGTGACTTTCCGAAAAGCTTCTGTGATCAATTTAAAATAAACATTATTTGGTATGTTCAAAATTTTCTTAAGATTTAATACTAATACTCTTGGAATTTATTCTACCAATTCACTTGCTTTTTTTTTTTTTCTTTTTCTGGTAAACTTTATTTTATATTTCTCTGAGACGGAGTCTTGCTTTGTTGCCCAGGCTGGAGTGCAGTGGCGTGATCTCGGCTCACTGCAACCTCTGACTCCTGAGTTTAAGCTATTCTTGTGCCTCAGCCTCCCAAGTAGCTGGGATTACAGGCACCTGCCACCACACCCGGCTATCAGTTGCTTTTTTTAATTGCAGAAGACACTGTTTTTGAGTAATAAAATGAAAACTCACACCTCTAATTCCAGATATTCTCATATTTTTCCAGACAATTATTGGGAAAAGAAAGCTGTAGGGGGCTTATTGGTCAAAGAAAATGAAGAGATGAATTTCCCTTCATGAAAAAAGCTGAAAGGAAGGCAGGAAAAGGTGATGACAATGGCTTCCTCCTCATCAAGGTATGGAGCAGAGTTGTGAGGAGTCCAGGAATGGGGATCAATCAACCTGAGCTCTGCCTCTTACTACCTGTGAAATGCTGGGCAAATTACCTAGCAGCCTGAACTTCTCTTTTCTCACTTGCAAAAGAATAGTACTTAACTAATAAAGTAGTTATGAGGATTAAGCTAAATGACATAATATATCTAGAGCACTTAACACAGTAGTAGGTATTATCATTTTTTGATAAAAGGTGAATCTTCTCAAGATCAAGCTTCCAGACTAAGGAGAAATTAGTCTCTGCTTGGGATATTTGTGACTGTGAGTTTATCTTGTCAGAAAAGCAGTTGGATATTATTAATATGGAAAAGCTTCCCTGATGTGCATTATTGGTTAGCTGATCACACAATTTTAGGATTATGAAAGTATTTAGAGTTTATAAAATTCAATGCCTTCAAAGCTAGTAGATTTTTCTTTTTTTTTTTTTTCTTTGAGACGGAGTCTTGCTCTGTTTCCCAGGTTGGAGTGCAGTGGTGTGATCTCAGCTGACTGCAACCTCCACCTCTTGGGTTCAAGCAACTCTCCTGCCTCAGCCAGTAGCTGGGATTACAGGTGCCCACTACCATGCCAGGCTAAATTTTGTATTTTTAGTAGAGATGGGGTTTCACCATGTTTGCCAGGCTGGTCTCAAACTCCTGGCCTCAGGTGATCTACCCACCTCGGCCTCCCAAAGTGTTGGGATTACAGGCATGAGCCACCATGCTCAGCCTTGTTTTATTTCTTGTGAGGCTCCATGCAGGATTTTGAGGATTTACACCACTGAAAAACTCTGAAGTCTGTGTTCAGTTTTCCGTCTTCTGAAGCCCATGCAAGAAGACAAGTTTGAGTTCTCTTAACATTCAGGTTAGCTTTTGAGTTATCAAGCAAAAAATATTAAAGAGTAGTGTTGAAAGATAATTTTGGCATTTTTGGATGTCTTCCAAGCAAAAAGCATTGACAACTTTGTTAGAGAATATTTGCAAAGTTTGCTGTAGGGCAGGGAGCAGAGTGACTTACACTCCAGGTTAATAAAGCTAGTTTCCCTCCCTCCTTGGAGATAGTCCAGGTGATAAAGATAATATCTCTTTCTGTGTCAGAAAGCAGATTTGTTTCCTGATCAAGATAATAAAGACAGGCTGGGTGTGGTGGCTCACGCCTATAATCCCAGCACTTTAGGAGGCCAAGGTGGGTGGATCTCTTGAGCCCAAGAGTTCGAGACTAGTCTGGGAAATGTGGTGAAACCCCATCTCTATTAAAAATACAAAAACAGGCCAGGCACAGTGGCTCACACCTGTAATCCCAGCACTTTGGGAAGCCGAGACAGGTGGATCACTTGAAGTCAAGAGTTTGAGACCAGCCTGGCCAACGTGGTGAAATCCCATCTCTACTAAAAATACAAAAATTAGCCGGGTGTGGTGGCTCATGCCTGTAGTCCCAGCTACTCACGAGGCTGAAGCAGGAGAATCGCTGGAACCCAGGAGGTGGAAGTTGTAGTGAGCTGAGATTGCACTACTGCACTCCAGCCTGGGTAACAGAGCAAGGCTCTGTCTCAAATAGTAATAATAATAACAATAACAGTAATAAAATAAACATACAATAACTGAGGTGGGAGGATCACCGGAGCCTAGGGAGGTCGAGGCTGCCGTGAGCCATAATCACGCCACTGCACTGCAGCCGCGGCAATGGAGTGAGACTCTGTCTCAAAAAAAAAAGAAGAAAATAAAGGCAATGTCTCTTGCTACAGTGGTGGATGAGTGGATATTACTGCAGCTCCTTTGAAAGACTGGGTTAGCTGTTACACAAACCCACTGTGTGTGCAGCATCTGCCTGGGACTACCCCTGCATCTTTGCCCTGGGACTACCCCTGCATCTTTGCCCTGGGACTTCGGGGCTGGGGGAATCAACGTGCACATGAAGCTCGTGCTGTTGACCGTGCCATGTATAATATATGTAATAAACTGAACAAATCCATCTGGGCTCATTGTCTCCCTACTGACTGAATCTGTGGAAGTTTGGCAAACTGACCTAGCAGCTGTTGTGTGACTGCTGTTCAGGATCTGTTTGGCTGCTTGACAGGTAGGATGTTCACCTCCAAAAAAATGTTGATCACGAGTTCCTTACCTGAAAGGCAAAATCCCATTCTTACCTATGTTTTCTACTTTGTAGGAGAGTCCATAGTCATGTGAGAGATATTAGTAAAAGTATTAATGATATTTAGGTTAATGTGTGTATGAGTACTTTAAAACTCATAAATGTCTTCGGTACAAATTTATTAGTTTTGTGAATAATTGCCTTCCTGCTGTCTTAAGGAGCATTTCCCCCTCACTCATCCATCACCAAAGTTACTATTTTGATTAGGAGATCCTGATCAACTTCTATAAACAATGTTCGGCTGGGTGTGGTGGCTCACACCTGTAATCCCAGCACTTTGGGAGGCTGAAACAGGCGGATCACCTGAGGTCAGGAGTTTGAGAGCAGCTGGGCCAACATGGTGAAACCCCATCTCTACTAAAAATACAAAAAATAGCTGGGCGTGGTGTTGCGTGCCCGTAGTCCCAGTTACTGGGAGGCTGAGGCAGGAGAATCACTTGAACCCGGGAGCCAGAGGTTGCAGTGAGCCGAGATCGTGCCATTGCACTCCAGCCTGGGTGACAGAGTGAGACTCCATCTCAAAAAAAGAAAAAGAAACACAATTTTAATCTGTTCACATTCTGAAAATAACAGATGCTGAGAGGTCATGGAGAAAAAGGAATGCTTATACACTGCTGGTGGGAGTGTAAATTAGTTCAACTATTGTGGAAGACAGTGAGGCTATTCCTCAAGAATCTAGAACCAGAAACACCATTTGACCCAGCAATCAAATGGTTTTGACCATGACTATATGCTCAAAGGAATATAAATCGCTGTATTACAAAGACACATGTACACATATATTCATTGCAGCACTATTCACAATAGCAAAGACATGAAACCAATTTAAATGCCCATCAAAGACAGACTGGATAAAGAAAATGTGGGACTTTCAAAGTTCCACACTCCCAGGCCAGAGCCTCCTCAGCTTCTTTTTTTCCCTCCTTCTCCTTCCGCCCCCTCCCCCGCACGGCTGCCTCCATTTCCTTAAGGAAGGGTTTTTATCTATCTCCCTCCTCCACACCGTAGCGGCGCATGAGCGGGTCGGGCGGGCGGCCGAGTTTTCCAACAGATAACTTCACCAAGATGTCCAGTGATAGGCAAAGGTCCGATGATGAGAGCCCCAGCACCAGCAGTGGCAGTTCAGATGCGGACCAGCGAGACCCAGCCTCTCTAGAGCCTGAAGAACAAGAGGAAAGAAAACCTTCTGCCTCCCAGCAGAAGAAAAACACCAAACTCTCCAGCAAAACCACTGCTAAGTTATCCACTAGTGCTAAAAGAATTCAGAAGAGCTAGCTGAAATAACCCTTGATCCTCCTCCTAACTGCAGTGCTGGGCCTAAAGGAGCTAACATTTATGAATGGAGATGAACTATACTTGGTCCGCTGGGTTCTGTCTATGAAGGTGGTGTGTTTTTTCTGGATATCACATTTTCAACAGATTATCCATTTAAGCTACCAAAGGTTACTTTCCGCACCGGAATCTATCACTGCAACATCAACAGTCAGGGAGTCATCTGTCTGGACATCCTAAAGACAACTGGAGTCCCGCTTTGACTATTTCAAAGGTTTTGCTGTCTGTTTATTCCCTTTTGACAGACTGCAACCCTGCGGATCCTCTGATTGGAAGCATAGCCACTCAGTATTTAACCACCGAGCAGAACACGACAGGGTAGCCAGACAGTGGACCTAGAGATACGCAACAAAATTCACATCGTTTGTATGCAGTGTGAAGGAGCTGAAGGCTTCTTACTGTGCTGCAAATCTTTATAGCCTTCAAAATACAGACTTCTGTGTATATGTTATACTGATTCTACTCTGCTTTTATCCTTTGGAGCCTTGGAGACTCCCCAAAAAGGTAAATGCTATCAAGAGTAGGACTTCGTAGCTGTAGATTAGTTATGTTTGAAACGCCTACTTGCAAGTCTTGCTTCTTTGGGATATCAAAATGTATTTTGTGATTTACTAAGGATACTTACTGGTCCTGAAGTCTACCATATATTATAGTGCATTTTAGCCTAATTCATTATCTGTATGAAGTTATAAAAGTAGCTGTAGATGACTAGGAATTATGTCATTTGTATTAAACACAGATCTATTTCTGAGTAGGTGGTTCATGCTGTCGTGAAAAATGTTTTACCTTTTACCTTTGTCAGTTTGTAATGAGAGGATTTCCTTTTACCCTTTGTAGCTCAGAGAGCACCTGATGTATCATCTCAAACACAATAAACATGCTCCTGAAGGAAAAAAAAAATAAAAGAAAGAAAGAAAATGTGGTACATATCACCACGGAACACTATGCAGCCATATAAAAGAATGAGATCATGACCTTTGCAGGGACATGGATGGAGCCAGAGGCCATTATCCTTAGCAAACTAATGCAGGAACAGAAAACCAAATACCACATGTTCTCACTTGTAAATGGAAGCTAAATAATGAGAAGACATGAACACATAGAGGGGAACAACACACACTGGGGCCTACTGGAGAGCGGAGGGTGGGAGGAGGGAGAGGATCAGGAAAAATAACTAATGGGTACTAGCCTTAATACCTGGGTGATGAAATAATCTGTACAACCCCCCATGACACAAGTTTACCTATATAACAAACCTGCATGTACCCCTGAACTTAAAAATTAAAAAAAGGAAACACAATTACAAAAAACGAGTAGTGTCTTTAAGTAACAAGACAAAGTGGATAAAATGCACAGAGTAAACCTAAATCTTTCTTTCAAAACTTGCAGCTTTCACTGGGGAAAAATACAGGGTGTCCGCCTCTGACACATTAACTTAGCACCTTGGTTCTAACATACTGAAACAAATTTAGGGCTTCCTTACTAAGGACCTTGCTACTTTGATTCCTCTCAATAATAGTAGGTATTACTGACACAACTGGTCCAGAAGTTATTCACGTCAGAGCCAGTATAATACTTTGGGTATATTCTCTTGCGTAGTAAATCATCTTTTAATATGTACCTTGGTCTAGAATGGGGGACTGCAGTGCCAGTCTGAAACTAGATTGAACCTGTCCACTGGCAAAAGACAAAGCACTCTTGTAAAGCTCTCTAGATTTTTTGTCTGCTACATCTTTACTTAAACGCTGTCAATTGGTCTTTACATCTGGGTAGTCTTCTGGGATTTCTTTTGTCTCTTTTTTTTTTTTTTTTGAGATGGAGTCTGGCTCTGTTGCTTAAGCTGGAGTGTCGTGGCGCTATTTTGGCTCACTGCAACCTCCACTTCCCAGGTTCAAGTGACTCTCCTGCCTCAGTCTCCTGAGTAGCTGGGACTACAGGCGTGTGGCACCACACTCGGCTATTTTTAAATTATTTTTTTATTTTTAGTAGAGACAGGGTTTTGATGGGTTTTGCTATGTTAGCCAGGCTGGTCTTGAACTCCTGACCTCAGGTGATCTGCGCTCCTTGGCCTCCCAAAGTGCTGGGATTACAGGCATGAGCCATTGAGTCTGCTCGGATTTTTGATGCTCATTTGTTTTAGGATGGGTCGGTGGTGCATGAATCAGTTTTCTGTTTTGTTTTGAGACAAAGTCTTACTCTGTTGCCTAGGCTGGAGTGCAGTGGTGCCATCAGAGCTCACTGTAACCCCTAGCTCCTGGGCTCAAGCAATCCTCCCACCTCAGCCTCCTGAGTAGCTAGGACTACAGGTGCTCGCCCGCATGACTGGCTAATTTTGTATGTTTTATTTTTTTAACTCGGAAACCTAGTTGATTGTATGTTATGGGCTGAAATGTACTCCCTCAAATTCATTAGTGCTGACCCCTAGTACCTCAGAATGTGACTACTGGAGATATCTCTTTAAAGATTCTCAGAGTAGATGACAGAGTGAGCCCCCATCTTACAAAAAAAAAAAAAAAAAAAAAGGAAGAGAAAATTTGGACAGAGATACAGAAGGAAGACTATGTGAAGGCACAGGGAGAAGATGGCCATCTATAAGCCATGGGAAAGCCGTTAGAATAAACCAACCCTGCTGACATGCCACCCAGTCTGTGGCATTTTGTCATGGCAGTTCTAGAAGATTAATGCAGAAAACAGTAAGAAAAGAGCTTCTGGCCGGGCACAGTGGCTCACGCCTTTAATCCCAGCATTTTGGGCGGCCAAGGCAGGTGGATCACTTGAGGTAAGGAGTTCAAGACCAGTCTGGTCAACATGGTGAAACCTTGTCTCTACTAAAAACACACAGAAAAATTAGCCGGGCTTGGTGGTGCATGCCTGTAATCCCAGCTACTTGGGAGGCTGAGGCAGGAGAATTGCTTGAACCCAGGCAGCAGAGGTTTCAGTGAGCCCAGATCCTGCCACTACATTCCAGCCTGAGTGACAAAGTGAGACACTGTCTCAAAAAAAAAAAAAAAAAAAAAGAAAAGAAAAAGAAAAAAGCTTCCTTTTCCACTTCTCCCTAGTTTGAAATCCATGAGGTATTTAGAGCTATGACAGCCATGGAACAATGAGGTGAAAAGAATAAAGACACAAGCCAGCATGCTAAAGACACAGAGAAGACAGAACCTGGACTTATGGTTACATTTTAGAGAAGCTGATCTAGGGGTTGACGCTCTCTAAATTTCTGCTAGGTAAACACTGAATGTCCCTATGGTTTAGCTACTTTTAATTGCCTATTCTGTTAGTGGCTGCTGAAAGCATTCCCAATGCAGATGCATAGCTGTCTTGTTTAACTCTATAGTCTTAGTACTGAGAACAGTGCCTGACATGCAGTAAGTGGTCAAAGAATATTTGCTGAAAGAATAGGTTGGGCATGGTGGCTCATGCCTGTAATCCCAGCACATTGGGAAGCCAAGGTAGGCAGATCACTTGAGGCCAGGAGTTTCAGACCAGCCTGACCAACGTGGTAAAACTCCATCTCTACTAAAAATACAAAAGTTAGCAGGGCATGGTGGCACATGCCTGTAGTCCCAGCTACTCAGAAGGCTGAGACAGGAGAGTCGCTTGAACCCAGAAGGTGGAGGTTGCAGTGAGCCAAGAACATGCCACTGCACTGCAGCCTGGGTGACACAGTGAGACTCTGTCTCCAAAAAAAAGAAAGAATAGAGTGAATGGATTTTAGATCAGACACTAAGAATCATACCTTCAGAAGTGTGAGAAAATCAATTTCTGTTGTTTAAGTCACCTAGTCTATGCAACTAGTCTGGTTGAAACAGCCCTGGAAAACTGACATGTTTTGTTTTCTTTGGGGGGGCTCTCAGGGCAGGTTCCATATAGATTAACTTTGCTTATGTTCCTTCTGTCAGTGTTGTAGGGCATCTTTGGGGTCATACCTTAGGTAATAACAACTTACCATTCTTGTTTTACTCTAGTCCATTAATCTTTTCGTTTTTGTTCTTCAAAAATATTTATTAATTATTATTATTATTTTTTGAGACAGTGTCTCTCTCTGTCACCCAGGCTAGAGTGCAGTGTGTGATTTCGGCTCACTGAAACCTCTGCCTCCTGGGTTCAAGCGATTCTTGTGCCTTCTCCTGTGAAGCTGGGACCACAGGCGTGCACCACCATGCCTGGCTAATTTTTGTATTTTTAGTAGAAATGTAATCTTGCTATGCCGCCCAGGCTGATCTCAAACTCCTGGCCTGAAGCAATCCATCCCTTGGCCTCCCAGAGTGTTGGGATTATAGGCGTGAGCTACTGTGCCTGTCCCATAAACCTTTTTGGATAGTACCTAAAGTTCTTCAACCTTAGGCAACAAGATTATTAGATTAAACTCAGTGAGTATTTTACTCTAATGAAGGGATCCGGGTGGAAGGAAGACTTGATTTACTTATTCAATAAATATTTTTTGGCTGCCTACCATGTTCCAGGAATTGTCCTATGATCTAGGTGTTGGGAATATAGAAATTTGAACTAAAAGTTCAGGTTCTCATGAAGCTTACATCCAACATGTGTATATATATGTGTGGGAGGGGAAGATAAAATATACACTTAAATAAAAAAAAATAAAGAAATAATATGTCAAGTATAAATAAGGCAAAGTGAGGGGAAAAGAAGGCTGAGAATTTAAAGGATGGAGTCATGTTGAATGACTATATCTTATAGTATATCTAAATGACCATTATTCAGAATAAACATGCCAGAAGACAAAGATTTCGTAGATAATCAGAAATAGAAGATAATGAAAATTTTCACTTCCTTTGCCTGAGGTTGTTTTATTTTTACTAAGTTAACTAATTAATTAATCTTTCTAGCTTTTATTTAAGTGCAATGATCGAGGATGGATTTGAGATCTTGTTGAACGCAGCCATATCCATGGATTGCATGTAGTTCTCAAAGCAGTGATCTGCTCCTACCGCATATCTATTCCAACTTTATCATCTTCAACATGACATTTGAAGTTTTAAAATTCCATATCCCACTGGAACTAGTAGAGAGGAGCCCCAGACTAAGCGGTCTGCTTTAATTCTTCTGACTCACTTCTCTAATTTTTTAAAAAAATTTTATTTTAATAGCTTTTGGGGCTGGGCGCGGTGGCTCATGCCTGTAATCCCAGCACTTTGGGAAGCTGAGGCAGGCGAATCACGAGGTCAGGAGATTCAGACCATCCTGGCTAACATGGTGAAACCCCGTCTCTACTAAAAAAATACAAAAAATTAGCTGGGCCTGGTGGCATGCGCCTGTAGCCCCAGCTACTCGGGAGGCTGAGGTGGGAGAATCACTTGAACCCAGGAGCTGGAGGTTGCAGTGAGCCGAGATTGCACCACTGCACTCCAGCCTGGGCAACAGAGCGAGACTCTGTTGCAGAACAAAACAAAACAAAACAAAATAAAACAAAAAGCTTTTGGGGTACAAGTGGTTTTTTGTTGCATGCATGAATTATATAGTTGTGAATTTTGAGATTTTAGTGCACCCATCACCCAAATAGCGTATATTGTCTTAATATGTAGTTTTATTCCTAGCGCCGTCCCCTTCTGAGTCTCAAAGTCCATTACATCACTTTGTATGCCTTTGCATACTCATAGCTTAGCTTCCACTTATAAGTGAGAACATATGGTTTTTGGGTTTTTCACTCCTGAGTTACTTCACTTAGAATAATGGCCAGCAGCTTCATCCAAGTTGCTGCAAAAGACATTCATTCCTTTTTATGGTTGAGTAGTGTTCCATGGTGTATATACATATATCCCACATTTTCTTTATCCACTCATTAGTCAGTGGGCACTTAGGTTGGTTCCACATCTTTGCATTTGTGAATTGTAATTGTGTTGCTATAAAAATATGTGTATAATTTTTTTTTTCATATAATGACTTCTTTTCCTTTGGGTAGATAACAAGTGGTGGAATTGCTGGACCAAATGGTAAATTTACTTTTAGTTCTTTAAAGAATCTCTGTACTGTTTTCCATAGAGGTTGTACTTATTTACATTCCCACCAGCAATGTGTGTTTCCTTTTCACCACATCCATGCCAAAATCTATTGTTTTTTGACTTTTCAATGACTCTCCTCTAATTTTGCCATATCTGTCTCATTAACACAAGGTTTCACATCTAGTGAGATGAAAGATGGCAACAGGGGCAGGTTTTTTTTTTTTTGGCTTTCTTTGATTCATACTATGCAGGGTATTCTTCCCTTTGCCTCTTTGATTCTTTTTTTTTTTTTTTTTTTTGAGACGGAGTCTCGCTCTGTCACCCAGGCTGGAGTGCAGTGGCCCCATCTCAGCTCACTGCAAGCTCCGCCTCCTGGGTTCACGCCATTCTCCTGCCTCAGCCTCCCGAGTAGCTGGGACTACAGGCGCCCGCCACCTCGCCCGGCTAGTTTTTTGTATTTTTCAGTAGAGACGGGGTTTCACCGTGTTAGCCAGGATGGTCTTGATCTCCTGACCTCGTGATCCGCCCGTCTCGGCCTCCCAAAGTGCTGGGATTACAGGCTTGAGCCACCGCGCCCAGCCGCCTCTTTGATTCTTTACTTTCCTCCCCCTCATCAAATCCAAATAGATAAATGTCATCGTCATCTTCACTATCTGTAGCTCCACTTCCTCTAGTACCTTCCACATTAGCAGGACCATACTTGCCCAAAGCTTTCTTCATTCCTGCTAGGCTGGCTTTTTCCTTTTCGTAAGTCTTGATGTAATTATACCAATGTAGAGCATGACACAAGTTGCCAAACAATGGACTAGAGACTGCTTCAATTACTGTCACATCTGCTTGTGATGGCACATACCCCTTGTTGCAGCTCTGGTCAGTCAGGTAATCATTGTTCACCTGGAGGCCAGTGGGGCTTTTCAGGTCTCTGAAACCCATGGCATCAGCTGCATCTGAGAGCTGGGTAGCAGCAAAAGGAAGGAGCACAGGTTGTGGATGCCTAGCGCTGAGAGGAGACAGAGTTGTTGTAAAGAGTGAGTGGGAGCAATGACTTTAGGGGAAAGGCCCCCATTAAAATGTGAACTACATGAAGGCACAGTTTTGCTTTGTTTTATTCCCTCCTGTATCTCCAGTGACTAAAGAGGTACCTGGCAGGCCGGGCGCGGTGGCTCAAGCCTGTAATCCCAGCACTTTGGGAGGCCGAGGCGGGTGGATCACGAGGTCAGGAGATCGAGACCATCCTGGCTAACATGGTGAAACCCCGTCTCTACTAAAAATACAAAAAACTAGCCGGGCGTGGTGGCGGGCGCCTGTAGTCCCAGCTACTCGGAGGCTGAGGCAGGAGAATGGCGTGAACCTGGGAGGCGGAGCTTGCAGTGAGCCGAGATCGCACCACTGCACTCCAGCCTGGGTGACACAGCGCTAGACTCCGTCTCAAAAAAAAAAAAAAAAAAAAAAAAGAGGTACCTGGCAAATAGTAAGTGCTTGATAAATAATTGCTGATAAATGACTAAGTGATTAGCAAATAGGTGATTTAGACTTTGTAAACATGGCCAAATCAATGAACCAGAGTCCCAGATTCTTCATCTATAAAATGAGGAGTTCAGATTGGGCACATTTTTTTCTTTTTCTTTTTTGAGATGAAATCTCACTCTGTCACCCAAGCTGTACTGTAGTGGCACGGTCTCGACTCACTGCAACCTCCATTTCCTGGGTTCACGCCATTCTCCTGCTTCAGCCTCCCAAGTAGCTGGGACTACAGGCATCCGCCACCATGCTCAGCTAATTTTTTTGTATTTTTAGTAGAGACAGGGTTTCACCATATTAGCCAGGATGGTCTCCATCTCCTGACCTCGTGATCCGACAGCCTCGGCCTCTGAAAGTGCTGGGATTATAGGCGTGAGCCACTGCTCCCAGCCTTGGGTACATTTTAGGATTTCATTTAGCTCTAACATTCCATTGCTGGAGGAAAAAAAAAAAAGTTGTTACTGTACCTCCTACTTCACTTTATCTACTTTACTAGGTATATTTTCATTGATTGGCCAGAAAAATTATAGTGAATGTTGTTTGTCTTTCCAGCAGCTATTACTTCCTTTTCCCTGTCTAAGAGTACTTAAATTTTCATCTGGGTCTCCCCTGCTGATACGCTTTGAAATCAGTTGATCACCAGAAATGGACTGTGATTGACGAAAGCCAATCTCAGTAAGCCCATCTCCCTTGATGCAGTGATTGGTTGAGGCCTGGGTTCTCTAATCTAACCAGTTAGGTTAGCATTTCTCTGTCAGAAACGGACTCTTGTCTCCAGACAGGCCAGTGAGTTATGGATAAAGGAATTTTTGGGAAAAGTGTTTCTTGGCTCTTCTGAGAGTACAACTGAAAGACATGTTCTCTCTTGTCTGTATGCTTTTATATGTCTGTGTAAGCTTGGAACCATTGTAACCACTGTGGCATCATGAAGGTTGTAAACCTTGGAATAAGCTCACACTGTAGAAGGAAAAGCTGAGAGAGGAAAAATTAAGTCTTTGATAAAATCATTGAACTCCTGCATCAAACCAACCCTAAAGCACACCCTACCTTTTGAATTTCTAGTTCATAAACCAATAAACACCTTAATTGTTTACTCAAGCTTGTCTTTGATTTTTGCAGTTTTCTTTGAGGAGATAAGTTTAAATTCTTGAATCTTTAGAGTAGGATGAACTGATGATCGTCTATATGATTAGAATGAGCCGTACATGGGGGTGGTGAGGCAGCGTTTTCAGCTTGGGATTATTTTTGGCTCTCTGTTCCTCGGAATACTTCTTTCCAGCTTACCTCTCACAACCCCACCTGGGTGATGTAACTCAACCTATTTAGGGTGGATGATGGAAATTTAGATTTTTCTTTCAGAATATCCTAGGACCCACAGGAGTATTAGGGAAAGCAATACATGAAGAGTTGCACTTAGTTACCAGAACATTTTCATCACCCCCAAAAAGAAACCATGTATCCATTAGCAGTCACTCCCCACTGTGCTTCCCCCAGTCCCTGGCAACCACTAAAGTACTTTCTGTCACTATGGATTTGCCTACTACCCATTTATATATTTGAAATATTTTTTGGCTTAATAATTTACTAACCTCTTAAAATCCTCCCTCTTTGCTCTAATAGCCTTTTGGTTTAACTTAAATTAGACTGTCAACTAAACTGGAACTCTTCCAATTTAGGTAGGTTCAGTGTATAACTATGTATTTGATTCCATAAATCTTTACAGTATAAGCTATATAAGACTTTATGTTCAGTTATTCCTCTTTTATTTTATTTTTTCCTTTAAGTTCTGTTCAAGAGTAAAGAATACTAAAGAAGGAAAAAGAATATGAGAAGTAGGAGGAGGATGAGGAGAAAAAAAAAGAAGATGAGTAGAGGGAGGAGGAGGAATATGACAGTGTCATAGAGAAAGGAAAATTTTATTGATGAAACCAAAGCAACAGCCACTATTGGATTCTAGAAAACATTACCCTCCTCCTCTGCAAACAAAAAGGGACGAAGCCTGGGTATGATGACTCATACCTGTAATCTGTAATCCCAGCACTTTGAAAGGCCAAGGAAGGAGGATTGCTTGAGGCCAGGAGTTTGAGATTAGCCTGGCCAACAGAGTGAGACCCCTGTCTCTACAAAAACAAACAAACAAACAACCAAACCAGAATTAGCTGGGCGTGCTAGTGATACACACCTATAGTCCAGGCGGAGGTGTTGAGGACCTCTTGAGCACAGGAGTTTGAGACTGCAATGAGCTACAATCACAGCACTGCACTACAGCCTAGATGACAGAGTTTAAACCCTGTCTCAAAAAAAAAAAAAAAAAAGGTTAAAACCAAAACTGGATCTTACATGATGTATGTGATGAAAAACATTTTTGAATCTTCATAGACTAGGACAGAGGCCCCTATGGCATATTTCAAAGAAACTCTCCATTTCTATATTAAACCCTATTTCCTTTCAATAAGCCATCTGATTTGGATATGTGAACTTTAAATGCTTTATTAGCCATGAGAAAAGAAGATACAGCACTTTCATCGTTTTGGGAAATATTAAGAACATCCTTTTACTTTGTAAAGTTTAAGAGATCAGATACATGCTTTTACATAGAACAAAAGAAGAATGATTAAATGTGATATTACGAGTTTTATTTTATGAAGGTAATTTATGATTAAGAATGGATGACATAAAACCAACTGTTCTAGAACAGCATGTAACAAAGCTAAGTCTATTGTCTGTCTTTTCTGATTTTTAAGCTTATGAAACTTTGTTTTGTATTGTTTCCTCAAGGAAGATTAACTGAAATTCTGTATATTAAATTTTAACTCTAAAATAGCATTCCTATCACAAACTGTAGATGAGAAATGCTGCTTCCAACAGTTTTGGTGTCAGAAAGACAGTAGGGCAAACGTTAGAAACAAATTTAAAAAGAGAACTTATTTTCCATCTGCCTAGGCTTGACTACTAGGAAGGGTTTCAATTAAAAGCCATAGCTTCAGAGTAAAGGACGCTTATTTCCAAATTTAGATGGGAATAATAACGTAAGACAGGTAGAAGAAGCAGTTATAGAAGATTAACAGAAGAATGACCAAAAAGTGTTTATGATGAATTAAAAACGATGACAAATTTTATAAGACTTCTTTTCCTAGACGATAGGGTCTAATTTCTCTTCATTGAATCTGGGCTAGTCATAGTGATTTCCTTGATGAATAAAGTTCAGTGACAGTATCACTGAGTGACTTCCAAGGCTGGGTCTCCTTGCACCTTCACTCTTGGTCTCTTGGAATGTTTGCTTCCTGTGCTCTTCAGACTCTCCCCTCTTGAGATACTATGTATTGGAGTCTAGCGGCTACTCAGTGAGAAGACCCAGCCACATGGAGAAACAGCATGTAGGTGCTTGAGTTAATAGCTCCAGTTGAGCTCCCAGCTGAAAGCCAGCACCAACTGCCAGGTATCTTTGGCATCTAGTCCAGATGAGCCTTCAAATAATTGCAGTTCCAGCCAATATCTGACTGCAACTGTAGGGGGGACTCTAAGGAGAATTGCTCAATTGAGCTCTTCCTGAACTACTAACATCTCACATTGTAAGCAAAATGAAATGGTTGTTTTAAACTATTAAATTTTTGGGTAATTTGTTATGCCACAAGAGTTAATGGAACAGTCCTGGTTTTTTCAACTGCTCTGACAACTTCTGTCACATCAAGCTTTGTATGCTGAGGATGTTAGATTTGCAAGGATAGAATACAATCTGAAAACTTGCAATAAACAAGTCATGTAATTATGAGGTAGCACTATCCCACCAAGGTGAACTTTTAATGCTTTTGTTGCTTAGGGAAGAATCTCCTTAAGCCTCTCTCTTGTGGCTTCATTACATCTATCAGTAAAAAAACAAAACAAAACAAAAAAACACCAAACCAAGATAAAACAAAAGCCCTACATAATAATGTCCTTTATCTCCACTCGGCTCTTGATCTGAATGATGTTAGATGGAAGGGGTCAGTACTCTGCCTGCTTGAACTTTGCTACTAGACACTCTGCTTTCTCCCTCTCCTCTGAAGGCTGCCTTTGATTTTAGCACTCCTTTAGCCTGCCAGAATTTCAGCAGTCCCAGTAGGTTCCAGGGCAGGCTGTTCTGAGCATGACCTGCTGGCATCAAAACTGGTGTGTGACTAAATTCTGATCTGCCCAAAACATTTTCTTACTTTAGCAACAACAGTTGTTGTTGATGTGCTGCTGCTTCTTTTTTAAACTTAGTACTTGGGGTTGTTAACTAGTATTAGTCCAAATATTAGAAATGTGTTTTTGGTGTATCAGTCAGTCCCTGCCCCCTATCTGGTATACTCTATATGAAGTTTGAAACATATTTCAGGCCTTATTTCAAATACCTCTTTACTGGCCTAGGATAAGAGACAAAATTTATACCAACCTGTTTGAAATATTCGATTGTATAAATGCCTCATTCTTTGATTCACCATTAGGTCACTGAATTTTATTAATCATGTCAAAGTACACACATATCACTTTCCCATGATTTGTAATAACTATTAACCAGAAACATACCATGTTGGGTTGGTATGATATCTTTGGATGTCAAGTATGTTGGGTCTCTACGGGTAGTAATAGAGGGCAATTGGGTGTCTTTTTTTTTTTGGCAGATCTTTTCATTTAATACAGAAGTTGCAAACCCAAAAGCCACTGCAGCAGTATGCCAATGGGGTTGGCATTGGGTGTTAGGGTGTGGGGACTATGAGGTGTATGATGAGGTATATGAAGGAAGATAGTAAATTTGTGAATGCATTTTATTGCAGCATTTCTGCATCCCAAAACAAATTCTTTTTGACACCTCAGTTCTTACACTTGTTTTGTCCTTATAGAGGTCATTGTTCTTACAGTGGTTTGTTTTATAATGATGTTTTTAGTTGAATGTCTACAATGGAGACAGTTCATTTGCATATTAAACTTGTAGGAATAATTATTGTTTCCACAAATAAATATTCTTTGTCTCATTTTGCACAAAATCCATAGGGAAGTCAACCTTTCATTTTCTCCTTTTCTTTTCTTTTATTTTCTTTCCTGTTTTTTGTTTTGTTTTTTTTTTGAGATGGAGTCTTATTCTGTCACCCAGGCTGGAGTGCAATCTCTGATCACTGCAACCTCTGCCTCCCGGGTTCAAGCGATTCTCCTGCCTCTACTTCTCAAGTAGCTGGGATTACAGGCGCCCATCACCATGCCCGGCTAATTTTTTACTTTTAGTAGAGATGGGGTTTCACCATGTTGGCCAGGTTGGTTTCGAACTCCTAACCTCAGGTGATCCTCATGTCTCAGCCTCCCAAAGTGCTGGGATTACAGACATGAGCCACCGCGTGTGGCCCAATTTCCCATTTTCTTTTCTTTCTCTTTTTTTTTTTGAGATGGAATCTCTCTCTGTTGCCCAGGCTGGAGTGCAGTGGCATGATCTTGTCCCACTGCAAGCTCCACCTCCCAGGTTCATGCCATTCTCCTGCCTCAGCCTCCCGAGTAGCTGGGACTACAGGCATCCACCACCATGCCCGGCTAATTTTTTTGTATTTTTACTAGAGACAGAGTTTCACCATGTTAACCAGGATGGTCTCGATCTCCTGGCCTCATGATCTGCCCGCCTTGGTCTCCCAAAGTGCTGGGATTACAGGCATGAACCACTGCGCCTGGCCCATTTTCCCACTTTCTACACATACATGAATGCAAAGAAATATTTCTGTGTTCTAAGAAAGTCGGCTGTCCACATATAGTGATAAATGGCAATCCATACTTGGTTTGCATGTTAGAGAAAAACAGAAAGTGGTAGTTACTGGGTTGAAATGAAAAGTGTAGGCAGCTTCTTAAAAGGACATTGTCACCCAGTTCTACCTGTGTGTCATGTGTGAATGTCATAATATGGGTCAAGTTCTCCTACATTGTCTGATTTCCCATGGAAAGTAGGATTTGGGATAAACATCTTCTGATTCCAAATATTGGCAACCAAGTCAATTTATAAATAAATGAGTGAGTTAAACTCTGTACATTGTGACAATAAATGACTTGAGGGCTGCCAATGGAGCATGTATCTTTAAAGGGTTGTTATAGTTTTGGGCTTTTCATATGATTATGATGTGTGTATCGTTATTAATAGCAAACATTGAGCAGATATAACCAAGGACAATTTTCTAGAGAGAGAAGTAACATCTCAAGAAGGACATGTGTGAGACAAATCCAACGTGGAATATACAGATGCGGATAAATGGGATTAGGACTACTTGGACCCCAGTCAGGAAGAGAGCAGAGTCTTCTCTCAAGTATATCTGCCAAGGGTTATTCATCTGTTTCACAACAATGAAGGAGTAAAAATTGATATAGAATCTATTAAAATATACTTCCTCCAGACAATTATTTATGTATAGGTTGTGGACTAGAGGTGGGAGAGCAGGCCTGGTGTGGCTGAGACGTTGGTCAAGAACTGACTTTAAACATGAGCTAGATTTTTGTTTTTTTAAGACAGAGTGTCGCTCTGTTATCCAGGCTGGAGTGCAGTGGCATGATCTCAGCTCACTGCAACCTCTGCCTCCTGGGTTCAGGCTATTCTAGTGCCTCAGCATCCTAGTAGCTGGGATTATAGGCATGCACCACCATGCCTGGCTAATTTTTTGTATTTTTAATAGAGACGGGGTTTCACCATGTTGCCCAGGCTGGTCTTGAACCCTTGAGCTCAGGCAATCAGCCCGCCTCGGCCTCCCAAAGTGCTGGGATTACAGGCATGGGCCATTGTGCCTCGCCTACTGAAAGATTTTTTAATGAAGCTGTCTCCTGGGATATTCCCTGAATTGAGTCCAGGACAGTATGTCAAACCACTTCCTTTCCTTGAGCTCAGTTAGTTGGTGGACTTCTGCGTGGCTGAACTGGGAGATCTGATTTTTCACCTCATCCTAATTTGCAGAGATTGCCAAAACTTTTAAAATGTGGCCTTGAATTGGGCATAATTTTTAAGAAGGGAGCTGTCTTTCTGCCTTCAGTGTTTGGTGGAATAAGAGGATTGTCCCAAAGCAGTGGCTGTAGATATCTATGTAGTCTTGCACTAGTATCAGAAAGCCCAGCTATTCCAGAGATTGACTGTCTCTGGGGAGCTCATAGAGATAGCAGATTCTGTTCACACATGAGAGTGGCATTTGAGTGCTGTACCTAGGCACCCAATGTTGAAGCACTTCAAGAATCACTGAAATCCAGTCCACTTTGTCTTGAAGATCCTCAGAATCTTCATTTATTTATTTATCTTGTTATTTCTCCACCTTTAAAGGAACTTTGGAATCCTGATAGTATTTCTTCATGCACTTCTACCCCCATTTCTAATTTTGAATAAACTTTCAACCAAGACAGGGCCAGTCCCGATTCAACCAAATGTAGGCCGAAGGACCAGAGTTTGGGATGGGGATGCTTTGGACAGAGAAATAAAATAAGCCTTCTCATTAGACACAAGAATCAGCAAGTGTGTGCACTATCAAAAAACACAAAGGAATTTAAAGATACAAAGTACAAGGAAGCAAATCAGAAAGATGGCTAAATCTGTAGCTGCAGAGGCAAGAATAAAGTTAGGGTGAGGATTAGAGAAAAAGAAAATAATCCTGGATAAAACAGAAGTGAGATTTCTGGTGAGGGCTCCCTTCCTGCTTGTAGACAGCCACCTTCTTGCTGGGTCCTCACATGGTAGAGAGAATGTGATTTTGATCTCTTTTTGTCTTATTGTAAGGGCACTAATCCCATCCTGAGGGTCCCCACCCTTATGACCTCATCTCACCTTAATTACCTTCCAAATGCCCAACTCCAAATACCATTCATTGCATGGGGGGTTAGGGCTTCAATATATGAATTTTGGGAGGCCATAATTCAGTCTATAGCAGGTAGTAAAATGAATGTAAATCCTCATTCCATTATATTGGTTTACAGTTTTTTTTTTTTTTTTTGACAGAGTCTTATTCTTGTCACCCAGGCTGGAGTGCAGTGGCAGTGATCTCAACTCACTGCAAACTCTACCTCCCCAGTGCAATCCATTCTCCTGCCTAGCGTCCCAAGTAGCTGGGATTACAGGCGCCTGCCACCATGCCCAGCTAATTTTTGTATTTTTAGGAGATACAGGGTTTCATCATGTTGGCCAGGCTGGTCTTGAACTGCTGACCTCAAGTGATCCACTCACCTTGGCCTCCCAAAATGCTGGGATTACAGGCATGAGCCAGTACTCCCAGCCTGGTTTACTGAAATTTAGCTAACTATTGCATAATCTTCAACAGTTCCTAAGTAGAGATCTCTTTCCATTATTGTACATTGCTACCTGGATTGAAAAGGTTGAATCTGGGCCAGGCACAATGACTCATGCCTGTAATCTCAGCACTTTGGGAGGCCAAGGTGGGTGGATCACCTCAGGTCAGGAGTTCGAGACCAGCCTGACTAACATGGCAAAACCCTGCCTCTACTAAATCCAAAAAAAACCCCCAAAAAAACCATTAGCCGGGTATGGTGACGCATACCTGTAATCCCATGTAGTCCCAGCTGCTTGGGAGGATGAGGTAGGAGAATCACTTGAACCTGGGAGGTGGAGTTTGCAGCGAGCTGAGATTGTGCCATTACACTGCAGCCTGGCAGACAAGAGCAAAACTCCGTATAAAAAAAAAAAAAAAAGAAAGAAAGAAAGAAAAGAAAAGGCTGAATCTCAGCTGCATTTAAATTTAAGGTTTTGGGATTCAGAGTCAATAACTTCAGATGAGTACCCTTCTCATAGGATTTTCTCTTCACTGTACTTATTTCTGTCTAGATCCCTTAGGAATGTTCTTTGGTGTTCTTCTTGTGCCCCCACTGAGAATGACCTCAAAGCGGACATAGTCTATATTATATTTCCGTCTCCAGCGGCTCCGCGACCAAGAACAAACAAGCCCCTTTTCAGTTTTAAGGTGTATTCCTTATCAGAGCAAGGAAATGGGTGGGGATTAAAATGCCCTAGTAAACCATGAGGAGTCACAAGCCCTTAGAATCATTACACATTTATTTTTTCAGGTTGAAATAAAAAATATATATATATTTATGTATCTTCCAGGTAATATAAATAAGTCATAGTTTCTTTTCTTTCTTTTTTTTTTGGATTGAGACAGAGTCTTGCTCTGTTGCCTAGGCTGGAGTGCAGTGGTGCGATCTCTGCTCACTGCAACCTCTGCCGCCTGGGTTCAAGCAATTCTCCTGCCTCAGCCTACTGAGTAGCTCAGACTACAGATGCACACCACCATGCTAGGCTAATTTTTGTGTATATATATGTATTTTTTAGTAGAGACGGGATTTCGCCATGATGGCCAGGTTGGCCTTGAACTCTTGACCTCAGGTGATCTGCCCACCTTGGCCTCCCAAAATGCTGGGATTATGGGTTTGAGCCACTGCGCCCGACCATAAGTCTTCCTTCCTTCCTTCCTCCCTCCCTTCCTTCCTTCTTTCCTTCCTCCCTTCCTTCCTTCTCTCTCTTTCTCTGTCTCCTCCCTCTCTCCCTCACTCCCTCCATCTTTCCTTTTTTTCACCACAAATGCTTTATTAGATGAAATTACAAATACTGATAATTTAACACAATAAATGTGGCCGGGTGCAGTGACTCACGCCTGTAATCCCAGCACTTTGGGAGGCAAAGGTGGGTGGATTACCTGAGGTCGGGAGTTCAAGACCAGCCTGACCAACATGGAGAAACCCCGTCTCTACTAAAAATACAAAATTAGCTGGGCATGGTGGCACATGCCTATAATCTCAGCTCCTTGGGAGGCTGAGGCAGGAGAATCGCTTGAACCCAGGAGGCAGAGTCAAAATTGTGCCATTGTACTCCAGCGTGGGCAATAAGAGTGAAACTCTGTTTCAAAAAAAACAAAAACAAAAACAAAGAAACAATAAATGCAACTTAACTTCTTTTTCAGCATTGTTTTATGCTTGGAAATCAAATATAAGGAAATACTGCATAATCAGAGCCCTAAATTAACTTTAAAATTTTCCACTATGACACATTTCAGCAAAAGCACTAATTCTGCTTGATCTTATAAAATTTTTTATCAGTATAATTAAGTTATATTTTCAATAGGCAATCTTCTTAAAATATCTTTTAACTCCCCACCCCACCATGTCTTGAATATTGGTGGTCCTGGTCCACCGACATTTTTCTAGGCCTTTGATCTTTACTTTTATTTTTAATGGTGACGCTTACAGCATTGCCTTCCAATATCTGACTTGGCTTTTAGAAAGGATTATGCTGAACATTTCCTGCCTGATTACTCCTCAGCATCAAAGCATAAAGAAGCAATCAAAATAGAAAAACAGCAGCCTTTATTTCTTACAGAGAACATTTGCACTTCTGAAGATAGCAGATTGAGGCATACCAAGTTTCTGACTCCTGGGCTCAGCTCAGAAACATTCCTTCTGGACTCATATGTACATGTAATAAATTCATTCAAAGTAATATTGGGGCAAACCAAACATCCTATAATAGCAGTGACGTAAAGAGGGTAAATAGAACATTTATAAAATATGGTCCTACTTGATAATATTTTTTAGAATTAAAAAATAAATAAAGGACGGGCGCAGTGGCTCGCCTCTGCAATCCCAGCACTTTGGGAGGCTGAGGCGGGTGGATCACTTGAGGTCAGGAGTTCGAGACCAGCCTGGCCAACATGGTGAAACCCCACCTCTACCAAAAATACAAACTATAGCCAGGCATGGTGCCGCAAGCCTGTAATCCCAGCTACCAGGGAGGCTGAGGCAGGAGAATTGCTTGAACCTGGGAGGCACAGGTTGCAGTGAGCCGAGATTGTGCCATTGCACTCCAGCCTGGGCAATAGAGTGAGACTCGATCTCAAAAAAAACCTCCAAAACTAACTAACTAACTAAAAACATGGCCGGGTGCGATGACTCATGCCTATAATCCTAGCACTTTGGGAGGCTGAGGCAGACAGATCACTTGAGGTCAGGAGTTTGAGACCAGCCTGACCAACATAATGAAACCCTGTCTCTACTAAAAATACAAAAATTAGCCAGGTGTGGTGGCACACACCTGTAATCTCAGCTACTTGGGAGGCTGAGGCAACAGAATCGCTTGCACCCAGGAGGCAGAGGCTGCAGTGAACTGACAGCTTGCCACTGCATTCCAGCCTGGGCAACAGAGCAAGATTCTGTCTCTAAATAGATAAATAAATAGGCTGGGTGCAATGACTCATGCCTGTAATCCCAGCCCTATGGGAAGCCAAGGAGGGCGTATCACTTGAAGTCAGGAGTTCGAGACCAGCCTGGCCAACATGGTGAAGCCCTGTCTCTACTAAAAATACAAAAATTAGCTGGGTGTGGTGGTAGGGGCCTGTAATCCCAGCTACTCAGGAGGCTGAGGCAGGAGAATCGTTTGAACCCGGGAGGGAGGTTGCAGTGAGCCAAGATTGCATCATTGCACTCCAGCCTGGGTGACCAAGAGTGAAACTCTGTCTCAAATAAATAAATAAATAAATAAATCAAAATTAAAAAATAAGTAAATAACAGTATCACTGTTTGTTACAGACTGAATTTTGTCCTCTCAAACAAATCATGTATTGAATTCCTAACCTTCAATGTGAATATATTTGGAGATAATTAAGAGATAATTAAGACCAGGTCTGGTGCCTCACGCCTGTAATCCCAGCACTTTGGGAGGCTGAGGTGGGTGGATCATTCAAGGTCAGGAGTTGGAAACCAGCTTGGCCAACATGGTGAAACTCTGTTTCTACTAAAAATACAAAAATTAGCCGGGCGTGGTGGCATGTTCTTGTAATTCCACTACTCAGGCATCTGAGGCAGGGGGATCACTTGAACCCGGGAGGCTGAGGTTGCAGTGAGCCGAGATCACGCCACTGCACTGAAGCCTGGGCAACAGAGCGAGACTCTATCTTAAAAACAAACAAAAAGATTAAATGAGACCATAAGGTTAGAGTCCTCATCCAATAGGATTGGTATCCTGCTGTCCTTATAAGAAGAGGAAGAGACTCCAGGCTTGTTCACACAGAGAATGTCCATGTGCAGTCACAGGGAGAAAGGGCCCCCTTGGTAAGCCAAGGAGACAGGCCTCAGGAGAAACCAAACCTGCTGACACCTTGATCTTGAAATTCTGGCCCCCAGAACTGTGAGAAAATAAATTTGTTTTTTAAGCCACTCAGACTGTGGTATTTTGTTATTGCAGCACTAACAAATACACTGATTGTGTTTTATTTTTGCTCTGAGTTGTAGGAAACTCAGAGGCAAACATGTTTACACTAACCATGTTGATTCTTGTAGTTCTCATATTTTTAGTCTTCTGTGACTCGGGGTTTTTTTTGTGTGTGTGTGTGTTTCACTTTTATTAACTTTTTTTTTTTTTTTTTTAATTGCTCACTGCCTCAAAGTCTTTGTAGGGAGGAAACAGTTTACAAAGAAATAAAGAACATTTGAAATGAATTCCTGATACTTACAAATTCTTCTCTTTTATAGGCACATCTTCTCAGTCTCCTTTTTGCTGGTCTCTTTCATTTCCTAGACCCTTTAATGGTGGAGTGCTGCAGGGCTCAGTCCTTGGACCTGAATTTTTTTCTGTGTCAACTTACTCCTCAGTGAGACTCAGCCAGTCTCATGGCTTTAAACACTGGTTTTATATATGCTGATTTATATATTATTTTATTCATCAGTTTCTTAAGTTCTTAAGTTTTTTTTTTTTTTTTTTTTTTTTTTTGAGACGGAGTCTTACTGTGTCTCCCAGGCTGGAGTGCAGTGGCGTGATCTCGGCTCACTGCAAGCTCCGTCTCCCGGGTTCACGCCATTCTCCCGCCTCAGCCTCCCAAGTAGCTGGGACTACAGGCGCCCGCCACCGTGCCCGGCTAATTTTTTGTATTTTTAGTAGAGACAGGGTTTCACCATGTTAGCCAGGATAGTCTCGATCTCCTGACCTCGTGATCCACCCGCCTCGGCCTCCCAAAGTGCTGGGATTACAGGCTTGAGCCACCGCGCCCGGCAAGTTCTTAAGTTTTATATATAAAACCCAAACCTTTCCTTTGAACTCCTCACACCAATATCCAACTGTCAATTCAATATCCTCATTGGATGTCTAATAGACATCTCATACTTTACATATCTGAACTCCAATTTCTTCTCTCCTCTTCTACTCTTCCCATAGTCTTGGTAAATGCCATCTTGGGCTTTTCCAGCTTGGTAGATACCAACTCTATCCTTCCAGTTGCTTGGGACCAAAACTTTGGAGTCATACTTTACTTTCTCTTATCTACAATTTCCAGTTCGTCAACAGACCCTGCTGGCTCTTGCATCAAAATATACTTAAAAACTGACAATTTTTAACATTTTCCTTACCACAAAGGTGGAAGCCACTATCATCACAGCTCTTGGATTATTGCTGACTAAATGTTTTTTCTGGTTCTGTGTTTCTCCCCTGCAGCCTATTCTCCACAGTAGCCAGAGCATCCATTAAAATGTAAGTCGTTCAGATTACTTTTCTGTTCAAAATCCCCAGGCTTGGTGGCATACACCTGTAGTCCTAGCTACTTGGGAGGCTGAGGCGAGAGGATGACTTGAGCCCAGGTGTTGGAAGTTACAGTGAGTTATGATCGCACCACTGCATTCCAGCTTGGGTGACAAAGTGAGACCCCGTCTCTACACATAAAAGTAAAAATAAAAATAAAAACTCGCTAGGGGTTTCCCCATCTCTCTCAGATGATTAAGAGGCAGTCTTGGCTGGGGATGGTAGGTAATGCCCGTAATTCCAGTGCTTTGGGAGGCCAAGGCAGAAGGATCTCTTGAGGCCAAGAGTTCAAGACTAGCCTGGGCAACCTAGCAAGGAAGGCAGAGGGGGGAGAATTGCTTAAGCCCAGGAATTTGAGTTGGCAGTAAACTATAATGGTGCTACAGCACTCCAGCCTGGGCAAAAAAGTGAGACACTGTCACAAACAAACAAACAAGGCAATCCTGATAGTGATTCAGAGGCACAATATGATCTAGCTTGTGACCCAAAGCATTTCTCATTTTTCACTTGTTTCCAGCCACAGTGGCCAGAGTGCTTGCCGTTTCTTCGGGGTGGAACAGAATCTCCTCTTCTCCAGGATATCTGCAAAGCTCACGCTCACCTTTGAGTCTCTTTTTCAGTTTATTAATCAATATAACTTTATGAGAGAGGTTTATCCTATGGTGTGCTGATGAAAGTTTAATAACTGGTTCTCTGAAAAAAATATATGTGCTAGTATATACATTATAACACAAACTTAAATTTAATCTGCATTGTTGGCATTTTATTCATCAGTTTTTTAAGTTCAAATTGACCATCAGTAAATAATAGACTAAGGCCTGATTTTGTATTCACTGAATTTCCCAGTAGAAAATACTCTCACTATGGCCACCTTCAAGCTCCTAATCTGATCACCTGATCTCAGGTGATCCACTTGCCTCAGCCTCCCAAAGTACTGGGATTACAGGCGTGAGCCACTGAGCCTGGCCAGGAAGTTTTAAGTATTTGTCACTGAAGGTGGAGTTGGAAATAGACGTGCAGGCCGAGCATGGTGGCTCACGCCTGTAATCTCAGCACTTTAGGAGGCCAAGGTGGGTGGATCACATGAGGTCAGGAGTTTGAGACTAGCCTGACCAACATGGCGAAACTCCTTCTCTACTAAAAATACAAAAATGAGCTGGGTGTGGTGGTGGGTGCCTATAATCCCAGCTACTCCGGAGACTGAGGCAGGAGAATCACTTGAACCCGGGAGGTAGAAGTTGCAATGAGCAGAGATCATACCACTGCACTCTAGCCTGGGCGACAGAGCAAGACTCCAAGTCAAATAAAATAAAATAAATAAAATAAAATAAAATAAAATAAAATAAAATAAAAAAGTCAGGTGCGGTAACTCACGCCTGTAATCCCAGCACTTTGGGAGGCCGAGGCAGGTAGATCATCTGATGGCAGGAGTTCGAGACCAGTCTGGCTAACATGGTGAAACCCCGTTTCTAATAAAAATACAAAAAACTAGCCAGGTGTGGTAGTATGTGCCTGTAATCCTAGCTACTCAGGAGGCTGAGGCAGGAGAATCGCTTGGACCCGGGAGGCGGAGGTTGCAGTGAGCAGAGATCGAGCCATTGCACTCCGGCTTGGGCAACAAGAGCGAAACTCCGTCTCAAAACAAACAAACAAATAACGACAAAAAGGAAATAGATGTGCAGTAGTAGCACACCATTATATAGTATTTCCACCATACAGATAGATAGGACTTGAATAACCACAAGGCATGGGGTGGGTAATAGTAAAATGTAGTAAAAAAGTTAGGAGGTTTTTTTTTTTTGAGACAGAATCTTGCTCTTGTTACCCAGGCTATAGTGCAATGGCGCGATTTCAGCTCACTGCAACCTCTGTCTCCCAGGTTCAAGCGATCCTCCTGCCTCAGCTTCTCGAGTAGGTAGGATTAGAGGCACCCGCCACCATGCCCAGCTAATTTTTTTTGTTATTTGAGTAGAGACGGGGTTTCACCATTTTGGCCAGGCTGGTCTCAAACTCCTGATCTCAGGTGATCCACCCGCCTCGACCTCCCAAAGTGCTGGGATTACAGGCATGAGCCACTGCGCCTGGCCAGGAAGTTTTAAATATTTATTATGTTTCTTTTTATAAAATTTAAAGTTTATGTAATTTAAATTTTAGTGATGATTGTGTGCATAACATTGGCCACTTCTCTGATCATCGTATATAAATTAAATGTCCTCTTTTAATTTCTCTTCATTCCTTCTATCCTGATACATTTTTCTCCATTAATATTTAACACATTATATATATACACTTTTTTTTTCCATACTAGATTTTAAGCTAAGTAAGGCTAGGTACTTTACTTATTTTGTTTATCTCTGTACTGTCAATGCTTAGAACATGACTTGCACATTATTTGTTGAAGGAATGAATGAGTTTAGTAATATTTTGTTCAAAATGGATATTAGCCTGAAATAGAAAAAGCAAACAACTGGGAATCAGAAAAATACTCCATGCAATTGCTACATGCAGCAGTTACATGCAATAGGTCATCTAATTCACACAAGTTTCCTGTAAGGGAGGGATTGTTATTACCATTTTATAGATGAGGAAACTGGGCACAGGCCTGCCCAATGACACATGATAAAGAACACAGCCAAGATTCATAGTCTCACATTTTTTCTTTAAACTTTTTTTTTTTTTTTTTTAAATTAGGGAAAGTTTCAACAATGGACTAAAGTAGACAGAATAGAAAAATGAAACACAAATATCCATCATCCAGCTTCAGTAATGATCAGTTCATTGTCAATTTGTTTTCATCTATGCTCCCTTCCCCGGCTAGATTATTTTGAAGGAAATTTAAATTACCATTTATCTGTAAAGGATAAGATAAGGGCACACTCTTATTGGAAATTTGGTGCTACCCATTTTTGGCTTAGTGTTTGTTGGTATTTTACTAATAGTTCTGAGACAAAATTTTTTCATCTGCAAAATTGATGTATCAGGTTTTTTCAAGTATTAAATTAGACAATATATTCAAAACGCTTTGTTATACTACAAAGCACTATTAAAGTTCAGGTTTTCAACACATATGTCATTACCCAAATTGTGCTATTGACACAATTAAAGACTCTACATCAAAGCCGAGTTTGGTTGAGTACCTACAAGCATGACCTGCTTTTTCCCAGCAACAGGGTTTCCCAAATAGTACCATGCCTTATAAATATGCCAGAGTTCTCACAGAGAGTCAGCGGTCACACATAATGTACAAGGCCTTGCAAGACCATAAAGTATTAAAAGCAAACAAATAAAGTATTACTTTTATATTGTAGTAAAGAGGAACTTGAACATCATATGTATTTATAAGAATCTATAGGAATTTGCTTCTCAAATACAAATATTTTAGCATTCCTAGATATATGCAGTAATGTACAAGGGTGACAGATGAGACAAAATGAAGCGACAAGGTTTCTGTGGCAAACTTTACTGGAGCCTCAGTTGTATTCTGCCATAAATATAAAACATTCTTTTAAATAATAATAATAAATAAAGATAATAATATCAGCATATACTTACACAGTTCTTTATACATGTCAGGTACTATCCTAGATGCTTAACATATATTCACTCATTTAATCCTCACAACAACTCTGTGAGGTAGGCACAATTATTATGTCCCTCTGAAAGATGGGAAAACAGACACAGAGAGGTTAAGATATTTGCCAACGTCGTAGAGGTAGGCCTTGGGACACTCTGGAAACACTCCTTGGTTGTTAGAGACATGTGAGTGAAAAGTTTGAAATAAACTTCTTACATAATAAGGCTTAGAGAACAAAAACCAAAATCTAGGAATATATTTGTTTTGTGTAGTGGTGTGATCTCAGCTTACTGCAACCTCTGTCTCCCAGTTTCCAGTGATTCTCCTGCCTCAGCCTCCTGAGTAGCTGGGACTATTGCATCCATCACCATGCCCAACTTATTATTATAATTATTATTTTTGTATTTTTAGTAGAGATGGGGTTTCACCATGTTGCCCAGACTGGTCTTGAACTCCTCACCTCAAGTGGTCCACCCTTCTCGGCCTCCCAAAGTGCTGAGATTACAGGTGTGAGCCATCACACCCGGCCATATGTTTGTAAACAGTGAGTATTAGTCATGGATTTTCCTAGTAGTTCTTATTATTTCCTGACACTAGGTATATGCTCTGGATCAGATACAATCCTTGTTCTCAAGTATTTCACAGCCCACTGGGCAGAACAGGCTTGTAATATGCTAAAGCAGTGTGATATATGGGTTGAAAGAAGTTTTTATAAGGTGATAAGTTTATAGAGTAAGAGAGTTTAGGCTCTGCCTTGGAGAATCAGAGAAGGCTTATTTATGACTTTTGGAAAAGACCTGGAAGAGAAAACTCCGAAGCTTGCAGAAGAAAGGAAGGAAAAATTCTAGTAGTACCAGATTCTTTTCTACCCTAGAAAATAATTATTAGCTGATTGCATACAGGAGGAAAAAAATACTAGTATGTGCATAATCTATGTTCATACTTAGATGATAAGAATTAGAGTTGGAGTCAGAACTGTGTTTATACTAGAATTCAAAAAGGTCTGGGCATGTCTTTTAGAGCAGTGGCATGGGGTCAGCAAACTTCTAGTTTCCTGACATTGATGCAGTATATGATGTTTAGGAAGCAACACATTTGGAATACAAATTAATAGAAAGTAGAGAAGTTATACTTCAGGGCTGTGGGGTCTGAAGACCAGATTGATGTGGGATCTGTCCTTTGCCAACTGTCCAACATAAAGTAGTTAATGTAGTTTCTTGATGCCTTTGTTTTTTCATCTGTAAAATTGCAGCATATCTCTTCTGGGGGTGGTCATCAGAATTAAATTAGATCATGTATATGTAGAACACATTCTGGAAACAAGAAACTTCACAGGAAATAACTTGTCATGTGGGAAGAAAAAGTTCACAATATTCATGAGCAAGGGCTTGGTTTGAGATCAGGAGTTCGAGACCAGCATGGCCAGTATAAACCCCCATCTCTACTAATAATACAAAAATTAGCCCTGTGTGGTGGTGCATGCTTGTAATCCCAGTTACTCGGGAGGCTTGAACATGGGAAGCGGAAGTTGCAGTGAAATGAGATTGTGCCACTGTACTCCAGTCCGGGCGACAGAGTGAGACTCCATCTTGGGGAAACAAACAAACAAACAAAACAAACAACAACAACAAAACAGCAGCAGAGACATTTGCGATACAAGATGGCATGGCAGTGGCCCCAGTAGCTACAGAAGATAGAAGCCCTCCTGAGGGACACTTGGTCCCTTCATGCCAGACATTCAGTGTGGACTTTGACGCCATGGTTCTGTACACAGTTTGATCTGTGGGAGACTTCCTCAGTAGATGTTGTTTGTTGGCTGCTGCTTTGGGTGTCAAGGGCAACAGGAGTCATGACCTTAGTGAATGAGAACAGAAGAGAACAGCCAAAAGAATATTCAGAAGAACACACTCCTAATTTTTGGGAGGTTCAGTTTTCCACCGGGCATGCTGGGACAGAACAGGAAAAATCTGCAAGCCTGATTGTCATTCTGATTATTATTTTTTTCCCCCTTGGGCTGGTTTGTTCTGGGAAACACAGTTTTCACTTAAGTAATAGTAGGAGGAAAGGAACTAAGAAAATTCCTCCTAATAATAGAAATGAACAAGGAAGTGGCAAATAATATTCAGCACGGGCAAATGCAGTGGTCAGCATCCAGTTATGAATGATAGAAAGTATGATTTCAAGGTAAAGGAGTAAAGGATATCAATTTAAATTCAAAGATAGAAATTTTATTTTCGTTTTTCAATGTATTAATTTAGTACAAGACAAGTGAAATATTGGTTACTGTTAGGAAAGTTATTAGACTCATGAAAGAAAGCACAGTTTTCTTTCACTCAGAAAACTATGGTGTGTTTTTAGGCGTCACACTCAAGGAAGACAAGAAAGCTAAAAATAAGTGAATGAAGGTCAGAAGTAGAAGGGTAATAAAAGTTAGGGAATGGGGCCGGGCGTGGTGGCTCATGCCTGGACTTTGGGAGGCTGAGGCAGGTAAATCACGAGGTCAGGAGTTCGAGACCAGGTTGGCTAGCATGGTGAAACTCAGTCTCTACTAAAAATACAAAAAAAAAGAAAAAAAAGAAAAAAAAATTAGCCTGGCATGGTAGTGCTCACCTATAATCCTAGCTACTTGGAAGGCTGAGGCAGGTGAAACACTTGAACCTGGGAGGCGGAGGTTGCCGTGAGTCGAGATTGTGCCACTGCACTCCAGCATGGGTGGCAGAGCAAGTCTCTGTCTCACAAAAAAAAAAAAAAAAAAAAAGGAATGGAAATCTTCCATTTAAGGTAGATTTGAAAGACTAGGACTTTGATGTGGAAAAGGCCCAGAAGGAGATATGATCAAAGTTTGTTGCACAATGAAGGGCATGGACATGGAACACGTGAAGTTGGTCATCAAATTCCTAAACTTTAGCATTATTAGGTGATCAGAAAAACTTATTTTTTAAATTTATTTTTATTTTCTTGAGATGGAGTTTTGCTCCTGTCACCCAGACTGGAGTGTAATGGCACAATCCGCCTCCCAGGTTCAAGTGATTCTCCTTCCTCAGCCTCCTGAGTAGCTGGGATTACAGGAACCCACAACCACACCTGGCTAATTTTTGTATTTTTAGCAGAGACAGGGTTTCACCATGGTGGCCAGGCTGTTCTCGAACTCCTGACCTCCAGTGATCTGCCCGCCGAGGCCTCCAGTAAAGTCTCAAAAAGATTATTACCGAATAAGTGACAGGAAGGTCTACTTCAAAACATGGGCAATATACATATAGATTTCATCCTGAAAGAATGAAAAGATTTTGGGGGGCAGGGGGCAGTGTGGTGGCTCACACCTTTAATTCTAGCACTTTGGGAGGCTGAGGTGGGAGGATTGCTTGAGGGCAGGAGTCCAAGACCAACCTAGTCAACATAGTGAGATCCTATAATGAATGGATTGAAAATTTAAATAGAAAATTTAAAATTCAAAAAAGTACAATAATTAATTTATAATATACTTCAGTAAACATGTAAGCATGTGACGTATTTTCCAAAGCTTTTCGTGTTAATGCATGGAAAACAATTAATATGGTCTCTCCTAGTTCATAGACAGAATTAGGGTATTCAGTTAAATGGCATAAAAAAAATCTTTTGAGAGAACCAAAATGGTTTGACACTTTGCTGTCTTACAAGTTACTGTCTGAGTTGAGAATAAGCCCGGATTTCTGACTTCCATTTTAGGCCAGCTTCAAGGAACAATGCCTATAATTAATGGAAACATTGTTGATGTTTTGAATGATAATTGTTAATAATACAGCAATAGACTTGGTCTTCCAGGTAAAATCTTATGTAAAGGAAAACACTCTAAAGCCAGTCATAAGCATCTTAGTCTGAGAGCAACTTGCTAAATAATTCTCGCCGTGGTATTTTCATCTGTGAATAAACAGAGGGTTTCACATAGCATTATTACAAGCTTTACATAATGGTAACAAAAAACTGAGCCTAATTAGTCTCTTCCAGTAAAAGTATTTGAGAAATTTTCCATTGCCCAATACCTTCCCATGATGGAAAATACACTGCATGGAAGGTATGTGTAAATATTTGATTCGTGTTTTACTGATTTCAGTGTCACAATCTATCAATCATTAACACTTCAAAAAACATATACCTGGTTAGTTGTTTCCAAAGTACATTCTCTCTCTGAAGGCTTTTTAGACTCCTAGAATGAGAGGGGTCCCTAGCGAGAACCCAGTCTAATCTTTTAATGTCATAGGCAATGAAACCAAGACCACGAATGTTTGCGTAACTTTCATAGTCCTCCAACCTTAGCTAGGTCCTAGGACCGAGATCTTAAAGCTTTCAGCTCAGTTCTTTTTTTAACATACAGTGGAGAATTACTGTTTACCCTTTGTTCTGAAGGAAGGTATATATAAATACACTAACAATGTCATAGTTTTAGAAACTGAAGTGAAAAAAATCTAGAAAATTATAGGCACAGTGTTTGTTTCCAATGCTAATATATATGGTCACTTTATAAAATGAAAGGATAGCTGGGTGTGGTGGCTTACGCTTGCAATTCCAGCACTTCGGGAGGCCGAGGTGGGTAGATCACCTGAGGTTGGGAATTCGAGACCAGCCTGACCAACATGGAGAAACCCTGTCTCTACTAAAAATACAAAATTAGCCGGGCGTGGGGGCGCATGCCTGTAATCCCAGCTACTCGGGAGGCTGAGGCAGGAGAATCACTTGAACCCCAGAGGTGGAGGTTGCAGTGAGCTGAGATTGTGCCATTGCACTCCAGCCTGGGCAACAAGAGGGAAACTCTGTCTCAAAAAAAATAAATAAATAAAAATTAAAAAAAAGAAATGATAATCAATGGGGAAAGAATTGTGAAAATAATAGCTTGACCTTGTGCTACTATGACATTAAATAAAGGTTTCCAACCTAGTGCCTTGTAGATGGTAAATATGTGAAAGTATTAGTTAAATCTGATTTGAATTTATTTCAATTGATTAATTAATTAGTTTGAAATGGAGTCTTGCTTTGTCGCCCAGGCTGGAGTACAATGGTGCAATCTTGGCTCACTGCAACCTTTGCCTTCCGGCTTCAAGCGATTCTCCTGCCTCAGACTCCTGAGTCACTGGCATTCCAGGCACCCACTACCATGCCTGGCTAATTTTTTGTATTTTTAGGAGAGATGGAGTTTCACCACGTTGGCCAGGCTTGTCTTGAACTCCTGACCTCAAGTAATCCGCCTGCCTCGGCCTCCCAAAGTTCTGGGATTACAGGCGTGAGCCACCATGCCCGGCCTGATTTGAATTTAAAAACCTAAATTCCAGACAGAAAAATACCCTGGATTATTGGATTGCCAAACTATATTTTAATTTAATTTATTATTTTTTGAGACAGGGTCTGGTTCTGTTGCCCAGGCTGGAGTGCAGTGGTGCAATCTCGGCTCACTGCAGCCTCCACCTCCTGGGTTCAAGTGATTCTTATGCCTCAGCCTCCTGAGTAGCTGGGACTACAGGCATGTGCCACCACAACTGGCTACATTTTGTATTTTTATTAGAGATGGGGTTTCACCATGTTGGCCAGGCTGGTCTCGAACTCCTGACCTCAAGTGATCCGCCCTCTTTGGACTCCCAAAGTGTTGGGATTACGAGTGTGAGCCACCACGCCCGGCCCAGACTATATTTTTAGAAAGTAGAAATACATCTACAAGATGACAAAATAACTTAGTATGAAAGAAAATCTGTCAAACCAATATTTGGATTAAGCAACCACTTGCTAGGCATTTAAAATATCAATGGTCTCTAACTGATGAGGGTGAGAATGAGGGGAATGCTCCAGGTGAGCAGCATTCCTTAATGAGGTCAGGCATTTTGACTTTAGAATAAGGTCGTTTTCTCCATGTTAAGGTGGAGAAGCAGTATGATGAAATGGGTAGAGGTTCAGGAACTCTGAAGTCTTTTGTTGGAAACTTTTGCTCAGGGTAAAGCCTACAGAATTCCCCAAAGCTTCTCATTCAGATCTTCTCATTCAGCAACAATGTGGTTGGAACCTGATCGAGTGGCCAAGAATTTCTTCCCTCTCTGCTTTGATGAAAGGATTCTATAAAATAGCTCCTAAACCCCTTGTTCTTTGGCCAGTGCCAGAATTTTCAGTCTGTTAGGAACAGAGGCAATGTCTGGTGACAGACCCATAGCCTAAGCTCTAAGGAGCTGCTGCAGAATGAGGAGGCTCTATTGAGTATGAGGGACAGTGTGGTATATTCCAGGGAGCACAACTTACAGGTTTACTCTCTTCTGTGACATGAGCTAATAACTGTCAACCTGAAGGAAAAAACTGAGGCAAAATTAGTACAAGAAGGTCGTTTGTGTGGTGGCTTATGTCCGTAATCCCAGTACTTTGGGAGGCCGAGGGGTGCTTGAGCCTAGGAGTTTGAGACCAGTCTGGGCAACAGAGAGAGACAGTCGTCTCTACCGAAAAATATATATATATATGTGTGTGTGTGTGTGTGTGTGTGTGTGTGTGTATATCTATATTTCTGCCAAGTTTGAGGTCTGCAACCTGGGAGTACAGAGGCAAGTTGCCCTGAAGATATGCTCCAATTAGCAGAAGTTACGAGTGAGTTTTATTTTTTTAACTTTTCCTTTTTTTTTTTTTTAGATAGAGTCTTACACTGTTGCCAGGGCTGGAGTACAGTGGTGAGATCTTGGCTCACTGCAACCTCTGCCTCCTGGGTTCAAGGGATTCTCCTGCCTCAGCCTCCCGAGTAGCTGGGATTACAGGCACCCGCCACCACACCTGGCTAATTTTTTGTATTTTTAGTAGAGACGAGGTTTCACTATGTTGGCCAGGCTGGTCCCAAACTCCTGATCTTGTGACCTGCCCGCCTTGGCCTCCCAAAGTGCTGGGATTACAGGCGTGAGCCACTGCGCCTGGCCCTTGTTTTTAATAATCTACAGATTTTTTTTTTTTTTTTCTTTTTGAGACAGGGTCTCGCTGTGTTGCCCAGTCTGGTCTTAAACTCCTGGGCTCAAGTGATCCTCCTGACTCAGCCTCCCAAAGTGTTGGGATTATAATCCTGAGCCACTATGCCTCTGGGCCACAGAAGAGTTTTTATTTATTTTTATTTTTATTTTTATTTTGAGACAGAGTTTCACTCTTGTTGCCCAGGCTGGAGTGCAATGACGCCATCTCAGCTCACTGCAAACTCTGCTTCCCAGGTTCAAGTGATTCTCCTCACTCAGCCTCCTGAGTAGCTGGGATCACAGGCACATGCCACTACGCCCAGCTAATTTTTTATTTATGGTAGAGATGGGGTTTCTCCATGTTGGTCAGGCTGGTCTTGAACTCCCGACCCCAGGTGATCCCCCTGCCTCGGCCTCTCAAAGTGCTGCGTTTACAGGTGTGAGCCATGGAGCCTGAGCCACAAATGAGTTTTTAAATGAAAAAAGAAGGGGTGATTTTTAAGTTGTTTTATAAGAATTTACATTAAAATAGCTTAAGCTATTGATTGGCTATACATTGTTCTTTGTATGAGGCAGTTTGGTCAGAAACAAAATCCCTTTAAAAAATTGCCCTTGGGCATGGGTGCTGGTGTGGGAGGATAGGGAGAGTGAAGTCCCATATTCCTGTCTTTTCTGAACTGGATAAATTTTGCAAGTCTCACGTAGCTCAGAATGCTCTGAGCTATTTTTTTTTTTCCTTGTAACTGAGATCCAGTCGGTGCTATTTGTGGAATGTTGTGGCTAACTTCCTTATAGAAAATGTAAAAACTTGGCCGGGCGTGGTGGCTCACACCTGTAATCCCAGGACTTTGGGAGGCTGAGGCGGGCGGATCACTTGAGGTCAGGAGTTCGAGACCAGATTGGCCAACGTGGTGAAACCCTGTCTACCAAAAATAGAAAAATTATTTTCTATTTTCTATTTTTCTATTTTTCTATTTTCTACCAAAAATAGAAATTTTTCTATTTTCTATTTTCTACCAAAAATAGAAAAATTAGCTGGGCATGGTGGTGGCGGGTACTTGTAATCCCAGGTACTTGCGAGGCTGAGGCAGGAGAATGGCTTGAACACAGGACATGGAGTTTGCAGCAAGTGGAGATCATGCCATTACACTCCAGCCTGGGTTACAGAGCAAGACTCCATCCCCCTCAAAAAAAAAAGAGAAAGGAAAATGTAAGAACAGCCGCGGTGGCTCATGCCTGTAATCTCAGCACTTCGGGAGACTGAGGCAGGTGGATTATGAAGTCAGGAGTTCAAGACCAGCTTGGCCAAGATGGTGAAACCCCATCTCTACTGAAAATACAAAAATTAGCCGGGTGTGATGGCACCTGTAATCCTAGCTACTCGAGAAGCTGAGGCAGAGAATTGCTTGAACCCGGGAGGCGGAGATTGCAGTGAGCTGAGATCACGCCACTGCACTCCAGCCCGGATGACAGAGTGAGACTGTTTCAAAAAAAAAAAAAAAAAAAAGGAAAGAAAATGTAAAAACTTCTAGTATAGAGCTGGTGTCAAGCCTCTTATCTGTCAATAACTAGATTACTAGTTTACTTCAGCTGAAATTAGTCTACTGGGAATCAAAAAAGAACTGGGGTTTAATATTGGTGTCCATAGAAATGTGGTTAAGAGTTTATTTTTTCTCCAGTACCTATCCAAGGAAATCAAAAATGTTTCAATCTGTGTTTAAACTTCCCTCATGCAAAATGCTAATAACCTTACTGTGGTCCCATAATGGTGATAGGAAAAACACACATATTTTGAGTATTTAATTTACATTAGATGGTAAATGAAAAAAAAAAGACACTAAAAATATTAAAATCTGAACATATTTGAGAAGTAGCATCAGGAGAACACTAAAAGCTTTGGAAACAGGCTGAGTGGAGAGGCAGCAAGGGGCAGTATTGAATGCTCTGTATCAGTTTTCTTTCATGTAAATTGGGGATAATAACAGTACCTAGTTTATTGAGTTGTTTTGAGGATTAATTATAATGACATATGTTTGTTCAGAGTAAAAGAACAGAAAACAATATACCATGCTAACAAACAAAAAAAGCAGGGTGGTTCTATTAAAATCAGAGTTGACGTTATGATAAAAAGTATTACCAGGGATAACGAAGAACATTACATTACAATAAAGGGGTCAATTGAAGAAGACCTAGCAATCCTAAATGCATATCCACCTAAAAACAGAGCTTCTAAATACCTGAAGCAAAACACTTACAGAACTGAAAGGAGAAATATATGAATCTACAAATGTAGTTATATATATCAACTCTGTTTGTTTTTTTTTTTTTTTTTGGAAACGAATAGAAAACATAGAGGGAAAATTAGAAAGGATATAGAAGACAACCAACATGATCTATTTATTTATAGAAAACTCCATGTAACAGCAGCAGAATACATATTCTTTTCAAGTGCAAATATAACATTCACCAAGATAGACCATATTCTAGGCCTACAAATCTCATCAAACTTAGCTGAATTGAGATAAAATAATACAATGTATGTTCTCTGGCCAAAATAAAATAGAAATAGAAATTAATTATAGAAAGATATTAAAAATCTCCAAATATTAAAAAACTAAACACTATGCTTTTAATAAAATATGAGTCAAACAAGATACCATAGTTAAAATTATAAAATATTTTGAATGAAACCAAATGAAAACAAAACCTATTAGGATTTGTGAGTGTGGCCCAAACAGCACTTGGCTGGAAAATTATAACATTAAATGCATATATTTGAAAAGAAGAAAGATCTCACATTAATGATTCAAGCTTCAATCTTAACATACTAGAAAAAAAAAAGCGCAAATTAAGGCTAAAGTAGGCATAAAGAAGAAAGTAATAAAAATAAGAGATAAAATCAATAAGATAGAAAGCAGAAAAAAAAATGGAATGCAGCACTACTTCTTTGCAAAGATCAATACAACTGATAAACCTGTAGCCAGACTGATGGAAAAGAGAGAGACAGAGAGAGAGAGAGAAAGATAACATATCAATATTAGGAATAAAATTAAGGACATCATTACATTTCCTACAAATATTTTAAAAAAAGAAATATTATGAATTATTTTTTTCAATACATTTGAAAACAGATGAGCTTTGCAAATTCCTTTGAAGTCACAAACTACCAGAGTTTACTCAAGAATAGAGAGAAAATCTGAATAACCTAATAAAATCCATAAAAGTCACAGTGAAAAATTTTTCTGCAAAGAAACCCCAGGTTGCTGGGTGTGGTGGCTCATGCCTGTAATCCCAGGAACTCCAGAGGCTGAGGCAGGAGTATTGCTTCAGCCCAGGAGCTTGAGGTTGCAGTAAGCTATGATTACGCCTCTGTACTCCCCTCTAGGTGACAGAGGATGATCCTGTCTCTAAAATAAAGAATAATAAACAAACAAAAAACCAACAAAGAAAACTCCAGGCCCAGACAGTTTGGTGAAACCTACCAAACATTTGATTTAAAGAAAAAATACTAATTCTTTTTTATTTACTTATTTGTTTTTTGAGACGGAGTCTTGCACTTTCACCCAGACTGGAGTGCAGTGGCGCGATCTTGGCTCGCTGCAAGCTCCGCCTCCCGGGTTCACGCCATTCTCCTGCCTCAGCCTCCTGAGTAGCTGGGATTACAGGCGCCCGCCACCACGCCCAGTTAATTTTTTGTATTTTTAGTAGAGACAGGGTTTCGCTGTGTTAGCCAGGATGGTCTCGATCTCCTGACCTCATGATCCATCCACCTCGGCCTCCCAAAGTGCTAGGACTACAGGCATGAGCCACCGCGCCCGGCGAAAAAAATACTAATTCTACACAAACTCCTCCAGAAAATAGAAAAGGAGAGATTATGTCCCAACTCACTTTATGGGACCAGCATTACTCTAATGAAGACCTTAAAAAAAAAGACAAGAAAACAAAATTCTAATATCTCTCATAAACAAAGATGCAAAAATTCTTAACAGTAATTTTTCCTTCTAATCAATGGAATCCCAGGTATTACAGAATTAAATTCAGCGATATGTAAAAAGTAATAGATCATGTCCAAGTGAGTTTATTCTAGGAATTTCAATTTAGTTAAAAAATTTAAAATGCATCAAAATAATATACCACATTGACAGATGAAAAATCGTATGACCATCTCAATTGATGCATAAGATATATGTATGCATTTTTTTCATGTTACTTTTTTCTTTTTTTTTTTAATTAACTTTTATTTTACGTTCAGGGGTACATGTGCAGGTTTGTTACATAGGTAAACTTGTGTCATGGGGGTTTGTTGTACAGATTATTTCATCACCCAGTTATTAAGCCTTGTACCCATTAGTTATTTTTTGTGATCCTCTCCCTCCTCCCACCCTCCACCGTCTAATAGGCCCCCATTTGTGTTGTTCCCCTCTATGTTTCCATGTGTTCTCATCATTTAGCTCCCACTTATAAGTGAGAACATGCGGTATTTGGTTTCCTGTTCCTGCGTTAGTTTGCTTAGGATAATGACCTCTAGCTCCACCCACGTCCCTGCAGAGGACATGATCTCATCCTTTTATATGGCTGCATAGTGTTCCATGGTGATATGTACCACATTTTCTTTTTTTTTTTTTTCCTTCAGGAGGATGTTTATCGTGTTTGAGATGATACATCAGGTGCTCTCTGAGTTACAAAGGGTAAAAGGAAATCCTCTCATTACAAACTGACAAAGGTAAATGTACCACATTTTCTCTATCCAGTCTATCTTTGATGGGCGTTTAGGTTGATTTAATGTCTTCTTTGCTATTGTGAATAGTGCTGCAATGAATATACACATGTATGTGTCTTTATAGTAGAATGATTTATGTTCCTTTGAGTGTATATCCTGTAATGGGATTGCTGGGTCCAATGGTATTTCTATTTTTAGGTCTTTGAGGAATCACCACACTGTCTTCCACAATGGTTGAACTAATTTACATTCCCACCAACAGTGTATGCTTTTTTTCATTTAGCTGTTTTTTAATTTTAAATTTATTTTAATCAATGAGAACATTTAAAATAGTATTACTAGACATAAAAAGACAGTGCCCTGTCCCTTTTGATTTTTGCTTTCTTGAAAACCATTACAGCCGGGTGCGGTGGCTCAGACCTGTAATCCTAGCACTTTGGGTGGCCGAGGCCAGGGGGCTTGCCTGAGCTCAGGAGTTCGAGACAAGCCTGGCACATGGCAAAACCTTATCTCTACTAAAAATACAAAAAATTAGCCAGGTGTGGTGGTGTGCACCTGCAGTCCCAGATACTCAGGAGGCTGAGGCATGAGAATCAATTGAACCCAGGAGGTGGAGGTTGCAATGACCCAAGACTGCCCCACTGCACTCCAGCCTGGACCACAGAGTGAGACTCAGTCTCAAAACAAAACAAAACAAAAAACCATTACAATTGTTTTCAATTTTTAGCTGTTTTGTTTTTGGTTTTAGCTTTTTTATTTACCTTTGTGTTTGTAGATAACATGTTTACTAACGTTTTATTAAAAATTATTTTTCTTTTCTTTTTTTTTTTTTTTGAGGTGGAATTTAGTTTTGCTCTTGTTGCTCAGGCTTAAGTGCAGTGGTGCAATCTTGGCTCACTGCAACCTCTGCCTCCAGATTCAAGGGATTCTCCTGACTCAGCCTCCTGAGTAGCTGGGATTAGAGGGCCTGCCACCACACCCAGCTTATTTTTTAATTCAATTAATTAATTTATTATTTATTTTTGAGATGGAGTCTCACTCTGTCACCCAGGCTGGAATGCAGTGGTGCTATCTCTGCTCACTGCAACCTTTGCCTCCCAGATTCAAGCAATTTTCCTGCCTCAGCCTCCTGAGTAGCTGGGATTATAGGTGCTCACCATCATGCCTGGCTAATTGTTTTTTTTTTTTTGCATTTTTTTTTGTAGAGGTGGGGTTTCACCATATTGACCAGGTTGGTCTAGAACTCCTGACCTCATATGATCCACCCTCCTCAGCCTCCCAAAGTGCTGGGGTTACAGGCGTGAGCCACCATGCCTGGCCATATTTCAACTTTAGACATTATTAATTGGTTTTCTATTAAGGAAGATGAGGACTTTGTTCTTTTTCTCAAACTCTCTCTCTCACACACACATTCAGATACATACTTCTCCATGTCTCACATGTTCCCTAAAAAGGGTATGTTTTCGGCCGGGCGCGGTGGCTCATGCCTGTAATCCCAGCACTTCGGGAGGCAGAGGCGAGCGGATCACTTGAGGTCAGGAGATCGAGACCAGCCTGGCCAACATGGTGAAACCCCATCTCTACTAAAAATACAAAAATTAGCCGGGCATGGTGGTGGGCACCTGTAGTCCCAGCTACTCGGGAGACTGAGGCAGGAGAATTGCTTGAACCCAGGAAGTGGAGCTTGCAGTGAGCTGAGATCGAGCCACTGCACTCCAGCCTGGGTGACAGAGCAAGACTCCGTCTCAAAAGAAACAACAAAAAAAAAGGGTATGTTTTCATTCGATAAATAATTATGTTTATGTTATTATGTGACAGCTCATTATTTTCAGCTAAGTCACATAGTGACTTACATTACTTGTTCAACTAGTTGTATATTCTAGTTAGTAATGTTCAGTGTTAGTGTTTTGTTTCTGTTGTTTCTTAGGCTCCAACCACTAATTTATCCTCAAACTGTACCTACGACTGAAAAATCTTTTCTGAATAGCCTCACACATCACATACTCATTTTTATTTTCTTTGGGGGGATACCCTTTCTTTTATCTTCTTGATCCTGTTTGGACTGGTTGTTTTCTAGGAATTTTGAACAATTGTCGTTTTGAATTTCTTTTTTTTTTTTTTTTTTTTTTTTTTTTTTTTTTTTTTTTTTTTTTTGAGACGGAGTCTCGCGCTGTCGCCCAGGCTGGAGTGCAGTGGCCGGATCTCAGCTCACTGCAAGCTCCGCCTCCCGGGTTCACGCCATTCTCCGGCCTCAGCCTCCCAAGTAGCTGGGACTACAGGCGCTGCCACCTCGCCCGGCTATTTTTTGTATTTCTTAGTAGAGACGGGGTTTCACCGTGTTAGCCAGGATGGTCTCGATCTCCTGACCTCGTGATCCGCCCATCTCGGCCTCCCAAAGTGCTGGGATTACAGGCTTGAGCCACCGCGCCCGGCCCGTTTTGAATTTCTATTCACCATGATCCCAGATTCTTTCTTTTTTTTTTTTTTCTCTCTCTCTCTCTTTTTTTTTTTTTTTTTGAGATGGAGTCTCGCTGTGTCACCAGGCTGGAGTGCAGTGGCGTGATCTCGGCTCACTGCAACCTCCACCTCCTGGGTTCAAGCGATTCTTCTGCCTCAGCCTCCTGAGTAGCTGGGACTACAGGTGCCTGCCACCATGCCCGGCTAATTTTTGTAGTTTAGTAGAGACAGGGTTTCACCATGTTGGCTAGGATGGTCTTGATCTCTTGACCTCGTGATCTGCCTGCCTCGGCCTCCCAAAGTGTGGGATTACAGGCGTGAGCCACCACGCCCAGCCTCTCTTTTTCTTTTCTTTTATGCTTTTCCTCCTTTGCTCTTATGTTGGCTCTTTCTCTCTTTGCTGTCCTGCTGGTTTTATTTATTTAAAATTTCATAACTGTCATTTTATGGGTACAGTTGTCTCTCTGTGTCTGCAGGGCATTGTTTCCAGGACCTCCCCACAATCCTGCCTCTGGCAGATACCAAAATCCCCAGAACTCAAGTTCCTGATAGAAAATGGCATAGTATTTGCATATAACCCACTTACATCCTTCCAATATACTTTAACTCATCTGTAGATTACTTATAATATCAAATACAGTGTAAATTGCTATACAAATAGTTGTTATACTGTACTTAAAAAATTGCATTTTTTATTGTTATATTGTTATTTTTTGTTTTCTATTTTAGCTTGTTAAACACACTTTTAACCTCGAAGTTATTTATTTTTTTCTGAGTATTTTTGGTTCACGGTTGGTTGAATCTGCAAATGTGAAATCTGTGGGTACAGAAGGTGGACAGTATTTGGGGTAGAAGTCAAGATAAAAATGTGAATTTTAACAAAAATGAAAAAAAGAAGAAAAAAAGAAACAAAACAAAAAGAATAAGAAAGAAACAACAAAAACAACAAAAAAATAAAAAATGTGGATTTAATATGTATGTAACTGGACCAAATTTGTTAACTTTTCTTTTTTTTAATGATCAAGGGTATATAATACTTAGGGGTTGGGCCTGCCTGCCTTCTCTCCCTCCCTCCCTTTCCAGAGAGAGGGAGGGGCAGAGTAGGACCCCTGAGACACCCTCCCTGATAGCTTATTAATTTTTCATAGATTTTGTTTGAAATACCCTAGACAGTTGTCCCTATGAGTCATGCTTAAAATACTTTATCTTTCATATGACATTCAGTAAATAAGGATGAACTCATGGGAGATTTAGGTATAAGCTAAATTTTAGCTTTTCAGACCAATCTGAATAGCTGATTCTCTGATATAAAAGTATAAGATGTCCAGTCATCCTCTTTGTACATGGTGAGCCTTTTTTGTTTTATATTTTCCTTGTATCACAAAAATTTATTTAGGACATTTTAAAATAACGTAGTGAGATAGTAATGTTCTATATTAGCATGGTGTCTTTTATCCAGAAGGTTTGCCAAGTACTTTGTAACTTGAAGGAGAGATTGTTTTGTTCTTGATTTAAAAGCACCTCATTCTGAGATGAAATATTATTATTTTATGAGGCACAGCTGTACAAAATAGTATTTTAATGAAAGAAGCAGTCTTTTATGGAACTCTGAGAATCAGATGAATATGCTGACACATAATTCACTAGGCTCTTTGAGTTTCTTGTAGGATGGCATCTAAATTTTGTTGGACAACTGATTGCATTTCCTACTTTGAGTTATGGAAATGTGCCATCATTTAATTTTTAATAACATGTTTCATAGCATTCCATACCTGAAATTAGCATCTACAAACTAACCCAAATGGGAGTCTCATGAAGACTGCCCAAAAGTTAGAGGCACAAATAAATGAAAGATTTTGACATAAAAGTTGTTGTAATATTTATTATACTTTTAGTTTCCAAAGTAATAGAAATGCCAAGATTGTGTCAAGAATATTCTGAAAAATGAATAGGATGCTAACAGTTATTTTGACTCCTTATGGTCATTAGTACAGATTAACAGGGAAATAGATTTAAGAACACTATAAAGATTGTGTTTACCTGGACAGTAAATCTTGCTGGACATAAATTTTCATCTTTAGTAAGAGATTCAAAATAGTTATTTCATATACATATTACTAACTTTTAAAAATCCCAAGTTAATCCCAGTAACATAGAGCCAAGTAAGGTAGCAATACCCGATATTCTATTTTGTAGACTACTATTTCATTTCTAAATATAGCAACACTGCTTATTTGGCAGTCAGAGTTCTGGCAACCCAACCTAAACATGCAGCTCTAAACATAAATTAAAAAGGGCCCTGAGTGGTCACAATAGATGTCAAAAAAGCCAGAACTTTATTGAGGTAGAGACATGCCAGCCCTCACATTTAGCAGATATTCCATTCCATAACTGTTTATAAAAACAGAAAGGCTGCTATCATGAAGCACATTGACAGCAGAGTCTGCATTAGTTTAGCAAGATTTCCAAACATGAACAAACAAACTTGTTTTGCTGTTAACTACTATCCAATGCGAAAGTCATTCCTGTTGAACTTAACCTTTTTTATTTTTTATATTTTTGAGATGGTGTTTCATTCTTGTTGCCGAGGCTAGAGTGCAATGGCATGGTCTCAGCTCACTGCAACCTCTGCCTCCTGGGTTCAAGTGATTCTCCTGCCTCAGCCTCCCGAGTAGCTAGGATTACAGACTCCCGCTACCACCCCTGGCTAATTTTGTATTTTTAGTAGAGACGGGATTTCTCCATGTTGGGCAGGCTGGTCTCGAACTCCCAACCTCAGGCGATCCGCCTGCCTCAGCCTCCCAAAGTGCTGGGATTACAGGCATGAGCCACTGCTCCCGGCCGTACTTAACTTTTTCAACCATACTGAATTTTTCTTGGGTCAAATAAGACCACCAACTCACATCAACTTAACAGCCAGCATGAATTGAAAAGCTCAAGGTCATGTCAGAAATCTTTCAAAACTCATAGGTTAGGAAATAGAATGATAATGCCTTACATAACTGATGGCAAATTTATTCACTCAACAAACATTGTATTGGGTGCATACTATGTGCTCGGTGCTGTTCTACTGAAGAGGATACATTAGTAAACAAAATCCTTGACCTCATGAAACTTATATTCTAGCAGAAGGAGGTAGAAAATAAGCATAATAAATTAACAAATGATATAGGGTGTGAAGTTCTTAAGCATTATGGCAGGGTAGAGGGAGATAGATTAAGCTGTGGGGGTGGGAATGTCCCTGGTATGTTTGAGAAACTATGAGAAGGCCCATTTCCTGGGCAGAACAATGGGGAGGCAATCCAGTCAGTGAGGTGAGAGGGCATGCCATCGTGTACACCTTTTTTTTTTTTTTTGAGACAGAGTCTCACTCTGTCACCCAGGCTGGAGTGCAGTGGCCGATCTCTGCTCACGGCAACCTCCACCTTCCAGGTTCAAGCGATTCTTGTGCCTCAATGTGCTACCATGGTCCAGCTAATTTTTGTATTTTTAGTAGAGGTGAGGTTTCACTGTATTGGCTGGGCTGGCCTCGAACTTCTGACCTTGAGTAATCTGCCTGCCTTGGCCTTCCAAAGTGCTGGGATTACAGGCATGAGCTGTAATGTACCGGCTGATCATGTACACTTTGTAGGCCATTGTCAAGATGCTTTTACTTGGAGTGTGATGCTGGGGAGGTCATGGGGTGGTGGGAGCGGGGATTGAGATGTCTGAGATACTTCTTCAGAAGGATCACTATGGCTGTGGTGTGAATGGAGAATAGATGATAAGGAATCTAGGATGAAAAGAAGAACACAGTTGGCAGGCAACTGTAGTAATTCAGATGAGAGTTTATAAAGCTTCCAAACATATTAAATATTTTATTATAAACTTAAGAGTCTAAATCTATGCTGATATTGAAGGTAATGACCACACATTCTTAATTCTTATACAAGGCATGAGATTCTTTTTTCTTTTCTTTTCTTTTTTTTTTTTTTTTTTGAGATAGGGTCTTGTTCTGTCACCCAAGCTGGAGTGCAGTGGCAGCATCGCTGCTCACTGCAACCTCCGCCTTCCAGGTTCAAGCGATTCTTGTGCCTCAGCCTCCCAAATAGCTGGGACTACAAGCACCTGCCACAATGCTGGCTAGTTTTTGTATTTTTAGTAGATGGGTTTCGCCATGTTGGCCTTGCTGGTTGCAAGCTCCTGACCTCAAGTGATACACCTGCCTCGGCCTCCCAAAGTGCTGAGATTACAGGCGTGAGCCACCGTGCCTGACCGGCATGAGATTCTTTTTTTTTAATTTTTGAGATGGCGTGTCCATCTGTCACCCTGGCTAGAATGCAGTGATGCGATCTCTGCTCACTGCCACCTCTGCCTCCCAGGTTCAAGGGATTCTCTTGCCTCAGCCTCCTGAGTAGCTGGGATTACAGGCACTTGCTACCACACCCAGCTAATTTTTGTATTTTTAGTAGAGATGGGGTTTCACCACGTTGGTCAGGCTGGTCTCTAACTCCTGACCTCAGGTGATCCACCAACCTCGGCCTCCCAAAGTGCTGAGACTCAGGTAAGAGCCACCATGCCTGGCTATGAGATTCTTCTGCAAGAGTGTCTGCCCCGCACATGGCACTTTCCCATGGAAGCTACCCATGCCCAAACCTTGCATCAGCTCAACTGTTTTGGACAAAGTGACCTCGTCGTTTCCCTCCTTCCAGCCTTGCATTGATTGACTAGAGAGGGAATTGGACTCAAGCACAGTCAGCCATGGCATGCTAGTCCTTCAGGAGTAGGCCAGGGAAAAAAGGCTCCATCTAAATATTTCTGTGCTGATTCAACCAGATTCTTCTCAGGGATTTAACTGAGAAGAATAAAAAGAAAACTAATTGATAACAGTAAGAGAAGGGGTCAGACAGGAGCAGATATGTTAACAGTGGAATGTTAGAGTAAGAAAAATTCTTGAAGTCCTGCTTCTCAGGTCCCTAGGGAAGTTTAAAAATCTGAATGGCCTTCTAGTTTCTGGCTCTGTGAGGCAGATTCTAAGTGATTCCTGCTTTCCCTGAGTTCCATGTATGCGTTAACTTGTATTGCTATCCCTCCTCATGTTACACTACTTGGGGCAAACTGAATACATCTCTATTCCTTACATGTAAAGAGCCTAACAGAAATTATAACCACTTGTGTTAACAGTCTTCTTGCATTTGTAATCATCTATCAATGATTTTAGGCTATCACACATTGGGAAAGATTTTCACTGTCTACATCACTAATGTGTAGTGGAGAAGAACATGGAATTTGAAGCTAGCCTACCTGAGTTCAAATACTAGTTGTGTGATCTTGGGCAAGGAATTTAACTTGTCTTTCTGTTTCCATATCTGTTTTTCTTTTCTTTTCTTTTCTTTTTTTTTAAAGAGATAACATACTACTTAGAGTTGTTGAGAAGATTAAATGAGTGAATACTAAAATATCTCAGACAGTGCCTGGTGCATAATAAAGACTCAGGAGGCATCATCATCCAATGATGAAACAAGCCATTATTTCTAGATGATAAAAAATTCTCTGGGTGACTACTATCATGAGTTGGTTAACTGCTATTAGTTAGGGCAGTGGTATTTTTTTAAAAAAATTACTTAGATTCCTTCAAAATAGGTAATTCCTATACCCTATTGGCATATTTCATAAAGGTCTCATTACACTTTTTTTTTTTTTTTTTTTTTTTTTTTTTTGGTGACAGCTGACCATTTAGTAGAAACGAGTGTTTACACAGTTGTGTAACAACTAGAAATGGCTATGTTTTCTTTCTCCCGAACCCCAAGCCTATTCCTTTAGGCATGCAGGTAACTGTCCCCTGCCACCTCCCATTTCTCCTCATTCCACCCGGAAACCGGAAACCCTGACTAAGGAACGAAGAAGTCCTACAAAGAGGAGGTCTCAAGTACCAATCTGCAGCCATTTGATTATGGCAGATAGGTCTGATGCTAAAAACAGTTTATGTCTAGCAGAGCCCAATTCCACAGGAATCCAAGCTCCAAGGCTGGGAGGCAGCAGGTGCTGGGGACAAGCTCACTGCTGAGAGTTGGTCTGGAGGACCCACTGGAGGATCTCATGGCGGTGCAGACCCTGGACCGCATTGTCGTAGATGATGTTCACGCTGGTGCAGAGGGGCTGCTGCTGCGGCTATGTCACCGGACAAGCAACCAGCCCTCCCGCCGCACAAAGCAGCAGCAGCAGCAGCAGCAGCAGCAGCAGCCGCCGCCTCAGCACAGCCCAGGAATGAGTGTGCTTCCCGGGGAGTGGCTTGCGGAGGCAAGAGTCAGACTTAGATTTCGGTGCCTGATTTGTTTCCCTCTTAGGTTTCATCTCCTGTTCCCGCTTGGCTGCTTTGAGGGCATCATACTCGTTTCTCCCGCGCTCCTTCTCTTCCGCGTTCTCCCGCTTCCGCGTTTCCCTCTCCTGAGCTTCCTTAGCTGCCTGCTTGGCCTCAGCTTCTCCTCTGCCTCTCCTTCTACTTCCGGCCCCGCTGCCTCTCCCACTCCTGGTCTGCCTGCACGGCCTTTCTGTGCTGTGTGTGACGCCTTGTTTGCACACTGCTTCCATGGCTTCTCCCACCCAAGCAGTCGCCTGCCACCTTGGCCAGGCCGGGATCCAGAGGTTATCCTTCAGGTCCAGCCACTTCAGGTTCTGGAGCTGAGCAAAGCTGACAGGCAAGGTGAGCAGCCTGTTGTTGAGGAGAGCGAGGCCCTGGAGGTTGACCAAATGACCAGAGTCCACTGGCAGCTGCTGCGGATTGTTCTTTCTGAGGTCTAGCTTCGCCATGTGTGTGAGGCCACAGAAATCTGACGGTAGAATAGTCAGTTTATTACAAGACAGATCCAGTGTGGTGGTCTTTGGAAGGGCAGCCAGTTCCTTGACCGGGACTTCATTAAGGTCCAGTTCGTTGCCGTCTAGCTGGTGGCGGAGGTTCCCGCCTTTGCTACCTGCCTTGGTCATGGTGAAGCTGGCTGAGCTGACCTGGCTCCGGGGTTCCGACCAGCAAGGGAAAGGAGCTGAAATGCCGCTGGTCATTCAGCGGGGCCCCCACGCAACCCACCACGCCTGAGCCCTCCGTGCCTACACCCTGTTAATTGTAGAGAAACAGATATCTAGGGAAAGGAGAAACAGGCAGTCATAGCTGTAGAGTGCCTGCTGTATACAGGAAGGAAATTGTGTTTGGTACTGGGGAAGGTGATACTATTGCAGAAAAACCGAGTTCTCGACACACGACCGGGAAAATTTAGGCACACAGACACATTGTAGGGTTTATTGGGTGAAAAGAAAAAAAAGGAAAGAGGAATTCTCCGCAAAGTGAGAAAGAGTCTTGATAGCAGGTTTCCCGCCTCACAGACTGAATCCCAAGGCACCACGCAGGAACTGAGGAGGCCGGGCTCCTCCACCTGCAAACGGCCTGAACTTCGCGAGGCTCCACCCTGTCCTCCCAGGGCGTAGGTGGACATTATGCAGAGAGAATCAGTTGAGAAAGGACGGGCTTCATCTGGAACCAGCAGTCTGGTTTTAGGCTTGAAGGCAGGCAGGGTTTCCCCAGGGACCCTTGGCTGTCTGCTGTCCCTATCAATACCGACATCCAAAAAACTCAGAACTTACTCACAAATAGAATCTGAACTCCATGAGGACTTAGAAGACTGTTTTAGTGGTGGAGGAACCTATGTTTGTCTTTTTAAAGCATATACCAGCACCTGGAATATAGTAGACACTCAATACATATTTTTTGAATTAATGAATGTTGAATAAATGAAAAATAAGCACAATGAACAAAAAGGCAGAGATTTCAAAGCTAGAAGAGAAGTATAAATAAAGGGCTATGGAAACATAAAAGAATGGATGATAAATTCTGACCACATTGGAATATGTGTATATAGAGAGAAGATTAAATATTTGAATTGGATCTTAAAGAAGAGTAGAGCTTTGACAAATGGTGCAGTGGGGTGGGACTTAAAGGGAGAGCTTTTCTACCAGAGGGAATTCCAAAGAATTAGAGATGTGAACATGCATATTTAGTCTGGGAAACAAAATAGATTGGGGGAATTCAAATTGAGAAGAGGTGGAGGACAAGAGTGGTTGAAAGGCAGTGGCAGGAGATGTGCCTGAAAAGACTGGAACAAGAATGTAAAATGACCTCCTGTCCCATACTTCAGACTTTATTCTACAGGCATGAAATTAAAAAATAAAAAAAGTTTCTTTTCTTTCCTTTTTTTCTTTCTTTCTTTTTTTTTTTTTTTCCTGAGACAGAATCATGCTCTGTTGCCTAGGCTGCAGTGCAGTGGCGTGACCCAGGCCGGAGTGCAGTGGCACGATCTGGGATCACTGCACCCTCCACCTCTCGGTAGCTGGGATTATGGGCTCGCACTACCACGCCCAACTAATTTTTGTATTTTTCGTAGAGACAGGGTTTCACCATGTAGGCCAGGCTGGTCTCAAACTCTTGACCTCAAGTGATCCACCCACCTTGGCCTCCCAAAGTGCTGGGATTACCAGCATGAGCCACCGTGACTGGCCCTAAAGTAGTTTCTTTTGAATTATACACATATATACTCATACTATGTAAGCAATGCCAAATAGTCTTTAGTACAATGTAGACCTAATGAACTGTGAGATTTTAAAAAGTAATTTTCATGACAGTGTGGACAGACATTAGAGTAGGGAGAGAGACTAGATTTGGAGGGGGATGAGTGGGTTATTGTACTAATTCTTTTTTTTTTGTTTGTTTTTTCGAGATGGAGTCTCACTCTGTCACCCAGGCTGGAGTGCAGTGGCATGATCTCGGCTCACTGCAACCTCCGCCTCCGGAGTTCAAGGATTCTCCTGCCTCAGCCTCCCGAGTAGCTGGGATTACAGGTGCCTGCCACCACACCTGGCTCATTTTTGTATTTTTAGTAGAAATGGGGTTTCACTATGTTGTCTAGGCTGGTCTGGAACTCCTGACCTCAAATCCGCCCGCCTCAGCCTCCCAAAGTGCTGGGATTACAGGCTTGAGCCACTGCGTCCAGCCTGTACTAATTATTATGAGAGGAAAAATGTTTTTAGGATTTCTGGAATTTGAACAAATACATTTTGACTCCAGCAATCATTATAGAATCCTGCTATGGCTTCTACAATTAACAGGGCTTTGAGTTCCTTTTCTTCACTAAAGTCAACTCAAGAAACATTTATTAACGCTGGGCACGGTGGCCCATCCTGGGCGAGAGAGTGAGACTCTGTCTCAAAAAATCAAAAGCAAAACAAAACAAAATTTAACTAGAAAGAATTATTTATTAGGATCCTATTATGCATTGTATACCGTGGGGAATACAAAGCAATACAGAGCAAGAAGCTCCAGTCTGCCAGGAGACACATATCAGGCTCAGTCATGAAGAATGAGATAGCAAATGTTTAGATCTCTGACAATTTGATTGGAGGAAAAAAAGTGGTATTTTGGTGCAGTTTCTTTTTTGTTGTTTCCTTTCTTCCTTTCCTTTCTTCCCTCCCTCCCGCCCTTCCTCCCTCCCTCCCTCCCTCCCTCCCTTCCTTCCTTCTTTTTCTTTTTCCTTCCTTCTTCTTTTCCTTCCTTTTTGCTTTCCCTTCCCCTCCCCTCCCTTCCCTTCCCATCACCTCTCCTCCCATCCCCTCCCCTCCCCTCCCCTCCCCTTCCTTTCCCTTCCTTTTCTTTCTTTCTTCTTTCTTGATGGAGCCTTGCTCTGTTGCCTAGGTTGGAGTGCAGTGGTGCGATGTTGGCTCACTGCAACCTCCACCTCCTGGGTTCAAGTGATTCTCCTGCCTCAGCCTCCCAAGTAGCTGGGATTACAGGCACATACCACCATGCCCAGCTATTTTTCTGTACTTTTGGTAGAGATGGGGTTTCACCATTTAGCCCAGGCTGGTCTCAAACTCCTGAGCTAAAGCAATCCACCTGCCTCAGCCTCCCAATAAGTGTTGGGATTACAGGCGTGAGCCACTCCGCCCAGCCTCTAAGAATATCTTTTTATTCTTCAGAGCTCTGTGGAGATCTTGGGTGTCCAAACCCAATGAGTGTGCTCTGAATCTGGGACAATTCACTCTCTGCCTTTGTGTTAATTCTGAGCCTTGCTGTCTGGGGAATGGTGGCAATTGCCTTCTCGCTCTCAAGGACAGACAGGGTTCTATGAAGGCAATGTAGGAGGGTAAACATGTAGCAAAGCTGGGGGTGTAGGGTTCCTGGTCACCACAGCCACTGTACTTGCAAATGAAGTGAACCCATTCATTTATTTTGAAAACAGTTGGTTTTGAGGTAATGTGTTGTTAATAACCAATGCTATATAATTGTTTTGGAAAAGAAACATTTTGGCCAGGTGCGGTGGCTCATGCCTATAATTCCAGCACTTTAAGAGGCGAGGCAAGTGGATCACCTGAGGTCAGGAGATTGAGACCAGGCTGGTCAACATGGTGAAAACCCATCTCTATAAAAATACAAAAATTAGCTGGACTTGGTGGCGGTGCCTGTAATCCCAGCTACTCAGGAGGCTGAGGCACGAGAATTACTTGAACCCGGGAGGTAGAAGTTGCAGTGAGACGAGATCATGCCGCTGCACTCCAGCCTGGGCAACAGTGGAAGACTCCATCTCAAAAAACAAAAACAAAAAGAATTATTAAAAAATTGCCACAGGTGTAATCAATGTACTTAACAAAAAATTATCCATTTAGTCAATGTACTTAATGGGACTACTGAGGTAAAAAACAAAGTTGGGGCTGGGCGCGGTGGCTCATGCCTCTAATCCCAGCACTTTGGGAGGCCAAAGTGGGCAGATCACCTGAGGTCAGGAGTTTGAGACCAGCCTGACCAACATGGAGAAACCCTGTCTCTACAAAAAATACAAAGTTAGTTGGGCATGGTAGCACATGCCTGTAATCCCAGCTACTCAGGAGGCTGAGGTGGGAGAATTGCTTGAACCCAGTAGGTGGAGGTTGCAGTGAACCGACATTGCACCATTGCACTCCAGCCTGGGCAGCAAGAGCAAAACTCTGTCTCAAGAAAAAAGAAAAAAAAAAAAAAAAAAAAAAAAAGAAGTTTGGAATAAGATTGGATTTGTGGATAAGGCAGGCTGAAATGAGTCTGAGAACTGTGAAGAGGTGAAGGTTAGAGCCAAGGATCTGAAATAGTTGGGGGTTCTTGCTGATCACAGTGAAGGCTTTTGCTGGCTACAGCTTTTAAAGTGAGTTGCCCAAATCTGTAGACGATCCTTCTACAGAGAGTAAGGGGTGAGTATCTACATATCTGTTTTGGCCTGCCTAGACTGAAGGCCTATAGGAACACTCTGCGTGTGTTCAATCTAGGCAGGCCAAAGCAGATATAGAGATACTCACTCCATACTCTTTTCCCCACCACCACTGGCTGGAGCTTCACCTGGCCAAAACACTTTCTTGATTTTAGCAGTAGGCAGAGCCATGAGGGAGATACGCACGTATATATGTGTGTGTATGGGGTTAAGTAGGAAGCTGTAGAACAGGTGGAGGGGAGGGGCAAGCACAAAACTGGTTCCTTTGTTAGCTTCAGGATCCTCTAAGTATATTATTTCCTAGGGACCATCCTATTCCTTTATCTATCCATCCGTCCATTATTCTCCATCATCCACTCACCAATCCATCCAATGGATATACCAGCAATTTTTTTGAGTCCCTACTATGTGCTAAGCATTTTCCTAGGCTTGGAGCTACAGTAGTGAATACAATAAAGTCCCTGCTTTCATAAAGTTTACACTTTAGTAGAGAGACAGAAGTACATAGTATTTCATCTGCTAATAAAAGCTTTGAAGAAAAAGCGATATAAGGAAAAAGAGACTGAAGATAGTGGTAGGGCTACTTTACATGAGGTGGTCAGCAACGTTCTTCCAGGGAATGTGACATTTGAACTTGAAGAAAGTAAGGTGTGAACTTTGTGGGTTTTGGAGGAAAGTGCTCCAGTCAAGGATTTAAAAAAACACAAAAAAAGAGGAGGATGGCTGGAGCAGAGTGAGCCAGAGGACAGAGATTAGTGATGAAGTCAGGAAGTGGGAATAGTTGTTTTTCTTTACTTTTTTAAAATTTGGATGATGACTCAAAGAAATACTTTTTTATACTATAACCACATACATATTCTTAAAACTGAAAGAAAACTTTTGTGAAACATTTACTATTTTTATTTGCTATGCATTCTAATGTTTTTATTTTATTTATTCAATATTAAATATTCAATTCAATTTGATTTTATTTTTAAGAAGATACTGAATGAGACACACTAAATTAATTTCATGACCCGTGAATGAGCCATGATTCACAATTTGGAAAATTCTGATGAGGCTTTGTTGATTGGTAAGGTTTGGATTTTATTGAAAATATAAAAGGAATTATTAGAGCTTTTTAAGCATATGATTTTAAAAGAATTATTTCAGCAGTTGTATGGATAACAGACCTTGGGTGGGTGAGTGAGGGGCAAAGGTGGAAGCTGGGAGATGCGTCCGTTCAGTTCTTTCTGTAACTTTACTTATCACCATTAGTATTCATCAAACATCTTTTATCACATGTGTTAAGGATAGGAAAATAACAACTAGCTTTTATATGGAAGTTTTATAGTTTTCTTAAAGTGGATTAACACATGCAAAACTTGACAGAATTGGTGCTCAGTAAACTTGAATTTTCTCTATCCTCAAGCCTTAATGGAATCTTCTCTTTGGCTGAACAAGGTTGATTGAACAGAGTTCAGTTTCTCTGCAAATCTCATTTTGTTGTTCAATCTTGGTTGGCCTCAGGCTGTGTTCCTTTGATGCCACACTTATCTTCTTGTATCTGCACCTGCACAGCCAATGTCCTCTGACTCAGATGGCATCTCCGTGGTGGGTCAGGGCTTTCTGTCCTTGATAAAATGGCTCGAGGCACATGATAATTTTGTTATTGTTGTTGATAGCAGAGAAACCCTTAATTGTGTACATCTTGCTCCTGAATACATGTAGTTAATGAATGTGAAAACTGCTTTTTTAAGGAGAGAAGTTTCTTTGGCAAAGAACAGATAACAGGGAAATCTCCTATGGAACTCTTTTAACCCAGAGGGTGCTTGATATTTTCTGTTTCTTTCTCATGATGTACCTTTTCCTCTTTCTTCACTCTGCTTTGTTTTCCTGAGAGGCTGACTTTTATGAACTTTCCCAAAGGCTCCCTTCCCCTCTGGTTTCAAGTTGGGTTTGGCCAGTGGAAGACATCTGTGAAGATCTGATAATGAGAGAGGAATGGGTTTTGGGTATTTACTGCTCCAGCTTCCTTTTTTTTGAGTTGCCACTCATTAATTTTGTCTCTCTGATAAAGGTCACAACTTCTTTCTTTCTTTCTTTTTGAATTTTTAGTAGAGACGTGGTTTCACCATGTTGGCCAGGCTGGTCTCGAACTCCTGACCTCAGGTGGTCTGATGGCTTTGGCCTCACAAAGTGCTGGGATTACAGACGTGAGCTACCGCGCCTGGCCCAAAGTTCACAACTTCTTTTTTTCTGAGAAGGAGTCTTGCTCTGTTGCTTAGGCTAGAGTGCAGTGGCGCAATCTCAGCTCACTGCAACCTCCACCTCCCAGGTTCAAGCAATTCTCCTGCCTCAGCCTCCAGAGTAGCTGGGATCACAGGTGCCCACCACCATGCCCAGCTAATTTTTTGTATTTTTAGTAGAGATGGAGTTTCACCATGTTGGCCAGGTTGGGCTCGGACTCCTGACCTCAGGTGATCTGCCCTCCTCGGCCTCCCAGAGTGCTGGGAATACAGACGTGAGCCACTGTGCTGGGCCAGATCACAGCTTCTGAGGGGGCAGCCCTCTGTGACAACTACAGTTTTCTCAGTGGATTCTAGTAACTCTCTCTGACCTTTCAGACCAAGGCATGGTAATGTCTCCTAGTTGTTCTTGGTTCCAGGGAGCTGCACCAGCCTTTGTTTCTCTTAACACTGCCTACTCCTTTGTAAAAAAATGTTTTATTAAACTCTCCTCAGTTGTTCCATTTGGTACCTGCTAGTCCCATGACTGGATACACAGAGGTTCCTCTACAGGGAGAGCTGGATGGGAAAGTATACAACTTTTTTACTGAAAATACTTAAAGCTGTTTAAATATCAGAAACAAGTTTGTCTTAAAGTAGCGGAAAAGGGGATTCTCAAATTAGTCTATCCGTTTGTCTATGGCCATCAACACATGAATACTCATGGTCTCTATGCACCTCTTCTAAGCAGAACTGGTAGAATTATTTTGAAGAGAGAGTGTTTATAGTAAGCCTTAAATGTCTGTGTGTATATCCACAACTAGGAAGAAGTTCCTTATACAATTATTTCAATTGGCAAAACTAGTAGTGGGATGTGATTGAATAAGAGACTTCTAGTTATGAGACACATTGAATACTAATTCACTGAGAATCACAGATATTCAGTGAGAAAGATTACTGGTTATAGGCAGCATGCAATCATATTTAGAGCATAGATTTTGGAGTTCCTGGGTTCAAATCCTGCCTCTGGTATTTATTAGTTGGGAGACATTAGGCAACTTGGTATCTCTGTGCTTCAGTGTCTCTGTCTTTTTTTTTTTTTTTTTTTGAGACGGAGTCTCACTGTGTGGCCCAGGCTGGAGTGCAGTGGCGCGATCTCGGCTCACTGCAAGCTCCACCTCCCGGGTTCACGCCATTCTCTCGCCTCAGCCTCTGAGTAGCTGGGACTACAGGCGCCCGCCACCACGCCTGGCTAGTTTTTTGTATTTTTAGTAGAGATGGGGTTTCACCATGTTAGCCAGGATGGTCTCGATCGCCTGACCTCGTGATCCACCCGCCTCGGCCTCCCAAAGTGCTGGGATTACAGGCTTGAGCCACCGCGCCCGGCCAAGTGTCCCTGTCTTAAAAGAAGAAAAATAGAAGTGTCTAACATAGTATAGTTATAAGAAATAAATGAGTTAATTCATCTAAGGCCCTTAAGATATTGTCTGTTGCTAAGTATTTAATTACTCTATTTGTATTATCCTGAAAGTAGACAGGAAGTTTCTGGGACAGAGACTGATTATTATTATTTAGAGCAATAATTTTATTTGTTATTTACCACTCCCCCAACTTTCCCCCTACTGTGATGATAAAAAAGCCAGATGGACAGGCTTACACATGGGCGTGTTTGGGGTTTACCGTAGGAGAGAAGCCCTAGAAATATGAATCTTGGGATTTATAAAGGAAAGAGATGTCCCTTCATTATTTGAGAAAGGGAGAGATACTTTTGCTCCTTACAATAAAGAAGTTCTCTTTGGGAATAGAAGGGTAAAGAGCATAGATTTTTATCTTTTAAAATATAAGTACCCGTCTCCAAGGGAAGATAAGACAAATGTCTTTAGGTTTACAGCTCCTGGAATGTCATTATGTCTTTGGGTCTCATCTTTTCCTAGAAGTGTAAACACGTACCTCTGGGGAGGTAAATCTTTTATTATCTATTCAGTAATCTTTTGGGTTTAAGGCTGTTCTTTAACCTAAGTCCCAGTAAATTTTTCTAGAAAACTCTGTGGAGAAAAATTTATTTCTGACACCTGACACATAGCAGCCCTATATAAATGTTAGTTATCAGGATCTTGTGAATGAACAGAAGGCATGAAAACTGGAAATTGCAGGTAACTTTTGAGGTTTATTTCTATCTGGAAGTTGTTTGATAAACTTGCTGGCTTTCTCTGTAGTACATTAGTGCTGTCTCTTTTCTTTTTTTTTTTTTGAGATGGAGTCTTGCTGTGTCACCCAGGCTGGAGTGCAGTGGCATGATGTTGGCTCACTGCAACCTCCGCCTCCTGGGTTCAAGCGATTCTTCTGCCTCAGCCTCCCGAGTAGCTGGGACTACAGGTGCCCACCACCATGCCCAGCTAATTTTTTTTTTTCCAGCAGAGTTGGGTTTATACCATATTGGGCAGGCTGGTCTTGTAATCCTGATCTCAAGTGATTCGCCTGCCTCGGTTCCCCAAAGTGTTGGGATTATAGGCGTGAGCCACTGTGCCCGGTCAATGCTGTTTCTTAATGAAATTCAAAACTTCTGAAAGCTTGTTGCAGAATCCAAGATAATTTATAGTCGAAATAATCATGAATGTAAGATGTTACATTTAGTTAGTTAAAACCAATCACTTAACATAAATTATCTAATTTAAAACTTTTGGCAATTTCATAAGAAAGATATTTAATATCTATATTTTACAGAATGGAAAAATAAAAGCTCATGGGGGTTAAGTAATTTGCCAAGGTCATACAACTAGTAAGTGGTAAAGCTAGAATTCCACTTCATGTTTATATGACTTCAAAACTCATGCTCTTAACTGATGCAGTTGGAAGCAGAATTTGTTTCTTCAATGGGAAACTCGTAGAAGTGCTCCATTCTCTCTGCTGATAGATGTCAACATCTGGGGATCAGAGATACTGTGAAATACAATGCTCTTTCTCTTCTGCCTGGCCCCAACCAACACTCAAGTTTTGGCTTTGTGTACTGAACCCAGCAGGTACATTGGCCAAGGCTTGGCTCTGAAAGGCCTGAATTTGGAGTCAGAAAACCTGGCTTTACTTTCTAGTTCTAGTACTTAATCATTTGGTGACTCAAGGCACGGTGGTTATTGTCTCTCAACTTCTGATTATGAATCTGTAAAATGGGAATGGAAATGCTGGGGTTGCCTCACAGGGCTCACAGGGTTATCTGTGAAGATCAAATGGGATAATGTATATCAAAGCACTTAGTAGACTACAAAGTTTTTAGAAGAGTAAGGTATTATTTACTCACTAGTAGACATATTTTTCCAGGCACTGAGTTAGTTGAAGGCAATAACAAAATGAATAATACATGACCATTCAGGTTGCTTTTTAAACGGCTCTTAATTATAAATCATATGTGGTAGACAATATTAAAGCACCCACCAAATATCCATCTCTTTAACCTAATCATACATTTCTTCAGGATGGCAGTGTGCCTGACCTCAGGGAGTGGATCATAATTTGTTTGTTGACATGGCTCGCCTGTTGTCTGATGTTCTGCCTCCTTTGCAGTTAAACTTCTATATGTATTGGTTGGACTCTTGGCAGGGAACACAATTTCACTCCAATGATAAATTTAAAAGATTTTAGGCTGGATGAGGTGGTTCATGCCTGTAATACTAACACTTTCGGAGGCCGTGGCAAGCAAATCACTTGAGGTCAGGAGTTTGAGACCAGCCTAGCCACATGGTGAAATCCCATCTCTACTAAAAATACAACAAGTGATCAGGCATGGTGGTGCGTGCCTGTAATCCCAGACACTCGGGAGTCTGAGGCAGGAGAATCACTTGAACCTAGGAGACAGAGGTTGCAGTGAGCCAAGATTGTACCACTTCACTCCAGCTTGAGAGACAGAGCGAGACTCCATCTAAAATAAATAAAATAAAATAAAATAAAATATTTTAATGATGAATCCACTTATGGAGATGTGGCAGGGTTAAAGATATCAATAAAGCACCCAGACACCAGCTGTTTCCACCCCAAGGCCTGACAAAGCAAGAGATGGAAAGTTACCAGAGTCTAGAGAGGCTGAAGCCTTGGAGAAGGGTGTCTAGAAGAAGCTGTAGTGATGGGGGACATGACCAGTCCCAGAATTCTGCTGAAATGGGACAATGGGAAGGAACAAGGAAGAAATTCCCTGATTTCACTCAACACACACCCTCCAATCTTTGTTCACGTCTCTTATTTTACCTGACCAGAAGCCATAAGGCAAAGAAGCTCACCATCTGACATCATTCTGATCAATAAGATGTAGGGAGAAGTCTGTTGTAGGCATTTCTGGGAAATTTTGGCTTTCCTGTTGAAAGCTCTCAGGTATGGATGAACAGTTACCTTTCTTCCTCCTTACCTTCCGTCTATGAATGAGGATGTGATGACCAGAACAGCAACTATATTGCAGTCATGAAGCAATAGGCATGGAGGCAAAGGACAACATGTCAAGTGTGTTGGAGCAGAATGATAGGAGGAGCCTGGGTCTCTAGTGGCCTTCTTAAGCAGCTGAGTCAGTGCCTGTAATCCCTGTCTTCAGAGTTCTTTTTTTTTTTTTTTTTTTGAGATGGAGTCTTGCTCTGTTGATGGAATGCAGTGGCGCAATCTCAGCTCACTGCAACCACTACCTCTACCTACTGGGTTCAATTGATTCTCCTGCCTCAGCTGCCTGAGTAGCTGGGATTACAGGTGCCCACCACCACACTCAGCTAGTTTTTGTGTTTTTAGTAGAGATGGGGTTTCACTGTGTTGGCCAGGCTCATCTTGAACTCCCGACCTTAAGTGATTCGCCTGCCTCAGCCTCCCACAGTTCTGGGATTACAGGCGTGAGCCACCACACCTGGCCCAGATTTCTTGATTTTTAAGAAATTTTTGAGTCTATATACTTTCGGCTGGTCCAATTCGTATATAATATAGCATAGTTCTTTCATAGATGTTGTTTATATTTGGTCTGAGGAGATACAATAAAATCTCTTATTAAAAAATAGCCCAAATAGTGAGAGTAAAGGATTCTCTCAATGAAGGAAGTAAAAATATGGCATCTGGTTTCATACAGTCCCAATATTTTAAACAGTGAGATTTACATCCAAGTACCTTATTGTTACTAATTTTGTCACACTTTTTTCACTTGACATACCTGCTTGTTGTCTTCAGTTAGATTGAAGACTTTGTGCTAATGGGACGATGCTTTTCTCTGACTGCTTAACTGCTGAAGCCTCATGTAATGTCTAGCAAAGAGTTGGTGTTAAGGTCACGAATTTTCTATAATTTTTTCTTTTTGGGATCTTGCTATGCTGCCCAGGCTGGCCTCAAACTCCTGAGCAGCTCAGGAATACCTCGGCCTCCTGAGTAGCTGGGACTATAGGTGTGTACCACCATGCCCAGCTGCTATAATTTTCTTAATGAACAATTTTCTCCATCATAGTTTCTTAGAGAAAATTTCATCTTATGAGAGCCGAAACATCAGGGATCCTGATTTCCCTATAAGCCGTGAATGTTTAAGGACATTTCTTTGAATGTGAATGAAGAAATGGGAGCAGCTAATTGGCAAGCTAGTTCTGGGTCACAAGATTGTCTATCTAGAAGTTGTTGTGAAGGCTGTGCTGGAATGTCCTGCTCATTTAAGATAATTATACCTGGTCGGGTGTGGTGGCTCATGCCTATAATCCCAATATGTTGGGAGGCCAGGGCGTGTGGATCACTTGAGGTCAGGAGTTCGAGACCAGCCTGGCCAGCATGGTGAAACCCCGTCTCTACTAAAAATACAAAATTAGCTGGGCATGGTGGTGCATGCCTGTAGTCCCAGCTACTCAGGAGGCTAAGACAGTAGAATCACTGGAACCCAGGAGGCAGAGGTTGCAGTGAGCTGAGATTGTGCCATTGCACTCCAGTCTGGGTGACAGAGTGAGACCCCATCTCAAAAATAAATAAATAAATAATAAATAATTATGCCCATATTCATTCATTTGTCTAGTTCTGAAAATAAATACCTTATATTCCAGTCACAAAACTAAAAGTGGCTTTACTTAAATAAGGAGGAGGATGCAAACTGGAACACAAGCAGCATTTTATTAGGGAAGAAGGTAGGTTGGGGAACCTGCTTTATTGTGCAAACGTTTTATTTTTATGAGGTGTTATTAATAGTAGTGTATGGTTAGAAGAAAATAAACACCTACAGCAACTGGAATGTTGCTCTCAGCATGAGGAAAATCACAAATATAGCTGTTTTATTTTTAACGACAATTTTCTTTTGTGATAAAAACAGCATAATTTAAATGCTGTGATTTATGTTTTGTCCCGTGGCTTCCTTCAATTATATATTGAATTAAAATAATTATGCTAGTATTTATTGTGTTATTTTTTGTATACTGGGATATATAATTAGGTGCCTGTTAATAGATTTTTTTTTTTTAAATCAATAACTTGAAGAAAATGGGTTTCTAGTGTTGGCTACCATTTTATTTAAACTGATTATCTTAGATTGATTCTTAGATGTGAGCAGAATTTTGAAGGAGCCAGAGTATATTTAACATTTTGATAATTCGATTATGATAATAGTTCTCTGGTCACAAGAAGAGTATCCCTGTTCATAATCTTATTTTAACTAAGCTACCCACAAGGAGAAAACAGATTTATAATAATTTAGTCACCAAAAAACCTCTGAATTGCTGGGAAAAGGCTTAGAGTATAAACTGAAGAGAACTGATTTGACTGGCAAACTACTGTGAACTATTTTTATGCTGTGTATTTGTTTTCCAAACATTTCAAATTAGCACATTAAAAAATTGAGAATCTGTACTGAGACACTTTATATTGTGAGGGCAGATCAGGAATAGCCTATTTTTCCCCCTATAATCTGCCTCTGCTTATATTTTTAGTTTTCCAGCACCCGAGTAAGGAAAAATACAAGTTTGCAGTATAACAATGACCATGATATTTATTACGTCGGGCGGAAGAAGTAACTATGATAAAAAGGGAGGCCAGGCATGGTGGCTCATGCCTGTAATCCCAGCACTTTGGGAGGCTGAGGTGGGTGGATCAAATGGGGTCAAGAGTTCGAGACCAGCCTGGCCAACATGGTGTCACCACATCTCTACTAAAAATACAAAATTAGCCAGGTGTGGTGGCACATGGCTATAATCCCAGCTTGGGAGGCTGAGGCAGGAGAATCTCGCTGAACCTGGGAGGTGGTGGTTGCAGTGAGCCGAGATTGTGCCATTGCACTCCTGGGCAACAAGAGTGGAAACTCCGTCTAAAAAAAAAAAAAAAAATGAAAAAAGGGAAAGGTCTGTAAATTTCTGGGTGTCAGTCATTAGTTAGTTATTTCTTTTATTGTCTTGAATCCCTATATGAATATAAAAGGACCTTTGTTGTGTCCAAGATACGAAGGATGAAAAGACAGGACACATTGATTTTATGAGCTGTTTTATGCCATAGTCATTCAGAATATCAAGATAATAGTTTGTTCTTGACATACACCTAATAAAGGAAAATTTAAAATCAATACCTGGGCCATGTGTGGTGGCTCACACCTGTAATCTCAGTGCTTTGGGAGGCCAAGGCAGGAGGATAACTTGAGGCTAAGAGTTCAAGACCATCCTGGCCAACATGGCAAAATCCTGTCTCTACTGAAATACAAAAATTAGCCAGGCATATTGGAACCATGCCTGTAGTCCCAGTTACTCAGGAGGCTGAGACATGAGAATTGGTTGAACCTGGGAGGTGGAGGATGCAGTGAGCTGGGATCGTGCCATTGCACTCTAGGCTGGGCAACAGAGCAAGACTCTCTCAAAAATAAATAAGTAAATAAATAAATAAATAAAACAAAACAAATAACTTTTTGCAGCCTACAGTTACCTGGGTTATTATACTCAGGCACAAGGAAAAATGGCAAGCACTTCGTTTGTGTGTTTATGTGAAGTAGGTAGAGGGTGGGAAGCAGTTGAGGGTTGCATAGTTCTAATATCAATTTTTATAGCATCTCTTTAGACTATAATTGCATTTATGGAGTTTAGCAACTCCCAGTTGGATCAGCTTAAATTTAATTTATATTAGAATTGCAGAATTCCAAAGGGAGAAGCAAATCTCTAAGGATCATAAAACTTGGATGCTAGGAAGTTAATATCTTTTATGAAATATAATGTAAAACAACCACTCTTCATAATTTGGAAAAATGTGTGCCACCTTTTCAAGTATTTCCTTATCATGTCAACTTACTGAGTTTGTGGTCCTTTTCCTTGCATTAAAAAAAAAAAAAGTTTTTGAGGGGGCCGTTCCAAGATGGCTAAATAGGAACAGCTCCAGTCTCCAGCTCCCAGCATGAGTGACACAGAAGATGGGTGATTTCTGCATGTCTGACTGAGGTACCGGGTTCATCTCACTGGGGCATGTTGGACACTGGGTGCAGGACAGTGGAGTGAGAGCCAAAATGGGGTGAGGCATTGCCTCAGCTGGGTAGCACAAGGGGGAAGGGAATTCCCTTTCCTAGCCAAGGGAAACCGTGACACACAACGCCTGGAAAATTGGGTCACTCCCACCCTAATACTGCACTTTACCAAGGGTCTTAGCAAACGGCACACCAGGAAATTATATCCCACACCTGGCTTGGAGGGTCCCATGCCCGTAGAGACTCCCTCACTGCTAGCACAGCAGTCTGAGATCTAACTGCAAGGCAGCAGCAAAGCTGGGGGAGGGGCACCTGCCATTGCTGAGGCTTGAGTAGGTAAAGCAGCTGGGAAGCTCGAACTGGGTGGAGCCCACCGCAGCTCAAGGAGGTCTGCTTGCCTCTGTAGACTCTACCTCTGGGGACAGGGCATAGCCAAACAAAAGGCAACAGAAACCTCTGCAGATTTAAATGTCCCTGTCTGACAGCATTGAAGAGAGTAGTGGTTCTCCCAGCACGGAGTTGGAGATCTGAGAATGGACAGACTGCCTGCTCAAGTGGGTCACTGACCCCTGAGTAGCCTAACTAGGAGACACCCCCAACTAGGGGCAGACTGACACCTCACACCTCACATGGCCGGGTACCCCTCTGAGACAAAGATTCTAGAGGAACGATCAGGCAGCAACAATTGCTGCTCAGCAATATTCACTCTTCTGCAGCCTCCACTGCTGATACCCAGGCAAACAGCATCTGGAGGGAACCTCAAGCAAACTCCAACAGACCTGCAGCTGAGGGTCCTGACTGTTAGAAGGAAAACTAACAAACAGAAAGGACATCTACACCAAAACCCCATCTGTACATCACTATCATCAAAGACCAAAGGTATGACAAAGATGGGGAAAAAGCAGTGCAGAAAAGCTGAAAATTCTAAAAATCAGAGCACCTCTCCCCCTCCAAAGGAATGCAGCTCCTTGCCAGCAATGGAACAAAGCTGGACAGAGAATGAATTTGACAAGTTGAGACAAGAAAGCTTCAGATGACCAAACTTCTCTGAGCTAAAGGAGAAAGTTTGAACCCATTGCAAAGAAGCTAAAAACCTTGAAAAAAGATTTGATGAATGGACAACTAGAATAACCAATGTAGAGAAGTTCTTAAAGGACCTGATAGAGCTGAAAACCATGACACGAGAACCGAGAACTACATGACAAATGCACAAGCTTCAGTAACTGACTCGATCAACTGGAAGAATGGGTATCAGTGATTGAAGATCAAATGAATGAAATGAAGCAAGAAGAGAAGTTTAGAGAAAAAAGAATAAAAATAAATGAACAAAGCCTCCAAGAAATATGGATCTATGTGAAAAGACCAAATCTACATCTGATTGGTGTACCTGAAAGTGATGGGGAGAATGGAACCAAGTTGGAAAACACTGCAGGATATTATCCAGGAGAACTTCCCTAACCTAGAAAGGCAGGCCAACAGAGAACGCCACAAAGATAATCCTTGAGAAGAGCAACTCCAAGATACATAACTATCAGATTCACCACAGTTGAAATGAAGGAAAAAATGTTAAGGGCAGCCAGAGAGCAAGGTCAGGTTACCCACAAAGGCAAATCCATCAGACTAACAGCAGATCTCTCAGCAGGAACTCTACAAGCCAGAAGAGAGTGGGGGCCAATATTCAACATTCTTAAAGAAAATAATTTTTAACCCAGAATTTCATATCGAGCCAAACTAAGTTTCATAAGTGGAGAAATAAAATCCTTTACAGACAAGCAAATGCTGAGAGATTTTGTCACCACCAGTCCTGCCCTACAAGAGCTCCTGAAGGAAGCACTAAACATGGAAAGGAAAAACTGGTACCAGCCATTGCAAAAACATGCCAAAATGTAAAGACCATCAATGCTAGGAAGAAACTGCATCAACTAACGAGCAAAATAACCAGCTAACATAATAACAGGATCAAGTTCACACATAACAATATTAACCTTAAATGTGAGTAAACTAAATGCTCCAATTAAAAGACACAGACTGGCAAATTGGATAAAGAGTCAAGACCCATCAGTTTGCTGTATTCAGGAGACCCATCTCACGTGCAGAGACACACATAGGCTCAAAATAAAGGGATGGAGGAAGATCTACCAAGAAAATGGAAAACCAAAAAAAGGCAGGGGTTGCAATCCTAGTCTCTGATAAAACAGACTTTAAACCAACAAAGATCAAAAGAGACAAAGAAGGCCATTACATAATGGTAAAGGGATCAATTCAAAAAGAAGAGCTAACTATCCTAAATATATATGCACCCAATACAGGAGCACCCAGATTCATAAAGCAAGTACTTAGAGACTTACAAAGAGATTTAGACTCCCACACAATAATAATGGGAGACTTTAACACCCCACTGTCAACATTAGACAGATCAACAAGACAGAAAGTTAACAAGGATATCCAGGAATTGAAATCAACTCTGCACCAAGCAGACCTCATAGACATCTGCAGAACTCTCCACCCCAAATCAACAGAATATATATTCTTCTCAGCACCACACTCACTTATTCCAAAATTGACCACATAGTTGGAAGTAAAGCACTCCTCAGCAAATGTAAAAGAATAGAAATTATAACAAACTGTCTCTCAGACCACAGTACAATCAAACTAGAACTCAGGATTAAGAAACTCAATCAAAACCGCTCAACTACATGGAAACTGAACAACCTGCTACTGAATGACTACTAGGTACATAATGAAATGAAGGCAGAAATAAAGATGTTCTTTGAAACCAATGAGAACAAAGATACAACATACCAGAATCTCTGGGACACATTTAAAGTGGTGTGTAGAGGGAAATTTATAGCACTAAATGCCCACAAGAGAAAGCAGGAAAGATCTAAAATTGACACCCTAACATCACAATTAAAAGAACTAGAGAAGCAAGAGCAAACACATTCAAAAGCTAGCAGAAGGCAAGAAATAACTAAGATCAGAGCAGAACTGAAGGAGATAGAGACACAAAAAACCCTTCAAAAAATCAATGAATCCAGGAGCTGGTTTTTTGAAAACATCAACAAAATTGATAGACTGCTAGCAAGACTAATAAAGAAGAAAAGAGAGAAGAATCAACTAGATACAATAAAAAATGATAAAGGGGGCATTACCACAGACCCCACAGAAATACAAACTACTATCAGAGAATACTATAGACACCTCTACGCAAATAAACTAGAAAACCTAGAAGAAATGGATAAATTCCTGGACACATACACTCTCCCAAGACTAAACCAGGAAGAAGTTGAATCCCTGAATAGACTAATAACAGGTTCTGAAATTGAGGCAATAATTAATAGCCTACCAACCAAAAAAAGTCCAGACCAGATAGATCCTCACAGCCAAATTCTACCAGAGGGTACAAAGAGGAGCCGGTACCATTCCCTTCTGAAACCATTCCAACAGAAAAGAGGGAATCCCAACTCATTTTATGAGGCCAACATCATCCTGATACCAAAGCCTGGCAGAGACACACAAAAAAAGAGAATTTGTGAATCAATATCCCTGATGAACATCGATGCAAAAAATCCTCACAAAATAATTGGCAAACCAAATCCATGCACATCAAAAAGCTTATCCACCATGATCAAGTAATGCAAGGCTGGTTCAACATACTAAATCAATAAACGTAATCCAGCATATAAACAGAACCAAAGACAAAAACACATGATTATCTCAGTAGGATGCGAAAAGACCTTGACAAAATTCAACAGCCCTTCATGTTAAAAACTCCCAATAAATTTGATATTGATGTAAATATATCTCAAAATAATAAGAGCTATTTATGACAAACCACAGCCAATATCATACTGAATGGGCAAAAATGAAAGCATTCCCCTTAAAACTGGCATTAAAGACAGGAATGCCCTCTCACCACCTCTATTCAACATAGTGCTGGAAGTTCTGGCCAGGGCAATCAGGCAAGAGAAAGAAATAAAGGGTATTCAATTAGGAAAAGAAGAAGTAAAATTGTCCCTGTTTGCAGATGACATGATTGTCTATTTAGAAAACCCCATCATCTCAGCCCAAAATCTCCTCAAGCTAATAAGCAACTTCAGCAAAGTCTCAGGATACAAAATCAATGCGCAAAAATCACAGTCATTCTTATACACCAATTAACAGACAAACAGAGAGACAAATCAGGAATGAACTTCCATTCACAATTGCTTCAAAGAGAATAAGATACCTTGGAATCCAACTTACAAGGGATGTGAAGGACCTCTTCAAGGAGAACTACAAACCACTGCTAAATGAAATAAAAGAGGACACAAACAAATGGAAGAACATTCCATGCTCATGGATAGGAAGAATCAATATTGTGAAAATAGCCATACTGCCTAAGGTAATTTATAGATTCAGTGCCATCCCCATTAAGCTACCAGTGACTTTCTTCACAGAATTGGAGAAGACTACTTTAAAGTTCATATGGAACCAGAAAAAGAGCTCACATTGCCAAGACAATCCTAAGCCAAAAGAACAAAGCTGGAGGCATCATGCTACCTGACTTCAAACTGAACTATAAGGCTACAGTAACCAAAACAGCATGGTACTGGTACCAAAATAGAGATATAGACCAATGGAACAGAACAGAGTCCTCAGAAATAATACCACATATCTACAACCATCTGATCTTTGACAAACCTGACAAAAACAAGAAATGGGGAAAGGATTCCCTATTTAATAAATGGTGCTGGGAAAACTGGCTAGCCATATGTAGAAAGCTGAAACTGGATCCCTTCCTTACTCCTTATACAAAAAGAATTCAAGATGGATTAGAGACTTAAATGTTAGACCTAAAACCATACAAACCCTAGAAGAAAACCAGGCAATACCATTCAGGACATAGGCATGGGCGAGGACTTCATGTCTAAAACACCAAAAGCAATGGCAACAAAAGCCAAAATTGACAAATGGGATCCAATTAAACAAAAGAGCTTCTGCACAGCAAAAGAAACTACCATCAGAGTGAACAGGCAACCTACAGAATGGAAGAAAATTTTTGCAGTCTACTCATCTGACAAAGGGTTAATATCCAGAACCTACAAAGAACTCAAACAAGTTTACAAGAAAAAAACAAACAACCCCATAAAAAAGTGGGCAAAGGCTATGAACAGACACTTCTCAAAAGAAGACATTTATGCAACCAATAGACACATGAAAAAATGCTCATCATCACTGGCCATCAGAGAAATGCAAATCAAAACCACAATGAGATACCATCTCACACAAGTTAGAATGGCAATCATTAAAAAGTCAGGAAACAACAGGTGCTGGAGAGGATGTGGAGAAATAGAAACACGTTTACACTGTTGGTGGGACTGTAAACTTGTTCAACCATTGTGGAAGACAGTGTGGTGATTCCTCAAGGATCTAGAACTAGAAATACCATTTGATCCAGCCATCCCGTTACTGGGTATATACCCAAAGGATTATAAATCACGCTGCTATAAAGACACATGCACACATATGTTTATTGCGGCAATATTCACAATAGCAAAGACTTGGAAGCAACCCAAGTGCCCATCAATGATAGACTGTATTAAGAAAATGTGGCACATATACACCATGGAATACTATGCAGCCACAAAAAGGATGAGTTCATGTCCTTTGTAGGGACATGGATGCAGCTGGAAACCATCATTCTCAGCAAACTATCGCAAGAACAGAAAACCAAACACCTCATGTTCTCACTCATAGGTGGGAGTGGAACAATGAGATCACTTGGACACACGAAGGGGAACATCACACACTGGGGCCTGTTGTGGGGTGGTGGGAAGGGGGAGGGATAACATTAGGAGATATACCTAATGTAAATGACAATTTACATTACATGCAGCACACCAACATGGCACATGTATACATATGTAACAAACCTGCATGTTGTGCACATGTACCCTAGAACATAAAGTATAATAAAAAGTTTTAAAATTCCATTTTTAATTTTGAATAATTTTAGATTCACATGCAGTTGTAAGGAATAATACAGAGACAGATCTTGTGTACCCTTTACCCAGTTCCCTCCAATGGTAATGCCTTGCAAAACTATAATTGAGTATATATATAATATAACTATATCATACAACTGAGTTATTGGCTTTAATATAGTCAAGATACAGTATATTTCCTTTTATTGTTTTTATTATTTTTTATGCAGGTGAGGTCTCACTATGCTGCACAAGCTAGTTTGAATTCTTGGACTGAAGGAATCCTCCCACCCCAGCCTCACAAAGTACTGGGTTTACAGGCATCAGCCAAGATCCAGTATATTTCTGACACCACCAGGATCTCTTATGTTGCCTTTTATGTCGATACCTACTTCCCTTCTCCCTTCCCCCATTCCCTAACTTCGACAACTGATTTATTGTCCATTTCTACAGTTTTATCATTTCAAGAATGTTATATGAATGGAATCAGTATGTAAACTTTTGGGATTAGCTTTTTTCTCCACTAAGTAGTGTCATCTGGAGATTCATTTAAGTTGTGGCATGTATAAATGTCCATTCTTTTTTTATTTTAGAGTAGTATTCCATGGCATGCATGTACCAAAATTTATTTAATCCATTCACCCAGTGAAAGGTAGCTGAATTGTTTCCAGATTTTAGCTATAATGAATTAAAGCTGCTATAAGCATTCACGTACAGGTTTTTCCATGAACATTGGTCTTTATGTCTTTGGGATAAGTGCCTAGGGATACAGTTGCTGGGTTGTATCGTAGTTGCATGTTTAGCTTTTTAAGAAACTGTCTAACTGCTTCTGCAGAGACTGTACCATTTAACATTCTCAATAGCCATCTGTGAGTGATACAGTTTCTCCACATTCTTGCTAGCATTTAGTGTCACTATTTTTCATTGTAGCCATTCTGATAGTTATGTAGTGATATCTCTTGTGCTTTAATTCATAATTCCCTGATTGCTAATCATGTTGAACATCTTTTCATGTGCTTATAGCCATCAATAGAATGTCTTATGTCTTTTGTCCATTCTGGAATTGGATTATTTTTCTACTGGTGAATTTTTTTTTCTTTTTCTTTTTTTATGGAGATAGGGTCTAACTCTTTTGCCCAGGCTGGAGTGCAGTGGTGCATCATAGCTCACTGCAGCCTTGAACTCCTGCACTCAAGAGATCCTCCTGCCTCAACCTCCTAAATAACTAGGACTACAGGCAAGCACCACCATGTCTGCCTAATTTTTAAACTTTTTTGTAGAGATGGGGTTTCACTATGTTGCCTAGGGTGGTCTTCAACTCATGGCCTCAAGAAATCCTCATCCGAAAGTTCTGGAATTACAAGTGTTAGCCACGGTGCCTGGTCTTTACTGGTTAATGTTGAGAGCTCTTTTTATATTCTATATATTAGTCCTTTCTTGGATATGTATTCTGCAAGTACTGGTTTATAGATTTCATTGTTTTGTATGTGTATGTAGGTCTGGATTTGGTTTCAGGACAATACTAGCATTATAAAATAAACTGGGAAGGGTTCCTTACTCTTCGATTTTCTGGAAGATATTGTGCAGAATCAGTGTAAATTCTTCTTGAAATATTTGGTAGAATTCTCCAGTGAAAATATCTAGGCCTGGAGATTTCTTTTTATGAGAGTTTTAAAATTATGAATTCAATTTCCTTAATAGTTATAGGGAGACTCAAATGTTCCTTTTCATATTGGATGAGTTTTGGTAGTTTATTTTATTTTTGAGAAATTGATTCATTTTATCCAGATTTCAAATTTATATGTATACAGTTGTTTGTAGTGCTCCCTATTATAGTTTTGATGTCTATAGTGAATTCCCTATTTCTGATATTGGTAATATATGTCTTTTTCTTATTTTCTTTGTCAGTATTGCTGGAATTTTACTCAGTCTCCCTCCCTCCCTCCCTCCCCCCCCCCTTCCTTCCTTCCTTCCTCTTTCCTTTCCCCTTCCTCCCTCCCTCCTTCCCTTTCTTCCTCCCTCCCTCCCTCCCTTCACAGAGTCTTGCTCTGTTGCCCAGGCTACAGTGTAAGTGGCATGATCTTGGCTCACTGCAACCTCCGCCTCCCAGGTTCAAATGATTCTCCTGCCCCAGCTTCCTGAGTAGTTGAGATTACAGGCATGCACCACTACGCCCAGCTAATTTTTTTTTTTTTTTTTTTGTATTTTTAGTAGAGATGGGTTTCACCATGTTGGCCAGGATGGTCTCGAACTCCTGACATCAAATGATCTGCCTGACTCAGCCTCCCAAAGTGCTGGGATTACAGGTGTGAGCTATCATGCCTGGTCAGTTCTATCGTTTTTTTCTTCAAGTATTTTGCACTTTGTTGTTTGATATATGCACATTTGGGATTATTTCTTCTTGGTGGATTACTTTTTTATTATGACATAATATTTTTGGTTTTTTTTGATACAGGGTCTTGCTTTGTCACCCAGAATGGAGTACAGCAGTGCGATCTTGGTTGACTGCAACCGCTGCTTCTGGGGCTTAGGTGATCCTCCTACCTCAGCCTCCTGTGTAGCTAGGACTACATGCTCGGCTATTTTTTTTTTTTTTTTTTTGGTAGAGACAGAGTTTTGTCATGTTGCATAGGCACGTCTCGAACTCCTGGACTCATGAAATCTGCCTGCCTCTTACAGTGCTTGGATTTTACAGGCGTGAGCCACTTCGCCCAGATTATTATTATTTTTTTGAGACAGGGTCTGACTCTGTCACCCAGGCTGGAGTGCAGTGACACAATCACAGGTCACTGCTGTTCGACCTTCTGGCTGGAGCAATCCCTTCACCTCAGCCTACTGAGTAGCTGGGACTACAGATGGGCACCTCTGCTCCTGGCTCGTTTTTTATTTTTTGTAGAGACATGATCTCATTCTGTTGCTCAAGCTGGTCTTCAAATCCTAAATTCAAACAATTCTCCCACCTTGACCTCCCAAAGTGTTGGGATTACAGGTGTGAGCCACTGTACCTGATTGAAGCCCATTTTAAATGATATTAGTTTAGCACTCTTCTTTTGATTAATGCTAGCGTGCTATTTTTTCTATCATTTTACTTTCAAACTGTTATACATAGGATATAGTTGGTTTATGTTTTCTTAATCCACTATGCCAATCTCTGTCTTTTAATTGGGGTATTTACACCAATTACTTTTAATATAACTATTGATACATTAGGAGCGAAGTCTGCCATTTTGTTTTTTGATTTTTTATTTGTACTTTCTGGTTTTTGTTTCTCTATTTTTCTTTTCCCTGTCTTCCTGGGGATTACTTGAACAATTTTTAGAACTTTATTTTGATTATCTATAGTATTTATTTCTTATTTTTATTTCTAAGTTTTAGTTTTCTTTATATATAGTATTTTCATGTGTATCTCTTTGTATAGACCTTTGAGCGAAAGGTAATATGTTATATATACATAACTTATCTCAGTCTACTAATGTCATCATTCAAATTGTTTACTCCTATAGGTAAATGGGTATCTTTTTATTTTTTTAACAGAATTAATCTTTTAGATAATTTATAGGTTCATAGCAAAATTGAGCAGAAAGCACAGAGTTTTCATATAATGCATTCTCATATATACTGCATATATACACCCACTATCAACATTGAACATTAGAATGGTATGTTTTGTTACATCTCTTACTGTTTTAAGATTTTTGGAGGGGCCGGGCACAGTGGCTTACACTTGTAATCCCAGCACTTTGGGAGGTTGAGGTGGGCAGATAACCTGAGGTCAGGAGTTCGAGACCAGCCCGGCTAACATGGTGAAACCCTGTCTCTACTAAAAATACAAAAACTAGCCGGGTGTGGTGGCACATGCCTATAGTCCCAACTACTAGAGAGGCTGAGGTGGGAAGATCACTTGAACCTGGGAGGTAGACGTTGCAGTGAGCTGAGATCACGCCACTGCACTCCAGCCTGGGCGACATACAGGCAACACCCTGTATCAAAAAGAAGAAAACAAAAAAATTTTTTTTGATCTTTAATTTGCAGAAGTTTGACTATTATATGTATATTCCTGTAGGTTTCTTTGGGTTTGTGCCATTTGGGGTTCACTCAGCTTCTTGAATTTGTATGTTTATATCTTTTTTGTCAAAGTTGGTAAGTTTTCAGCTATTATTTATTTATTCAACTACTTTTTCATTCATGCCTTCTTTTTTCTTTCCCTCCAGAACTGTGATGACAAGAATGTTAGAACTTTTGTTATAGTCTCACAGGTCCCTAAGGACTTGTTCATTTTCTTCCCTATTTTCTCTCTATTGTTCATATTGAAAAATTACTTTTTCTTTTTTTTTCTTTTTTTTGAGATGGAGTCTCACTTTGTCGCCAGGCTGGGGTGCAGTGGCACAATCTTGACTCATGGCGACCTCCACCTCTCAGGTACAAGCGATTCTCTTGTCTCATTCTCCTGAGTAGCAGGGACTACAGGCACGTGCCCCACACCCAGCTGATTTTTGTATTTTTAGTAGAGATGGGGTTTCACCATGTTGGCCAGGATGGCCTCGATTTCTTGACATGGTGATCGCCTGCCTTGGTCTCCCAAAGTGCTGGGATTACAGGCATGAGCCACCGTGCCTGACCCCAACTGAATTTTTTTTTTTTTTTTTTCCAGACAGAATCTCGCTGTCACCCAGGCTGGAGTGCAGTAGCACGATGATCTTGGCTCACTGAAACCTCTACCTCCTAGGTTCAAGGAATTCTTGTGCCTCAGACTCCAGAGTAGCTAGTATTACAGGTGTGTGCCATCACGCCTGGCTAATTTTTGTATTCTTAGTAGAGGTGGGTTTTTGCCATGTTGGCCAGGCTGGTCTCGAACTCCTGACTTGAAGTGATCCACCTGCTTCAGCCTCCCAAAATGCTGGGATTACATGCATGAGCCACTGTGCCTGGCCAGATTGAATAATTTCTATTGTTTTATCTTCTAGTTTACTTATTCTTTCCTTTGTTCCTTTTATTCTGTTGTTTTCTTTTAAATCATTTTTTTACCTGACTCACCAAACCAAATTCTGCTATTGAGTTCATCCGAGTTTTGTTTCATATATTGTATTTTTTAATTCTAAAATTTTAATTTGATTTTTCTTCATTTTCTTTATCTTCCATTTCTTTACCTAGACTTGATTTCTTTGCTGAGATTAAAAAAAAAAAATTGTTCAAGCATGTTCACAATTGCTCATTGAAACATTTTTATGAAAACTGCTTTACAATCTGTGTTAGGTAGTTCCATTATCTATGATATCTTTTTTTTTACATTCCTTTTGAGATCTCCCTGGTTCTTGGTATGATGAGTGATTTTCAATGGAAACCTGGACATTTTGAATATTGTGTTTTGAGACTCTGGATTTATTGAAACCTATGTTTCAATTGGCTTTTGCTGATAACACTGCAGCAAAGGAAGGGAATACCACCTTGTTACTGCCAGGTAGTCTGTGAATTGTGGCTCCTAACTAGGCCTCTAATGATACGTCCCACACTGGAAGGAGTATTAGTACCTATCAGAGGCCCAGCTGAGCTGGAGAGTACTGAACTTACAGATGTTAGAGTAGTCAATTAAAGCAACAAGCCAAAATGAAAGTAACAGTCAAGTCTTTAATCACTTCCTGTGTTAGCATAGACAAGACGTTAAAAAGAAAGTGCTGCCTCCTCTGGCTGTTTTGCTCCATGGAATTGTGTCCGGAATTGGTGGGTTCTTGGTCTCCTGACTTCAATAATGAAGCCGTGGACCCTTGTGGTGAGTGTTATAGTTCTTAAAGATGGTGCGTCTGGATTTTCTTCCTTCTGGTGGGTTCATGGTCTGGCTGACTTCAGGAATGAAGCTGCAGACCTTCTCCGTGAGTCTTACATCTCTAAAAGGTGGCACGTCTGGAGTTGTTCATTCCTTCCAGCGGGTTCATGGTCTCCCTGGCCTCAGGAATGAAGCTGCAGACCTTCGCGGTGTTACAGGTCACAAAGGCGGCGAGGACCCAGAGTACACAGGAGCAAGTTTTATCCTGAGAGTGAAAAACACCAAGCTTCCACAGAGTGGAAGAGGACCCTAGCGGGTTACCGCGGCTTCCACGGGGTCTCCTTTTATTCCCTTATCTGGCCTCACCCACATCCTGCTGATTGGTCCATTTTACAGAGAGCTGATTGGTCCATTTTACAGAGTGCTGATTGGTCCGTTTTGACAGAGTGCTGATTGGTGCGTTTACAAACTTTTAGGTAGACACAGAAGTTCTCCAAGTCCCCACCCGTCCCAGAAGCACAGCAGGCTTCACCTCTCACTGGCACTGGCCGTGGGACTTTGCAGCACCTAGCCTGGGCACTGGGCAGCCCAGAAGGAGCTGGTGCCAGACAACCAAGAGGAAAGGAGGGGAAATGAGAACAAGACTGAGACCCGCCATCGTGGCGAACGACCCCGCCAAGAGGGAACAGTCCACGGACAGGACCTAGCCTCTGATCAAGCTCAGCAGGCGCCGGCGCCAGCCGCGCTGAGTGGGGGGCTTGCGGAGGCCCTCTCACCTGGAACCCGCGCCGGTACGCGCAGCCCCGGCTCCCGCTCACGCCTCTCTCTTCACTCTCCCCCCAACCCGACCAGGGGGAGCCGACTCCGGCCTCGGCCAGCCCCAGAGAAGGGCCCTCATAGCAGAGTGGCAGGCTGAAGGGCTCCTCAAGCGCGGCTAGAGCAGACGCGGAGGCCGAGGAGGCAACGAGAGGGAGCGAGGGCTGCTAGCACGTTGTTACCTCTCAGAACGGCACATGAGTTGAGGGCCAGGTGGATAAGCACAGAAGTGGTGGTGTCTCACTGCGGAACAAAAGGCTACTGTAGTTTTATGGGCCCAGGGGGCCGGGGGGGATGCAGAAGGGAAAGGAGTAGGAGTGAAAAAGTACCAAGTACCTTTTTTGAGAGGGAATTTTGCTGTTTCACCCAGACTGGAGTGAAGTGGCACGATATCTGCTCACTGCAACCACTGCCCCGCCGGGTTCAAGCAATTCCCCTGCCTCAGCCTCCCGAGTAGCTGAGATTATAGGCACCCACCAACAGGGCCGGCCAATTTTTGTATTTTTTGTAGAGACAGGTTTCACCATGTTGAGCAGACTGCTGTCGAACTTCTGAGCTCAGGCATCCGCCTACTTCGGCCTTGCTAAGTGCTGGGATTATAGGCATGAGCCACCGTGCCCGGCCGAATCAAGCACTTAAGGCAGAGTGCAGGAAAATGTCTTCAAGCTTCTTCGGTAAGGATACCTCAAAATGAAGGAGCCTGGGCTTGGAATGCAGATATACATAAAAGCATGGCTGGTCAGGGAGAATTGAATCCTTGGCTCTAATTCCCTTCACAGTTTGCAGTGTATTGGTTGTGCATCAAATCTGGTGTGAGGAGAGCATCTTTCCTCTTTGAGGCCTGCTAGGTAAAGCCTTTGTAATTATCTATGGTTGTGCCTAAAAAAAAATCACACATAGGATTTTGACTGCAACCAGGCGCCTTAGTGGTTTATTATAGTAGAGGCTTTTTCATATTCCTCACACTAATGACGACTAAAAACCCTGAACATTGTATGTAAAGCAAACATAAAACTCTGGAAGGTAGAAATAAGAAGGCTGACTGGCTAGGAACCTCAGGACTCAAGGAAAATACGGTTATAAGATCCCTGGATTTTCTTTTTGTCTCTTGTATCCTAGATTTAGAGCTGAAGAAGTCAGCGCTCCTCACTTGGCTTCTACTGACACCATGGCAGGTGTGGCCTCATTGCCTCTGGGTGATAGTGAAAGCCCTGACACTCTGCTGGGCATCCTCTGGCACCACCGCAGTGGGGAAAGGGAAGGTTGCTTCATTACTGCTAGGCTGGGAGTTAAAGTTCCCCTCACGCTGTGAAGAGGAAAGTCTAGCTTTCTTTGCTGGCACAGTAGGGGTGGGGCACAACTTTTTCTGTGGGTTTGTTTAGAATAGCTATTTTCTATAAGTTTTCTACCCTGCTAGGCTGCACCTTTCCCGGTTTTTTGGCTAGAAGTAGCTGACTTTTGTGGGGCTTTTTAGTCTATACACATTGGTGTTTCCCAGTTACTGACTTCTTCAGGTCTAAATCTGGAATACATGAGACAAAAAGAAAATCCAGGGATGTCATCACTATATTTTCCCTTGAGTCCTGAGGTTCCTAGCCTGTCCGCCTTCTTTCTACCTCCCAGAGTTTTATGTTTGTTTCATTATTTTTTATTTTTATTTTTTATTTGAGATGGAGTCTCGCTCTGTCGCCAGGCTGGAGTGCAGTGGTGCAATCTCGGCTCACTGCAACCTCCGCCTCCCGGCTTCAGGAGATTCTCCTGCCTCAGCCTCCCAAGTAGCTGGGACTACAGATGTGCACCACCATGTCCAGCTAATTTTTGTATTTTTAGTAGAGACGGGGTTTCCCTGTGTTAGCCAGGATGGTCTCGATCTCTTGACCTCGTGATCCACCCGCCTCGGCGTCCCAAAGTGCTGGGTTTACAGGCATGAGCCACCGTGCCTCTCCTGTTTGTTTTATATATAATGTTTAGGGTTTTTTGTTGACATTAGTGTGAGGAATATGAAAAAGTGTCTACTACATAATTCCAGAAGTCAACGTCTTTTTCTTTGCATTTTTAAAATTTAAACAATCAAATTAATAAAATACTAAAAATTAAATGGAAACATTTATGGGAAAGGCAATTACCCTTATCTCACTTCTGCACACTTCTAGTATTGTTTCTTAGACAAGAACACTGTAATCATGTGTTTCCAGGTATTTGGGGGTTTATCTCCATATAGTTAAATATGGTAATACACTTGTTCATTATTTTGAAATGTATAACCTCTAAACGTTATTGTGCTGTGTTACAAAATAATTTAATTTGGTTGCATTGCCCTCGTCTTTATTCTTCTCTCAATTTTATTGGCATATATCATTAATCTTCAGTTCTATGGTTTACCTATGTAACATCAAGTTACAGTCACACGGTCACTGTATCGATTCATGGGCAGGTCTTCACACTCGGTACTATGAGTCCTCCTTTCCTTTCTTCCACCATTTTCCTCCTCCTTCCATCTGACAACCTCTAACAGCTACACATTTACTTTACTCTTTTCCCTGCCACACTTTTACATAGTTTTATTTTAAAGCAATCTTGGTGTACTCAGTTTATGTGATGCCAGTTTATATGTGTTAAGCCATATAATAGTTAGGGTCCAGATAGGAGACAGAAATCACATCTGCTATTTAAACAGACAGAATCAGAAGAATTAGTAACAAAATATAAAGTTGTTAATCAGGTAACTGAAAGAGTAAAAAGTGAATTCTAATCATCAAGGAGGTAGCAACTATAGGAAGCAGCTATCACCCTTAAGACTGAGAGAATAAAGAGAAGATAGGAGAATTAGTAAAACTTAGAAACTTAGAATCTTAGAGGAAGGGCCCTGAAAAGCTGAAACTCAAACTACAGAGTTGAGGACACTGCTTGACTGGTGCTGGTGTGTTGCGGGGCAGGGGTGTGAGTGTGATAAGCCTGGTTTTGCGAATGTTAAAAAAACTGCACACAAGATTCAGCTGCAGCCATGGAAAGGAACTGCTGCAGCTGGGGGAAAGAAGTATTAATGGAATGATTCTCATAGGAATGGGAAGCAGACAAGAAGTACGTCTCTTCTTCCTCCAGCCTGTAGTCTCCCTTCAGCGCCTTCAAGGGTCAGCTGGCAAAGCAGAACTGTGGTTTGCAGGGTGCCAGGTGCAGCATCACAAAACAGGTTAAAGAAGAGGGTATTTTCATGTTGTTTCACATCTGTTTTTGATGAGGACTGTGTATTTTATTTCTTTTCTGTAAATTCAACTTTCATTAAAGTGTGTGTGTATACATATGTATGTACATACACTTTTAAAGTGTGTGTGTGTGTGTATATATATATATTTCCTTTAAATATCTACTTAGGCCAGGTGCAGTGGCTCATGCCTGCAATCCCAGCACTTTGGGAGGCCGAGGCGGGCAGATCACTTGAGGTCAGGAATTCAAGACCAGCCTGGCCAACATGGTGAAACCCCGTCACTACTAAAAATACAAAAATTAGCTGGGCATGGTAGTGGGTGCCTGTAATCCCATCTATTTTGGAGGCTGAGGCAGGAGAATTGCTGAGGTGGAGGTTGCAGTGAGCCGAGACCGTGCCATTGCACTGCAGCCCCAGCAACAAGAACGAAACTCCGTCTCAAAAAAAAACAAAAAAAAAAAAAAAAAAAAAACTACGTATTTTATAAATTGTGTGTGCAAAATACGTATACCACTCTATGAACAGATTCAGTTTATTTTAACCCATATTCAGCTACTCTAAGAATTTTAAATTTCATTTATTAGTGGCAGCCTGAAGGGCGTAAGGAGTGCAAAGAAAGACTGAGTTACTTGAGGTAGGACGCGATACAGGATATCAAAAATATATCTACATATTCATTATTTCTCAGTTTGGCCCTCAATGCCATCTGATGTTTCCTTGGACCATTAACTACTCACTTCTATAGGGAATGCTTAGTTCAAACATGTATGCCCATGTTGGCAGAAGATTCTTTGTCTTAGAAGCATTTGAGACAGTAGCAATGAATCATGCTACCTCTAAGTAATTTTTTTTTTTTCAGAGATGAGCCATGGAGCCAACCCTTAGCTAAATATTCTGAAAAAACAAAAAAAAAAAAACAAAAAAAAAAAAGGAGAGAAGCATCTCCCTTGGAAATGGAAGGGAAAGATGAAATCTGAGATAAAGATGAAATAATCTAGGTTTATGAGCTTATGAGCTTTCTTCTCAATGGTCAGGAAAATAGGGAATGAGGACATTTTGCTTCATTTTGGATGTTTTATTTTATTTAATCTATTAGATCAAATGAATGGCCTCCTCCCAATGCATACATTTTCCATGTATTTGATGGTATTAGATGAAAGAATAATAAATGCCCAGGTGAATCTAAAGAAAGAGAGTTCACATAACACTGCTTACTCAACCTCTATAGGAGTGTGGAAGGAAAATGTGCAAAGTAAAATGCATCAACAATTTAGAACTTCATGAAGTGGCAAAGCGTAATTGATTGAGGAAGCTCTTTGACTTTTAGGCCGTGGAAGTCACTCTAGGTATCTCGAGAAATGGGGATTGATATGGTTAGGCTTTCTGTCCCTACCCAAACCTCACCTTGAATTACAGTCCTCATAATCCCCATAATTCCCATGAGTCAAGGGAGAGGCCAGGTAGAAATAATTGGATCATGAGGGCGCTTTCGCCCATGCCATTCTCATGATAGTGAGTTCTTATAAGATTTGATGGTTTTATCAGGGGCTCTTTCCCCTTCCCTTGGCACTTCTCCTTCCTGCTGCCTTGTGAAGAAGGTGCCTTGCTTCTCCTTTGCCTTCCACTGTAATTGTAAGTTTCCTGAGGCCTCTCCAGCCATGCTGAACTGTGAGTCAATTAAACTTTTTTCATTTATAAATTACCCAGTCTTGGGCAGTTATTTTTATTTTTTATTTTTTGAGATGGAGTCTCCCTCTGTTTCCCAGGCTGGAGTTCAGTGTCACAATCTCAGCTCACTGCAGCTTCTACCTCTAGGGTTCAAGAGATTCTTCTACCTCAGCTCCTGAGTAGCTGGGATTACAGGTGCATACCAGCACGCCTGGCTAATTTTTGTATTTTTATTAGAGACGGGGTTTCTCTACTTTGCTCAGGCTGGTCTCGAACTCCTGACCTCAGGTGATCCACCTTCAGCCTCCCAAAGTGTTGGAATTACAGGCGTGACCCACTGCGCCCCGTGGGCAGTTCTTTATAGCAGTATGAAAACGAACTAATAGGAATATTTTATTTTATTCTTTATTTTAAAAAGCCTCCATTTTTAAATTTTTAAAGTTTTCATTTTTAATTTAATTTAACTTTTTTTTAAAGGGGGTCTGGCTCTGTAGCCCAAACTGGAGTGTAGTGGCATGACCTTGGCTCACTGCAACCTCTGCCTCCTGGTCTCAAACAATCCTTCCATATCAGCCTCCTGAGTAGCTGGGACTACAGGCCCACACCACCACACAAGGCTAATTTTTGTGTATTTTGTAGAAATGGGATTTGGCCCTGTTGCCCAGTCTGGTCTAGAATTCCTGAGCTCAAGGGAACTATCTCTGAAAGTGTTGGAATTACAGGCATGCGCCATTGCACCCAGCACGTTTTCTATTTTTTTAAAAAAGCTTTATTAAGGGATAATTGATATACAAAAAGCTGCACATATTTAATGTGTACAATTTTATTAGTTTTTGCATATGCAAACACTGGCAATAGCATCACCATAATCAAGGTAATAGACATATTCAACACCTTCCGAAGTTTCATTGTGTCCCTTTGGGTTTTTTCCCTAAAGAATACATATCTACTCTCTTAAGAATTTTGGAGACTACAACATGATATACATTATGATGTATAGCAGGCTCCTAGAGCGTTTTCATCTGACATAACTGAAACTTTATACCTATTTAACGACAGGTTCTCAAGGAAATGGGATATTTTACAGATATATGTGACAACAAAAAGATCAAGGATCTCATAGGATTTCTTGAATGAATAAAGACTAACTTTTTAAAATTAGCACCTCAGGTGCATCAGGCCCTGTGCCAGATAGTTTATACCCAGCTCATTTAACTCTCCTGAAACAAAACAAAACAAAACAAAATTAAGACAGCATTATTAACCTCATGTCTGAGGCTGAGATATTGTGACTTGATCATAGTTACGAAGCAGGACATGGGAGAGGAAGTGCAGTGTTTGTGATTCCAGTGGCCAGTCTTCTCAACTGGCCCCCTTATATTAATTCCAAGCCTTTAATAACAGCCACCGATACTGAATATATTGGTGAATATAATAGTGAATTCTCTTGCCTCTAGTATTCAAGATAGCCATGGTGATTTAGTTGAACATAAATGAATTATATATATACACGAAAGCTAGTATATATTCTAACAATAATTACTAACTTTAAAGGATAATCAGAACTCTATTCTGTTTGCACTTACTATCTTATCCTATTAAGGTGAAATCATTTCAGATTATTAAATATGACATTAATGTAGAAATAATTTTATGGCATTTTGCCTTTATATGAAGTAAAAATTATTTGTAAAAAGAGGGATAATCATGTCACAACCTTTATGCAATACATATAGTGGGTGGAAAATGACATTTTAGTTTTAATTAGAATAATCTGAGATTCCTCCTGAGAAGTTTGCCTAAGGTCACAGAACTACGCAGAGATAGAAATACAGCACACGAATCTCTATTTCTAGCCCAATGATCCACTTAGTTAAAACAGGGCTTATGCTATTCATAAAGCAATGTCATCAGTCACAAATCTAGTTAAGTAAGAGAGGAGTAAAAATTAGATATTAGGAGAAACAACCATTTATGTAATAAATGTCAACCAACCTTTCTTTTTAAACTAATTTCATAATATTATGTATCCATTTCTTAGAAGAAAAGTTTTATAAATTTAGGAAAATAATATAACTATTTTTGATTATCAGTTTCCTTGGTTGGAATGAAATTGCATTTAGAGTTAATTTTGTAAAGCTTCAATGGTGTCTCTAAAATTAGATGTCAAATAATAATAGATTATTATTAATTACACAGATCTCCATGATAATGCATAACCTCTGTAATGTATGGTGTTGCTTTATATTTTATTAATATGAGTGTTCAACACTGGTATTTTAATTCAGAAACTGTTTTTACTTTTTCAGGATTTGTATAATGGCTTATAGGGATTATGATACCCCCTATATTATTCTCATTTTATTGACTTATTTTAGCAAATGATTTTATGATTAATTTCTCCTTTCTAACTTGCCCTCATTCCTTTTCTTTTCTTTTTTCCTTTTTTCTTTCTTTCTTCTTTTTTTTTTTTGAGACAGAGTCTTGCTCTGTTGCCCAGGCTGGAGTGCAGTGGCACGATCTCGGTTTGCATAGGGTTCAAGTGATCCTCCTGCCTCAACCTCCTGAGTAGCTGGGATTACAGGCTTGTGCCACCATGTCCCAGCTAATTTTTGTATTTTTTTTTTTTTTGAGACGGAGTCTCGCTCTGCCGCCCAGGCTGGAGTGCAGTGGCCGGATCTCAGCTCACTGCAAGCTCCACCTCCCGGGTTCACGCCATTCTCCTGCCTCAGCCTCCCGAGTAGCTGGGATTACAGGCGCCAGCCACTTCGCCCGGCTAGTTTTTTTGTATTTTGTAGTAGAGACGGGGTTTCACCGTGTTAGCCAGGATGGTCTCGATCTCCTGACCTTGTGATCCGCCCGTCTCGGCCTCCCAAAGTGCTGGGATTACAGGCTTGAGCCACCGCGCCCGGCCTAATTTTTGTATTTTTAGTAGAGGCAGGGTTTCACCATGTTGACCAGGCTGGTCTTGAACTCCTGAGCTCAAGTGATCTGCCCACCTCGGCCTCTCAAAGTGCTGGGATTACAGGTGTAAACCACTTCGCCCGACCTGCCATCATTTCAAGTCTCTAAAAACAATCCTGAAAATTCATTATTTTAAGTTTTTCTCTTTACCTTTAGTATAAGAAGAAATAAAAACTCATTTTATTTCTACTTGTTTTGTTTGCTTACCCAGAAATATTTCTACGTAAGATATTTTATTTTAGAGTTTTTAATTGCCAAATGTTCATTGAACACTTGCACATTTGATGGCGCTTAAGTATTTTGGCACAATTTTTTTTTTTCTTTTTTGAGACAGAGTCTCACTCTGTCACCCAGACTGGAGTGCAGGGGTACCATTTTTGTAGACCCAGAGTCTGACCATGTTGCCTTGGTTAGCTCAAACTCCTGGGCTCAAAGGATCCTCCCTCCTCGGCCTCCCAAAGTACTGGGATTACAGGTGTAAGTCACTATGCCTGGCCTTAGCACAATATTAAGCACTTCATAAGGCCTCAATACAAATTCATTTTATTTTTATTACCATTACTAGTGTGAACAGTGCAATATAACTATAGATCAAAGTCTCTCTCTTCAAGGACAGATCTTAAAATTCAGTAATGGAGGAGAAATGGCATTTAGAAAGAAGAAGACACACAAGCCAAGGCTGCGTCCTAGTGTAACTTATCTCTGATGCCTTTGCCTACTTTCTCCTTATCCGCTATCCCCTTTACTTGATAACTAACAGAACCGAAAACTGAAAGTAACTGGGAGAATGTCTGCATAAATGTTAGCTCACAGTGTAATTCCTGGTGCTTGGGAAAATTCCAAGTCATGAATATAGACTTTGACCAAGAGATCTTTGGGACAGTCAATATTATTCTTTAGAGAGCTGGCAAAATTTCTAGTCAATTTTAAGAAGAGGCCCTTGGAGTAATTCTGGAGTCCCGAGGCTACTTCAGAGATGAGATGTACTGTAGTTGTGTGTCTGAAAAATAATCCAGATAACTGTAGGCACAATTTACATTTCCTACTAACTCAATAGGCGTCTCTAAAAATCCCCAGGAAATAGTCTGGACTGACATTTCTGGCCTAGCTTTATGCCAAACCTCATTGCTTAGGAATTGGAGAAAAACTGGTTTTACTCTGAGGAAGTGGTATGTTTGGAGCATGAGGCAGTAACCATTTAACAGCATGTGGGGTCATTAAGATTTCATTAGTTTTTTCTGTGCTACCCAAGTCCAGCAATTTTTTTTCAACACCTATTAAGTGCCCAATACCATACTAAATACTTGGTTAAAACACATGTCATAGGTTCTTGTCCTTGACTAGCTTAACAATTTCAAAGGAGCAGGTTTTAAACTGTGTTCATTGCACTTTATGATTCCAAGAAAGAAGCCCCAGAGCCAATACTGGGGTTGGTATAATTTTAGAATTGCACCTAGCACATAATAAATGCCCAAATTGTATTAGCCTTGTGGGTTTACGGTTCAACTGAAAAACTTTTATTGGCTTTATACAGTTGATTTATATTTATATATTGATCTTCTGAATAAGATTTTAGTTGAAAAAAGGTTCTGCTGCTAAACAAAGTTTGAAAAACTAATGATCTCAGGTATCTCATTTCAGAGTCTTATTAAAAGTTAATATAAACGTTCCATAAAGACTTTCCTCAATTTTATAATATTTATAATATTTATAATATTATAGAATCCCACTTTTGATTCGGCCGGGCGCGGTGGCTCAAGCCTGTAATCCCAGCACTTTGGGAGGCCGAGACGGGCGGATCACGAGGTCAGGAGATCGAGACTAACACGGTGGCTAACACGGTGAAACCCCATCTCTATTAAGAAATACAAAAAACTAGCCGGGCGAGGTGGCGGGCGCCTGTAGTCCCAGCTACTCGGGAGGCTGAGGCCAGAGAATGGCGTAAACCCGGGAGGCGGAGCTTGCAGTGAGCTGAGATCCGGCCACTGCACTCCAGCCTGGGTGACAGAGCGAGACACCGTCTCAAAAAAAAAAAAAAAAAGAATCCCACTTTTGATTAAATGAATGTCTACAAAAAGTCAAAACATTTTGACAAATATGTATACTTTACTGAGTTTAGAATGGGCCAATTATAGATAATAGGAAAAAAGACTTAGCCATCAACATTATGATACTTTATATGTGTCAAACCTGTACCCGTTTTTGTGAACATTATAAAAGTTAACACGTATTGACTGTCAGGTACTATTCTGAATCATCTTAAAATATTTTATGTCATTGTATCTTCATAGCCATATTAAGAGACAGGTACTATTTTATAGATGAGGTAATACCTTATTATTTTATTTTACTTTTTTTTTTTTTTTTTGAGATGGAGTCTTGTTCTGTTGCCCAGGCTGGAGTGCATAGCGCTATCTTGGCTCACTGCAACCTCCGCTTCCTGGGTTCAAGCAGTTCTCCCTGCCTCAGCCTCCTGAATAGCTAGGATTACAGGCACTCACCACCACGCCCAGCTAATTTTTGTATTTTTAGTAGAGGTGGGGTTTCGCCATTTTGGCCAGGCTGATCTTGAACTCCTGACCTCAAGTGATCTGCCCACCTCAACCTCCCAAAGTGCTGGGTTTACAGGTGTGAGCCACCACACCTGGCTGAGGTAATACCTAAAGACCGTAAATATTTAACATGACCCAAATCATGTAGCAAGAAAGTCTCAGAGTTTGTATAAAAACACAAGGCCATCTGAGCTATTAAGTATTATTATCCCAATTTTATAAATGTGGGAACTGGGATCAGAATTTTTGTCTTAGATTATAAAGCTATAAACGATCAGAGCTGGAATTTAAAATAAGATCATCTGACCCCAAATCTGGTATTTAAGAACTGCCATAATGGTTAGAAATCATTAAAACTTAGCAAAATATAAATTGGTTGTTTCTGACAATTGTGTAAAGTGAATACTTGATCAAGAAGTTTAGATACATGTAAAACTATCTTAAAAAGCCTGAATAGACTGAATAGATTACATTTGGTGGTTATTAATGTATCTAAAGAAAGATTACATTAATCTAAAGAAATATTTAACATCTTTGGTGAGATATATCCCCAAATATTTCATATATTTATGATATTACGAAAAATATTTTTGGTTGGGCGCAGTGGCTCACACCTATAATCTCAGTGCTTTGGGAGACTGAGGCAGGAATACCACTTGAGGGCAGAAATTTGAGATTAGCCTGGGTAACATAGCATGATCCTGTCTCTACAAAATATTTTAAAAATTAGCTGGGCATGCACCTATAGTCCTAGTTACTTGGGAGGCTGAGGCGGGAGGATCACTTGAGCCCAGGAGTTCGAGACTGCAATGAGCCATGATTGCACTATTGCACTCTAGCCTGGGCAATAGAGTGAGACTCCATCTCAAAGAAAAACAAATATATTTAAAAATACTTAATCCTGATTATTTGCTGCTAGTATATAGAAATACTTTAAAAAAAATTTTTTTTGTATATTGATCATTGCAATTGACTGGATGTTTATGTCTCCCCCATAAAAGTTAGTTGAAATTCTAACTCCTAAGGTTATGACATTAGGAGATGGGGCCTTTGGTGATCCCCTCATGAATGGTATTAGTGTACTTATAAAAGGGACCCCAGAGAGCTTGCTTGATCCTTTTGTTATATGGAATTCCAGGGAGAAGATGTCCATCTATAAGGAAGTGGTCCCTCACCAGACACTGAATCTGCTGGTATCCTGATCTTGAATTTATCAACCTCCAGAACTGTGAGTAATAAACTGTTGTGTATAACCTACTTGATAGTATTTTTTAATAGAAACCTGAACAGACTAAGATTTCTATCACAAATAGAAATCTTACTAAGCTCACATATTAGTTCTAGATTTTTTTTGGTAGATTCCATATATTAATATTATCTATTTCTTTTTGAGTAAACTTTGGTAATTCGTATTTTTTGAGGAAATTTAAGTTAACACATTTGTATCAAAGTGTCCGTGATTGCATTTTAAGTTGTACATAATTTATCTATTGCTATGTAATAAATTACCACAAACTTAGTGGCTTAAAGCACACATTTATTATCTCTGTTTCTGAGCATCTCCTAGGAGTCTGGGCATGGCTTAGCTAGGTCCTTCGCTTAGGGTCTCACAGGCTGCAATTAAAGTGTCATCTAGGACTGGATTCTTATTAGGGAAATATATTCCTCCAAGCTCTAATGGGTTGTTGGCAAAATTCATTTCCTTGTGGTTGTAGGACTCATGGCAGCTTGCTTCTTAAAAGCCAGCAATGGAGAGAGAGAGAGAGAGAGAGAAAGAGAGAGACTAGCAAGTCTCTCATGTAACCTGATACATGTAAACACGTATATCTCATTGCCTTCACCACTGTGGGGCCTGGCAAGCATAAAATCTACAGGATAGGTTGGCAGGCTGGGGAGCCAGGAAATAGTTGATATTGCAGCTTGATTCTGAAGGCAGTTTGGAAATAAAATTTCTTATTTTTTGGGGTACCTCAGTTTTTTCCTAAGACCTTCAGTTGACTGGATGAGCCCCACCCACATTATGGAGGGTAATCTGCTTTATCAAAAGTCTACTTATTTAAATGTTAATCTCATCTTTAAAAAAAACAAAAAACCCTTCATAGCTACATTTAGGTTGGCGTTTGCCCAAATATCTAGGTACTATGGCCTAGTCAAGTTGACACATGAGATTTATCGTCACATCACCCAGCTAATTTCCAGATTGCTCAATTATTAACTTCTCATTTCCAATGACCTGCCTGCTCCAATTATATATCTATTCCAAAATTACATTCAGAGCCTGAAAATCACCAGGCAGGATCTACTCCAAAGTCACTAATTCAAATAGTCCACTTCCTGACCAAAGTCCCTTATTATTTCAGCTTATGTGTTCAAGTACTTTTATAGTAAAAGTTTTTAGAAGAGATAAGAATCTTCAGGCCCTTGATTCTTACTCTTTCCTCTATCAGTCAGGGCTCTTCCTTATCTATCTTGGATGTCATGGTCAAGTTCTTAAATTACTCTCTTGTAAAAATATTAAACATTATTTTTCTATCTTTCCATCATATCTTCTTGGTGAAAGCAACATGGGGTGAATCCACATATTTTCTCCAAGCTTGCTTCTGGCTATCTGAAAACTACTGGAGAAAAGACACAAGAGTGCAGAATTCACTAAGAATTTATGTTCAACAGGCTCAATGGTTTTCAGTTGCCTGACAGCTATGTATTTCGTTCATTAGCTAAATTTCTCACTTTAAATTGACTAAAAAAAATACACTCTCATCAAACTTCCACATCCACCTTCACCTTGTCACTCTCATAGTATTTTTTCACCTCCTACGTCTTCAAGAAAACAAGAGCTCCTCTACAGCTAGCAGCAAGAGTTCTAGTTGCTGCTCACGCCTTCATGCTTAGCAGTAGTAATGGCTGCTTACAGTTGCTCGTCACTGGGAGTTTTACTCCTCCTTGTCAGTTGCCTTAATCCCTTTTCACATGTTGGTAAGTACTACCTTCATTAAGCTTTCTTTGATTAAACCTTTGGGTGTGCCATCTATTTACTTATGTAACCCTGACCAATAGAAAATCTTAAATCAGCCTTTTGCCCTGTCATCATCACTGTATGCTCCAGTTGCATACATTTTAACACAGACTTCTCTAGAGCTAAACCAGATATTAGGCCAAAGGTGAAAGACGTGGCACAATTTTCACCTACATGCCCATGGCTGATATTATAGATCATGGCATGTATTCCTACTGATCCTTCCCGCTTACAGCTAGGCAATTCATGAATAGATTGGTTTAAATTTTGCCTTTTGCAAGTTGCATTCTTCCAAAGTAGTTTGCTTTTTACATAACCTCAAAATTTTCTGCCCTTGTCATTCTTAGTTTGATTAATGGACATGTTGTGATAGTTATAAACTTGTTATTTTTGTATTTATTAATTATTCACTTTTGAATTAACCTGTACCTTAGTTTTGTAACTAATTGCTTTTTTTTTTTTTTTTTTTTGAGACACATTTTTGTTCTGTTGCCCGGGCTGGAGTGCAGTGGCAAGATCATGGCTCATTGCAGCCTTGACTTCCTGGATTCAAGTAATCCTCCTACCTTAACCTCCCAAGTAGCTGGGACCACAGGCATGTGCCACCATGCCCAGCAATTTTTTTTTTTTTAATTTTTGGCAAAGATGAGGTCTCTCTATGTTACCCAGGCTGGTTTGAAATCCTGTGCTTAAACTGGTTTTATAACTAAGTCTTAATAATTGGAGAACTCTGAGTTTATCCTTGTGCATAAGAAGGACATAGGTATAGAAAAATTTATTGAATTTGCTTATGACAGGTTGGTATAAAAGTCCGATTACATTATAATAATGGGCTTATCAAATATTTATTAATATTGAATTATTATTTTTTTTAAACACAGTCTTGCTCTTGTCGCCCAGGCTAGAGTGCAATGGCACCATTTCAGCTCGTTGCAACCTCCACCTCTTGGATTCAAGTGATTCTCCTGCATCAGCCTCTCAAGTAGCTGGGATTACAGGCGCCCATCACCATGCCCAGCTAATTTTGTATTTTTAGTAGAAACAAGATTTCACCATGTTGTCCAGGCTGGTCTCGAACTCCTGACCTCAGGTGATCCACCTGCCTCAGCCTCCCAAAGTGCTGGGATTACAGGCATGAGCCACCACTCCCGGCTGGAATTTATGTTTTATTGTACATAATATTTATTTTTTGGATGATTGGGTAACAATGATGCCAGTTTGATGCAATCTCCATATGAAATGCCCCCAAACACAGTATCATTACCTTAAAGATTAGTAGAGATATGCATGTATTTACATTGCAACATTTACAGAAACCACATTTAGAAGACAGAGCATGCCTATGTTCATGTGGAGTCCTTGACTGTATTTCATCTTACATTAAGCCAGGAGGATGTCTACGGTTATCTAGCGAGCTGGCCTGCTCATTAAATGTCCTGGAGGTGCACTTTATCCATCTTTTGGTAGGACCTCTGCTATATTCCTACCTGTGTCCCTCCCACTTTCCTAGACTCCTGAAGAAGTTTACAGCTTATAAGAAAATGTTCTTGCCCTTCTGTTAACAGTGCACCTGCCCAGTAGACCAGATGCCCAGGGGTCCTGCCCCTGCCAACCAAGTTTTCTCATTTACCAGGCTTGAAGTTGAGGCTGTCTTTAGTGACATCAATACAAATGTCTCTGTCATTATTTACTTGTTTCATGGACTTGATTCAACTAACATGTATTTATTACCCTTTATATGCCAGGCCATCTTCATGATACTGAATATTAAAAGATAAACAAAATGAGGACTATTTTTGCAATAAATTTGAAGTCTATATCAAAATTATGTAGAAACACATTAACAGAGAATTAAGTCTATGTTAAGAACAAGAAAACCCTAAAAATGATTTAGTGTATTGGGAGGCTGAAATGGGAAGATCACTTGAGGCCAGGAGCTAAAGACCAATCAGTCTGGGCAACATAGCCAGACTGTATCTCTACAAAATAAATAAATAAATAAATAAATAAATAAATAAATAAATAAATAAAGCTGGGTGTGATGGCATGCACCTGTAGTCCCTGCTACACAGGAGACTGAGGTGAGAGGATTCCTTGAGCTCAGGAATTTAAGGCTGCAGTGAGCTATGATTGTGCCACTGTACTCCAGCCTGGGTGACAGAGAGAGATTCCATCACTAAAAAATAGAAAATAATGGCCGGGCGCAGTGGCTCATGCCTGTAATTCCAGCACTTTGGGAGGCTGAGGCGGGTGGATCACCTGAGGTCAGGAGTTCGAGATCAGCCTGCCCAACATGGTGAAACCCCGTCTCTACTGAAAATACAACAAGTAGCTGGGCGTGGTGGCAGGCACCTGTAATCCGAGCTACTTGGGAGGCTGAGGCAGGAGAATAGCTTGAACCTGGGAGGTGGAGGTTGCAGTGAGCCAAGATCGTGCCACTGTACTCCAGCCTGGGCGACAAGAGCGAAACTCCATCTCAAAAAAAAAAAAAAAAAAATTTGATATTGTCATGTGTTGCTAAATGATGCAGCTATATTCTGAGAAATGTGTCATTAGGTGATTTCATTGTATGAAAATCATAGAGTGTATTTACACAAACCTAGATGCTATAGCTTACTACACACCTAGGCTATAAGGTATAACATATTGCTCCGAGGTTACAAACCTGTATAGCACATTACTGTACTGAATACTGTAGGCAGTGGTAACACAATGATAAGTATCTGTGTATCCAAGCATAGAAGAGGTACAGTAAAAATATGGTGTAAAATATTTTTTAAAAATGAGGCCATGTGCGATGACTCATGGTTGTAATCCCATCACTTTGGGAGTCTGAGGCAGAAGGACCGCTGGAGCCTAGGAGCTTGAGACCAGCCTTGACAAGATAGGGAGACCCTGTCTCTACAAAAGTTTTTGAAAACTAGCCATGTGTCATGGCATGTACTTGTGATGTCATCTACTTGGGAGGCTGAAGTCTGAGGATTGCTTGAGCCCAGGAGGTTCAGGCTGCAATGAGTAGTGATCTTGCCACTGCACTTTAGCTTGGGTAACAGGAGCAAAACCCTATCTTAAAAGAAAAAAATATATGTTAAAAAAAATGGTACCATGAATGGAGCTTGCAAAACGGCAAGTTTTTCTGGGTAAGTCAGTGAGTGAGTGGTGAGTGAATGTGAAAGTCTAAGATATTACTGTACACTACTGTAGATTTTATACACATTGCACATTTAGGCTATACTAAATTTATTTTTCAAAATTATTCTTCCTTCAATAATAAATTAACCTGAGCTTACTATAACTTTTTTACTTTATCAACTTTATAATTTTTTCAAATTTTTTACTCTTTTGTAATAACACTTAGCTTAAAACACATTGTACAGTCAAACAAAAATATTTTCTTTCTTTATATCCTTATTCTAAAAGCTTTTTTTTCTATTTTTACATGTATTTTTTACTTTTAAAGCATTTTTGTTAAAAACTAAGACATAAGTACACACATTACCCTAAACCTATACAGGGTCAGGGTCATTGATATCATTGGCTTCCTCCTCCACATTTTTTCCCATTTCAAGATTTTCAAGGGCAATAACACACATAGAGCTGTCTGTCATCTCCTGTGATGACAATGCCTTATACATCCTGAAGGACCTGCCTGAATCGGTTTTACAGTTAACTTTTTTCTTTAATAAATAGTATACTCTAAAATAACAATTAAAAATATAGTATAGTAAATATATAAATAAGTAACATTTATTATCATCAAGTTTTATGTACTGTGCATAATTGTACATACTATACTTTTAGATGACCGGCAATGCAGTAGGTTTGTTCACACCAGTGTCCCTACAAACATGCGAGTAACGTGTTGCCTTGCAACATTATGACAGCTATGATATCACTAGGCAATAAACTGTTTTCAGCTTCATTATAATCTTTTCTTTCTTGCTTTCTTTTCATCGTCTTTTTTTTTTTTTTTTGTGAGACACAGTTTTACTCTGTTGCCCAGACTGGAGTGCAGTGGCTCCATCTTGGCTCATTGCAACCTCTACCTCCCAGGTTAAAGTGATTCTCATGCCTCAGCCTTCCGAGTAGCTGGGATTACAGGTGTAATTACAGGCATAATTACAGGTGTGCCACCATGTCCAGCTAATTTGTGTATTTTTAGTAGAGATGGGGTTTCACCATGTTGGCCAGGTTGGTCTCAAAAACTTCTGACTTCAAGTGATCCAGCCTCCTCGGCCTCCCAAAGTGCTGGGATTACAGGTGTGAGCCACCACACCCAGCCCATAATCTTTTTTTTTTCTATTAACAAGTCTTCCCACTTTTGTTTTCCATTTATCATGCTCATTTTTGTCAGAATCATAGCCTGCTTCTTTAAAATTGACAACCAAGATTCACTGGCAAACATCCTTTGTCCTTGGACCATATAATCCCAGCTTTTGCTCTTATGTGGGGTTTTTTTTTCCTCCCAAGCCCACAAGTTTCCTGGAGCCAACTTTTGCAGCTCAAAATTGTTCACATGATTTTATACTTTATGGCTTTGAGCCATGAACACTTGTACAATGTTGTTTTGCCACTTTCCATTTTATGTGGGGATTATTTCCTCCTGGAATACTCCTTTTGTATTAGCCAAAGGAGTGAAAGTTTGTGTTGATTTCTTAGATGGTGCATGGAGGGTTGTGGACATATTTGAGACACAGAGATGGACAGATGGCAAGATGAAGTTATCTTTTGAGATAAGAGGATTGAGCTCTGAATTGCCCAGGGTCCAATCAGCCTCAGGTGTAATTCTCCCTTCGTGCTTCCATAGGCCAAGAGTAGCTTGAGGGGGATGCAGAGCCTGCTAATGTATAAGGTAAGACCAGCCAAAGGCTAATGTCTGGGGGGTGTGGGAGGGGCTCCCAGATCAGGCATTCCCTTCCTCAGATGGGGATTCTGGCCTCCAGAGGAGGTGCTTGGTGAGGGCCCAGCCCTCACCAGCCACTCAGATCACCTGCCGCAGCACCTGCCTGTCACTCAGCACTTTTAACAGGTGAGAACACCCCTTCTGCCATAGACACACTTGGTATTATCACTGAATCCTCCACCCACCACAGTCCCCATCCAGACATCTTGCCTCCCTCATCACTTACCCTAATATTTGGCACCCACTTCACACTCGCCCTCTTCCAACAAGCCTCAGCCCCCTGATTCTGCAGCTCCTGAGGTCCTGTCATTCCCCCCACTTTGCAGAACCAGCCCCTCCACCCCAGCAGGAGACTCCAGCTGGAAGAGGAACCTTCTGAGCCGCCAAGGGAGGGGCAAATCTAAAGGGGAGCACCAATATTGAAAGCAGGAGCCACAACTGATGGGGATAAGGGTCCCCAAACTCCAGAGCAGCCTGGCCAGGGCTGGGGCTCTCAGGCAAGTACCTAAGACTGCCCATCATCACCCAGAACACCTCCTGAGTCCTGAGGATGAGGGGGATCTATGGGCAAAAGAAGCTATAGGCAGCAGCATCTTGAGGTCTAGAGAACAACTGGATTTGTTGAGTGAGATTCTGGACAGTTGGAGTGTTGGAGCCAAGAGTGCAGGCAGCCTGAGACCAGGCCAGAGTTTAAACTGCTGTCACAGAGGGGACCTAGACAGTTGATTCATCCTGGTGGATGCCCTGCCTCCTCCCCAAGGCTTACCCGAATGGTCTATCCAACTTGCCAACCCCTCTGCCATCTAAAGGTCAACAACTTGCCTATCTCTCCACCCTGCCCAGCCCAACATACCAGGAAGAGCAAGATAGTAACTAGACAACGAGAAACTGCCAGAGGAGCTTCAGCCCCTGTCCCTGCCTGCAGACCTGCCGTCTCTGCAAAATACCTCATCTGTGGATGCTACAAGCTCCTCCTCAAGGAATCTCAAGTCCTAGCTGTCCTAGAGGCTGACCAAGAAGTCATTTCTCCATCTCAGTCCTCAATAGCTCCTGCAGACCCAAGTAGTGGAGGGGACCCCGAACACTCTCCTCTCACAGAGTCCTTAATCCTTTATCCCTCCCCTCCCTACAAGGCAGCCAAAGATTCTAGAGCCCAGGTGAGCCCCAGTTCCAGGCTCTCCACTGTGCCCACCCAGCCCAGCCCTCCAGAAAGCCCCCAAATTCCAGCCCCCACAAAGTCCAACTTTGATATTGCCCAGACAGCCCAGCCTCTTGATCCTTCCCCAGATTCTAGTTCTCCAGAGAGCCCCAGAGCCCAGCCTCCCAAGGTCCTGCTAGTAGAGCACACTCACCTCCAGTCACTGGAAGAACTGGGAGGCCTGAATTCTGTCACCCACAAGCAACCAGCAAGAGCCCCAGGCCAGGAGCCAGCCTAGAGTGGCTGATCTGAAGTGCTTTGACAGTTAAGGATCAAGGGTTGGGAGGAGACTCCTGTCCTTCAATAAAGCCACAAGAGTCAGAAGCTGGTTTTTCCTGGTGAATTTCTCTAAGGCCCTTTCTCTAAAGGGGAACACAACCTACCCACCTTTCACCCTACAAGGCAGCCTCTTTAACTGGCTCCTAGAAGGGAGTTCCAGGAAGCCCCCCAATACTCTAGGATCCTTACAGCCTTACAATTCCTCTGCATTTGTGTCTTCCATCTAGGCTAATGCCTCCACCAGCTCAAAAACAAACAAACTTTATTATACTTCACTATTCATTTTATATAAGTGTATAAAAAGTTAGCAGCCCTACCCTCCGTTGCCCTCAGGAGCAGTCTTTGAAACACCTTCTTCCCTGCTGTTCTTAAGAACTGGGTGGATCTGATTGCCCAGAGAGGGCTCTACCTTTCCCCAAGGTCACACAGCCATGAAGTGGGACAAATGGAGGAGAGGGGAACTAGATGGGCAGGCAGCCCCACAGCCCCACACTTTTCTTCTTGGAGTCCTGAGGGACCTAGGCCTCAACTGCATGGGAGAACTGAAAGAAAGGAGAGGGAGTTGTCAGGCCTGCAGTGCACACAGAAGGAAGATGGTTCTACAAGCGAGGAGGTGGATCCCTAGCCCTGACACCCTCAGCTGCAGGCACAGCCGAGTGCCTGCCAGGCGGGTGCCCCCAGCCCCTCCTGCAAGTCCTTCTGAGCTGTCAGAGGTGGTGGCAGCTGCTGTATACAGGAAGCCAGCACCCGGCAGTCCTGGGCAGTGGCAGTGGCTGCAGTGGGCCCTAGTGTTACCAGAAAGGAGTCCTGATCCGGACCCCAAGAGAGAGTTCTTGGATCTCGTGCAAAAAAGAATTCAAGGCGAATCCATTGAATAAAGTGAAAGCAAGTTCATTAAGAAAGTAAAGGAATAAAGAATGGCTATGCCATAGGCAGGGCAGCCCCTAGGGCTGGTGGTTATCTTTACGGTTATTTCTTGATTATATGCTAAATGAGGGGTGGATTATTCATGAGTTTTCCAGGAAAGGGGTGGGCAATTCCCCTGGAACTGAGGGTTTCTCCCCCTTTTAAACCATACAGAGTAACTTCCTGACATTACCATGGCATTTGTAAGCCATAGTGATGCTAGTGGGAGTGTCTTTTAGCATGCCAATGCATTATAAATGCATTATAACTAGCATATCATGAGCAGTGAGGACCACCAGAGGTCACTTTCATCTCCATCTTGGTTTGGTGGGTTTTGGCCAGCTTCTTTACTGCAACCTGTTTTATTATTAATTATTATTATTATTATTGTTGAGACAGAGTCTCGCTCCATTGCCCAGGCTGGAGTGCAGTGGTGTGATCTCGGTTCACTGCAACCTCCGCCTCCTGGTTTCAAGTGATTCTCTTGCCTCACCCTCCCGAGTAGCTGGGATTACAGGCACCCACCATGCTCAGCTAATTATTATATTTTCACTAGAGACGGGTTTCACCATATTGGCCAGGCTGTTCTCAAACTCCTGACCTCAGGTGATCTGCCCACCTCAGCCTCCCAAAGTGCTGGGATTACAGGTGTGAGCCGCTGTGCCCAGTTGCAACCTGTTTTATTTTGCAAGGTCTTTGTGACCTGCATCTTTTGTGGACCTCCTATCTCATCCTGTGACTTAGAATACCTAACCTCATGGGAATGCAGCCCAGTAGATCTCAGCTTCATTTTGAAGTGGCTACATTGTCTGCGGTATATACCCGGGGTTTGTTATCTGGTGCCAGGAAAATTTAGGACACAGACACACATGAGGAGTTTAGGAGCAAAGGTTTAATAGGCAGAAGAAAAGAAAATAAAACAGCTCTGTCTGTTGAGAGAGAGGGAACTTCTGAGAAGAAAGACCTGCCAGCAATGGATAGGCCAGACTTTATAGTCAGGTTTGAGGAGGCAGTGTTTGATTTACATAAGGGTCACAGATTGGTTCGATCAGGTATGATGTTTTCATAGTGCTTGTGGTAAGGCTGGTTGCCCCCATCCTAATCTTATTATGCAAATGGGCTTTCCAGTTAACCAGCGCCATCTTGTCTGCTCCTTACTGTACAGAAGAAGGGAAGATGGGCCAGGTGCAGTGGCTCAAGCCTGTAATCTCAGCACTTTGGGAGGCTGAGGCAGGTAGATCACTTGAGGCCAAGAGTTCGAGACCAGCCTGACCAACATAGTGAAACCCCGTCTCTACTAAAAATACAAAAAAAAAAATCAGCCGGGCTTTGTGGCGCACACCTGTAATCTCAGCTACAGGTGGGGGAGGAGAGGCTCAGACAAAATAGCTTGAACCCAGGAGGTAGAGGTTGTGGTGTGCCAAGATGGCGCCACTGCACTCCAGCCTGGATGACAGAGTGAGACTCCATCTCAAAAAAAAAAAAAAAAAAAAAAGGGAAGATGGAGCCACCATATTGAACATGATTGGCACAACTGCCAATCTGTGTCTGCAGCTCGATTTTACAGGCTGCTCTTCGTTAGAAAGAAAAAGTAATTTGGGGCTGCTTTTCATTAAAAGGACAACCTTCCCGAAGACTTCCGTACCCTCATTATCTGCCTAAGTAATTTCTTCTTAACTCGTTTATCAATTTTACCCAGCCCCTATTCAAGATGGAGTCACTTTGGTTCAAAGGCCTCTGACACCAGTGTTCAGATGAGCTGCTACTCCTCCAGAAGCAACTTGAAGTTGAGGGTCTGTGGTGCATGGGCACCCACCTGTTCCTTGCTGCTGGGCAGGTAGGTTTCCGCCTCCATCTGTGCTTCTTCCGAAGCTTCTGCACTGGTAGTTCCAGCCCCACAGCCAGGAGCAGGGTGGTCAGGATGGAGAAGTCCACATGATAGCAGTAATGCCCCCGAGACAGGGCCCCACTGGAGCTAGAACTGGTGGGCATAATAGTGCTGCTCTCATTTACAGAAGGGGCCTCTGCTGTGGAGGTTTGTCTCAAGGCTGGGCCTCAGCAGGCCCGCAGCAGAGGCAGGCCCAGGGCCAGGAGCAGCCCCAAGGCCAGCGTTCGCCATGGGCTGGGTGTCTGGTTGGCAGCACTGAGGAAGGGGCTTCTAACACTGTGCCCCTCCTACTGCATATCAGGACCGGAGTACCTGTGGCGGGGCACCTGGCCTGGGTATCTTTGACCTCTCTCAGATTTCTGGTCCATGCCCCTCCTCTATTATAAATCTTATGGGACCACGGTTTTATATGTGGTCCATTGTTGACCAAAATGTTGTTATACAGTACTTGAATATAATTACTTGGAATTTTGGGATGGAGGATGAAACCAACATTATTGTTTTATAATTTTTAAAAATAAACTTTCGTATCATTGATTCCTCTAAAGAAGACTTACATTGGAGAGGAGACCATGTCGCTCTGTGCGTCCACCCGTGCCCATTGTCCTTCCCTGTCCAAAGACCTCATCTATGAACGACAGCTGAGTGTTTCTCTGCTCCTAGGGCCATTATGCTTTACATCATGTGACTCCTGCTTTCCTGGGTCAGCTGACTCAGTTCAAGGATTAACCTTTGAGACAAAGATAGCTAAAACCCTAGCTATCAGCCCATGAAGTGTTACTAAACTCTGCCCAGCAAGAATGGTCAATATTGGATGTTGACTAACCATAAAGCAGATCTCCCTTGAGAGTTTGGAGGGAAACTTAAGTGAGCAGAAACTAGAGACACATTGAGGTTTCAGAAGTCACAAGACAGTAAAAGCTAACACAGACCTTGAGTTGGAGAGAAGACAAGTGGAGAGAATAGTTTTGGAGGATACAGAGTTACAAGCAGAGACTGAAATCAACCCACTTACAAGTTGGGAATCCTTGTCATAGAAAGCAGCAGAAGTTTACTGCTGAATGGATCTTTGCACATGTTGCTGTTGAGTGGAAGAGCTGCTATCAGTCCTCTGCATTGTGTGTTCTCAATGAGCTACAGTTTCAGCTGCCCGCTGAGTAGTTGCTAAGACACAACCTCTTGGTTCTTACTTCCCTTCCGTATCTTTAGACCTACACCAACTAAGATAACTTGAAAATGTCATGTTTTTCTCAAACCCAAATAGGATTGACCGCTAAGGGCATTTATGCATTACAAATAAATTATTTAATAGCAAATTTGTCTCCATTATCATATTTTTTAAAAATGAGATTTTAAATATTACCTGTGTACATATTCTATTAGTGTTATTTGAAACCTGATAATACTTAGTAATTATATTTGTCTATTTAGCAGAAGCAATCAATTTATTTCAGATTACCTTTAATTCAAAGAGAAGGTAAAAGTATGCATCTTTTCCAATGGAACTTGTTATAATTCGAATAATTGAAAGTGAATGGAGAGAGATAAGAAAGTTAAGGATATTATCTGAACTAATTCAATTCCAATTTTCAGTAAAACAAATTCAATTCCTGTGTAACAATCTTCTCCCTATTGATTAAAAAGAAAAATGTGACAATGAAGTGGTGAATTTGGCAATAGGTCATGCATTCTAAGAAAATAATAGTTGATCAAAATTTATGGAATCGGCCGGCAGAATGACTCACGCCTGTAATTCCAGCACTTTGGGAGGCCGAGGTGGGTAGATCACCTGAGGTTAGGAATTCAAGACCAGCCTGACCAACATGGTGAAAACTCATCTAGTACAAAAATTAGCCAGTAGTGGTGGTGAATGTCTTTAATCCCAGCTACTTGGGAGGCTGAGCCACAAGAATGGCTTGACTCTGGGAGACGGAGGTTGCATTGAGCCAAGATTGCGCCACTGCACTGCAGCCTGGGTGACAGACTGAGACTCTGTCTCAAAAAAAAAAAAAGAAAAAAAAAAAAAAAAGGAAGTGCCCAAATACTTCAGCTGTAGAATTATTTTTTATACAGTTTCCGAGACCATTAGGGTCTTTTCTTTCTTCATTTTCTAAGTCTCCCTACCTAGCATTCACAAAAGGTGTCTTGTCTTTTCCAGATTAGATCTAGAAAATTTTCTCTCACTTTTTTTTTGTGGGGGATGGGGAAGGAATAGAAAAAGGAGAAAAACTTTGAAGCATGTACTTATTAATGCACTTAATGTCTGGAGCACAATGACTAAATTAGTTTTTAGTGTAAAAGTAATTTAAAATGACTGTATTTTATGATCTCTATTTCTGTATGCATTACCTTTGAATTTCTGTACTGAAATAATAGTACTGATATGATCTTCTCCATTAGTAGATTCACAAAATACCATGGTTTGGTTTACTCACTGGCTTACATACTTAATATTGAAATGCGGCCGGGCGCGGTGGCTCAAGCCTGTAATCCCAGCACTTTGGGAGGCCGAGACGGGCGGATCACGAGGTCAGGAGATCGAGACCATCCTTGCTAACCCGGTGAAACCCCGTCTCTACTAAAAAATACAAAAAAACTAGCCGGGCGAGGTGGCGGGCGCCTGTAGTCCCAGCTGCTCGGGAGGCTGAGGCAGGAGAATGGCGTGAACCCGGGAGGCGGAGCTTGCAGTGAGCTGAGATCCGGCCACTGCACTCCAGCCTGGGCGACAGAGCGAGACTCCGTCTCGAAAAAAAAAAAAAAAAAGAAAAGAAATGCAACCATGTAGCAGTTTCGCAGCACAGAGTGGCAACCAAGAGTTAAAGAGACAAATTTGAAGGAACTGTGTTTAACCTTAAGGAAAGCATGGCTTCTACTGTGAACAATGGCTCACCCTAACTGGCCTCATTTTAACTTAATTACCTCCTTAAAGATGCTGTCTCTAAATATGGTCACACTCTGAGGAACTGGGGGTTAGGACTTTAGCATATGAATCTTCAGGAAACACAATTTAGCTCATAATAGGACCTTACTTTTCTCATCAAGAAGCTGGTATCTTACATCTCTATCCAACTGCCTACCTTGTGAAATTTCCTAAACTTTTTCCTTATCTTCATAATTCACCACTGTTGTTATTTTAAAATTATGAAATGATACTCTATAGTCATCTTCTGTTTCAAAAATTATTGCTGGGCATGGTGGCTACAGGCGTGAATCCTAGCACTTTGGGAGGCCAAAGTGGGTAGATCACTTGAGGTCAGGAGTTCCAGACTAGCCTGCCCAACATGGTGGAACCCGTCTCTACAAAAAAAAAAACACAAAAAAATTAGCTGGGCATGATGATGAGCACCTGTATTCCCAGCTACTCGGGAGTCTGAGGCAGGAGAATCACTTGAACCTGGAAGGCAGAGGTTGCAGTGAGCCAAGATCATGCCACTGCACTCCCCTGGGCGACAGAGCAAGACTCTGACTCAGAATAAATAAATAAATAAATAATAAAAAATTAGCCAGGCGAGGTGTGGTGGTATGCCTGTAGATCCAGCTACCCAGGAGGCTGAGGTGGGAGGATGGCTTGAGCCTGGGAGATTGAGGCTGCAATGATCATGAGCTATGATCATGCCACGCAGTGGGACCCTGGCTCAAAAAAAAATTATTGATCAAAGTTAATCTCAGTACTGATCTCTGTGACATCTCTCCCATTGCATAGATTCCTCTAAAATTCAGGCTCTAATTTTTGGCACTAATATATATTTTTAATCCATGATAAAATATTTTCTGTGAATATAGTTGTCCTTCAGTATCTGTGGGGGTGTTAGTTTCAGGACCTCTGGAGCATACCAAAATCTACAGTGGCTCAAGTCTCTGATAAAATATTTGCATGTAAGCTATGCACATCCTTCTGTATACTTTATATCATCTCTTAAATCATTATAATCTAATACAGCAAAGATATGTAATATGTAAATTATGTAAATAGTTGTTATACTGTGTTGTTTTAGGAATATTACAAGAAAAAATGCATCGATACGTGTTCAGTACCGATACATTTTTTTCATGAATATTTTTGATCTATGATTGGTTGAATCCATGGAAGAGGAACCCATGGATACAGAAGGCTGCTAATTGTATAATCCGATAGTGAGTGATTCACCTTTAAGATAATCTTTGGTTTGAAGGTCTGAATTTAAAGTCTAGGCACTTTACCTTTGCTTGTTGTCCTTATTTATCTATTTTTTCTTTTATTTTTTTTGAGACCGAGTCTTGTTCTGTTGCCCGGGCTGGAGTGCGGTGGTGTGATCTCAGGTCACTGCAGCCTCCACCTCCTGGGCTCAAACAATTCTCCTGCCTCAGCTTCCCGAGTAGCTGGGATTGCAGGTGCATGCCACCATGCCTGGCTAATTTTTGTATTTTTAATAGAGATGGGGTTTCACCATATTGGTCAGGCTGGTCTTGACCTTCTGTCCTCAGGTGATCCATACTGGCCTCAGCTTCCCAAAGTGTTGGAATTACAGGCGTGAGCCACCACGCCTGCCCCTTATTTATCTATTAATTTACCTCTTCAAAGAATGCTACTAGACGGCTATAATATCCCCTTACAGAAACCACATTACTCTTTTCCCAGTAGATTACCCTATCTAAATATTTATTGAGTCAGGGAAAGGAACATGGGTTCTTTTGTTGAACTTCAATGTTGTGTGTATAATCAAAGTATTGTACAGTTCCAAGACCATTAAAATGAATTATTAGATACAAAGCATTGTCAAGAATGACATTTAGGTTAGCTGGTTATGGCTAGGAATACAGAAATCAATACCCGATGAAAAGTGATGCAAAAAGCAGGAAATGAGATTGGAAATATGAAAGACAGGTTACCAAAATAGGGTCAGAGAATCAGATAAGGAGAATTAGCCAGAAACACACAAACAAATAAGCAATAATAATAATAATAAAATTAAAAAAAACCCAAACTCTGGAAGTCAACGATATTCTCAATGGCTGGATTAAGGTCAATGTATTTGTAGCTAAGCTACAGAAAGTAAAATGTTTACCTGATGGCCTGTCTTCTCCTGCTGAATTTTGGATTATAGGTTAAGCTCTATGTATTCATTCCACCTGTATCCACAAAGGGGTCTATCACAGAGTCTCTTGCTTATAAAGATTCTATCAAACTTCCAAGTAGGGAGGTAAGAGTCTACAATTCCAAAATCCTTTTAATATTTTATAAATCCTTAAATATCTGGCAATTTATAAAGTTAATGAGAAATTGTATGTATTTCTACATTTTCACCTTATAATCTTTTTTTTGTGAGTCATTAATGCTTTATTCATTTGTAGAAAAAACACATTCCAAGTAAATCAAGGAAAACCTGATAGACATTAATCAACATAAGCGTTTCTCTAGTTAAAGCCATTAAACGGGAAGTGTTTATTTCTCACTGATATTTCAATGTATGGAGATTAAAGCTACTTATGTCTGTGGAAATCACTTCTGAAAATCACATGACTAAGATGAAAAATGAATAGACATAATTAAATAAGTATGCAAAATAAGTGTGCTTTTACTTTTGTTTAAAATACAAATTAAGAACCAGATAATCCAAGTGCTTTTCTTTAACCATAATAGATTGTATTTCAAAGATTGTATAATGTGTTTTTTCTAAACAAATTTAATCCAAATTAGCATTGCCAGACATTTTCTTGTCTGTTTTCTTTTTTAACTTAGAAAATTCTTTAGAATCTATTATTTTTAGTTCAAGCTATCAAAAACTTACTAGAAATTTATTTTCTGAAAATCAATCTGATAATTATTCTGTCTTGTAGAAGAATTCTTCTGTCTTATAGAAATGTAGGTATTAGTTCCTAGAAGAGTCAAATTGGTAAACACCAATACGATTTGAATAACTCAGAAAAACATATCTAAGAAGGAATAGTAAGCAACGGCATGCAGGTCATTGATAATAATTAAGGTGCCATTATCTTTGAAATAAACCAATAAAGCAATATTAGAGCATGAACTCCTGACTCCCAAACTGCATTTGCTTTGCACAGATGGTGAGTTTTGTATGTGGTTTCTGTAGTGTAGTGGTTATCACCTTATAATCTTTTAAAACTGTTAAGTGAATACTATCTGGTCCCAACATATTAACATCAAATTTATTAATTGGTTAGAATAATGAATAATGGAATTAGTAAAGTATTTGGTGTTAGGAAATTGGGTTTGAGGTCTCAGACTTTTTGCCTATGTAATATTGGGTGTCGGTCCTTCAGGAATTTGCCATTACTTATAAACAGCATAACACAGATCTATGTATTGGGTTGACCATGTCAACTAAAAGATAGGTTATTAGCTTATCTTTCTGAATTTGCCTACATTTTGGAACTGACCTTGGACTTCATTTTAAGTGGATAGATCCAAGATTGTAATTCCTACCTAAGAGAAACTAAGCAAGTTTATAGCGGACAATTGAGAGTCTAATGCTTAGAAAACTATGGATAAGTTAGAGATAAGTTAAAAGCTCTGAGACAGGTTGGAGGCAAAGAGTCAAGAGTATAGAGTTGGAAATGGAAGAAGACTAAGAACTGATGAGGAATAAAGGAGTAAAGTCTAGAGTAACTGCTGAAACAGCCTTAGCTTGTCAATAGCTAAACTTTATCCAATTGATTGTATCAATAGGATGATTTTGGCTATAATTTATAGAAAACCACGGCTTAAAGAAATCAGGGAAACATATTTTCATATGAGAGGACACTTGAAGACAGAGTGATCCAAGTTTAGTTAATTCGGTGGTTCAGCAGCATCATTAAGAAACAGATTTTTGTTTTATATATATTTTTGTAGATCTGCCATACTCAACATGGAAACCAGTTCTCAGATGGATTCTCTGTACAGGTGTAAGATGGCTAAAGCAGTTCCATCTTCATAATCAGAAATCAAAATGTCTAGTAACAGAAAGGGTGCTTCCTTCCTTGTGTCATTATTTTAAAATTCATTTATATGTCATTTTTAAATGACTGTATTAAATTTCTAGGGCTGCCATAACAAAATGCCACAGACTGGGTTTCCAAAAAAACAGAAATTTATTTTCTCATAGTCTGCAGGCTCAAAGTTCAACACCAAGATATCACAGGTTTGTTTTTTTCTAAGGTCATCCTCCTTGACTTGCAGATGGCCACATTCTCTGTGTCCCCACATGGTCTTTCTTCTGTTGACTTATCCCTGGTGTCTTTTCAGGTGTCCACAGTTCCTCTGAAAAGGACATCAGTCAAATTAGATTACGGACTTCCCATATAACCTCATTTAATTTTAGTTACCTCTTTATAGACATTATCTTGGCTGGGTTCAGTGGCTCATGCCTGTAATCCCAGCACTTTGGGAGGCTGAGGCAGGATCACCTGAGGTAAAGAGTTTGAGACGAGCTAGCCTGACCAACATGGTGAAACCCTGTCTCTACTAAAAATACAAAATTAGCTGAGTGTAGTAGCGCATACCTGTAGTCCCAGCTACCTGGAAGGCTGAGGCAGGAGAATCACTTGAACCTGGGAGGCGGAGGTTGTAGTGAGCCGAGATTGCGCCATTGCACTCCAACCTGGGCAACAAGAGCGAAACTACATCTCGAAAATAAAACAAACAAACAAACAAACAAATAAATTAAATAAATAAATAAATTAATTAATTAAAAAGGCATTATTTCCAAAGGCATTCATATTCTAAGGTCCTGGGAGTTAGAACTTCAACATATGAATTCAACATAATTCTGCTCATAATGGTAGTGGAAAACCTTTCCATAAGTTTCTCCCATATCATCTCCCCTCGTGTCTCATTGTGCAGAATTAGGTCATGTGATCATGCTTACACCAATCCTTAGAAAAAGAACTGGGGTCATAATTATTGGCATAGGTCTATCAAGATTTACTCTTGGAACTGAAAATGGGGTAACCCCTCCTTGGTTCTGTAGCAGGAAGAGAGGTAGGCATCAAATGAAATCAGGGCCCTTCAGGCATGGAAGAAACTGGGGAGGACTGCTAGGAAGTCAGCCAACTGGTGTGCACAATCATCATAGGTTTGTGATTTATGGGTGATTTGGGTTGGTCTAAATGTTTAGAAGCAGAGGAGACCATCTTAAATACACTAAGTAGTGGTGAAATCTAGGGAAATGAAACCAGACATTTAAGATCCTTTTAGAATGTCAAGTTAGAGAAGTGGTTAGCAGAGAAGCTGTTATATGGGAGACAATACTAATGGATAACGAGAGATAAAATGAGTTTGAAAGAGCGGCTCAATAAATAGTTCTATAAATTCTGACTTTGCAGTGCAGGCAATATACTGTATCCTCTATGAGTTATTTACCCTCTCTGATCTTTATTTGTAAAATGAGAATGATAAAGTCAATTATTTCACAGATTTGGAGGATTAAATAAGACAACTCAGTGAAAAAGTTATTAAAATATAAAGTAATACATGGATGTTAGAAACTATTATAATATATAATTAACAGTATTGAATCTAGTATATGACTTGTCTGTGTCCAGCACAATTTGAGAAAGTTAGTTCAGTAAAGATTTAAAATTTCTATAATCTGTTTTGTGTCTTATTTTTATTTATGAGGGTGTAATTTGCACTATGATCATCAGGTAATTACCTGGATTTAAAAAACGCCCTGTTCAAAAGGTTTATCTGTAAGTTTTAGTCTATTCTGTTCTGGTATATTCTTATCCCTGTGTGAATATGCTATTGATCCCCTGGGTCTGTGTATGTTCATGCAAGTGTGTGTGTATGTGTATGTGTAATGGTTAACCAAGGTTTATGTGCTATTTTGTGTGGGTATGAACCTATGAGTTGGTTGACTTCCCTTCTGTCACTGGGAAAGTTTAAAAAAAATCCACTCTTGGTTGGATATAGTGGCTCACAACCTGTAATTCCAGTAGTTTGGGAGGCTGAGGAAGGAGAATTGCTTGAGCTCAGGAGTTTGAGACCAGCCTGAGCAACATAGCTATACCCTGTCTCTATAAAAACAAACAAATAAATAAATCTGCTCTTTTTAAAGGTGCTTAAGGTTTTCCTTCTTCATATGAACAAAAGCAGGAAAGGTTAAGCAGTCTCTTGAATTTGAGATACATATGCCTGTAGCTATTTAATTAATTAGAATGTGGGTCTTACATAAACTTAGAAAGATCATTGAGCCAGATAATCTCTTTTGTGTTTTTCATGGCTAATAATGGTAGTAGTATTGACTTTTACCCATTCTTGAACTGTTGTAACTTAACAGTATGTGACAACCGTAATTCTTATTATATTTGTATATGTTGTACAGTTATATCTTAGCTTGGGTTTGCCAGGAATCACAGCTTGAGACAAAGTCTTGTTTTAAAACACTTTATTGTGAAGTATGAGTCCAGGGATCAAAGGTGAGCCAAACAGAAGAGAGATGCAAAATGACAATGTATTATTAAGTGTATATCTCTACAGGTAACTAGCTTCTCAATCACCCAGGCATATAAAATGTGTCTTAGGACTGTCTTTCTGAGACAGTGAGAAACCTTTACCTCTCAATGGTCAAATGATTGGCTTTACCTTCCTGGGTAACACATGCATGGGTGCAAAACATGCTTCTGTGTCATCTCACATAGTGGGGTCAACAGAGAACACCTGGGCAGAAGAAGAGAGGCTCTTGGGGACTGATCTGAGGCAAGGTGCTGTAAAGGGGAACCTATACTAAAGTGGTTGGAGGTGCACAGACTGGTTGCTTCACCTGCAGCCAGAATGCAAGACAGGTGAGGTGAAGGTCTAAAAGGATGCATAAAGACATATCCAATGTACTATAGACATACACCAATAATTTTGGTTAACTAGGGTTTTATTGTTAAAACAAATATTATTACTACTAAGTATTTATGGTAAAGAGATATTTAAGTCTATATAAAAACATAAGTTCTCTTCAGTTGGATGGCATTCTCTCTATTTTAAAATGTTTGCTTATGAAGTATAATATATTTTGCAGAGGAAATACAATATTCAAGGGTCCTATTTTAAGCTTTCTGTTTTCTCTTAAAAATGAGAAGCCTTAATGATTGAAGAAGAATAGCACTTGGGGGATTGCTTTTATTTTTAAGTTATCAGGAAATTTAATACGTGTGCTAGTAGGTTCAGCATGAGTGTGCAAATGCGATACAGTGTTTAACTAAGAGTTGTCATGTTGTCAGGAAGGAACATTTTCTTTGGAATTAAAGAAACAATAGTATCCCTTAGTGACTGTTTGCTGACATTCAACTAATGACAGAGAAACATTTCTGTTTCCTTAGAGGGTACTATGCTTTTAGGAATAATGCCATACTCAGGGCAATTTCTGAGGTCCATTGCCTGCTGGGTCTGGAGTTGGACAAGATGAAATGGCAGTATCAAGCAGCCACCTGCATTTTATTATAATTTCTTATTGTAATTATAGTTATCATGGCCATTTTGATCTAACTTAGTTTTTCCAGATGAATGGGTTAATTTGCAAACTTGTGGTGATGCGGTAAGTTGTGATATTCATGGTCTTTCAGAAACAATAACTTTAAATGGTATTAACCAGTTGTACTGAGAAGGCTTTCTACTAGATAATTTTTATGATGGAAATGCTAGCCTATTTGATGTTACTTTTCATAAGAAGTTATTTTCAAGAAGGGTAAGATATACAGAAGAAGAAAAAGTTTTTCTTAGTACTACCCTTTTCTTTCAGTACCAAGGTCAAGTATTTCATGATGAAATTTAAGGGCGGTGGTTAAATTTTGAGCAGAGGAAGAAATTTCATCAACCAACTACTTTCTTCCTTCGGGTGCCCTGATTTGAACTATTTCCTTATGAAACTGGCATACAGATTACAGAAAAGTTGAAATTAATTGACATCCATATGTTTTATTTTGCATCATAAGCTGTTCTCTCTCGAATTTTTTTCTTCTTTCTTTGAGACAGGATCTCACTCTGTCGCCCAGGCTGGAGTGCAGTGGCACAATTATGACTCACTGCAGCCTCGACCTCCTGGGCTCAGGTGATCCTCCCACCTCAGTCTCCTGGGTAGCTGAGACTACAGGTGTGCACCACTACGCCTGGCTAATTTTTTTGTATTTTGTTTTTTAGAGATAGGGTTTTGCCATGTTGCCCAGGCTGATCTCAAACTCCTGGGCTCAAGCGATCTACCTGCCTTGGCATCTCAAAGTGCTGGGATTACAGCCATGAGCTACCATGCCTGGCCCATCACTTTTAATAGGTATTTGCTTGTCTCTTAACTGAAAAAAAATTTTTTTTCCTGAACTTTCCTTCTGCAAATTAAAATCGAATTCCAAGTAGGGTTTCCATATTTCCGTAAAGTTTCTGAAATATTCAAACCTGTATTAAATACAAAGCAAAAACATGCATATAAAAGGCAAATACAACTCATGGCATCTAGAGTGAGGATAAAGAGCACAAAAATTTAGGAAAGAAAGAAAAGAGCTATTTTTTTTATTTTGATGCCACAATGAACACAATTTTATCCTGTTGGCTAACCTGCAACATGGCAATAAAAATGCTCCTTCCATAACTTCTCTATGAAGGCTGAAAAAAAAATGTGTTCAGAAAGTGAATGTTACCAAGTCAATCACATAAGACTCCACCTGTCAAACAGCAGATTTAAGTTGGTGATGCTTATGACGCTGTCTACCAAAAGGGAGCAGCTTGAACATAAAAATAGGTCTGTGCCCTAGGGAGGAATGCTGTTTCCTTTCCTGTAATATGCGTCTGCAGACTCATCTCCATCAAGAATACCAATTCACATTGATTTTATTGCTTTCTATTCTCTATTTTTTAGATGTCTGCCAAGTACCTACCAATGTGTAAAGTGGCACAGAAATTCAACAGCAGGAAGACAAGGTCTCTGGTTTTTTGAAAACTTTTTTTGAGAGAGATGTGTTGAAACAGACACATTTAAATAATGCAAAACAAAACCCTGCAAATGACTAAAAGCCATAGTAGATCTTTAGCTAGAAAATAACTTTATGAGGCTGGGTGTGGTGGCTCACGCTTCTAATCCCAGCACTTTGGGAGGCTGAGGCGGGTGGATCACCTGAGGTCAGGAGTTCGAGACCAGCCTGGCCAACATAGTGAAACCCCGACTCTACTAAAATACAAAAAAATTAGTTGGGTGTGGTGGTAGGTGCCTGTAATCCCAGCTACTTGGGAGGCTGAGGTAGGAGAATTGCTTGAACCTGGGAGGTGGAGGTTGCAGTGAGCTGAGATTGCGCCATTACACTCTAGCCTGGGCAATAAGAGCAAGACTGCATCTCAAAAAAAAAAAAAAAATTTATGGCAGATTTCTTCTACATTAACCACAGCAACATTTTACAAGCCTGTAAAATTTTTGTAAAAAACAAAAACAACTAAAACTAGCTTCATGGATCCTACTCCAGAGAGTTTGATTAAGTAACTTGAATGCATGAACTAAGACTCTGTATTTTTAACAAGCTTCTGAGGTCCTTCTGCTAATCATTGAGTTATTGACCACTGGAGCAAGGGTTGTCAAAGAGGACCTGCCATAGTCTGTTTTGATGCACACACATCATACAGATATTAATCACTGAGAGAAATTGAAAAGGCAATTTTATCGGCAATACAGATAAAGAAAGAAATAGCATCAACTGTACTTCCACCTTTCTCCTATTTTTCCTCCCAGGTGCAAGTCATCCCTGAGGAAGTTGTGACTAGCTGTGGATGCTACGCTAAGGCCCTTCTTTAAGAGTGATCTGATGGCACTGGATGTCTGCGGAGGCTTGTGTCTAGAAGGAATGAAAAGATATGCCAGTAACAGCAGTGTCTCCTCATTCTCAATGCTCAGGCCTCATGGTACCCGCTTCTCTTGGTTCTGTTTACTAAAACATATCATTGCCTGACTATGCCTGAATGATCCATCTTCCTCAAGGCTGCTACACCATAACTAGGAGCTTTTAAAAAGAAGAAGGGGAAGGGGGGCATTTACTCTATGAGGCACTCAAAAAAGCACATGCTTTTAATTGAGGGATGGGGGCGACAAGGGATCATTCTGTTGATTTTAACTATCTCGTATTTGTTAACAGCATTATTTTCATGGATAGTTTTCTGAAAGACTCCCTAGCCACTTAGAGGTGAGGAGAAGTAATAGGGGAGGAAACCCTGATGAGCTGCAAAAAACTCTGAATCCAGTCCTTTAATTATCTTGCTTAAAATTCTTCATTGGCTCTTTGATGCCGTCAGAATAAAGCAAACTCCTTAAACATGACTTACAAAGTAATTGCTATAGTTTGAATATTGTCCCCCAAATCACATGTTGACATTGATTCCTAGCATCGGAGGTGGGGACTGGTGAGAGGTGTTGGGGTCATGGGGGCATATCTCTCATGAATAGATTAATGCTCTCTCAGCATGGCGTGGGGGTTGTGTGAATTCTCACTCTTATTAGTTCCCAAAGAGTTGGTTATTCAAAAAGAACCTGGCACCTCCCTCCTCTTTCTCTCTGGCCTCCTCTCTCACGTGCGATCTGTGTGCATGTGGCTTTCCGTCGCCTTCCCCATGAGTGGAAGTGGCCTGAAATCTTCACCACAAGCCAATGCTGGTGCCATGCTTCCTGTACAGTCTGCAGAACCATAAGCCAAATAAGCCTATTTTCTTTATAAATTACTCAGCCTCAGATATTCCTTCATAGCAACACAAATAGCGTAAGACAGCCATTAATATCATGCCTACACCTGAGACAGTGGTATGCATTAAACATTACATCTGCCCCTACATTTTCTAGGTCATTATAATTTTGGGGGTGGAGTGGGAGAAGCGTATGACTAGTGCTGACCAATAGACTGTGGGTTGAAGTGATGTGTGTCACTTCTAGACTGAAGTATATAAAAGTCATTCAGATGTCTGTTCCCCTGCTGTGGTGATCAAGAAAGTGAGATGTTTCTATTGTTGCAGATATGAGATGTTGTCTCCATTACTCTGGATCCCTAAGTGTTTGTGTTCATTAAATGCTGCAGCTAAACTGAAATTCTTTCCGTTCCTTGGTCATGCTTATCTGTCATCCTTTGCAAATACTTTACTCTTTCTAGGTTGCTTTTCCATCTCTTCTTCAAGTGTCTCTTTTTCTTTCTTTTCTTTTTTTTTTAAATCTGATTTAGTCTTCTGCCTAGACCACTAAAACCTTTCTCCATATCAGCAATAAGGCTGTTTTTCTTTCTTATTATTCATGGTTTTTTTTTTTTTTTTTTTTTTTTTTAGATGGAGTCTTGCTCTGTCGCCCAGGCTGGAGTACAATGGCATGATCTCGGCTCACTGCAACCTCTGCCTCCTGGGTTCAAGCAATTCTCCTGCCTCAGCCTCCTGAGTAGCCAGGACTACAGGCGCACACCACCACACCCTGCTAATTTTTTGTATTTTTAGTAGAGATGGTGTTTTACCATGTTGGCCAGGCTGGTCTCAAATTCCTGACCTTAAGTGATCCTCCTGCCTCGGCTTCCCAAAGTGCTGGGATTACAGGTGTGAGCCACCATGCCTGGCCCAAGTGTCTAACTCTTTTCTTCTTTTCTTGGTCAGAACATCACTTTGCTCTGGGAAGCTTATTTTGATCTTCTAGGTTTACATTAGGTGTTCTTTCTGTAGAATTATCCTGTACTTATCACACCATGAGGTAATTAGTTCCCTGTTTCTTTATCCTTGCACTTCTTTGAAGGATTGAATGAACCAACTCCCCAGGGCTGAGTTTGGAGAGCTGGGGCAAAAGCTGGAGTGAGGGAGGCAGCACGGCAGCATCTGGAAGGCTGTGGAAAATTTGCCTTCAGGGCATGCAGTTGATGGTTACCAATTCCCACTGTACTCCCTGGTTGATTGTTAGACCTTTTACACCCTCTGGGTTTCTCTCTGCCTATTGGCTTGTCGTAATTCATAAAAGATATGTTAGTGTCTATCGCCAAAGATTAAAAAAGCCAACTTGCTCCAGAATACTAAGTGGCAAATGTTTACTATAAGCCAGATGAAGACAGGCTGTTCCCTTAGCAATATTTTGCTCTAAGTAAGAGGAAAATTAGTCTAAAATTAATTTTAGATATAAATTATAATGTCAAAAAGAATCAGTGCATATCTATCTACTTCTTTTTGAGGTATCATTTGCACTTAAAGTAATTTTCTTAATATGGGAGCAGTCTGTTTAGATTAGAAAAGCACAAGCAAGACACTTCAAATAGTATATTTTTCTTTTGTTCCGTTTTGTTCTGGGTTTGGTAGCCTAGGATCACTCAGCTGAACTGTGTTTGGACAAGAATAGTGACCACTTGTGACTGTAGACCATTGTTAAAACGCACTTTGTATGTCTAGTAGAAGTTATTCACCCCAAAATCTTGTTTTAGCTAGCAAACTGATTCAATCTGAAAGTAGATGAGTTTTAAAAAGTCAAATAAAATACAATTTCCTGTTTCTTTTTTTCATTTTAAGCCTATTCTCTGATGATTCCTTTCTCATATTTAAAATTCTACTGGGCTCAGGTAAGAGGCAGTCAGATAATTATAAAAGAAGTTAAAGAGAAATGCAATAGATGAATGTTTTCTAGAAGCTCAGAAAAGGCTGAGTGTATCCATTGCCATTTGTTTGAGTCTATTAGGGAGCTATAGTGCAGAATATTGAATCCAAGCATAGTGATTTTTCTAGATGTCAGCATCAGTAGCCAGAGGGCTTGCTCTTCATCAAGTCTACCTTCACCCTTCATAAGTTGGCTCTGAATAAATAGAAAGTATTGATTAAGAAAAGTGAGGAAGGGGAATAATTTTGATGTTTCTTAGGTTTTAGATAGTACTCCTGGTGTTTATTATCTGCATTGCTCTCTGCCGTGAGCCTAGGGTGTCTCTTTAGAAACATTCTGTGTTCTGCCCTTAATAATAAGCTTTTGGATTAATAAAAAAGAAATAGAAAGCTTTTTCTCTGCCTTTGAAGAGTGTAGCAATGGTTAGAGAGACAAAACACAGAAAATGTAAGCACAATTAGCAAGCATTGGGGGAACATGGGCAAAATAATCTGGTATGAAGTAGAGTCTGTGGAGTAAAGAATCATATATCGTGGAGAGAGCATAGCACAGTGTCTTAGAACATGGGTTTGGACTGCTTGGGTTTGATATCATTCAGTACTATTTTATTTAATTTGTGACATTAAGAAAATTACTTAATCCCTAGACAAAATAAGGATAATACAACATTCACTTCATTTGGTTCTAAGGACCAAACGAGACGATATGTAGAAAGTGATTATTGTGATACCTAGAACATAATATGTGCTCAAAAAACATTAGCTATTATTATCAATATCATAGGCAATATTTTTGATTCGGGAATTATCTCACTTAAAGGAGGTAATTTTCTACTCACTTCCTAACATGCTATCTTTCTCTCTTGTTTTTCTTATCTCATTTCCAAACTCAGCATTGTCTAGACCCTTTAAAAAGTTTCTCAAAGTTGAGAAATAGTAACACTTATTATTAAAAATAATGTACCAGCCAAGGGCAAACTGCCTTAAATACATTACCCTCTTAATCTCTCCAACAACTAATGAAGTAGATAATGTGTACAGACAAATATATACATATCCACATAAGTGAGTGTTTTCATATTTTGCTTCATGTATCAACCTAGGGAATCTGAATAAAAATGTTTCCATATATGATCCAGGTTTTATTGCAATTTCAGTGCAAACTAGTGGTAATATTTGCCAAGAAAGATCATAATAATTGCTATATAATAAAAGAAATATAAATAGATAGTAATAATAGCTAACTCATATAATTGTCAAGCACTCTTCTAATATATACATATATGTATATATGTGTGTGTGAGAATTAATTTAATGCAGTTACAGGAAGTCATATTGATTATGAGGACTACCAACAGCGTATTCTTTTGGCCACTCTATAGTGCTTTTTATCAGCTCTGGGTATATTTAACCCAATTTTAAAATTCTGGAATTCCTTAATTTCTAGAATTTGTATCTCTCAGTCAATGTTTTAAAAAGAAAATGATTAAAAAGCAAAAACGTAATTAATTCTTGATAACATGTTTTCTTATCGCCCCAGAAAATCCACAATAACATCAATAACAATAGAGTCTTATAACCTAAACAGAGTTCCCATGATAATTAAGAAACATTTGTGTCAAAATGTCAAACTGTCTTCCCAAGACCAGGTTTTCCTAACATTTTATTATCAGCAACTTTTTTTTTCTCTTTTCCAGTCACAATTTCCTTTTATTACAAGACCATATTTGCACAGCAATATTTCTTTAAGCAAGATATTGAGACATCCAGGAATAGCACATGTAATATCTGAGCTAGGTGTAGGTTTTGTTATCATGGATACTGTGGAAAACAATAACGGAGAGGGCCCTCACGCCAAGGATGCAAGCAGCCTCTAGAAGCTGGGGAAGACAAGAAAAACCATTTTCCTTTCCAGCCTCCCTGTGCATCCATTTTGAACTTCTGACTTCCAAAACCATAAGACAACACTTTTATCTTGTTTTAAGCCATTACAGTTGTGTTAATTTGTCATAGCAGCAATAAGAAACAAATGTGGATACTAAATGGGAGAATCATTGTTCAAATCTGGTCTGCAAATGTGTCTGTTCCAACTACAAGGTGTTTATTATCCTAAGTGGTGTATTTTGCTCATTTTAACCTCTTGGAAATTGAGATGCATCTTAGAATCAATGACATCTTACAATTGCTACTGGTCAGATGGCAAAGGTGCTATAGTGGCATTACCCTTCTTTTTGGAACCTAGAAGCATTGTCAGCAAAACTTACAGAATGAGTGTTAACTATTTCAAAGAAAATGTCAGAAAAAATTGGCTGGGTGTAGTGGCTCATGCCTGTAATCACAGCACTTTGGGAGGCCAAGGCGGGTGGATTACGAGGTCAGGAGAAACACACACCCGTCTCCACTAAAAATACAAAAAAAAAAAAAAAATTAGCTGGGCGTGGTGGTGATGGGCACCTGTAGTCCCAGCTACTCGGGAGGCTGAGGCAGTAGAATGGCATGAAGCCAGGAGGCGGAGCTTGCAGTGAGCCGAGATCGTGCCACTGTACTCCAGCCTGGGTGACTGAGCGAGACTCTGTCTCAAAAAAAAGAAAAAAAAAAAATCATGGAGCTCTATTGCAACCATTTTGTTTCGAAATAATTGCATACTTTCAGAAAAAAAAAGATGCAAATAATTTCTTTATAAGCTGGACCCAGATTCCACAAAGATTAACATTTTACCACATTTTACCATTCTGTCTCTATCTAGGTAATATATATTGGTGGTGTTTTTTTTCTGAATAATTTAGGAGTAAGTTTCGGGCATGCAGACACAATGCCTTTACACCTAAATAATACTGTACTTAAATGTTTACATTCTAAAAATAAGGTCATTTTCAACATAACCATAGTACAGACATCAAAATTAGTCCATTAGCATTGATAAAATATTCTATCTAAAGACATTCCAATTTTGTCAATTGTCCCACAGATGCCACTTCCCCTTCCCTTGCCTTTTTTTAGAGAGTCTTGCTCTGTCTGTCACCCCATCTTGGTTCACTGCAACCTCGGGCTCCTGGGTTCAAGCCATTCTTGTATCTTAGCCTTCTAATTGTTTTTGTATTTTTCGTAGAGACTGGGTTTCGCCATGTTAGTCAGGCTGATCTCGAACCTCTGACCTCAAGTGATCTGCCCGCCTTGGCCTCCCAGAGTGCTGGAATTACAGGCATGAGTCACTGCTCCCCGCCCCATAGATGCCCTTTTTAAGCAAAAGAAATAATTCTCATCAGGGTCACATTTTGTATTCAATTGTCTTGTCTCTTTAATCTCCTTTAATCTGAACAATTCTTCAATCTTTCCTTCTCTTTTATGACCTAACATTTTTGAAGATTACAGGCCAGTTATTTTGTAAATGTATCTTAATTTGAGTTTGTTCTGATGTTTCTTCATGGTTAGATTCAGGTTATACATTTTTTGGTGGAGGAGAGGTGGGGCAGGAAAATCACAGATACCATTTTCAGTGTAGCATATTAGGAGTTACCTGATGATGTCATTTTGTCTTATCACTTTGATCACTGGGTTAACATGACGTCACTAGGTTCCTCCACACTGTAGTTACTATTTTTCCTTTGGTAATTAACATGTATCATGTAGGAAGAAACTCTGTGCTCGCTTAAATATCTTTTTTCTTCTCATCATTTCTTAATTGAGCACTCTTCTAAACCATAGGAACAAAATGACTGTGGAGGAGGTACAGGAGGTGGTGAGTCACATGTGTTTGCAATGTGCTTGCATTGGGAGTCAAAGGGATGTCAGCCAGCTTTACATAGTCTCAAGTAGCAACAATGGCTTTTGGTTCTTTGGTAGATTATTTTATGAAATGCTGTGTCACCAGTGCAGTTAATGTAACAGAGGATATTTTGTGGAAGTAAATTAAAACATGAGACTGAGCCCAAAAGGTAGACTTTGATGTAAAAAATTGTAGAAAAAAAGTAACCAATTTATTTACCTTATTTTTTTGGTATGTGCACACAATGATGTATAATAAAAATATACATATAATTAAGTGCAAAAGAACTTTTAAAATAAGTGTAAATGAATATTCTTAGTGTTAGGAAAGCCTTCTATCATAGTTTGTTTTTTTTCTTTTTTATTAGTACATTATGGCATGTTTTACAATTATGATGTCTTAGATTCTATATGATGGAAGATTTGACATTATAAGATAAGGACTTTGCTGATCTAGTCCTTACTATTTTATTCTTTGCTTTCATTTCCCTCTAAATTGCATTCTTATAGTTTCTAAAAGAAAGTCAGATGAAAATAATTTACAATGTATCATCAGTGTGATGAGCCCTAGTGAAAACTATGAAGTAGAATAAATTCTTTGCTATTTAGAAAATCCCGTTGGTGGCATCTAATCATTATTTCCCCCTCTCTTACCACCCACTCCTCCACACACAGGGACACAGCTGCTCTTAGAAAAAAATTCAGATCAACTTATTTAAAGCGAGTTAGGAAAGACAGTAGCATCACTCAGTATTCTATCTCAGCATATTTGGATTTTTGTGCGTACAGAGCCCTAGGTCAGCTTGACCAAAGAAATGAAGCCTAACTGAACACTTTCACACATCTTGGTGCTTCATGGGGTATTATTATTAGAGAGCTGGGAAGATTTTTATTTTTGTTTTACCACATAGTCAACAGCCCGGGACTAAGCAGCCCACCTAGGGTCTTCTGGACACAGTAGCCCCAGAGGAGCCTGTTTTATTCACTGTATTTCTTTTGCATGATAAGTGAAACAAGAGTAGTAGCATAAGCAGAGACTTTGTAGTCACAAAATAGCCTATTTGCCTTCATGAGACAAATACACATAATTTCTAAGTCAACAAACTCAAGGAAGACCCAGATTGGAGGCGATTTTGCAGACATCAGTGACAATAAGCATAGATTAGAGTAAAAGCCTTTCTCATGAAAAATGAAAAGATTTGAGAATACAGTATTTACTCTGCAAAGGGAAGATTAAGGGAAAAATGTGTTTGCTGCAGTTAAAATATGAACTAGGAATAAGCCAGTTCTTTACCAAAACTACTCTGGGCCTCTATTTTTTCTCCCATTATTAGCCCGCACCTGAGAAATTACATTGTCTAAATCCAGGAACTTTAAAGGACCAAAAGTCATTAGTATTGGGTTATAACAATGTAAATCATTCCCTATTTGACTAATAACCATTTATACTAAGAAAATGTGTTATTTGACTGCTGGTTCTCATTTATAGGTAAATGTAGGAAAAAAGTTGGTGACAACTTCAGCAGCTGCAGTGAACAGAATTATGACTTCCTTTTGGCTCTTAGGAGTTCTCCAGAGGTACAGCAGAAATATCAACACCAGATGGCTCTAACGGAGATTACATTCATTTTTTATTTATGTTCCATCTATTTCTAAAAAAAGGATTTAATATAGTTCAAAATCTCAAATCATTGTCGAGTGGAAACTTCTAATTGTTCTGAATATAAGTCTCCCTAGAGGGAAGTGCCGTTTTCAGTGGTTTACAGAGCAAATCCCTTGGTTCGGTTGTTTATAAAGGTGTTCATAGAAATTGGTTCTTATACGACAGGGCCCTGTGACTTGAATTGCTATGGCAGGGACTGACCTTGGTCCTGATCCAAAGATTCTAGAAAATAGAAAGCATTAGAAGAGCACCCAGGATATGTTCTAGGATGTTTTTTTTTTTTTTTAACTACTTAGATTCATCTGAATAGAAACAGTTTAGTTTTCAGTAAATGCTCATTAGTAGTTTTACAACTTGCTTTGCTGAAAGGGAAAGACATAATGATAGAGATGAAAGCTAACTAACATTTTGAGAAATTAATATATGCTAGATGCTAGACTTGCCACTCTGACAGAACCAATCTGTTTGTCTTATATTTCCTTTTTGATGTGTGCGCAAAAATTGCATATGATAAAAATCTGTGTTTCACAAGCAGGGCCAGCTATGTAATTTGCAGGGCCCGGTGCAAAGTGAAAACACAGGCCTCTTGTTCCAAAAGCAGGAAAAATGCTTTTTCCTATTTCTGAAGTTTTTTCTCTACCAGTCATAGTATTTTAAAAATTTTGTTATTTAATATTGTGTTTGCCTGGCATGGGACTACTTCCAGGATGAGTGCAAACCCTCACAGGAACCCAGAGCCCTGCCTTGATACTTGGCAAGCAGAGTGCTTACCTCTGGCCCTGCCCCTCTCTGTGCCCCTGCACAGGCCTCAGCTAGGGGTAGAGGGCACCAGCGGTTACTGGGTGAAGAGAACATCTTTGAGATCTCATCCTGGGGAGATGTGTAGGCAGGACCCATGTGAGTCAAGCCTCCAAGCCTCCAGTGCCTGCTCCATGTCCCACAGGACTTCGCTTACAAAATTCAAAGTCAAACAAAATTAAGAATTTTAAGGTAGTGGCCTCTGGGCATTAAACCCTAAACATAGGCTTATGTGAGTGTGGGAATCTGCATGATCATGTAACTGCCCTGGTTGTATAGCTCTGCTTAAACCTACTCCTTCTGAGTAGGTTTTGGGATTCTTATTTTATAGATAAAGAAGTTAACTATGAGTGTTCACACCTTCTAAGTCACAGAATTAGAAATTCAACCTAGGGGCTGGGCGCGGTGGCTCACACCTGTAACTCCAGCACTTTGGGAGGCCGAGGTGGGCGGATCACCTGAGGTCGGGAGTTCGAGACCAGCCTGACCCACACGGAGAAACCCCATCTCTACTAAAAATACAGAATTAGCTGGGCTTGGTGGTGCACGCCTATAATCCCAGCTACTCGGGAGGCTGAGGCAGGAGAATCACTTGAACCTGGGAGGTGGAGGTGGAGGTTGCGGTGAGCCAAGATCATGCCATTGCACTCCAGCCCGGGCAACAAGAGCAAAAAACTCCATCTCAAAAAAAAAAAAAAAAAAAAAAAAAAGAGAAATTCAACCTAGGTTTCTATACCTGTACCTGGGATTCTATACCTGTACCTGGGATACCATGCCAGCACATCTTGTCGGTTACTGTGTTCTGGGATCTACCTCAGGGCTCAGACTTTGCAATGTGACTTCTTACTTGAGGGGGATGTTATCTGGCATGAATAGTTCAAATGTCTTTATAATAAGCTGAAATTATTGAATTTCTATTATCAAAATTCTAACGTCTGTAAATCTCCATGTTGCAAATAGTGGAAAAGAAATGTGACTTGTGTTTATATTTCTTCTTCTTCTTTTTCTTCTTTTTTGGATACACAGTCTCACTCTGTCGCCCAGGCTGGAGTGCAGTGACCTGATCTTGGCTAACTGCAGCCTCCACCTCCTGAGTTCAAGCAATTCTCATGCCTTAGCCTCCCGAGTAGCTGGGAGGCAACGGGCTTGTGCCACCACGCCCAGAGAATTTTTTGTATTTTAGTGGAGATGGGATTTCACCAAGTTGCCCAGGCTGGTATCAACTCCTGAGCTCAGGCAATCCGCCCACCTTGGCCTCCCAAAGTACTAGGATTATAGGCGTGAGCCACCGCGCCTGGCCTTATTTTTCTTAAGTGCTTTGAGTACTCTATTCCTATAAAGATAGCATGCTTCTGAAAAGAATTCTGTAAACTCAATATATAAGTCTAACAGTTCTCTCAGTCACTTCCTAGAGAATATTCATTTTCTCATTGCATTGACTCTCCACCTGCCTGCACAGGGAGCTTGAGAAACTAGTAGGCCCCATGGTTCAACAATCAAAGCAGAACCTTTGGGGCGAAGACTGGGCATCAGTGCTTCCAAATTTTCCCAGGTGATTCTCATTTGTAAACACACTGGCGAACTACCGCTTTGCCTGTCACACAGAATAACTTGACATGCACTACATTATTTTACAACAGGAGCCTTTCAGTATCAGAATAGATTTCAAGTGACCTAGCATTGTTGCCACCTAATATTCAATACCTTCAATTACACCTGCATATGAATGTGTTCAAGCCAATGTAGAAATATTTCTCCTGATATATTTATTAGTCATAATGGACATCTATTTACACTTCAAAAAGTAGCAAGTATACATATTGCAAGTCACATGACTTAAGACTCTGCCTACAGTTCATGCTGGATGGATGTTTTGTGGTATTATTGTAAGAGTTCTCTGGTCAAGTGCTCCAACTTTTCTGTTTATGAAGTTAAGTCATCATAAAACAGCACATTTAAACTGATGTTCCCTTCCTTGTTCAGATTTAAAGACATACCCTTAACCTTTATAGCAACAAATATGAGCAGCACCAACGTGAAGGAAAGTCTCTGGATTTCCCGCAACTGTAATTGAAGGTAGTCATCATAGTGTTAATATTTAGATGTGGCCCACCTGGAACAAGTTGATGGTTTTTGGTCAACTTCTCTTTAGCACAAATAGAGGAATGCTGATGGAGTGTGTGTTTAAATATCCATTCTGTACGCAAATATGTATTTTGCAGTGACTCTGTGCCAGGCTTCCTTCTTACTCCAGAGGACATAACAGTAAACAAAACAAGATAAAAATCTTTGCCTTTTTTAAGTTTACATTCCGGTAGGAGGAAATAGACAATAAACAAAATAAATGAATTTTAAAAATTAGAGGCTGATAGATGTTTTGAAGAAAAAGAATGCAGAGTAGTGAAGTAAGAACATCGCAGTGGCAACATGCTGTGTGTACGTGGTGGGGGGAGGGGTGTTAATTTTAAATGGTGTTACCGGGAAACAGTTACTGAAAAGGTGACGTTTTAATAGAGGCTTGAAGGAGGGGAAGTGGTTAGCTGAGAAGGAGTCTAGAGGAGAACAGCAAGTGCAGAGCCTGGCATTCTCTAGGAATCCCAACAGGACTGTATTTCTGGAACAGAGGGGACAAGAGTGAGAAGGTTCCCATAGATGGTGAGGTGTGGGATTTTGAATTTCTGCTGCTAAAGGTGCTGAGGGGAATTTTATAAAGCTGCAGGGAGAGTGCTATAAAAGATTCACCATCAGAGGAGTACTTGGACCAGATAGCCTTTAAGGGTCCCTAGGAAATGCAGTGATTCCTGGTTGTTGTAAGATGCACTTTAGTCTCTGAGCAGGCGTCTGTCTGTAACTTCAAAACCAGTCAGGAAAATCAATAAAAAGTCAAATTCAAAGTTGCTCCCTCTTGAAATGAAAACTCCGTGAAGACAAAGAGTTTTATGTTTTGTGTCCATTGCTGTGTTTCAGGAGCTACAAGTGTGCCTGATGCACAATGTCTGCAAAATGAATATTTGTTGTTTAAATAATGATCATTAAAGTTGACAATCAATCAACCTCCCCTTCATTCTTGCTAACAAGAAGTTAACTGAAAATCATCCACCTGTTCCAAGTTAAAAATCTGGGGTTGTAATTTTAACATACCTTTGTTGTAACCATAAAGATATTTTAAAGATGGAAGACAATTGGTCATGTTGCAGTTTTGGCACTTAACATCCTATATTTGCAGGAGACGATATCTCTTGTCCTGGGTATATGCATGGCACAATTCCTCAATGTCTGTTCAAATCTTACCTTCTCTATCCAAATGTCATGTCTTTGACTACCTTATCTTACATGCCTCATCTTCTTTTTTTTTTTTTTTTGAGACGGAGTCTTGCTCTGTCACCTGTGGCTGAGTGCAGCGTGGCCGGATTTCAGCTCACTGCAAGCCTCCTCCTCGGGTTCACTTACTCCTCCTGCCTCAGCCTCCCGAGTAGCTGGGACTACAGGCACCGGCCACTTCACCCGCTAGTTTTGTATTTTAGTAGAGACGGGTTTCACCAGATTAGCTGTGATGGTCTCATCTCCTGACTCTCATGATCCGCCTGCCTCTCGGGCCTCCCCAAAGTGCTGGGATTACAGGCTGAGCTCACTCTCATGCCTCGCCAACATGCCTCTACCCCTCTTGACTGTTACTTTTATTTCTTTTACTCTGCTTTATTATTATTTTTTTGTTTTGTTTTTTGAGACAGAGTTTTGCTCTTATCACCCAAGGTGGAGTGCAGTGGCGTGATCTCGGCTCACTGCAACCTCTGCCTCCTGGTTTCAAGCGATTCTCCTGCCTCAGCCTCCTGAGTAGCTGGGATCACAGGCATGAGCCATCATGCCTGGCTAATTTTTGTATTTTTTTAGTAGAGACGGGGTTTCATCATGTTGGTCAGGCTGGTCTCGAACTCCTAACCTCAGGTCATCTTCCCACCTTAGCCTCCCCAAGTGCTGGGATTATAGGCATGAGCCACTCTGCCTGGTCTGCTTTATTATTATTATTTTTTTAATGTGGACTGTGAGTTGAATTGTTTTTCCCCAAAATGATATCGTGAAGTCCTAACCTTCAGGATCTCAGGATGTGATCTTATTTGTAAATACAATGTTTGCAGATGTAGTGAAGATGAGATTATTAGGGTGGGCCCTAGTCCAATATAACTGGTGTCCTTATACAAAGGGGAAATTTGGACACATATATAGATGTGAACAGAAGGAAGAATATGTGAACAGACACAGGAATAACACCGTGTGAAGACAGAGTATTGGCCAGGTGTGGTGGCTCACGTCTGTAATACCAGCATTTTGGGAGGCCAAGGCGGGTGGGTCACCTGAGATCAGGAGTTCACAACCAGCGTGACTAACATGGTGAAACCCCGTCTCCACTAAATACAAAAAATATTAGCTGGGCGTGGTGGTGCATGTTGTAATCCGAGCTGCTTGAGAGGCTGAGACAGGAGAATCGCTTGTACCTGGGAGGCAGAGGTTGCAGTGATCCGGGATTGTACCATTACACAACAGCCTGGGCAACAAGAGCGAAACTCCGTCTCAAAACAAAACAAAACAAAACAAAACAAAACAAAGACAGAGTAGTAGATTGATGCATCTACAAGCCAAGGAATGCCAAAGATTGCCAGCAAATGACTAGAAGTGAGAGAAAGGCCAGGAAGATTTTCCTCCAGGTTTCAGAGACAGCATGGCTCTGTGGACATTTTGATTGAACTTCCAGCCATAAGAATGAATGGCACAATAAATTTCTGCTGTTTTAAGTTGCCCAGTTTGCAGTACTTGGTTATGGCAGCCCTAGGAAATGAATACACCACCTGGCATATGATGTACTATTTTTGTTGTTCAATTTCTGCCTGCCCCTACTGGACTATTACCATGAGGAAAGAGACATGGTACATTTTCTTCACCTTTGTACCTTAAGTACTTAGAGCAGTGACTAGCGCTCAATACATATTTGCCAAAAGAATGTAGGGGTAAATATTTTATTTTTCATTCTTTTTTAAATTGATGCATAATAGTTGTACGTATTTGTAGGGTACATGTGATATTTTGTTATATACATAGAATGTGTAACGGTCAAGTCAGGGTATTTCGGATACACATCACCTTTTGCATTTATCATTTCTATGTGTTGGGAACATTTCAAGTCCTCTGTGTAGCTATTTTGAACCATATACAATACATTGTTGTTAACTATAGTCACCCTTCTTTGCTATGGAACATTAGAAACTATTCTTCCTTTTCCCTCCCCTATACCCACACCCACACCCACACCCATACCCTTCCTAGTCTTTAGTAATTGTCATTTTACTCTGTACATCCAAGAGATCAACTTTTTTTTTTTTCTCCCACATATGAGTGAGAACGTGCAATATTTATTTTTCTGGGTCTGGATTATTTCACTAACATAATGACCTCCACTTCCATCAGTGTTGCTGCAAATGGTATTATCTCATTCTTTTTTATGGCTAAATAGTATTCCATTGTGTATATGTATCACATTTTCTTTAATCACCTGTTGATGAACACAGGTTGATTCTCTATCTTTGCTGTTGTGAACAGTACTGTAATAAACATGGGGGTGCAGATGTCTCTTCAACATACTGATTCCTTTCCTTTGGATAAATGCCCAGTAGTGAGAGATCGTATGGTAGTTCTATTTTTAGTTTTTTGAGAAATCTCCATACTGCTTCCATAGTGGCTGTACTAATTTACATTCCTGTCAACAATGTATAAGAGTTACCTTTTCTTTGCATCCTCACCAGCATCTGTTATGTTTTTGTCTTTTTAATAATAGCTGTTCTAACTGGGGTAAGATAGTATCTCATTTTGATTTTAATTTACATTTCCCTGATGATTAGTGATGTTGAACATTTTTTCATATATTTGCTGGCCATTTGTATGTCTTGTTTCAAGAAATGTTATTCAGACCCCTTGTCCACGTTTTAAAGGGATTATTTATTTCTTTGCTGTTTGAGTTCCTTGTGTATTCTGCATATCAGTCCCTTGTCAGACAAGCAGTTTGCGAATATTTTCTCCCATTCAGCAGGCTGTCTTTTCATGCTATTGATTGTTTTCTTTGTTGTGCAGAAGCTTTTTAGTTTCATACGGTACCATTGTCTATTTTTATTTTTGTTGCCTGTGCTTTTGAGGTCTTAGCCATAAAGTCTTTGCCTAGACCAATGCCCTAAAGTGTTTTTCCTAGGTTTTTTTCCTAGTAGTTTTATAGTTTGAGGTCTTATGTTTGAGTCTAATCCATTTTGAGTGGATTTTTATATGTAGTGAGAGATGGGGATCTAGTTTCATTCTTCTGTGTATAAATATCCAGTATTCTTAGCACCATTTATTGAAGACGGTGTCCCTTTTCCCAACGTATATTCTTGGCAACTTTATAAAAAAAATAAGTTACCTTTAAATATATAGACTTATTTCCAGGTTGTCTATTCTGTTTCATTGGTCTATGTGTCAGTTTTTGTATCACTGCAATGATGCTTTGGTTGCTATAACTTTGTAATATATTTTGAAGTCAGGTGGTGTGATGCCTGCAGCTTTGTTCTTTTTGCTGAGGATTGCTTTGGCTATTCAGTCTCTTTTTTGGTTTCATGCAAATTTTGAGATTGTTTTTTCTATTTCTGTGAAAAACGTCATTTTTTCTTTTTTCTTTTTTTTGCTACAAACTGCTTCTTGCTAAAAGAGAAATCTAAGTCCAGGTATTAATGAAGTAGGAAAGATTTCAATAATTGTAAGAGTATAGTAGAAAACTTTACTTTATGTTCCGTTATGGTTCCCTACAAAATACTCTGCAGTAGAAACTATTTCTCTGGTAGGGAGAGTCTTAAACACCTGTGAGCATATCCAGGAAGGCACTGTTGCCAGGGATGGAAACATTTTCTTCACAGGAGACCCTGTTGGGTACTAAGGATCAGGTTATCCTGTGTGTCTCAGGATGTTGCCTGTTGCCTCTTGCCTGTTGAGTCTGCAACAGAAATCTGCAGTTTCTGGCCAGACTGCTCAATTTCCTTCCCCTTTGGTGTTACTGACCCCTGCTGTTATAAAGCAGCACCTCTGCTTGCCTCTAAAGCTACTCTCTGGTTTCCAACCATTAAAACATTCAATAACCAATCTCATCATTCTGGAAAACAAAAATATCCTGGAGTTCAAAGGCTACAGAGACTTCTCCAATTATTTCCTAAAATGGCTTCTTAGGTTTGAAAGTTCGTCTGTGAGAACCAGGGTTGCGTGCGTGTCTGTCTTCAGCGTTACAGAGGAAGACAGATGGAGGTTGTTGTGCTCACAAGAGAAAAGGAAACTTGAGGTAACTTCCCCTTTTCTTGACCACCGGATGTGTCTTCTGCAACTTCTGTGAACTCCAGTAATTGAGGTCATATTGTGGCATTAAAAAATAAAAAATAAAAAAAATCCAACTGTTTGCATGGTTTCATTAATCCTTACTCTTATCTAATTCAACCACCTAATCTGGCCAAACAATGTGAGGGGAAAAAAATTCTATCCCTTCATTTGCGAGACAGGTGAACAGTCTCTAACATAACCCACAAATAAAACTCGGTGTGTGTGTGTGTGTGTGTGTGTGTGTGTGTGAGAGAGAGAGAGAGAGAGAGAGAAAGAGAGAGAGACAGACAGGGTCTTGCTTCTATCGCCCAGGCTGGAGTGCAGTGGTGTGATCATGGCTCACTGAAGCCTTGATCTCCCAGACTCAAGCAATCCTCCTGCCTCAGCCTGTCAAGTGACTGGGACCACAGTCATGCACCACCACGCCTGGTGAATTTTTGTATTTTTTGTTGAGATGGAGACTCTCTATATTGCCAGAGCTGGTCCCGAACTTCTTGGTTCAAGCAATCCTGCCTCAGCCTCCCAAAGTGCTGGGATTCTAGGCGTGAGCCACTGCACCTGGCCAAATAAAACATTTTTAAGATTATTGATCTTAGTGGAGTCCTTGTGATAAGGCATAAGCATGACATTCCAAAATAGAAAGAATACAAAACAATGGATTTGTGCATAAATATCTCTACTAATATGTGAGTTTTGGAAAATCCCATATTTCATGAATCATTAGCTTATAAGTTTTGTTTTGATGTTATACAAGCCTTTTAAAAACAAGTCTGTGTAGATGTTGCCACCTACTGTTTGCCTAGAAACATCCTTAGTATAATTCACTTTATGTAACAATACTCTTCTTTCTAATTGCATTTATTTTCCAGGAAGATCATTTCTGTCTCAACCATTTTTTGTTTTAAAATTATTTGTCTATTTATTACTTACTCTTAAGTACCATATCTACAAGGGCATTACAAGAAATTCTTTATACATTGGAAAATCCTGAGGCAATGACACAATTTTCTTTAAATGTTCCCTAATGTGTTGAAACAGTAAATCAGTCTCAGGTTTAAAAAGACTATACAGTATATGTCATTGAAACCTCATTTAAAATCCATGTAGATCAAAGGGGTGAAGATCATTAGATAGCTGTTAGTTTTATTTTGACATTCATATTTAAGATATTTAGGCTGAGTGTGGTGGCTCATACCTGTAATTGTAGCACTTTGGAAGGCTGAGGTGGGTGGATCACTTGAGGCTAGGAATTTGAGACCAGCCTGGCCAACATAGGAAGACCTTGTCTCTACTAAAAAATACAAAAAATTAGCCTGGTATGGCAGCGGGCACATGTAATCCCAGCTACCTGAAGCTGAGGCACAAGACTCACTTGAACCTAGGAGGCAGAGGTTGCAGTGAGCCGAAATTGCACCACTAAACTCCAGCTTGGGTGACAGAGTGAGACTCTGTCTCTGTCTCTCTCTGTCTCGCACACACACACACATGCACACACACACACGCACACACACACAAAGATATTTACAAGCAAATATCTGCTTTTTTTTTTCCCTTCCTGTTGTCTTAATCTTTTAAGGCTGCTATTAAAAAACTTCATAAACTGGTTGGCAAATAAATATCAGAAATGTATTTCTCACAGTTCTGAAGTTTGAGAAGTCCCAGAACAAGACACTGGCGGCTTTGGCGTCTGGTGAGGGTCTGCTTCTTCACAGACAGGGTTTTCTCACAGTAACCTCACATGGTGGAAGCGGAAGGGATCTTTCTGGGGTCTCTTTTATAAAGACACTAATCCCATTTGTGAAGGTTCCACTTTGATAACCTAATCGCCTCTCAAAGGACCCACCTCTTACCATCACCTTGGGGGTTAACATTTCCACGTACAAATTTGGGTGGGGGGACACAAATATTCAGAATATAGCACTGTAAATAGTTTTGGATGTTAGTGATTGAATGGCAAATTCTTTTTTATTAGGATAAAATATCAATTGTTTTACTTACCAGTTGGTCATCTGAACTGGTTTTTTGTTTTTTTGAGATGGAGTCTCGCTCTGTGGCCCAGACTGGAGTGCAGTGGCACCATCTCTGCTTACTGCAAGCTCCACCTCCTGGGTTCAAGCAATTCTCCTGCCTCAGTATCCTGAGTAGCTGAGATTACAGGCATGTGCCACCATGCCCAGCTAATTTTTATATTTTTAGTAGAGAGATGGTTTCACCATGTTGGCCAGGCTGGTCTGGAACTTCTGACCTCAGGTGATACACCCGCCTTGGCCTCCCAAAGTGTTGGTATTACAGGCGTGAGCCACTACCCCGGCCTGAACTGTTTACTTTATAGTTAGTTTTGTGATGTGCCTGTGGCACTATTTTCAGTATGCTGTTTATTAAAACCGGAAATAAAGTAAAAAAATTTAAATCTTCACAACCAGGTTAATTTGAATGCACTGAGATAGTTTATGGTTTGCAGACAAATAACTATGACTAGATCCAGTAATAATTAAAATTAAAATCTGTAAAATATTTTCCAGTTTGTGAAGTCCTTTGTATATTTTAATAAATTTGGTCCTACTAACAACCCTGTGAAATAATTAATATAGTAGTTGCTTTCATATTATAACCAAAGAAAGAATGAAATAAATCAAGGTAATAGTTGAATAGTGCACAGCTAGAATAACTCTATAAATCCAGTTCTCTTAACTAAAAAGCTTACTCACTTTTACTATTCCTCATAAGTTAATTATTAGGTTGGTGCAAAAGTATTTACGGTTTTTGCTAATTACTTTGCACTAACCTTGATAATTTACATGATAGGTACTGAACTCTTTTTCAACTTTTCCTTGTTGAATGAATAGTTTTAAAATGCTTTCAAATAATCAAGCATTCACTTCTAAATCTTTGGGTAGGTCTCTAGTAACTGAAATGGAACTGTATTCATATTCTATGAAGCTGGCCTGGATAAGCCAGCTTATCCCTAAATGCCACCAGAATGCGTTAAGAAGTGGATTGTTCCCGGTCTCCGTGCAAGAACTCAACCTACCCAACACCTTGATTTCAGTCTTATGGTAACTTGAGCACAGAACTCAATCACGCCATTAGGACATCTCATCTACAGAAGCTGTGCTATCGGAAATTTGTGTTATTTTAAGCCCTTTTTATTGTAAGACTCTGGTTCCTGTTTCCTTGCTGGCTCTTGGCCAAGGGCACTTTCAGCTTCCAGAGGCCATCTGCATTCTTTGCCGTGTGGTCCTCTCCATCTTCAAAGGCAGTAGTGGAAAAACTCTCCCTTGTTGAATTGCAGTCATAGTTTGAATCTCTCCAACTTCCCTGTTGCTGACCTCTAAACACGGATTAAAGGGTTCATGATTAGGTCAGACTCTCTTAGAATGTTTCTCAACCTTAACTGATTTGAGGCCATAACCGCATCACAAATCTTTTCACAGCAACACCTAGATTAATGTTTGATTGAATACCTAGGAGAAGGTGTGTTTACACTAAGGTTGGAAATTTAGGGGGCCTTTTTAGAATTCTGCCAACCATGCTTCTCATCAGCTACAAGCATTTCCTAATTTAGCCCCCAGTCTCCAATCTCTGCCTTAATACTCCCACAATTTACATTACAGAGTGGCTTCTTAATGAATCATTCCAAAGCACAGTTCTGATGAAGTTTATTATCTTAAGTCAATAACAACAAAACAACCAAAAGTTTGAGGGCATCCTATGGCATGTAAACAGGTCTTTGAAAATCAAGGTCTAAAGGACCCCTGTTTCTGTTCCTTTCTTCACGCATCATTAAATTGATTATTCACCTTGTTTTTCGGTGCATAGTAAGCTCAGTGCTTTGACTTCTGCCCCCTTTTCCTTATCTTCAACTTTACAGGAACAAGTCTCAATTGTTTCAAGCTGCATTCCAATGCTAACTCTTCCAAAGAACTTTGCATTACCCTGTTCCCCTTTGAAAGCCTTTACTACCTTGTTTTAAAAATCTGTCCTTCTGACCAGATGTGGTGGCTCATGCCTGTAATCTCAGTGCTTTGGGAAGGCGAGGCAGGAGGATTGCTTCAGGCCAAGATTTCAAGACCAGCCCGGGCAACACAGAGAGACCCCACCTCTATTTTAAGAAAGCAAAAAAAAAAATAAATAAATAAAAATAAAAAAATAAAAAAAAGTAAAAATCTGCATTTCTAGTGCAGTTAGTATCCTACTTTGGGTTAAGATACTAAATAAATGCTCCATTACTCCTACCAAATGCAGATTCCTATAGGCCAGATCTGCAATAAGATGTCTCTCTTCAACATCTAGTAGTGCCTTGTAGAGATGATATGTTCCAAAATATTTGTTGAGCCATTAACTAAAAAATCAAAATAGAAACCAGAATGCCATGCACACTAAGAGCTCATAGACCTGCATTGTGAATTCTTAATTACATTTCCACATATATATATATATATATATATATAGAGAGAGAGAGAGAGAGAGAGAGAGAGAGAGTGTCTGACTCTGTCGCCCAGGCTGGAGTGCGGTAGTGTGATCTCGGCTCACTGCAAGCTCCGCCTCCTGAGTTCAAGCCATTCTCCTGCCTCAGCCTCCCCAGTAGCTGGGATTACAGGCATGCACTACAGCTTCCAGCTAATTTTTGTATTTTTAGTAGAGACGGGGTTTTGGCCATGTTGACCAGTCTGGTCTCGAACTCCTGTCCTCAGGTGATCTGCCCATCTCTGCCTCCCAATCCATACTTTTATATTAGTCTGATAGTCTGTTCTTTGTTTTGTGGCTGCTAGTTTTCAAGGTCATTGTGTCCTGAGCTGCTGTATTTACGTTAGACTATATTCTTCAGCTCTTGGCTAGTATTGAATGACTAGCTTATTTATGCTTTCTTTTGTTATAAATCAGTAGTTTTATTTGTTTTTTGTTACCTGGAGAAAGAAGTTTCTGCTCCAATTTTAAGAAAATTTTCAAGAGCTAGAAGCAGACTTGATCTTATATCTTATTTTCTTATTCACACAATTAACTTTTTTCTAATATTAGGAATATTTCCCTACAAGTCATTCCTGACTAAGGGACTCTGCTCTATGAGTCATATATGACTCAGCAAGCATTTCGGATTTTTAAATAAGTTACCACTTATTTAAGCAGGCTACAGAAACATTAGTCATTGTGAAATTCAGCTTACACGTTTTCACTTAGTGACTAATTGAGAATAAGAATGGAACAGATATTTACGTGGTAGTTTTCCAAATTTTCAAAAGACTTTGGCATCAATTATCTTATTTCATTAAATGTGTCACTGTAAGATAAAGTAGTACTTATCTTAGAGACCTCTCTAGCCTTTTAAACATACTCAAAAAAGCCATCTTGGAAAAAAATGAATGAATGAAAGAATGAATGAGTGAATGAACTGATGGAATAATGATGGATTAGAAAGGACACTGAAGCAGGAAAGACATAGACCTTGGAATTATATGTCTGAACAGTAAATTAGACCTTATAACTTATCTGAAGAGCACAAAGAAGACCTAAATAAATAGTAAACCATATCATTATGATAACCCTCCAAATTGTAAAAATTTCAATTTCGCCCAAATATTTAGTTAATGCAAATTCAAAGTACTTTGGAGTTTTTTTCAAAAACGACTGGTTTTGAAATTAATCAGTACGGAAAAGTACCTAAAACTAAGAAAGTTTTGAAAAGAAATAATGAAGTAAGACTTGCCCCATGAACTGTTTTTCCCTTTCCTACTCACTACTCATTCTCATTTCCTCACTTCTGACACCAGAGTGTAGCATTTATTTTTGCCCACATATTAATGCTCCAGCAAACATCAACTGGGTGTCTCTGGTGGCACAGAGCTTCCAATCCCTTGAAATTTCCTAGATGATAGGAGTGCCTCTTGTTCTAATGAGGCAACTTTTGGTGGGCATCTGAATGGAGGCTGGTAACCAGAAAGACTAAGCTATGATTTGAAGACTGGAACTTTCAGACTTCGCCAGAACATGCTACCCCTCTCAGCTTTTCCATGTGTTCAACAGTCCATAGCTCTGCAAATTCATTGTTCAGGGATTTTTATGAAGGCTTTTTTGAGAAAGCATGACAGATCCTTAACTCAATCTCTACCTTCTCTCCTCTTCCAAAAGGATAGTGGGGTGAGCTCGAAAGTTCCAGGCCTATAATTCAATTCAGTTCTGGTAATACCTACCTAGAGTTAGAGTCACATCCCATGGGTTAAGGGCTCATTCTCACAGGTTTGCCCCACTTCAGAGGCCAACTGCAATCTGGGAACTTCTGACCTGCTGGCTATGAATTGGGATTCACATGACTCCCTCCTTAGGTTAAATCATTTAATCGTTTACTAGAGTGGCTCAAAGAACTCAGGAAAGCACTTTACTTTTGTTTTCCAGTTTATTATAAAGGATATTATAAAAGATATAGATGAACAGTCAGATGCATAAGGCGAGATATGGGGAAGGGGTACAGAACTTCCACGACCTCTCTGGGGCTCAGCATCTCCATGTGTTCTGCAGTCCAGTTGCTCTCCAAACCCATTGTTTGGGGATTTTTGTGGAAGCTTTTTCAAGAAGATATGATCAATTATTAACTCAATCTCCAGCTCTTCTCCTCTTCCAGGAGGATGGTGAGGTGGGCTCAAAAGTTCCGGGCTTCAAATCATGGCTTAGTCTTTCTGGTTACCAACCTTCATGCAGATGCCCACGAAGAGTTGCCTCATTAAAACAAGAGACACTCCTATCACCTAGGAAATTTCAAGGGATTGGGAGCTCTGTGCCAAAGACTTTATTAGAACAAAATATTCACCTAGCACCCCTATTGCTCAGGAAATTAGAAGAGTTTTGGGAGTTATTATAGCCAGGAACTTTATAGCCAGGAACTGGGGACAGAGACCAAATAGATATTTCCTATGTCACAATATCACAAAAGTATACTTAAAATTTGTGGTAAATAAAACAGTGCAGAATTAGTGTAAGATTCAACAAATGCATCAACAGAACGGAATATGGAATCCAGAAACAGACCATTTAGTTTTGGAAATTTAGTTTATAAAAAGGATGGTCTTTCAATAAGCGGGGTTAAATTTTTAAGTAAAAGATATTGGACCAAAGAGTGTTCGTTGGCTCATTCTTTGCTGCTTCTGTAGTTATGGAGCCCATGATTTCTAGATGGACAAATGGCTGCCCACAGTAGACAATACTTCCCAATCTTTCTTGGAGTAGGGTGGCCCTGTGATTAATTCTAGACCAGTAGGATGTAAGCAGAAGGTTGTAATCTTAAAGTGAGGGACATGACCACCTAGACAGGGATTTCCTGCTGCCTGAAGTGAGAACATGATATCAGCTACCTACAACTATCTTGGCTCATGTGGAAAATGCAATGGTTGTGATTAGTGGAGTAACAAGATAAAAAAAAGGTATCTCTGGCACTTTTAATAACCTCCTAAGACAGGCCTCATAATGAAGATACTATATCTTTGGAATACATTACAAAACTTGAATTGCCTGTCTTTAAATTTTATTTTTGGAGGAAAATAAAATTCTAGTTAGTTTAAGCTACTATTATTTTAGATTTTCTGTTATTCTCAAATGAACTCAATCTTAGCTGACACAGATGTGAGGTTATTGAATATGCATTTAAAATGTAAAATTTACAGAAAAGTAAAAGAGAAGAAATAGAAAAGAAACCACCTTATTAAATCTGTTAAACAGGAAACAAAGAATTCCCCAACCCAAAACATATATTTCTGAGTCTAGGTTTCATCCTTCTATTGCTCATGTTATAATTTTTGAAAGGAATATCTATTTTTGTGGGCTAATGGTGTCAATTCCAAAAGTGTATTTGTAAATCTTTTATTTAGGTCATAGAATGTATTTTCCTTTAGAAATTAAGTGATTAAGGATGATTGGGTTTCCTGTGAACCAATGCTACAGAGGACAATGGTAGATTTTAATGAACACATAATACTATAAACCAAAATACTGATAGTGGTATGCATTTCTAACACAATTACATTATCACATTGTAAGTTTATAGTATTACGTTTGCTTATAGTATCTTGACTATAAAGGCTATTTATTCCTTAGCCAAATATTATTCTATGATTTTTTTTTTCTGTACTACAACTTTTCATTTTCCTTTGGGCTAATAACGGTTTTGTTTTTTTTTCTCTCTCTCTATTTGCTTGTCTTTCTATATACTAATAATCAATTTGGCTGTAAACTCTCAGCCAGTTGTCTAAATCTCCTCTTCATACATTCAGACCCACCAGGCATTCTTACAATGTCCATCATTCTGAAGAATCTCTCCCAGGCCTGCAGAACTGCTTTCATCTGGAATGGTTTCCCTGTGGGCCCTGTGTACAGCCATCATCATGGGAACTCTTTTCACTTCTTCTGTAAGTAGGATCTGTTGTTTCTTGAACTGCATGATTTCTTCTTTTTTATTTGACTTTCTTTGTAGTGGAGCACATCTTCTAGTAACCTTCTAAAAGACTTCATAATCACAATACTGTGTCTTCAGCATATCTTGGTATATCCTCACGTCTGCTTGATAGTTTTTTTTGTTTTTTTTTTTGTTTTTTTTGAGACGGAGTCTCGCTCTGTCGCCCAGGCTGGAGTGCAGTGGCCGATCTCAGCTCACTGCAAGCTCCGCCTCCCGGGTTCCCGCCATTCTCCTGCCTCAGCCTCCGGAGTAGCTGGGACTACAGGCGCCCGCCACCTCACCCGGCTAGTTTTTTGTATTTTTTTAGTAGAGACGGGGTTCCACCGGGTTAGCCAGGATGGTCTCGATCTCCTGACCTCGTGATCCGCCCGCCTCGGCCTCCCAAAGTGCTGGGATTACAGGCTTGAGCCACCGCGCCCGGCCTGATAGTTTTGAATTTGAAATTACTTTTCCTCAGAATTTCAAAAGTAACTTACATTTTCTTCTAAATTACAGCTTTGCTCCTGAGAAGTCCAAGCCACGCTTATTTCTAGCCCTTTATCACTGTATTCATTTTCTACTACTGTGTAATGAGTTACTACTAATTTGGGGACAACATCTATTTATTATCTCATAGTTCTATAACTTGGAAGTCAGAGTGAGTTTTCTTGTTTTAGGGTCTCACAAGGCCAAAACCAACGTTTTGATTTTGGGCTGGGCTCTCATATGGAGGTTAAGGGGAAGAATGTACTTCCAAGCTCTTTCAGATTTTTGATCAAATATGGCTTCCATCTGTAGGACTCAGGTCCCCGTTTCCTTGCTGGTGGTTCTCTGGGGGCAGCCCTCAGCTTCTAGAGGCCATTCTCATGGTTTGTCATGTGGCCTCCTCCGTCTTCAAGCCCGCAATGGTGCACTGAATCCTAATGGTTTCCTGCCTCTCTGAATTTCCCTTCTGTCAGTCAGAGAAAACTGCTTTTAAAAGCCTTATAGGATATGATTAGGCCCACCCAGATAATCTTTGTATTTTAAAATCAGTGATTTGGGATTTTAGTTGCATTAGCAAAATCCCTCCACAGCAGTACCTGGAGTAGTTTGATTGGAAAACCAAAGGAAAGAAATCTTGGGGGGGATCTCTCTTTAGAAGTCTGCCTACCATCATATTTTGCAAAAAGCATTCCCTTTCCTGGGAAGTTCTGATACTCTTCCTTGCTGCTTGAGTAGGAATGTTCCCCATACCCTACTCATTGTCATCAGCCAGAGCCTAGGTTTCCACTATAGATCACATGGAGAGTGACAGGGAAGCAACTAACGGCAGAGCAGGACTGCTTATTTATAAGCTGAAAAAATTGTGAGCTGGGTAATTCCTTTTTAAACACACACATTTATTTAAGTTACATTTTTGACTGTTCTGTTTTATAAACGTATAATTCAAAGTGATAGGAACTCTTAAATGGCGGATCATATCTCAGACTGATGAAAGTAACTAGGAAATAATAAATATGTAATTGAACGCCTAATCTTTTATGGAGATTAAGGTTGAAATGTGAATAGGACTTAATTAAAAAATTATGCAAGCCTACATAATGAGTTAGTTTACAGACTGTTTTCTTTCAACTGTTTTGTTGGTATAAAATCATAATTAACATTCAAACTATTATATTTATAACTGATGTGAGTAGGCAAGTCATGATTGCAATGAAAGCCTAAGGAACTTGAAGACTTTTATATTAAATACATTTTATAATGTCATTAAAACCAAGAAGCAAATCTGAAAAGGTCTCATATGTTTGAGAAGAAGCAATATTTTGATCCAGCTAGGAAAAACTTTCAACTCAAAAGCAGGCTGAATAAGTAAATGTAGGGGAGAGAGGAGATTGGTGGTTCTCCTCAGTGGTTAATGGTCAGTGTGACATCACTGCAGGAAATGGTCAGTGTGACATCACTGCAGGAAACATGATTGGTGAATAAAGGATTAAGGCTAACTGACACAATCAAGCTAACATAGGCTAGGGCCAGAATTTGAAAGCCTGGTGTTATATCTGAGTCTCAATGCATGGTTCTGATCGATGTAAAAAGGGACAGTATTAATTCCTATTATTTTGCAAGTAAAACTTAAAAAGCTGATCCTCAAACCTTCCTATATAGAATACACTTCAGTGCTTTTAGTGAGATCTTATGAATCACACTATAATGAAATTATTGAGCAGTTTTCTATTTGGTAGTTCTTGGACACTGACATTCAAGTTCATTTTGTTGACTGAATTTAAAATATATGGTTCTAATATTTTCTTTATAGACATAAAGTATAACTATTTTCTGTGTACTACTTGCTATGTTCATTATGTTTATTGAATCATAGCGTGTGTCATGACTATTTCCAACCCTCTTTTAACTATTTAAAATAATTTTAACAGCTTTAAATAATCTATTATATGCCAATACATAAATAATAACATTTCAAGTTAAAAAAATACTATTTCTTAAATCGTTTAAACTGAACTAATTCTATAATTGCATAAATAATATGTGTCAATTGGGGTTCTCAGTGACAGAAATCAAATTGGTTGATTTAAACAGAAAAATTGTAAAGACATTGAACAGCTTGCAGAGTTATCAAGGAACTTGGAAATGAAGAGTAACAGACTGAACTACAACTAAAAGCATGACACAGAACTGGGCTTACAAAGATACCTCTGCCATTGTACACTGGGTGATGTAGCTTGACCCACTGATATCACCCATGGGACACCATGTCTTGCGACTTGTACCATCACTACTTTTACCCATGGAAACTAGAACTTTCAATCACTGCTACCAGCTCTAAAATGAAATCTTCACCATCCCTGCTGCTTTGTATCCTTGCTCCTTTGACTCAGAATCCTGGTAGCTCTAAGTGGTTAAAGAGAGGGCACATGTCTGTGCTTAGATAAGGTACACAGGTTGGCTGCATTGTTAGACATTTGAGAATCTGATATTTTCTGTTTCTGTTGTGATAATCAGTGTATAGCTTGCACAAAGACTCTCAGGATAGGGTTTTCCCCCAGTATAGGAAGGGTTATAGAGGCTAGGCAGAAACCTTTAGCCCCACTGACATTCTCAAATGTCAGTTTAGGGTTTGCAGTGCCACAATGCTAACTGGACCCTTCCTTTCTAGTGTTGTAGGGGGTTCCATCACACTAGCCAATGCAGTGTCCTATATCCCAGGGAACAGGTGGACTAGCACACCAGGAAGTCTTCCCCCAGGATGAAGGAAGCCATAATGCATAATCTCCAGAGCCTTGGGAGCTACTTTCCTGGGGTTGCTGCTACTGACAGCAACCCCATCCACTCCAGAGTCAGGGCGGACAAGCACCTGAGCATGCTTTCAGGGATCCTGAAGACCGATCCACTCAAACACATTGCTTGGGAGTCTAAGGACAGGCCTGCCTAGCCCACCACTGCCGGTGTCTATACATGTTGTTTGGAGGCTTGAGGATCAGTTGATACCACCTACAACCAGTGATGCCCATGCATGCTGTATGGGAGCCTGAGGATTGGCCGGCCCTGTCCACTGCCACTGCTAGAATCATGTGTGCCATCTTGGGGCCTGAGGATCAGCTTGCTTCTGCTGGTACCTATATGCACTACCCAGGAGCCTGAGGACTGGCCTGCCTGGTGTTCCAGTTTCCAGCAGAGCCTCACCAAAGCCAACACTAACAAGTGCAGCCTAAGTCACTGAGGAACTCAGAGACACTGCTGGTGTGTTGATTATAGCTGAAGAAATCATATGGAGACTACGCTACTGCATCCACCCATAATTAAAGCCAAAGCACCTACCCAACGAACACTATAGATACTTTGACAGGAAAAAAGTCTTTCACCATAAAAACCAATCCATAAATTTGGAATAAGTGACTGTTACCCCAGGTATGCAGATAACAATGTAAAGACACACACATACACACACACACACACACACACACACCCCACCATAAAAAAGCAAGGGAATGTGACTTTCCAAAGGAAAATAATAATTCTGTAATAACAGATCCTAAATAAAGGAAAACTATGAAATGTCTAAGAAATTCAACATAATGATCTTAAGGAAACTCAGTGAGACATCAAAGATAAACCATACAAGGAAATGAGAAAAACAATTCATAATATGAATGAGAAATTCAACAAAGAGGTAGATATCATTAAAAAAACAAACAAACAGAAATCCTGGAAATGAAGAATTCAAAAAAAGGGAAAAAAACACAAGGGAGAGCTTCAACAATAGACTAGATCAAGCAGAAAAAAGAACTTCTGAACTTGAAGACTGGTCTGAAGTAACCCAGTCAGACAAAACAACAACAGCAGAATAAAAAAGCATGAAGAAAGCCTATGTTACATGTAGGGCACCAAAAGGTAAACAAATATTTAATTTTGGGAGTTTCAGAAGGAGAGGAGATGGGGAAACATGTAGAAAATCTATTTAATAATATAATAGCTGAAAACTTCCCAAATCTTCAGAGAGATATAGACATCTAGGTACAGGAAGCTCAAAAGGTCTTCTCCAAGGCATGTTATAGTCAAACTATCAAAACTCAAAGAAAAATTCTAAGGACTGCAAGACAAAAGCGCCAAGTCACATATAAGGAAATTCTCATCAGACTAATAGCATATTTCTCAGTAGATATCTTATGGGCCAGGAGGAAATGAGATGATATATTCAAAGTGTTGAAAGAAAAAAATACCACCCCAGTAGTTAAGAAGAAAAATATAATCAGTACAGCTTTTTTTTTTTTTTTTTCCCAGAAAATAAGGAGAAGTAAAGTCTTTCTGAGAAAAGCAAAAACTGAGGGAATTCATCACTGTTAGAGGGAATCTACAAAAAAGCTTAAGGGAGTCATACATCTGGAAGCAAATGAACCCTATCTAACATCATGAAAACACATGAGAGTATAAAAGTCACTGGTAGAGCAGATACACAAATGAGAGAGAGAAACAAATCAAGTTATTACAGAAAATCACCAAATCATAAACGTAAACAATAAAAGAGGAAGAAAGGAACAAAAGATATACAAAATAATCATAAAACAATTAACATGATGACAGGAGCAAGTCCTCACCTATTGATAACAATCTTGAATATACATGGTTTAGATTCCCCAGTAAAAAGATACAGACTGGCTGAATAGATGGAAAAAAACCAAGGCTGAACTATATGCTACCTACAAGTAACTCACTTCACCTGTGAAGACACACATACACTGAAAGTGAAGGAAGGATAAGAATATTCCATGCAGGGTGGGTGCGATGGCTCATGCCTGTAATCCCAGCACTTTGGGAGGCTGAGGCAGGTGGATCGCTAGGTCAAGAGATCGAGACCATCCTGGCTAACATAGTGAAACCCGGTCTCTAGTAAAAATACAAAAACTTAGCTGGGTGTGGTCGCGGACACTTGCAGTCCCAGCTACTTGGGAGGCTGAGGCAGGAGAATGGCGTGGACCCAGGAGGCAGAGCTTGCAGTGAGCCGAGATCTTGCTACTGCACTCCAGCCTGGGCGACAGAGCAAAACTCCGTCTCAAAAAAAAAAAGAATATTCCGTGCAAATGGAAGACAAAGCATGCAGGAGTAGTTATACTTATGTCAGACAAATTAGATTCCACATAAAAACAGTAACAATGAAAAGACAAAGACCATTATATAATGATAAAAGGGTCAATTCGGCAAAAGCCTATATCAATTATAAACATATATGCACTCAACATAGGAGCACACAGATATGTAAAGCAAATATTATTAGCACTAAAGAGAGAGTAGACCCCAATACAGTTACAGTTAGGAACTTCAATATCGCATTCTCAGCTTTGGAGAAGTCATCCAGATAGAAAATCAACAAAGAAACATCAGACTTAATCCTCACTATAGACCAAACGTACCTAACAGGCATTTATAGAACATTTCATCTAACAGTTACAGAATACACATTCTTCTCATCAGCACATGGAACATTCTCCAAGATAGACTATATGTTAGGCCACAAAACAAGTCTCAGCAAATTACAACAAAATCATATCAAGTGGCTACTCAGATAAAAATAGAATAAAACTAGAAATGAATAACAAGAGGAACTTTGAAAATGTACAGTTTTCAAATATATGGAAATTAAACAGCATGCTTCTTAATGATTATTGGGTCTATGAAGAAATTAAGAAGGAAATATAAAAAGATCAAAACAAATTAAAATGGAGACACAACACAAAAAAACCTATGAAATACAGCAAAAGAAGTTCTAACAGGGAAATTTGTAGCAATAAATGCTTACATTACAAGAGAAAGATTTCAAATAAACAACCTAAGGAAATAGAAAAGAACAAACCAAACCCCAAATTAGTAGAAAGAAAGAAAAATAATAAATATCAGAGCAGAATGAAACAAAATAGAGACTAAAAAAAGGATCAATAGAATGAAAAGTTTGTTTTCTGAAATGATAAAATCAATAAACTGTTAGCTAGACTAACCAAGAAAACAAGAGAGAAGACCCAAATAAGTAAAATTAGAAATGAAAAAGGAGCCATTACAACTGATACTATAGAAATACAAAAGATCATCAGAGACTGTTATGAACAACCATATGCTAAAAAATTGGAAAACCTATTAAGAAATGGGTGAATTCCTGGACACATATAATCTACTAAGGTTGAACTAGGAAGAAATAAAATCCCTGAGGTTCAGAGCTTCAGTGAGGACCTGAAGAGTAGACAGATGCTACAGAGGGATCTGAAGTGTAGCTCTACCCCTACCCCAAACCCTACTCCTATAATCTCAATCATGGTGATGTTAGAGTGCCTATAATGACATCTTATTTATTTATTTATTTATTTATTTTTGAGATAATTTTGAACTTACGGAAGGGTTGTCAAAATATTACAGAGTTCTGGCTGGGCACGGTGGCTCACACTTGTAATCCCAGAAATTTGGGAGGTCAAGGCCAGTGGATACCTGAGTTTGGGAGTTTGAGAGCAGCCTGGCCAAGATGGTGAAACCTTGTCTCTACTAAAAATACAAAAATTAGCCAGGCATGTTGGTGCCTACCTGTAATCCCAGCTACTTGGGAGGCTGAGGCAGGAGAATTGCTTGAACCTGGGAGGTGGAGGTTGCAGTGAGCCAAGATTTCACCACTGTATTCCAGCCTGGGCAACAGAGCAAGACTCTGTCTCAAAAGAAAAATAAATACATAAATAAAACAGTACAGAGTCTTATATAATCATCACCAAGGCTTCTCTTATGTATTTTTATTGTTTGTTTTTGAGACAGTATCTCACTGTTATCCAGGCTGGAGTGCAGTGGTGCAATCATGGCTCACTGCAGGCTCAACTTCCTGGGCTCAAGTGATCCTCCCATCTGAGCCTCCTGAGTAGTTAGGACCACAGGCATGTGTCACAATGTCTGGCTAAATTTTTTCTATTTTGTGTAGAGTTGCAGTTTGGCCATGTTACCGTGGCTGATCTTGAACTCCTGAGCTCAAGCAATCTGCCTGCCTCGGCCTCCTAAAGTGCTGGATTACAGGTGAGAACCACCTCACCTGGCCCAAAGTCTTTTTTGTATTTATTTATTTATTTATTTTAAAAATTGAGACAGAGTCTCGCTTTTGTCCCCAGCTGGAGTGCAGTGGCCCTATCTTGGTTCACTGTAACCTCTACCTTGCAACCTCCTGCCTCTCAGGTTCAAGTGATTCTCATGCCTCAGTCACATGAGTAGCTGGGATTACAGGCGTATGCCACCATGCCTGGCTAATTTTTGTATTTTCAATAGAGACAGGGTTTTGCCATGTTGCCCAGGCTGGCTTTTTGTATTTTAGGAAACTACATTATATTTAGAAATGTCAGGCCAGGTGCGGTGGCTCACGCCTGTAATCCCAGCACTTTGGGAAGCCGAGGCAGGTGGATCAAGAGGTCAGGGGTTTGAGACCAGCCTGGCCAACATGGTGAAACCCCGTCTTTACTAAAGATACAAAAAAATTAGCCAGGCATGGTAGTGCGTGCCAGTAATCCCAGCTACTTGGGAGGCTGAGGCAGGAGAATTGCTTGAACTCAGGAGGCGGAGGTTGCTGTGAGCCGAGATCCTGCCATTGCACTCCAGCCTGGGTGACAGGGCGAGACTCTGTCTCAAAAAATAAAAAATAAAAAAAAAGAAAAAAGACATGTCATCATTTTTGGGGCCGTGTGTGGTGGCTCACGCCTGTAATCCCAGCATTTTGGGAGGCTGAGGCGGTACTATGGCCTGAGGTTGGGAATTTGAGACCAGTCTGGCTAACATGGTGAAAACCTGTCCCTACTAAAAATACAAAAATTAGCTGAGCGTGGTAATGCACGCCTGTAATCCCAGCTACTACACGGGACACTGAGGTGGGGGAATTGCTTAAATTTGGGAGGCAGAGGTTGCAGTGAGCTGAGATCATGCCACTGCACTCCAGCCTGGGTGACAGAATGAGAGTCCGTCTCAAAAAAAAAAAATCATTATTTTTTATTATTCCATGTAATCTGTACATAGAAACTTTATAATTTTATACATGTATACATATATACACATTCTATAAGGAAAATGACCTTATAAATTGTATTACAATTACAGCATGGGAGTGAAGTCATATTTAAAACTAGTAATACCATCGGAAGCATAAATAAGTGCAGGGGACTGCAGATGGGTCTCTATCTTTCTTTTACTTTTATGCTCTACATGTGTACATATTTATAGGCTACACATGAATCTGTTACATGTATAGGATGTGTAATGATCAAATCAAGGTATCAATTATCCAAGTATTTATAATTTCTATGTGTTTAGTACATTTCAAGTCCTCCCTTCTAGCTCTTTAAAAAAATACAAAACATTGTTGTTAACTTTAAAAAAATACAATACATTGTATAGTCACCTTACTCTACAATCAACATTAGAAATTATTCCTTCTATTTAACTGTATGTTTGTATCCGTTAACCCACCTCTCCTAATCCTCCCCCACTCATACAATCTTATCGGTTTGCGGTATGTATCTTTACCTCCATATGATCAACGTTTTTAGCTCCCACATATGAGTAAGAATATGTAATATTTGTCTGTCTGTGCCTGGCTTATTTCACTTACCAGAATGACCTCCAGTTCCGTCCATGTTGCTGCAAATGACATGATTTCATCATTTTTTATGGCTAGATAGTATTCCATTGTGTATGTATAGCACATTTTCTTTATCCAGTCATCTGTTGATGGACACTTAGGTTGACTTCATATCTTCTATTGTGAATAGTACTGCAATAAACATAGGAGTGCATTTATCCTTTTGGTATGTTGAATTATTTTTCCTTTGAATAAATATCCAATACACTGCTGAATTGTATGGTAGTTCTATTTTTCAATTTTTTTTTTGAGAAACTTCCATTCTCTTCTCCATAGTGGCTATATTAATTTATATTTCCACTAACAGTGTGTAACAGTTATTTTTTCTCCACATTATCTTCAACATGTTATTTGTTGTTTTTTTGACAATAGCCATTCTAATTGGGGTAATAGGACATCTCATGTGATTTTGATGTGGTTTTGATTGGCATTTCCCTGATGATTAGAGATGTTGAGCATTTTTTCATACACCTGTTGGCCATTTGTATGTCTCCTTTGAGAAACGTCTATGCATGTCATTTGCCCACTTTTTAATGGCATTATTGTATTTTTTACTGTTGAGCTGTTTTTGTTGCCTGTGCTTTGGATGTTTTACTGCTGAGTTGTTTTTGTTACCTTTGCTTTTGAGGTTTTAGTCATAAAATCTTTGCCTAGACAAATATCTTGAAGAGTTTTCTCTATGTTTTCTTCAAGTAGTTTTATAGTTTCAGGTCTCACTTGTAAGTCTTTAACCCATTCTGAGTTTATTTTTGTGTGGTGAGAGATAGGGGTCTACTTTCATTCTTCTACATACAGTCATCCAGTTTCCCCAGCGTCAATTATTAAAGAGACTGTCCTTTCTTTAATGTATTATTATTATTATTATTATTATTATTATTATTTGAGATGGAGTCTCATTCTGTCTCCATGCTGGAATGCAGTGGTGCAATCTTGGTTCACTGCAACCTCCACCTCCAGGGGTTCAAGCGATTTTCCTGCCTCAGCTTCTTGAATAACTGGGATTACAGGCACCCACCACCACACTTGGCTAGTTTTTTTGTATTTTTAGTAAAGACAGGGTTTCACCATGTTGGTCAGGCTGGTCTTCAACGCCTGACCTTGTGATCCACCTGCCTCGGCCTCCCAAAGTGCTGGAATTACAGATGTGAGCCACTGTACCCAGCCCAAAGTATTTTCCTGATGGCTTTGTTGAAGCTCAGCTCGCCGTTAAGTATGCAGATTTGTTTCTGGATTTTCTATTCTGTTTCATTGGACTATGTGTCTATGTTTATACCAGAACCATGCTGTTTTGGTTACTACAAACTTGTAATATATTTTGAAGTCAGGTAGTGTGATGCCTCCAGCTTCGTCCTTTTTGCTAAGGATTACTTTGGCTATTTGGGCTCATTTTCAGTTCCATAGAAATTTTAGAATTGCTTTTCCTGTTTCTGTAAAAGTGACATTAACATTTTGATAGGGACTGCATTGAATATGTAGCTTGCTTTGGGCAGTATGGTCATTTTCACCATGTTGTTTTTTCTAATTCTTGAGCATGGAATTAGTCTTTCCATTTGTTTGTGTCCTCTTCAATTACTTTCATTAGTGTTTTGTAGTTTTCCTTGTAGAGATCTTTCATTTAATAGGTTAAATTTCTTTTTCTTTCTTTCTTTCTTTCTTTCTTTTTGTAGCTATTTTAAATGAGTTTGTCTTCTTGGTTTCTTTTCCAGATATTTCGTGATTGGTGTATAGAAATGCTGCTGGTTTTTATTATGTTAATTTTGTATCTTGCAACTTTGCTGAATTCATCATTTTTGATTTTTTTGTAGTCTTTAGCTTTTCTAAATGTAAGATCATGTCATCTGCAAAGAGGAACAATTTGCCTTGATCTTTTCCAGTTTGGATGCCTTTTAGTTCTTTCTTTTGCCTGATGCTCTGGCTAGGACTTCTAGTAGTACTATGTTGAATATGAATGGTTAAAATGGGCATTCTTATTTTCTTCCAGTTCTTAGAGAAAAGGCATTCAACTTTTTCCTATTTGGTAAAATGTCAACTGGGCATTTGTTATATATGGCCTTTGTGATTGTGATGTATATTCTTTCTACACCCAGTTTTTTGAGAGCTTTAATAATGAAGCCGTATTGAATTTTATCAAATGCTGCTTCTGCATCTATTTAGATGATCATATGGTTTTTGTTCATTCTGTTGATGTGATGTTTCATGTTCACTGAGATGCCTATGTTGAACCATCCTTGCACCCACAGTATAAATCCCACTTGATTATAGTGTCTTATCTTTTTGATGTGCTGTTGGATTGAGTTTGCCAGTATTTTGTTGAGGATTTTTGAGTTTATGTTCATCAGGCATATAGGCCTGTAGTTTCCCCCTTCCCCTTTCCCTTCCTCTTCCCTTCCCCTTCCTCTTCCCTTCCCCTTCCCTGCCTTTTTCTTTTCTTTTTTCCTTCCTCCCTCCCTGCCTTCCTGCCTTCCCTCCTCTTTCTTTTTTCTTTTCTCTTTTCTTTCTCTTTCTCTCTCCTCTCCTTCCTTCCTTCCTTCTTTTTTTTTTTTTTTTTGAGACGGAGTCTCGCTCTGTTGCCCAGGCTGGAGTGCAGTGGCCGGATCTCAGCTCACTGCAAGCTCCGCCTCCCGGGTTCACGCCATTCTCCTGCCTCAGCCTCCCGAGTAGCTGGGACTACAGGCGCCCGCCACGTAGCCCGGCTAGTTTTTTGTATTTTTTAGTAGAGACGGGGTTTCACCGTGTTAGCCAGGATAGTCTTGATTTCCTGACCTAGTGATCCACCCGTCTCGGCCTCCCGAAGTGCTGGGATTACAGGCTTGAGCCACCGCGCCCGGCCCCTTCCTTCCTTCTTTCTTCTTTCTTCCCCCTCCCCTCCCCTCTTTCCTTTTCTTTCCTTTTCTTTTCTTCTCTTTTCTCCTTTCTCCTTTCCTTTTCTTGTCCTGCCTGGTTTTGGTGCCAGGGTAATACTTGCGTTGTAGAATGACTTAGGGAGAATTTCCTTCCTTTCAACTTTTTGTAAGGCTTGTTATTAGTTCTTCTGTGTACATTTGGTAGAATTCAGCAGTTAATCCATCCAGTCCTCAGCTTTTTCTGTGTTGGGAGACTTTTTATTACTGATTCTACTTTGCTACTCATTATTGGTTTGTTCAGGTTTTCTATTTATTCCTGATTCAATCTTGATAGGTTGTATATTTCGAAGGATTTCTCCTTTTCCTCTAGATTTTCCAGTTTGTTAGTGTATAATTGTTTATAACATTCTCTGGTGATCTTTTGTATTTCTGTGATGTCAGTTATAATGTCTCCTTTTCCATGTCTAATTTTGCTTATTTGGATCTTCTCTCTTCCTGGTTAGTCTAGCTAGAGATTTATTAATGTTGTTTATCTTTTCAAAGAACCAATGTGTTTGGTTGAATTTTTGTATTATTTTGTTAGTTTCTATCTCATTGAGTTCTGCTCTGATATTTATTATTTCTTTCTTTGCACTAGTTTTGGGTTTGGTTTGTTCTTTTTTGTTGTTGATGATGTTTTGGGTATTTTTGTTTTATTTTGTTTTTGTAATCAAGTTCCTTAAGGGGCATCATTAGATTATATATGTGAAAATTTTCACCTTTTTTTTTTTTTTTTTTTGAGACAGAGTTTCGCTCAGTCACCCAGGCTGGAGTGCTATAGCGCGAAATCTCTACCTCCTGGGTTTAAGTGATTCTCCTGCTTGAGCCCTCCAAGTACCTGGAACTACAGGCACACGCAACCACGCCCAGCTAATTTTTGTATTTTTAGTAGAAATAGGGTTTCACCATGTTGGCCTGACCTCATGATCTGCCTGCCTCGGCCTCCCAAAGTGCTGGGATTACAGGCATGAACCACTGTGCCTGGCCTCCTTTTTTTTTTTTTTTTTTTTTTTTTTGATGTAGGTGTTTATTGCTATCAACTCCCCTCTTAGGAGAGCTTTTGCTGTACCCCACACGTTTTGGTACATTGTTTTTCTATTTTCATTTGTTTCAATTTTTTGTTTATTTTCTTCTTAATTTCTTCATTGACGCAGTGGCCATTCAGGAGCATGTTGTTTAATTTGCACATATTTGTAGAGTTTCCAAAGTTACTCTTGATGTTGATTTTTAGTTTTATTTAATTGGAGTCTGATAAAACATTTGATATAATTTTAATTTTTAAAAATTTGTTTAGACTTGTTTTGTGTCATAACATATAGTCTATCCTGGAGAACATTCCATGTACTCATGAAGACAATGTGTATTCTGCTGTTGTTTTATAAAATTCCTTTAATATTTTATACAATCACAGAACAGAGTTAAGGGAAACCTGAGAGATCATCTTGCCCTAACCCACATTTTGCACAAAAGGAAACTGTTATCAAGAAAACTATGTGATATGCCTTTAAAAAGCAGTGTTTCCTGTAGAACTCAGGTCTTTAATCTGCTCCTTGTTTCACTACAGTAGCAGTTCTCAAAGTATGGTTCAGGGACCCCGCGGGATTCCAAGAACCTTTGAGGAGACTGTGAGGTCAAAATTATTTTCACAATAATGGTAAGACCCTATTTACCTTTTCACTCTCATTCTAGCTTTGGTGTATAGTGACGTTTTCCAGAGGTTGCATGACATGGGCTGTATCAAAAGAATGAATGCAGGTCGGGATAGGCGGCTCATGCCTGTCATCCCAGCACTTTGGGAGGCCGAGGCAGGTATATTACCTGAGGTCAGGAGTTCCAGACCAGCCTGGCCGACATAGCAAAATCCCATCTCTACTAAAAATACTAAAAATTGTTCAGGCGTGGTGGCGGGTGCCTGTAATCCCAGCTATCTGGGAGGCTGAGGCAGAATTGCTTGAACCCAGGAGGCAGATGTTGCAGTGAGCCCAGATCGCATCACTGCACTCCAGTCTGGGTGACAGAGCAGACTCTGTTTCAAAAAAAAAAAAAAGAATGCAAAAGCAGATATGAGATTCCAGTGGTTTTCCTCTTAAGCTAGACATTAGAGAAATTTGCAAAAATAAGAAATAGCATCAATTTTCTATAAAAAATGCAATTTATGTTAATATGTACAATGCCCATTATTATTATTATTATTATTATTATTATTATTTTTGAGACGGAGTCTTGCTCTGTCACCTAGGCTGGAGTGCAGTGGCGCTATCTAAGTTCACTGCAAGCTCCCATTCCTGTGTTCATGCCATTCTCCTGCCTCAGCCTTCTGAGTAGCTGGGACTACAGGTGCCCGCCACCACGCCCAGCTAATTTTTTTATATTTTTGGTAGAGATGGGGTTTCACCGTGTTAGCCAGGATGGTCTCCATCTCCCGACCTTGTGATCCGCCTGCCTTGACCTCCCAAAGTGCTGGGATTACAGGTGTGAGCCACCGTGCCTGGCCTATTGTTATATTTTTAAATATGGTGATATTGAGTAACATAACCTGTGTATGTGTGTGTGTATGTAAGTGTGTGTGTATATATGTACATATGTGTGTGTGTGTGTGAGTATATATATATATATATGAGGTTTTGGTGCTCTCAAGAATTCGTAGGTATTATCCCAATAAATAGAATGATGTCATTAAAAGAAGGAAACAAGGACAACAACAGCTACCAATTTTTAAAAATTAATAGTGTTATAAAAATGTCTTCTGTGAATAGACAGTGGAGACTCAAAAGGGGGGAGTGGGGTCAGTGATGAGAAATTACTTAATATGTACAATGTATACTATTCCAGTGATGGCTACACTAAAAGCCCAGACTTCACCACTATGCACTATATTCATGTAACAAAACTGCACTTGGACTCCCTAAATCTTACAAATAAAAAGAAATGTATTCTGTGGCACTCTCCTTCTTCTAAAAATAGCTTGGGCTGTTTTGGAATAATTTTTAACTTATTATATGTGATTGCAAGCTCCTTATGCGCCTTGGAATTCAGAATTTCATGCTTTCATTTTCACAACTAACTTCATTTAACTTTATGAAGCTTGTGCTAAATATATAAATGCTTAAGGATATGTGGAAATCATTGAAAATGCTAAATTAAAATGATTTTAAACTAGTTTTAAATTGTGTCATCTTTACAAAAAAATTTTTTTCAGAGAGTTATGCTGTTTTCTATTCGTTGTTTACTTAGGTTTATCGACGGGGCAGATGAAAGGAGAAATTCCCCTTCTAAAACAAATGAAAAGGACACACAAAAATATTCTTCAGTTTCCCTGCCAATGTGGGTTTCTGCTCAGCCCTGATTTCACTGATTTTTTACCTGTCCTCACTCCAATTTTTTTTTTTTTTTAATGATCGGTTTTAAATCTTAATTCTGTAAATAGATCTACCATTTTCTTAGAAAATGAGCTATTTCTGGGCAGAACTGAAAAGAGGTGGGGACTGGATTCATGAAAGGAACTTTTGAGGGCCTTTGTGAACAGGAGTTCTAGAACCACTAGGGAAGCTGAAATATTACTCCTCATAATTTTTGTATGACCTTCTCTTCAATAAAGGGTGTCAATGTAGCCTTCCAGTTATGTATGTCATAATTAGATGCATATAAAGGAGGAACAAACCCATGCAGTTTCTAGAACAACAAATTAGGGGAAAGATAGAGTGGAAGTATCCTTCTGTCATGGTTCTTACATTCTTATGCTGACCTGAAACCACATTTTTGTGATTGATGAAGGTCATAAGAAAGACTATTTCCTTCACTGAACTTGTCTATTATTCTCACAAGTCAGTTATTCTCTTGGTCTCATTGGGCATGTTTTCACCCAATTTCCTTAGCAGTTAGTGCTGGGAAGACAAGAACTTTGTATTTTATACACTGTACTGTAACATATAATATACATAAATATGAAACAAAAACAAATTCATTGTGATTTCATTTTCTCCCACAATGAAAGAATAGATTTAATCCTTTACCTAATTTGCATCCTTTGCTCTTCCAATCCTGTTCAATAATTCATCAGAAGGCAGTAACTTAGTGGTAAACAACATATTGTTTCCCCTTGTTGGTACTTAGTAAGCTTTAGCTTCTGCAATCTGTTCTCGTGAAATGAATCCCATAATTCCTTTAATCATTTTAGTTACTCTTCTCTGGATCCATTCAATTAGATTACAACTTTTTGGCAAGATAAGTACTTGAGTTGAACAGTCTTTCCATATGTTGTCTCAGAAGAGTGGTAAGGGAAAGGCTTGTATCATTTACATTCACGGCTCAATGGCTACATTCTTTTGACAAAGATAGCTTTCTGGATATAGTACGTATTGAATAAGTGCTTGTGAATGAAAGTGTTTAATATAAACTTATTGACCATTTATTGTTTTTCTAATCCATTTGTTAAGCCCTTTACTGACATTTGGTTTCTCCTTTGGAAAAACAGATTCTAAATAATGGTAATACTTTTAAAATATGTATCATGCTAATATCATAAATTAGGTTATATACCATATGTCCAACCAAGCTTTAGAACACTTTTTACAAAAATGGGCAAATCAAGGGTTCTGGAAAGGATATTATAAAAAACTCATGGATACACATTGAGAAGAAGAGATTGTCCAAATAAGGTAAGGAAAAGAAGATAAAATGAATCAAATTGCATATTCAATAACAATAAAATTCCCAGGAGAAAATTTGGGTAAGTAATACTATGAAGAAATGATTTTTTTTAACATGTCCCAATACATAACTGAATATGTAAACCAGCTTGGAGTTCTTTTCTTTGACATAGGAAAGGGAACATTTCAGAAACAAAAATGAAATTTTTCACAAAACATTTTTTTCCATACCTCAGTGGCACCTGTTTTGCACGGAGACAAGCACATGCAGAAAAAAGTTGTAAAAGTGGAAGTAAACGTGGTTTCAGAAGAGAATTGAGAAAATCTTAGGTAAGACTCTGGTATAAGACATTGTGGGAATTAAACACCCTACTAGAGATCTAGGGGAAAGCACCAAGAGCAAGTCAAATACTAGAATAGGAGATAGAATCCCTTTTCCTGGGGAGGTTCAAGAATCCAAAACAGCCATATTCAGGATGCAGTTTCAGGTATCAGCATCAGAACTAGGTCCAAATCCAAGATCTGGTTGTAGATCAGGCTACACAGAGCAGAAGCTTTAGAGTCAGTCATGGAACCAGTACCAATGGAATGGAAATAGGAATAGTTAATTACTGTCTTTAGGAAATGGGGCTTTTGAAATGGGCCAAGAGAGTCAGGCAGGATTGACTGGTTATAGTATTGGCTTGGCCTTCCTCAGGCCCAGAAGACCTGGACAGAAGTGATTAGCCATGGAGACTATAACTTCCACATGGAAAATACTTAGAGAGAATTTAGTTTGGTTCAGAAGAACTCCATATTCTCCTTTATCAACTATACTTGAAGTTGAGTTGATGGCAGCAGAAGTGTGATTTCAAACTCCCTTTACTAGTGAAGAGAAAGCATTCCCTATTTCCTCTACTGAGTTAGGATTGTTTATGGGACCCTATGGGGCAGCCTGTGGATTATTCCATATTCATTGTGGACAGTGGGGATGGTCTGGGATTTGTCATAGACTGATATTGGAGAATTGGAAAGGCTAAGGAAAGATATTTCAGTTTTATAATGAAGGTCCAAAATTAATCTGGAGGCCAGAGGGACCCAGAAAAGAAAATAAAAATGAGAATTACTAATGAGTGGATCTTTGCCATTGGTAAAAATCTGGGTCACTTATAGCTGTATTTTTCCATCTGTGCTTTTGTCTGTGGGCTTTGATAGCATAGTTGTCTAATAAGTGTTTCAGCATCTGAATCTGACAATAGATATCATTCCAGAATACAATTGTTATGTAACAAAGATTCTGTATTCTGGAGAAAAAAGTCAATCAACACAATTTTAAGCTTTCTATGTCTTTTGTTTGCAGGGATTCAGGCATAAACAAGCATTTGTCATTCGATTCTTCTAGTGCATTTCCAGCATAGTGTGCCTTGGGCATGACACATCAGGGTCTGATGTTTATCTTTTATTACCTGCCAGACCTCTCTGGAAAAGCCTCCATGGAATTCATCATCTGCAGTCTTTGTTGTAGGTACACATATAAATACATGTTGAACGCATTCGTTGAGGATATTGTGGTTTCTAAAGCTGAACTTAAATAAAAAGTATTGAGATGAATAATGAAGAGGACTTTCTGCAGAAGGTATGAAGCTAATCATTAAAATGTTTTTAACTAAGATATTGACAGCAAATCTTTTAAAAAATGTGAAGTATTTGAGTGCCAGTAAGAATAAGTGTATCATAATTGTACTTGTTATATGTCCACTTTGGAGAAGTTAATGAAGAATTGCCCTTCTCTACTACACAGTGAGTTTATAAAGATAATGAAAACTAAACAGTTCAAAATATTAATCTAGGAAAGCCCATTTGGTTTGAATAGTCATTTAGATTCAATAGGCACCAAGTTTCAGAAGAATACGTATGCTATAAAAATTTTTATTTCTATTTTGGTTGTTATTGAGAGAATAATGTTTTGTTTTTCTCAAAGCTTTGGCCTCATTCTAACAAATATGCTTTGAGATTAAACGACTAAAGGTGGAAACCTGTTTTCAAATTATATTTGAAATGCACAGCATGAATAGTGATAGCCACTCATTGGGTCTAGCATATATTAAAATAATCAGTTGTCAGCATATAGCATTTCTCCTCACTTCTTAATGTGTGTGTACCCAACCTTTACTCTTGTATTTCTGACCGACCATTTTGAAAGACTGAAGTACAGACTTGGAGGCAAGCTGTGGTAAAATTTGGGAGGATGTGCGTTATCTTTATTAAATTAAGAAAATATATTGCAAGAAGCATACCTACTATGTGAAGAGTGCAGTGAAAACCAGTGCATTATGTATGAAATAGTGGCATATAGAGAACAAACCTGGTCCGCACTTATGCATGGAGTGTAGAAGATCGCTAACATCTAAGAATGGGTTCACTGATCTGTATAGTGAATACAAGCAGTTGTTTTGAAAGAGACAAGAACAAATGCACTTGCCATAAGGAAACTGGGCAAGGCTGTGTGAAGAAGGGACTCCCTGAGGTGGAGGTGTGGCTTATCCTGTACTGTCATGTCACTGTTGTAGGCATCAAATGGTGGTTTGTGTGATTATAATTAATTTAGCTAAAAGTAAATTCATAGCTGCAAATGAAGGCTTATAGAAAGAAAGTAAGGGTGATTAGCATGTACATTATTAGCTTTTGGGGATTTCGATTTCTAACTATGTAACTTCTTGGACTAGGTTTTACTTACTGCTTCTGAACCCACAGCAAGAACTCTGCTTTCTTCCTCAGCTCCCACAATTTTAGCCCAGGATTCCAGGTGATGCAGCTCCTACGAAAGCCCTTAAAAGCCATGCCCTCCTCAAGACCAGTCTAGACCAAATGTTGATTGTTTACTCTTAGGAGGGCAGAAAAATGAGCAACATGATTTTTACACTGCACAATTCTCACAGCAAGAGACATTCTGTGTCTTTTGAGGAAAGTTCCTTTGGAGTTGGAATAGAGCATTGTATTTACTAGATGTTATAAAGGTGAATGTTGACTGTCCACTTGACCCAACTCCACTGAGTAAGCTCTTTTATACTCTCCTGTATAGGGTCACATTCTCAGGAAGTGAAAGAATATGGAAGGAGGCAGGGAGATGACATGTGACATTCCTTTTCCAGCTAACTGATGTCTGGTAAAGGACAAGATTGTGTTTCATACTAGATGCTCTGGGAACGTGAGCAAGAGCAGCATGAAGTAAACTACAAAACACAGCACCCGAACAAAAGCTCAATGGATTCCGAAAGGCAGATAGTGTGTATGGAGAAAATCTCTCAGAATAATTACTTCCCCAGCCTGAACAAATTCTTTGTTAGAATCTTCAGTAAAATGAACAGTTATTAATCTTAGATTTGGTATTTCCCTAAAGAATATTTTACTGAGATTCTCTATTTAAAACAATGATGTAAAGTCATGCATTCAGCCACATTCTTAGCAGTGGCAAACAAAAAATTGATTGAAAACACATTCTTATTTCTTATAGTAGACCCTATGGGGTGTATGAAGTTGAGAAATTGAGTGAAAGAGTAGCATATCATAACAATTAAAATCTGTTTATCAAGAACCTTGTGTGTGGTGCTGAGCTGGGTAATATGTCAAGTGAGTAAGATCTGTTCTCCGCCCTTCAGATATTTATAACTCAATACAGAGAACACTGACACAGGTAGACACAGTTCTGACGTTTCCATATCACAGAAGGAATGAATGTCATCTGGGGTGAAGTCAGAGATCCATCCAGCTCTGCAGCCTGTATCTGTTGGGGGCATGAAGTGCAGCCCCATGGGAGGCTCTGCCTGACCTTCTAGAGGCTTGCTTTAAGAGGCTTGAGGTTTACCTACCCCAACTCTCCCTGCTTTATGCTGTTGTCTGTGTGACTCTAGAGAACACCTGATTCTTGTTTTATATTTTCCATTTGTTTTGTCTTTTAGAATTCAGAAGATTTGTCTTCTGAAGATTTCAAGGTTTATAGTTCATTTTATAATTATTTACCTCAAACCTACCTACTTCCAGTGTATCAACTAGCTCTCCATTTAAGAAATCTCAATGGAGAGACAAGACAAAAATTAGATGAGAGTTTCAAGAGCAGTGGGTTAAGCTCGCACTTCCTGAAATCAGAATGCCTGCATTTTAATCTCAGCTTTGCTACTTACTAGCTGTGTGATATGGGGCAAATTATTGGACTTCTCTGTACCTCACTGGGACATTAATAGTGTCCACAGGAAGAGATTTTGTGGAGATTAAATAAGTTAACACATGCAAAATGCTTAGAACTGTGCTTACAATATAGTGAGAACTCATTAAAAAGGAGTCATTCATTACATATACTTTATTTTGTTATGTTGACCTCTAATAGCTCTCCTGTTTTCATTTTTACAGAACTTAAAGAGTTTTACGCTTTCCTTTACATGATGGAATGTATTTGCTTATGATAGTAATGATAACAATTATATATAATGTACCTTTTTACATAAACATATATCCATCCACTTCTAGCCTATAAAGGCTTTCCTAAGGCACAATGACTAGAACTATTTTTAACAATCTAGTTACAGGCATATTATAATTTTTTAAAAGGATAGAACACCTTCCCCTCTCATATTTAAAGTATTTTTATATTCATATTTGCAGTATTTTTATATGCTGCAGCAGCCCATTAGCTGATATCTTCACTAACAGTTCCATAACGTTCTTGGATCTTTTTCATACTGTATTACAGAGCCCATTATCTTAAATATATATTATATATACATGAATATCTAAATTTTTTCCACGTCTTTTTACCTTTGAAACATTTTTGTTGCTTTTCTGCTCACCCACAAAGTCTTCACAAATTATTTTTGTCCATCTGCATGGATAAATATATTTTTAGCCATACAATCTTAATTTCTCTAAAAAATATGGAGAATTTTTTGATATACTTATGAACATACTAAATAAAACAAAACTTTTTGCTTCCTTTATTATTTTAGTTTTCTTTATTATTTAGCTTCATATTATCAAAATCACATGGTGTTAGACCTTTGTAAAAATTATGTTTTTCCTTCTCTGAAAATGTTTGGTTAGGTATATTTTTCTTGTGAAGAACTTCTATTGTAGATTTTGCATAACTTGCCCATAGAGGTGAGATTTGTTTATGGGTTGATGCCACTGTTGATTATTTACCAATTTGTTGGGAATAAAAACAAGACTCATGGCGTTTCATATGGAAGCAGCTATATCATTTACATTCTGATACTTCTTTCACACAGAGCTCTCAATAATGATTGTTGCTCTATCATTCTTGGTCACATGTCAATGTTCCACCTAATCCACCAGCTTAGATCTAGGTTATTATCTTGTAATAATAATGAGGATTAAAAAGTCAGAAAGTGAAAATTTGATGGTAGAAGTGGAAATTAACCAGGTTGACCCTGACATTTGGCTATCTAATCTCCCCACAAATGTGCTTGGAGATGAGAAACTCAACACTTTGACAAATAACCCATTCCATTTTGGGCCCATTATATTAAGTAAAATTCTGATTCCTTGCAAATTCCAAGAAATTTATCTGGATTTTCCTTCTGTGCTTTGTTTTACTTCAAAAGATATACTATTGAACTCTCACTCGAAGTGTGGAGTTTTTTTTTTTTTTTTTTTTTAGACTTGGATTTCCTTAGTTTTCAGTATTTTGTCACATATAAAGTTTTTAAGCAGCATGAAGAAATGAAATAAGAGTTGCAAACCACACATATTTTAATTCTGCTATGTTTTAGGTATGAAGCCAGGCAAGTTGCTGTATTTATCAGATCCTCAGCTGCCTCACTGAAATATATATACATATATATATTTATATAAATATATGTATATATGTGTCTATATAGATATATAGAGAGTGAAGGCATGCATACACACACACACACACACACACACCAGAGACAGAGAAAGAGAGAGAACGTTTTAGCTATTTCAGAAAAGCATGAGAAATAATGTTTTCTCAGTATCTTAAGTGGGGTAATCATAACCCTAGGGAAAACGGCTGATATTGAGGATAACTACAGTGAAAAAACCCTAAAGAAAAGGTAAAATTTATAGAGCAAAGCTACAGAGGCATTGTAGAGCAGACTTTCACCAGCACAAGCCCATCTAAGCGAAGAAGCACAAGTCTAAGCCTTTCTAGAGAAAACTTTGAAGAATGCCATGCCATATTTTATCTAGGAAAGCTGTTTTGACTGAATCATCCTACTGGGTTACCATCAGGTCTTGTTGACATCCAAAGAAGTCTCATTCAGAATCTTTTATAAAGGAGAAGTCTGAGTCAAATGTCCTTTCTGGCCTTATACTTCAACATGGTAGGTCTTGTTTGTAATTAATTAATTAGAAATTATTTACTCAATTACTACTTTATGCTAGGCAATATATTAGGCACAAGGATACATCTAAATGCCACCTTCTAAGAATCTTCAGTCTTTGACATGTTCTTCTTGTCAGCCTTTCATGACTTTACTTCCTATCCCATCTGTCTTGGATTCCATAGCCTATTATTATTATTATTATTATTATTCCTTTTTGTGGAGAACAGGGTCTCGCTCTATTACCCAGGCAGGTCTCGAACTCCTGGGCTCAAGCTATCCTCCCGCCTCTGCCTCCCTGAGAGCTGGGATTACAGGCATGAGCCACCGCGCCCGGCTCCATATCCTATTATTTTAGCATCTTCCTTGCCCAAATCCTCAACTTATTTTTGCCATTGTCCTTCTGAGTTTGTGACCTCATAAAATCTTAAACCATGGTGTCTTCACATTTCCAGCTGAGCATTGCTAGAGAAAATAATTACCTGTGCAGAGTGGTGTCGCTACAACTTTAAAGCCTCCAATTCTTTCTGGGCCCTTGATATTTTTCTTTCCTGAGTCGGCTCTTTCTCAGTCTCCACTATAACTATGTCAAAGAATTTCCATTCTCCTTAAGCCTTTAGTCTTCCATATTCCTACTCTATCTGAGCACTTCTTACCCTAAAGGGACAACTGGAAGCACCACAACTCTCCACCTTTTCTTATCCAGAATGGGTAAGATAGATTAAGGTTTAAGATCAGTTTTAGATTGAAATTCTACCATTTATTGGGTGAAAATCTTCCTGAGACTCAGTTATCTCATCTGAAAGGCACTCATGAAATGTTAACAATTCTTTTCTTTCTCTCCTTCTCCTCCTAATAGTCTTCTTCCTCCTCCTCATTTTTTCTCTTCCTTCCTTGTTTCAGCCAGTTTGGGCTGCTATAACAAATTGCCATAGGTTGGCTGGCTTAAACTACAAACATTTATTTCTCACAGTTCTGGAGGCTGTAAGTCCAAGTTCAAGCATCTGGCAGATCTAGTATCTAGTAAGGCCTCACTTTCTGGCTTATAGATGCACATATTCTTGTATCCTATATGGTGGAGAACAGAGAGAGAGAAGTAAGCACTCTTCTATTTTTTTTCCCCCCCCCCAGTAAGGGTACTAATTGTATCATGAAGGCTGTAGCTTCATGACCTAATCACCTCTCAAAGGCTCCACCTCCTAATATCACCACATTAGGTGTTAGGGTTTACTGTATGGATTGTGGGGGACACAAACATGCCGTTCTTAACTCTGCTCTTTCTTCTAACGATCTACGTTTTTTCTTCCTCTGATAGAGGAAAATGTATTAAAGTTAATTCTGTTATTTCAACCCCAGATTCCATCTTTTCTGTCCTCCCAGGGACCTCCATTTATTTTTTTTCTACTCAATCCTACATCCCCTTTTTTGGTTCCTTTCATTAAGCATGTATTTATATATGTATGTATGTATTTATTTATTTGTTTTTGAGACAGGGTCTCACTCTGTTGCCCAGGCTGGAGTGCAGTGGTGCAATCTTGGCTCACTGCAACCTCCACCTCCCGGATTCAAGTGATTCTTGTGCCTCAGCCTCCCAAGTAGCTGGGATTACAGGTGTGCACCACCATGTCTGGCTAATGTTTATATTTTTAGTAGAGACGGGGGTCTCGTTATATTGGCCAGGCTCATCTCCAACTCCTGGCCTCGAGTGATTTGCCTGCCGCGGCCTCCCAAAGTGCTGGGATTACAGTGTGAACCACTGCACCTGGCTGTCTTAGCATTTAAATATATGCAAGTCTTCTCTACCTAAAAGCAACATAAACTTTTCTTGAGCCTCTATATACTCCGCTGGTACACATCTTTTCTGTCTTCTTCATACTTTTGAGTTATATTTCATATCTTCATTTGATAATATTTCTTGTGTGCTTACTGGGTATAGATCCTGGGCTAAACAACTCACATTCCTCTTCAACTCACTGGATCTTGCTGCTGCTCACATGCTTCCACTGTGACTGTCCTTACCAAGGCCTCCAGTAACTTGGGTTGCAAAATACAATGGGCAAGTATTAATACCAACCTTATTTATCATTTCAGTAGCTTGGTCCATTGGTACTTCCTTTTTATGTTTGCTCATTAAATATGGTGGGTTTTCAATTCTATTTATTTATTTATTATTTTTACTATACACCATTTAAATGAACATCTCAGTTCTGTTTTAGAATTCTTATTTTCTCAGTCCCTGTTCTTTCCCTTAATAATTCTAACCACTGTCAGGGCTATTTTTTCCTTACATTTCGCTTTTGCATTTTGACCCTTATGATCAATGCTTGCTGGACACTTCCAGGTGACACAATCACCTTAGATTCCATATGCTCAAAATAGAACTCATAATTTCCCTTCTCAAGTCTTTGCTTTTGGGTTTCCTAGTAGAAATGTGGCTGTCATTTTTCAGTCCTCTGTCTCTGACACTTCCTATATCCAGCCCGATACCAAACTGCGAAATCTACTTCCCAAGTATGTCTGCACTATGCTCATTTCGCCCCCTACTCCAGAGCTATTCTCCTAGTTCAGATCAATGTAATCTCTACTCTAGATTACCCAAGTGGGTATTACAGATATAAAAAGTTCCTTGGTTTATAGTATCCTGACCTAGATGTAGTGTTTCTCAATTCTACAAGGGACACTTAACTGTATATTTGGCACTTAAGAGATCATAATGCCTGGACTAAAGTAATTAATGCCTTTTAGTTTGGAGAAAAAAAACTTATAGATGGACGAAAGCTCTACTTTAATGATACTGAAAGTTATTTAATGAAGCATTAGGTGAGATCTCCAAAGGGAGACTATATAATTTACTAATTATAATGAAGACAACATAACTATGAGTTATTTGAAGAGGACATAAAGTTTAATAAGGATTCTACTTTCATTGGAGACTTAAGAACATCAATCATCCATTAAAAATAGAGCTACTATATATGATTCAGCAATCCCACTACTGGATATATATCCAAAGGGTGTGAAATCAGTATGTTGAAGAGATATCTGCACTCCCATGCGTATTACAGCATTATTCACAATAGCCAAGATATAGAATTGACCTAAGCATCTGGCGATAGATGAATAGATAAAGAAAAAGTGATATATATACACAATGGGATAGTATTCAGCCTTTAAAAGGAAGGAAGCCTTAAATAGGCAATAATTAGCTTAGCCCAGGCATTATGATCTCTTAAGTGCCAAATAAAATTTTCTGTTGTTTGTTAAAACATGAATGAACCTAGAGGACATTATGTTAAGTGAAATAAGCCAGACACAGAAAGACAAATACTTCATGATCTCACTTACATGTGATGTGTAAAAAGGTTGAACTCAGAGAAGCAGAGAGCAGAATGTGGTTAACAGAGGGTAGGTGGTGGAGGGATTGCGGAGATGTTGGTCAAAGAATAAAAAATTTTATTTAGAAAGAGGAGTAGTTTTGAGAGATCTACTGTACCACATAGTGACTGCAGTTAATATATAAGGGGACCTCAAAAAGTTCATGGAAAATGCATATTATAAAAAAAAAAAAAACTGTACATGGATTTTAAAATCTTTTTGAACCAAAGTAAGTTCATGCTAATTTGTTATAACGTGTCTGAACAGGATATAGTTTGAGGCACTAAGCATAAGACATCAGTTTGAATAGAGTGTCTATCAGAGCAGCATGAATTCCGCTAAAATCAAAGTAAGAATGAACATCAAATTTATGGTGAAGGTGGGGTGGAAGAATGGTGAAATCTTTGATGCTTTATAAAAAGTTCATGGGGACAATGCTCCAAATAAATCAGCAGTTTGAAATGGATGACTCTTTTTGAGAAGAGATTAAACAATGTTGAAGATGAAGCTTGAAGTGACAGACCATCCACATCAATTTGCCCTAGTTGTTCACGTCTTGATTGAAGACAGCTGGCTTTTAACAGCAGAAACAATAGCCAAGACCATAGACATCTCAATTAGTTAAGTTTACACAATTCTGACTGAAAACTTAAAGTACGGCAAACTTTCTACTTGATGTGTGCCAAAACCATTGTACCCAGATCAACTGGAGATAAGAGCAGAGCTTTCAGTGGAAATTTTAAACTGGTGTGATCAGGATTCTGAAGCATTTCTTCAAAGAATTGTAACAGGAGAAAAACATGGCTTTACCAGTATGATCCTGAAGATACTGCCTAATCAAAGCAATGGCTAGCAAGAGGTGGAAGTGGTCCAGTCAAAGCAAAAGTGGACCAGTCAAGAGCAAAAGTCATGGCAATTGTTTTTGAGATGCTCAAGGCATTTCGCTTGTTGACTTTCTAGAGGGCCAAAGAATGATACCTACTTATTAGGAAAGAGTTTTGAGAAAGTTAGCCAAAACTTTAGCAGAAAAATACCCAGGAAAGCTTAACCAGAGAGTTCTACTTCACCACAATGATGCTCCTGCTCATGCCTTTGATCGAACAAGGGTAATTTTGTGAGCATTTTGATGGGAGATCATAAGCATCCGGTTTACAACACTGATTTGGCTCCTTCCGTCTTCCTTTTGTTTCCTAATCTTACAAAAATCTGTAAAGGGGATTCATTTTTCTTTAGTTAATAATGTAAAAAAGACTGCATTAATATGTTTAAATTCCAGGACCCTCATTTTTAAAGGGATGCACTAAATGGCTGCTATGATTGCTTACAAAAGTGTATTAACCTTGATATAGCTTATGTTGAGAAATAAAGTTTATATTTTATATTTTTATCTTTTAATTCCATTTCCATGAACTTTTTGACATACTCTCATATTGTATATGTAAAAATTACTGAGAGAATAGATTTTAAGTGTTTTCACCACAAGAAATGGGAGATAATATATATCCTAATAGCTTGATTTAGCCATTCCACAATGTATACATATATCAAAAGATTATATTGTATACCATAAATATATACGATTTTTACTTATCAATTAAAATTAATAAACATTTTAAAAGGAAAGGAGATCCAGATCACCTTTTGCAGCCCTTCTCTCCCCAAATAAGAAAATTAATCATTTTGTAATGGATGGCTACATCAAACCACCCTGCAGGTTAATTTTTGGTTGTGGCCAGAAAAGTAGGTAACTGTCTTACCAGGACAGGCTAGAGAATCAACAGGAGCCTAGGAAAGAAGGAAACAGTGTGGCCACAAGAAATGATAAAACTAGTTTTGTACAGATGGAGATAGGGTTTGTACGTGAAAATTCCCAGCTGTGAAGGCTGGAGAGATTGTTGAGAGGCTGGATTATGCAGAGCCTTAGAGAATACCAGTTTCCCTGAAGGTGAAGGGAGAATTGTGGAGGTATTTTCAGCAAAGAAATAACAAAACCAAAGAATTGTGGAGGTATTTTCAGCAAAGAAATAACAAAACCGAAACAACATGGCAGTAGTATGAAGGATGGATAGAAGAAGGGTAACATTGGATGCACAGAGAATGGTTAGAGATTGTGGAGTTGGTCAAAGAATACAAAATTATAGTTAAATAGGAAGAATAAGTTCAAGACATGTATTACACATCATTGTGGCTATAGCTAATAATATACATTCTTGAAAATGCTAAGAAAGCAGATGTTAAGTGTTCTCATCACCAAAATGATAACTATGTGAGATAATGCATATTTAATTAGCTAGATGTAACCATTCTGTAATGTATATATACTTTAAAACATTATGTGGTATATACCATACATAGAATTTTATCTGTCACTTTAAAAAATTAAAGGAAAACGCTAAAAAAAAAAAAAAAACCATTAGACAATCCTATAAAAATGGGCAGTTTTAAAAAGACACATCAAAAAACAAGATATTAAAAAAGTTGTGTCAATTCAGGTGACAAAAGATGGAAAATGGAAACACTTTTTTTTTAGACAGAATCTTGCTCTGTCGCCCAGGCTGGAGTGCAATGGCATGATCTTGGCTCATTGAAACTCTGCCTCCCGAGTTCAAGTGATTCTCCTGCTTCAGCCTCTGGAGTAGCTGGGATTATAGGCACTTGCCACCACACCAGGCTAATTTTTGTATTTTTACTAGAGGCGGGGTTTCGTCATGTTGACCAGGCTGGTCACAAACTCCTGACCTCAGGTGATCCACCTGCCTCGGCCTCTGAAGTGATGGGATAACACACATGAGCCACCATGCCTGGCCAGAAACGTTTATTTTTAAATGTTAAATCAATTGAAAATAATTGCCATGTGTATTTACTCTTTCTAGTTTGTTGTATGTTACTTTCACATTTTTACTATTATAATGAAGGTGGCACTGAACATACATGACGTATCTTGGATTATTTTCTTAAACCAAGTTGCTAGGAGTAGGAATACAAGGTTAATAGGTACGGGTATTTTAAAAGTAGTTAATACAAGTGTGTGATGTAGTCTTTTAAATAACACTTCTCTAAATATTTTAAGCACGTTTTCTTTCTTTTTTCTTTGAAGAAGATACTTCAAGGTAACTGAAGGCACATTTTTTCATCTTTGACTTATTCTTTTAAGTTTGATAATTATTGATCCCCTTTTCCACTATTTCTAACAGAGGTTAAAACTTGATGAAATTTCGTTTTGCTTGTTTGCGTTTCCATGCACCTCTCTCATTAACAAAATCAGAGTGTTTGGCAAATGCATTAATGGCCACACCTCAGACTATAACTATTATACAGGGGTCAAAAAAAGTTTGTTTTGTTTTTGTTTTTTGTTTTTAGTATTGACATTAAAAAGGTAACTGTTAGAGAAAATTAAAAGTAAATCAATAAAATCAGTGATATTTAGAACCTAAATAACACATTATTATATTGGAAATAAATTTATTAGGTCAAATTAGGGTCTACATTTAATGCTTGGCAGTATTCCTTTAGGTTAAGCATTTTTTGGTTAATTTGATCAAGTCACTGAGTTGAAATGCAAAATGACAAACTTATATTAAACCATATAAACACCATTTCAAAAGAATCACCATGGTAAGAAAAACACGAATTATGAAAATGTCTTGTAATGAACTTGAATGTAAGAAGGAAACATTCTTTATGGCCATTCCCATGTATGAGACAAAAAGGAGCCATCTGACGAAACGATAGTGAAAACATTTTGGAATTGTGAAAAGCTGCTCTGGTGAAAATATCAAAAGAATGAAAATCAACCTGTTGTAGGAGAAATTTGGGATTGTCTAAATTAAGCATAAATTAAATTTGTATATTTATGCCATGCAATCAAAATGAAATTGCATATCTGTACTTAGGCTCATGATTCTTCCAGGCTGGTTTACCTCTCTCCCTATCTTCAGCTCCAATGCTCCCTCTTCTGTTTAAGCTTGGCCTATCTGAAGACTGAAATATTCTGCCTGTGCAGTAATAGCATTACTGTAGAATCCAAGCAAGGCTATTTGGGTCACACTGCTCCACTCTGAGAATCCTTGGACTGCTTAATATGCCTTCAGGATCCTGAGAGGTTACCCTATTTTATTGTGTTTAGAATATAGAACTTCTTAGACAAGGGAATAGAGCCCGACCCAAAGAAAATCACCTCTAGGCTGGTCAGGGCCTGTGAGGTAATCTAGAATGAGTTATCTTTCCATGGGAAATCCTCAGTAATGCATGGTGCCTAGGTAATAATTCTGGCTGACCTCTATTTAGTACTCACTATGCATCAGGCATTGCTTTTCCAACATAATGTTGCAACCAGGGAGAACTGTATCACTGAGTACTTGATAAACGGTCAAATATTTCTAAACTAATTGGTAAACAGTGGCCAACAAGAGCCTCTTAATGGTCTACTCTACCCAAACTTTTCTACCTGTCCTAGCATTTTCCTGGGGCTCTTGGACTTGTCCACAACCCATCAGTTAAATAGTTAAAGAACTAGTACCTGGCCCTACACGGGTCCTCCAGGACCTTGCTACAGCTTCCCAGCACCCCAGCAATGGTTGGGAGGATATCCTGATGACAGTGTTCATCAAGAATGTGCCAAGTACTTGGTGCTCTGGAGCCAACTGACTGGGTTCAAATCTTAGCTTTGTCACTTATGAGACTTGTGAGCTTGGGTTAGTTGAGTAGTCTTTCTTTGACTCAATTTTTCTCATCTCTGAAACAGAATGGTAATATATTTATCACATGGGATCTTTTTCAAACTAAATAAATTAAGACATGTAAAGCATTTAGAAGAGATCTAGCACATAATAGGTGCAATGTAAGTGTTGGTTATTTTTATTAGATGTACTGATGGCTAAATGTTGTCACTATCACCCTTCAGTGCCACGCTAGATACCACTGTTGGGGAAAAGACAGGTGGTCACTGCTGATACAGTTGTGCCTCATATCTCTAGAGCTGCTCCATATTCTAAACAGCATTCCAGTAGTTTTGAGACCTAGTTGTGTGGTAGTTGAGAAAGTTTATTTCTTTACTTCTTACCTTATATTTTAAATCAATTGACAGTATTTAACAATCACAAAATTTCAAATAAAAATCCATATTTCTGGCATTTTTTGAAAATTTGTAAAACTGGCAACATGAGGGCCACATTTTAATATGGCAACAATTGGCTGGACTCCTGTTTTGGCTCCTTCTTGGGAAGGGGTATCAACTACTGTGCCCTCCAGCCGACTGTGTTTTTTTGTAATCTGTCTGGTATTTGAGTTTGCTCTCCGTGAACTAGGCTAACCTAAGCATATCTCTTTCTTTAGAACATGGAGGCCCTTAACTGCCACAACAACACTTTATTGCCTCTACTAGATTGTAATATTCTTTGTGAATCATGTTTTATATTTTATTTATTTTTATGTCTTTGATTTTGCCTTATCCATAGTAGGTTACATCCTCACTCTTGGGACAAATGAAGTTTAAACTGGTGGTGATCTGAATTAAAATGGGTTTTACTTTTATATAGAAAAGAGTTATAAAAATACAATTGAAAAAGAATATATAGTTGAAGAAGTTAAACAAGTTTTATGAGTTACACAGATAACATTATATAATAAAAACAGAATTCCATTTAAGTCAATTGTCAAGCTGTGGTGATGTAGGAAGAACCTCAAACAAAATACGTGGATTTGAATTCCCATTCTTCCTCAGATATGACCTTGGACAAATTACCTAACCCCTGTGGGCCTATTTCTGCTTTGGAAAAAATATAGGTAATAATAAATACTCCCTGTATGCTGTGGGTATTAGATGAAATATAAAATATTGTCTTGATATGACAATGCTTTTAAAATGTTAATATTTTTATAGGTATTGTTTTAAAGACTTTTTTTGTTGTTGTTGTTGAGACAGAGTCTCACTCTGTCACCCAGGCTGGAGTACAGTGATGTAATTTCGGCTCACTGTAACCTCCACCTCCTGGGTTTAAGTAATTCTTATGCTTCAGCCTCCCAAGTAGCTGGGACTACAGACGTGTGCCACCAAATCTGGCTAAATTTTTGTATTTTTTGTAGAGATGGAGTTTTACCATGTTGCCCAGGCTGGTCTTGAACTCCTGGCCTCAAGTGATCCGCCTACCTCAGCCTCCCAAAGTTCTGGGATTACAGGCATGAGCCACCACACTTGGCTGGATATAATTTAAAAGACTTTAGACAAATTAAATTTAACAGAGTTTAGTTGAGCAAAGAATGATTTGAGAATTGGGCCTCCTTGAGAACCAAAATAGGTTCAGAGCGACTCTGAAGCTGCCACATTGTCGGATAACATTTATGGACAGAACAAGAAAAGTGATGTACAGAAGACAGAAATGAGTCACAGAAACAGCTGAATTAGTTACAGCTGGGAGTTTCCCTTATTTGAACATGGTTTGAACAGTTGGCTGCCTGTGATTGGCAGGCATCTGAAATTCTAATTGGTACAGGAGTAAGTTATAGTCTGTTTATAAAGTTCTAGGCCAAACTTAAGATATGTAAAGAGGCAGCTTTATGTAAATAATTCCTCCCTTTGAGTCAACCTCTTAAGATTGAGAGGTTGACCGAAACCTTAAGCATTGACGTCACTCTCACACCATTGTAAATGGACTTATTTGGTCTCAAATTCCACTGGGAAATAGCAGTACAGTGGATTTTGTAAGGTGGGAATATGGAAACAGAATGAGGGAAAAATAACCTGATTGTTTACTTTAGGTTAATTTTTTGTAAGGGTTAGAGCAGAGGGGACTTCTTTATTATGCTGGTATCTCCTGTTTTCAGAAGAAAAAAAAACTATTCTGCTTTGGAATCTATCTTCTTCCTTAAAGTTTCACTGTGATTTTGTTGTATTAGCATGAGTGATTTTGTTTTGATTTGGTCTGTTCTGTTGGGGCCTAATGCAAGAGTTCAGTCCAAAACAATGGTCTTCCATAATTTTAACAATTCTCTTTTTTTGGTCAGGTTCTCACCTAGATGAGAGTGTGACCAAAACTTAGGGCTTTGGTGCTACTTCATATTACCATTATTTTGGGCTTTCTGTCTTAGCACGTTATTGATAGGTTATAGTGTCCTCATGATCAGGCATTTCTTTGAGATTTTGTCATTCCCGTCAAAGAGACCATCTGACATTCTACACATGGCTGTCTGCAAACATTTAAAACTTTGGAGAGATATAGCATACCAGGGAGAATACTGTTGTGACTGTCAGAATGATAATGATAATGACCACTATAGTGACTGGCAGGAGCATACCAAGAATTTGGAGTATGCTCCTTAGCCAGGGTTCCTATTGGTTCCTATTAATCAGCTAAAATTAAATAGCTCAAAGAATAAGCCAGGTGAAAAGTCTACATGTTTTAATTAAGGATCCTGTTCATTAATCTCTTGTAACTGAATCTCTACAAAATCCAATGTGTTTATTCATGTACAATAAGAAGTGTAAGCCACTGTGCAGATTTCTCCCTGTTCAGCCTGTAGGTAATCTAGAGCTATCTAGCACAACTTTAGCAAGAGAATTTAAAGAAGTCTGCTGCACAGCCACAGGGTTTGCAGTAAAATCTGCTGTAGAGACTACTGTAAGGGATACATTTCTAATCATTACCTCATTTACTCCAAGCCATAGAAAAAGGGACCTAACAAATGATGCCCATCAAGAAAGGTGAAGGCTCCTGGCAATGTTTTATTTAACCTAGGATGTAGGTTAAGAGAAGTGGACTGATGTTCTATTTCTGACTGATTATGGAGTAACAAAAGTGTCATTAAAATTCTTAGCCTACACTGGCCCTTCATCTTGCATCCGTCAAGAGATAAGGTTGCTCATGTATAAGGTTGTCTGTGAAATCTAACACAAATAAAAATATACTCCATGGGTACACACAAGGCCCCTTTTCCCACTCTGTTGTTCAAAGAGGCATAAGCAAGGAAAAAGTTAAGAAAGGTTAGGAATCTTATGATGGGAGAGAAGTCTTGTTCCATGATCTTGGGAAAGCTTTCTATGTCTAGGATGCCATCTGCTTCTAGGGAGAAATTTCTCTGGTTAGCTTTACCTTAAGGTCTCTAAGAAGTATTTGGTTTCAAGAGGCTGGATGGGCCTTCTGAGTTGTAATATTACAGACTCAAGGTTCAAAGTCCCAGCACTTTATTGCAGTGTGGGTGGCAAGGGAAGTCTTTCTCTGATGGTGTTTCCAGAAGGCCCAATCTCTAAGTTTTAGACCATGAAGGGTTTGACTGTACTCGGTCAGTGGATCATAAAAAGCTCTTTTTACCTAATGAAAATACACTTTGGCACAATGCATTAAAGCCTGCATTGTAGCATTTAGTCATATGAGAATTTAGGTGCAGAAGATACATAAGGTTCTATTATTAGAGGCCTTGCAGTGACTGTTTCATAAATAGTCAACTCATGTTTTGATTGGAAGAGGAACTGATTGTCATCAGTCTGCAGTACCTTTGACCAAGACAATTCAGTCCATTCAGTTAGATTTGCCTAATCCTATTATATCTGTAACATCTTATGTTTTACAACTTGTCCAGTGAAACAAGTACCTTTATTGTTGGAGATTTCTCTAGGAATGTCCCATGACAGAAACACATTTCTTGGTAACCGTTAAGCTATTTTAGCTATGGTTATTGCATTAGCCTTCTTGCATGAAGAAAGCTTGTGTATAACTAGAAAACATGCATTACAAATAACAATTGAATAGAAGCCATGTGTAAATGTTCAAATGGCCCATCAAGTAGCAAAAATGTCCTGAAGTTTTTATTGTCTTCCTGGGATTATGGATTTGACAAAACAAAATAAACCACTTTGGCAACTTAGAATAGTCATGACACTGATGTAAATGACGAGTTGATGGGTGCAGCAGACTAACATGGCACAAGTATACATATGTAACAAACCTGCATGTTATGCACATGTACCCTACAACTTAAAGTATAATAATAATAAATAAATTTAAAAAAAATAAAAAATAAAAAAAAAAAAATAAAAAAAAAGAATAGTCATGACACCAATAAAATTTTAAAAATATAATTTGGACGCAGTCTCGGCTCACTTCAACCTCTGCCTCCTGGGTTCAAGTGATTCCCAAGTAGCTAGGATTACAGGTGTGTGCCACCATGCCTGAATAAGTTTTGCATTTTTAGTAGAGATGGGAGTATCACCATATTGGCCAGGCTGGTCTTGAACTCCTGACCTCGAGTGATCCACCTACCTTGGCATCCCAAAATGCTGAGATTACAGGCGAGAGCCACCATGCCTGGCCAAGTGTAGAGCTTTCAATGATGGAAGTTTTAATCACACAAGAAGGACCAGGCAGCTCTCCAGACTCTCCATGAGTCCACACTCGACACTGAATTTATATTATCTTAAATACAAATTTTGTTTCTTCAATTCAGGTGCACAGCACTGTTTGTTAAATGGGTTATTATAGGCAACTTGACTTGAACCACGAACCTCATTCAAATGGTGTATTTTAACAATTTCAGTACTGGCTGATCTAGCATGGTAATCTGCCAAAGTATTTCCTTGGTATTCAATTAGTTCTTGTGCTACTTAAGTTAGCAATTTTATAAACTGGTCAACTTCTTCATTAGAGTTTTTAGTATTCCTATCCCGTCCAAATGATATAATTCTAGAGTTATCAGAAACCTGTATTCAAGAGTGTTTATGAGCATTCTTTCAAACCTTTCCATGAACCTCCTTGAGGACACAACATTTTAGGATTTTACTTGATTGTAATGGGCTTTCAGAAAGTTCATCAGAATTCATAAGCTGTCAATAAGACTTAAAATGGTTATGGTTAAAGATGCAAATGACAAGGAAATTTGGCTGTTTCTGTATCCTATAATAATTTGACATAAATAAACATAATTATTACTGATAACTATATTAAGATATATCAGAATATTAGGAGTCACATACAATTTTGAAACACATATTCACAATATATTCATAAAAATATAACTCAGAGAATGTTAAGTATCATTTATTTTACAATGCTTTCCATTTTATTTACCATATCAAATAAGCCTATTTATTATCTCTTCTTTGGATGCTTCAGGGACCTTTTGGAACATCCTAAAGTTAGTTTGAAGTAAAAAAAACTTAATTTTAGAATTTGAAATTTGATTTTAGGAAGCCTATCAAATATGCCAAAGGTTTTAAACACTGTTAAAATAGAATCGCAGATCATGGCAAAATAATAGTAATTCATTTAGCCTAACTGATAATTAAAAGGTTTTCAAAAGCAAAAATCCTTATTCTTTGATGAAGAGGAGACTCAGTTTTCCTAATCAAAAGACATAATAAAGACAGCATAAAACAAAATCTGTCTCTCCTCTATTTTTCTTTGCATTTTACTCAAAAGGTGGATGAAAATCTTTCACTCTTATTAATACTACAATAAATTCTTATTCAAAGGAAAAAACAGAATTTTACTTTTTTCCCCTGTGAACTCTGCAGAGAAATATGAATTTGACTTTGTATTAGTGTATAATCAATACTACAGCTAATTTTAATAAAACCTTATAAACAAATACATTCACCTTCAATCAGCTTTTGAACACACAGGATTTCCATAAACCTTTTTATAGCCTCTTACATTTTTTTCTATTTTCCCTCAAACTTGAATATCCATTAAATTTTATCTATGTCATTTTTTCATTTTGAAAGAACCTTTAAAAAACCTCTAAACTAGACAAAATTATTTTTTCTCAACAAATACACATTTTCATTTTCTCATCAAAGACAATCTTGCTTTTCTTGTACACTATGCATATGCAATTATTTATTTTATTTTGTTTATTTGTTTTTTTAAGACAAGAGTCTCACTCTGTCACCCAGGCTGAAGCACAGTGGTGCAGTCTTGGCTCATTACAATCTCCACCTCCCGGGTTCAAGCCATTCTCCTGCCTCAGCTTCCTTAGTAGCTGGGGTTACAGGTGTGCATCACCATGCCTGGCTAATTTTTGCATTTTTAGTAGAGACAGGGTTTCACTGTGTTGGCCAGGCTGGTCTCTAACTCCTGACCTCAAGTGATCCTCCCAGCTTAGCCTCCCAAAGTGCTAGGATTACAGGCATAAGACACCATGGCCAGCCAAATTATTTACTTTAGTAGTTATAGTTACATATATTAACTTAAATTTAACTCTTAATAATTCTAACTTCCAGTGTAAAACCTAGAAAGTAAATGATTTTGAAGTGTTTTATATCAGTATCTGCAGATGAAAACCATTTCATAATTTTTTAGAAAGACGTTTCCTCAATTATTTTTAATAGATCTAAATATATTTACCTTTTCAATATCATATAAAATAAGATGCTAAAGCATAAATTTATGTTAATAATTAATATTTCAGTATTTTAACTTACTTAGAAATGACTCAGATATTTAATGAGTATTTATTTCTGAATTTATTCTTATTTTTTATTTTTATTTTTTGAGGTAGATCTTGCTTTGTCATCCACATTGGAGTGCAGTGGCATGATCTTGGTCACTGCAATTTTTGCCTCCCAGGCTCATGTCTTTCTCCCACCTCAGCCTCCTGAGTAGCTGGGACTACAGATGCACACCACCATGCCTAGCTAATTTTTATATATTTTGTAGAGATGCATCTCACCATGTTGCCTAGACTGGTCTCAAATTCCTGGGCTCTAGTGATCCTCCCACCTCAGTCTCCCAAAGTGCTCGGATTATAGGAGTGAACCACTGCTCCTTTCCCTATTTCTGAATTTAACACGGCTTTAAGATTTTAAGTTTCTGAAAATAATTTTGAAAAAATAACATAGGTATTCTCCCTAATGTCTTTCCCAGTCATCATGGGTCCTGAGTGGCACCTAGGATGGCTAGGAAGGCCAGGGCCCATCTGGGTCCCTAATTTATACACCAAGTGTAGAGTCAAGGACAGAGGACGGAGCTATGAAAAAGATGTCTGGAGGATCCAACCCCTCTCAACATGGCCAGGAGGCAAAGCTGGAGGAGGGAGGGCAGGACAATATTGGGCTTGGCTGTGCCCTGCAGCTGGTGGCCCAGGTACAGTGGACATACATGTCTCCAGGCCTCACCATGACCACCTCTCCATGCCTCAGAACTCAAAGGCTCAAAATCAAAGACATAAGCTCACAGTAAGATGTGTGAAAGGCCTCAGGGGAGCCCAGTAGTCAGCCTTTTCAGTGTCAGCTTACAGACAAGTCAAGCACATATCAAAATTTTACAGAAGCAGCAATTTTATGACCTTAAAACATATAGCAAAAACAGCATAAACCTTTCTGACCAGTAGACCCAGAAAAAAAAATTCTGAATTATATTTAGTATTGGCAATTCTGAAGATATTCGTATTTTATTTTGCCAACAATATAAAAGCGTGCTTCATTTGCCAAATATTAATAAGATCAGAAAGAAACATCTGATACACATAACAGATATATACATATAGACAGACACACAGACAAGAGCAGAAGTTAAAGTTTTCAGAAAAATTTTTCATTTGCTAGTTTCCAAATAGTTTTTCTTTCCCCCAGTTCAGACTATCAATATTCCAATTACCTGTTTCATTGTTCTAAGCAATTCTTAGCTAGAAAATCCTAAAATTTCACTTCTAAAGGGATGACTTTTAGGTAAAATAATGTAGAAATTTTATCTCTCAAATGCATGCAGCTGAGACTTTAGGCCTACGTGTTGTACCATCTTTTGCACTAATCAAGGAAGGAGGATGTGGATAAATGCCCAGTAAAGACAGGATGGATAGGAAAAGGTACTTTAGAGGTGAGACTTCTTACATAAATCTAAGTCAATGATAAGAGTCTCTAGTAACTTAGTCTTTCCTCTCTTTCTGCTGCACAGAGGCAGACACCCTTAAAAATGGAGGTCTCCTTTACAGATGTAAATTTCCTTTAAAAATGTGTTTCAAAATAGTCAGCTAAATGCCAGAAAGGTGAATTTGGAGACCAATTTAGTTCAATACGCAGTCTTTTTAAGTTAGCCACTATTTTTTAGCTAAAATTACTGAGTTCAGGTTGGAGTCCATTAATTAATAAGGCCAGGAAACAATTCTCTATGTGTGGTCTCAGCATGGATAGCTCAGAAAAGAAAAAAAGTCTACTTTACTTGAGGGCCTACCTTCCATGAACACTTTATATAACTCGCTTTTTATCTTTGGAGCAGGATAGTAACTAAGCCAAAAGATTAGCAGATTCAATTTTTCTTGTCAATTAGCTGCTTAAGCTTTCTATTTGCCTTTTGAAAGACTTTTAAAAGAGGCAATAGAAATACTAACTTTTTTAGAAGGTTCTGTACATCAATAGGCGTCCCTGGATATGCCTAATTTGGGAGCCTTCATTTTTAAATGCACTTCTTAAAGTGTGGAGTTGGTGTTATTTGGACCATTCCACTATAATTTTAAATTATCTTTATGAGATTTTGCCATTTTTGTATGTATTTGTGGCTCGTAGGACCTAATAATTATACATGTAGAGGTATGGGGTAGACAAAAGTAGAGTGCTCCATTCTTCAGAAATTAAGGATTCCATTTTTATGTTGAATATTGGTTTTGGCTCTCACATCTCGATCAACTAAGCCAAAGGTTTTTCCCTACCTAATGCATTGCAGAACACAAAATCCTGGTGAATTTCTGAAAGCCAGAGTTCACACCTTCTGCAGTATTGCCATTTATTGCCAGTTTGTCTGACCAGTCAGCTATCTAAGACTTCTAACTGGATATAAACCAGTTAATTATTAAGTCTAACCCAGTCCAGTGTCTGTCATGACTTCTGAACCTAGTTAAGATAAAAAATGTGCACATCCAAATTCAAATAATCAAAACACAAACACAAGGATCTCCATAATTGGAGAGACAACTTACCCATGATCCCCTGTTGATTCGAGAGAGCAATGGATACGATGGAACTGGTGGATACCTTGCTTAATCACTCCGTGCTCCTGGGGGTTGCTGGAAGCTCTACTTCAAATCTCACTTCTGAGGCCATCTGTTAAAAGAAAACCTTTAGAAAAATTAAATTTTAAATTCAATTAAAGAACAATTCAAGAGTCAGGCAGCCCTCAGAACCAGAATACATTCAGAGCGACTCTTAGACTGTCACATGGTCAGATGATATTTATGGACAGGAAAAGAAAAGTGATGTACAGAAGATTTCCATCTTGGTGCAGAAGATGGAAATGAGACACAGAAACAGTGTTTGAATATGTTTTGAACAATTGGCCACCTGTGATTGGCTGAAACTCTGTGATTGGTGGAAGAGTAGTTTCTAGTCTGCTTAGAATGCTTAAGTCAAGCTTAAAATATGTAAGGAGGCAGCTCTAGGCTCAGTTAAATTTAACAATATGATTGTATTTATATTAGTGTTTACAGATGAGAATGCCAAGGCTCTAGAAGGACTTGCTACTTTGTGGAAAGGTCAGAATTACAACACAAACCTCAATCATCTGGGCTAGTAGGTTTTTTACTGAAGCATCATTCACATTGCACCTAAGTGCAATTAAAAGATAAAGGATTAAGGAGAATAAAAATACTCTACTGGAGGTGGGATAAATGAGGGATCCAATAAATTTGTTTCATTATAGCTATGTTTATATGCTGATCACCCTCGTATGTAAAAGAAAACCAAAGGATTGAATGAAATGTATTCTTCATTTGAAACTCCCACTCCCTTTTTTGAGCATTTTTATGAAGTAAAAGGTATGTACTACAACTTAGTTTTTGGGCTTTTTTATTTTTTTGATACCGAGTCTCACTCTTCTTGCCCAGGCTAGAATGCAATGGCGCTATCTCAGCTCACTGCAACCTCCGCCTCCCGGGTTCAAGCGATTCTCCTGCCTCAGCCTCCCGAGTAGCTGGGATTACAGGCACGTGCAACCACGCCTGGCTAATTTTTGTATTTTTAGTAGAGATGGGGTTTCACCATGTTGACCAGGCTGGTCTCGATCTCCTGACCTCAAGTAATCCGCCTGCCTCGGCCTCCCAGAGTGCTGGGATTACAGGTGTAAACCACCACACCCGGCCGTTTTGGGGCTCTTATTGGTAAAATTCTCAGTTAGTAACTAGGAACATTTTTTTTTTTTTCCTTAAGAAACTTTCCCTTTTGATCTGGTTTATATGAGGGCAAGTGAATGTTTCTAAAAATACCTTTCTTTTGTCTTAGATCTCTGGCTTTTAGGAAGCAGAATGGCATGTTGAAAAACAAGGTATTTTTAGAAACTGCATCTTTCATTCACTCTTGTGGCCTGGGGCAAGTTACTCTGAGTCTCATTTTTCTTATTTGTAAAATGGTGAGATTTTATTAACTTAAGGGGTACCATGAGAAAACATGCTTGACAATGTGCTCAATTTTAACACATTGTTATTTAATTGTTTATTCAGTTGGAGGTTAGAGTTTGAAACTCAAAGAGATGTTAAAGTTTATCTCACCCGATTCCTTCAATTTATATATGAAAAGATTATATATGAGAAAGGGTCAAGCTAAGACAAATTTAGTCTGCTCATATTGCATTGATAATTATATACCTGGCTAAGTATTTCATTTTCTAAACAATACTTCTTTAAAAGACTATATAAATAAATAAATAAAAATAAATCTATACATACGAATTTAACAAAAGTAAAATTATAGACTACGCATTTCTAGCAAAACAATTTTAGACATGGTGAACATGTACAATAAATCTTTATATTTCTGCCAGATTCTATCAGAAGTGTGTTGGGAAAATTTATGCAAATATTGAAATTAAATCCTAAACTACTTACAAAATTATTTATTATATCATATATTAAGTATCATATTATCCAAATATAAGGTTATGTGGAGTGAAAAAGACCACAATTTTCTAATAAGTGAAACTTTAAAATTACAGAAAAGCCTTTGTTCTAGGAAATATAACTTTGTTAATAACAATAATAGCAATGCATCATAATTACATACAAACAGCAAAAAATGAAAATCTTTCTTTTTCTGTTTTAGCCTTGGGAGGATGAACTGGTTTTATAGGTAAACTGATACAGTTGCTCCCCAGCAACTACTCAACATATATTTATATAACTTGCCTACAGAGGTGAACCCCCTCGGAGGCTGCTTTTCATGAAGATACTAAGCTCAAAGCATTTACGACATGCTTTTTGACCCTGACCCTGTCACTTTCCTCTCTCTTCAAACCACTATGAGGGATTTGTAAAAAACCTTAAAAATATCAGTGTCAGCTTTTTCAAAATTTTTGGTATATTTTTTTCAGTGACAGCTTTTGTGTCTTGGGACTGCACGGGTGACTCTGTGCACTGTTAGTGCTGAGATTCCTGAGTTCCCAGCACCAGCCCTTGCCTCACTGCCCAGCTCCCCACTGGGCACATCCTCTCATGTCGAAGATTATAACTAGATTGTGAAAGCTAGGTTATTTTGTTTTAAATGCATTTCCTTAGATTTTTCTTAAGCTATAAAATGGTTTGGTCATGATGTTTGTTTTACACATATAAAACACAGTCACAAAATAGCACTTTATGAACTCAAGTACTTTTTTGAAGTGAAGTAAATATTGATGCAATTATTAATTGCATTATTAATTTTTCTTTTTACATAAGGAAAAAGAGAGCAGAAAACACAATTCTTCAGATGCTTATGCCTTCAGACAAAAAGGTTAGAAATCCTAAAAAATAGAAATCATAAAAAGTAAACTTTTTAGTTAAAATAGGTTTTGCAAAAATATTTAGGAATAAATAATATAAAATTCCCCAAGTAAAAAATAAACATAGAAATCTTGAGTAATTAGACAAGGTTTTAATTAACTTAACAATATTTTCTGTACCACATATAAAAGGAGATAGAGAATATCTGGCCTATCAGCACAACGTTGGGCTTTTAAATTTTGAGTTATTCAGGTGAGTGTGGAAATGACAAAATTTTCATCATTATAAAAGTCTTCTATGCTCATTAAAAAATTGAGCTATTCAAATATACTCTTTTGACATCCAGATATCATTGTTTGAATAATCTGTTATTTGGCTTTTTGTTTATTAATTATCAACAGGACTCAACAAGAGATGAAGGCAATGAGACTGAAGACAACAGCATGAATAAATTAAGAAGGAAGAAAGTCACTAAACCACATGTTTGTTCCACTGAAGTCGGAGAAATGGATATGTCCAATTCAAATGGTATCTAACTACTCTGAGCCCTCAGAAATGGTGTGGTCAATGGCAATCTCCATTTGGTCTTTCTTTTCATAAAACATCTTCATTTCTTTTTTGGGAGAAGCAAAAGGACAAATAAAATTTATTCTTATATAGGTGTCATAAAAGGTGGCAAATATAAGCTTACAATGTGAATATATAAAAATAACCAATCAAAATATTTACAATGTAAAGAGGGTTAGGATTAGGATGATAGTAGTAGGAAAAAAAAAAGAACAAAACAGAGGAATGTATGAGTAGGAAGAGAGACAGTTTTCTGCTCTGAAAATGAATACAAGAATCATTACAGAGGATTTGAGGGGCCATAAGAATGGTATGGAAGGTGTTTTCATAACACATTTTGGAACTCCAATTAGATCTCAACAGATCTGAGACACTGCTAAAACTAGAAGTTAATTTGGGCGACAGGCTCAATCCTAGGAATCGCTGTGTCCCCAGGAATTCCCAGCATACGATTATAATAAAAAGAAATCTAGATGTTTAGAGACAGAGTCTCACTCTGTCACCCAGGCTGGAGTGCAGTGGCATGATCTTGGCTCACTGCAATCTCTGTCTCCCAGGCTCAAGCGATCCTCCTGCCTCAGTCTCCTGGGTAGATGGGATTACAGGGCATGCCACCACGCCAGGCTAATTTTTTTGTATTTTTAGTAGAGATGGGGTTTCACCATGTTGGCTGGTCTGGTCTCGAAATCCTGACCTCAAATGATCCACCTGCCTCAGCCTCCCAAAATGCTGGGATTACAGGCTACAGACATGAGCCACTGCACCTGGCCTGTTTTTAAATTCTCTACAAGCAATGCACTTTCTTGGCCAGTGACTAGGGTAGACCACTCCCATTGCCCCTCATTTAATATGTCACTGCTAGGAATATACTATTTTCTCAAGTATTCCTCTCCATATTATATTAAGAGACAGCTGAAAACAATGGGAACATATTTTAACATTTTTCCTTATTACCACAGAGAGGATCAGAAACCAAATTGTGTGCCACAAATTAGGGAATACAAGCAAACCCATCACGGGACCTGGCTCTGATGAGTCTCATCTGTCACATCATGACAAGGAGTCTCAGGATGAGACAACAGTGATAACACCATTGCCCCCCAGAACAACAACCAATGTTCCTGGAGGTGAATTTAACCCAAACTCTGGTAAGGATTTACTGGTAAGGATTCTGGAACAAACTGGTATGTGGTTCTAGCCACTAGCCCTAAGTTTGTATTTGAATTAGAGAGAATGTAATGTTGGTTGAGGAATACTAGCCTGGAAGTCAGAACACTTACAAAGATTTTTATACCTATCTTTTATAAAATGCTTTGTAGTTTTCTTTACCCTTTAGGCTGTTCATCTGGAAAATAGCGGGGTTGCAATGGAAGATGTCTTGCCTTTTCTAAAAGTAAAATCCTATTATTCTAAGTTTCTGGCTGATTGATAGTGATGTAACTATTTTGGTACATGAGTGTATTGATTAAAACTCACTTGAATGAAAATGCTGGAAATTGGTTATAAAAGGAAATCTAAAAGCCAGGCACAGTGGCTTACACCTGTAATCCCAGCACTTTGGGAGGCTGAGGTGGGGAGATCACTTGAGAAGTGGAATTCGAGACCAGCCTGGGCAACATAGGCAGACCCCGTTTCTATACAATAAAAAAAATTAGCTGTGTGTGGGGGCACATGCCTGTGGTCCTAGCTACTTAGGGGAATGAGGTAGGAGGATCATTTGAGCCCAGGAGGTTGAAGCTACAGTGAGTGGTGATTGTGCTACTGCATTCCAGCCAGGGTAACAGAGAGAGACCCTACCCCCCTACCCGCCTCAGAAAAAAGGAAATCTATAATGACAGGGTTAAACATACAAGATTTGGAAAGATGAGAATATACTAGAGTGGGAAGTTAGAGGGATAGTGTCTACCATGTTACCCTCACTTCTGACACAAATTACAACTTTTGGAATTCCCCAAGTTAACCTTAATTTAGATAATTTGCTGGAAGGACTCACTGAACTCACCGAAAGCTGTTATATTCAAGGTTATGGTTTATTACACTACAAGGATACAGATTAAAATCTGCCATGGGCAGTCCAGGCAAGTTCTAAGCACAGAATGTTCACTTGTTCTTTGTTCACTTGTCCTTTCTTAGTGGAGACATGAACAGACAGCACTATTCTCTTGGCAATGACATGAGGAATATTGCCAACCAGGGAAGCTCACTTGAGTCTTGGTGTCCAGAGTCTTTACTGGGGCTTCATGGTTAACTGGGCATTTGGCTGACCTCACTCTCCAGCCCCTTTGGGGATCAAGCAGTTACTGCATGACTTGAAGTCACCACTATAAATAACATTGTTAGAGTTTCTGGCGTGGCCTAGAACCTCTTGGTAAACAAAGACACTCTTGTCAGGCAAGACATTCTAACTGTTTGGAAGGGACCAAGGGCAGAGACCACAGCTTTCTTTGGGCAAGGTTAAATCCTTTAGTACACACAGGGCCTGAGGAGGAGCTACAGCCTGGAAAATAAACACTATCAGAATTCTATATGTATTAGTCTTCTATTGCCACCATAACAAATTACCACAAACTTACTATCTTTTTGAAAATACAAGTGTACTATCTCACAGTTTTGTATGTTAGAAGTCTAGGTTGGTTCATCTGGTTTCCTTGTTTCAGGCTTTCCAAGGCTGAAGTCAAGGTATTGCCATCTGGGTTCTTATCTAGAGACTCCAGGGAACAGTACATTTACAAGTTCATTCAGATTGTTGAGAGAATCCAGTTCTTTGTGACGGTAGAACTGTTCTTGTGTCCTGGCTGGCTGTCAGCTAGGGTGACCCTTATCTCCCAGAAGCCTCTCTCGGTTTTTTTTTTTTTTTAAATCTCAGAGATAACAATGCCTCAAATCCTTCTCATATTTAGAAATTCTCTGAATTCCCCTTCTTCCACATCCCTTTTCTGCCTTCAGCTGGAGAAAGCCATCTAATTTCAAGGGCTTACATGGATAATCCAAGATAATATCCCTATTTTAAAGTCCATAACCTTGATTATATTTGCAAAGTCCCTTTTGCCATGCAATTTAACATATTCACATGTTCCAGAGATTAGGTATGGTAGGAATTTTCGTAGGGCTATTCTGTCTACTGATACCAAGAAGAGGCAGGGAAATACTGTGTAGAAGAGGGCAGTTCCCCAGCAAAGGCCCCACCCTCAAGCCTGGAAACCCATGGCCCTGAATAGGAACAGGCATTTCTGTTTTTGTTCCAAAATGTTGCCTTTTCCAAGACCACTCTGGCCCACCATGTCCCTATCCTATGCCCATATAAACCCCAAGCTCCACTGACAGAGCAGCAGAACAGCATGGCAGAGAAGGAGCATCTGAAGGTGGAGAGGAGTTTAGCTGGGGATGGTCAGAGAGGAGATCCATCACAGGACAGCCAAACTCCAGGGCAAAATCGTATTCCCACTCCATCCCATTTCCTGTTCCCCAACCATCCCACTGAGAGCCACCTCCATCACTCAATAAAATCCCCACATTCGCCGTCCTTCTAGTCCATGTGACCTGATTCTTCCTGGACTCCAGACAAGGAGCGGGGTACCTAGAGAATAGGGTGTAAAAGACTGTTACCCGGACTTTCCACTGAGCTGGGTAACACTTAGTCGTCCGTGGATGGCAGAGCTAAAAAAGCATGGTAACACCCCTAAACACTGCCATAGGGCTGCAACCCGGAAGTGCTCACCTTGGCTCACCTGCACATTCCCCACTCCCATAAGTGGTTTGAGTGCAATGGCCAGGTAAATGAGTCATGTCCCCGTTGCAAGGCCCGCGAGGAGGTCAGGGGACTCTCCCATCTCACTACCACACCATCTCTCATAACTGAATTTCTCTCTACTTTGGCTTTATGAATTTCTCCAAAGTGAAGAGCATGAGCACTAACAACCTCTGAACATCAGGCAGCTGTTGATACAAATGTCCACAGGAGCCATACAGTTAATACAAAAGATGGGCTGGTATAAGAACATAGGGAGTGGTTCTGGTCATGAGTAAACTGGAGCAGAGAGCAACAAACTATGGCCCAAAGGCCAAATTCAGCTTGCTGGTCAGTTTTTCTAAGTAATGTTTACAAATTGTTTATAGCTGCTTTTGTGCTAAGATGACATTGTGCTAAATGAGTAGCTGCAACGAATACCATATGGCCTACATGGTTTCAAATATTTACTATCTGTTCCTTTACAGAAAATGTTTGCCACCCCGTTAAGTAGAGGTTGCCTGCCCATCTAGACTACCTCAGAGTTCCAACCAGTTGTTGCTGTGGAGAAATACCTACCCAGGGTTGCCAGATCTAGTTTCAAAATAAATTTGAACTCAAGATTTTTACATAAAATTTTCTAATAGTGAAGTGCTGTCCACTATTTCAAAAAAGTTTCTGAACACTGGGAAGACTAATCAGATAACATCTGCTGGCCACACTGGCTCCTCCAGAGCTTATGGTCATTGTTTTATATATTCTAGTTTTAGCTGCAAAAGAGAGATGGATTTACCATTTCTTTGTCTTAAGCCAGAAATCTGGAGAAAGATCTTGTGTCGTGAGCTCTCTTTGCACTGTCAGTTGTGACTTAGGGCATGGGTACCGTTACTAACTCAACTTCTTTAGCTTAGAAGCTCCCTTTTTGGCCCAGAGTGTATTAAGTTCTCTATAGGCCCTCAGTACCAAAAACTTAAAACACAAACCAATACATATACATAATTAAAAAATAGATTTAAAAATAAACCCCAAAAATAAGTGTAAGGAATTTTGATATGGTATTTCTTCTTTGGAATAACTTCTCTGAGTTTTTCCAAAAATAATACTTTGTTTTTTTCGAAGAAAAGCCCCCTTTCCCTCCCACTTTTTATTGTATTGCTTTTTTTCCCTGCTTTGTACCTGGTTATTCTGCCACCTGGGCTTTCCAACAATGTCTGCGCTAATATGATGTGGCCAGAAGGTAGCACAAACAGGGTGACTCTCACCATAGCCACAATGATGAAAGACGGCTGGACCTTGAAACAGCATGGTACATTATACTAGGTGTGCAATAAGCTGAATGTATTCCAGGGTTTTCTCTCAAATGCACTTTTCCCTTTCTTTGAATTGGTGTTTCTGAAGCCCAAACGTCTCTTCAATCTCCCTTTTATAAGTGACCATGGCTTGTTCTGTATAACTGATATATGTCCTCATTGTCACTGAACACGGACAAAATTTTTCCAAGGCCTACTAGTTGCTATAGAGCTTTGACTTTTTAAAAAAAAATATTTTCTTATTTTTTCCCTAAATATGCACAGCACTAAAACATCTTCTATAAAAACACATTGATTTAATTTATTAATCCCTTGATGGAATAGAAAAGAAGAAAATCTCCCAGGAACCACACTGTAGGAAAAACAAATGAGCTCCTGAACTGGCAATTATCTGCCAGCTATTCATCTTGTGCCACTGGGAAAGGCTGACCAAAAGGTTTAATTGTAAATAACAAGTATGATTTATTGAAGAAAAATTCAGACGATGCAGCAAGATAAGTTGATGCCTTGAAAATGAAATGGGATTGGATAGGTTTCTCATATTTGGTGAAAGAATTAAACTTTTAAATGAAAAATAAATACTTAGGATATATACTAAAATATATGATGACAACTTTTACTTATCAATTAGACAAGGTCAAATCACACAGGATGTATTCATTCATTCACTCACTCACTTATTTAAAAAATATTTGTCGAATGGCTATGAGATGCCTATACTGCTACAAGTACCAAGAAAACAGCAGCAGATAAAACTAAGCCTTGGCTCTCAAGGAGCTGATAGGCAATGGGGGATGACAGGAACATGTGAGTATACAGTGTGGCAGGTGCCAATAAGGACACTGAAGATAATAGAAACAGAATGATATACTGTTATGTGTTGAATGGTGTTTCTCCAAAATTGTTAAAATGATATCCTAACCTTTGGTACCTGATAATGTGGCTGAATTTGGAGGTACACTCTTTAAAGGGGCAATTAAGGTTAAATGAGGTCAGCAGGGTGACCCCTAATTCAGTATAATTCATGTCCTCCTAAGAAGAAGAGATTAGGTCACAGACACGCACAGAGAAAAGAACATGTGAAGGTGCTGGAAGAAGATGGCTGTCTATTAGCCAAGGGGAGAGAGACCTTAGAAGAAGCAATCCTGCTGACACCTTTGGTTTCCGACCTCTAGCCTTCAGAACTATGAGAAAATAAATTTCTGTGTAAGCCGCCTGTCTGGGGCATTTGTCATAGTAGCTTTAGCAAACTAATACATGTACTCTACTCGCTGTCCAGTCACAGAGCAACTTAGAGACTTCAAAATGAATCAAGGGTTAGAGCTGTCTATGTTGTGATCAAGTCTCACACAATTAATACTTCAGGTGATTATGGTTTTGTTTTGTTCTTTTTTCAGCCCTTTTACTGTGTGAACTTATCCCACCCTTGCATTTGATGACATGTTTATTATCTATACCTGCCCCACTTTATAATATAAAGTTCTATGAGGGTAGGGCTCTTCCTGGCTGATTCCCAGATACACGTTCAGTATGAATAGCATGTGATGATGAAAAATATCTATGTTGAGTGAATGAATATTATTATTATTTTTATTGATTATTTTTGTTTTTTGAGATGGAGTCTCACTCTGTCGCCCAGGCTGGAGTACAATGGCACCATCTCAGCTCACTGCAACTTCCGCCTCCTGGACTCAAGAGATTCTCCTGCCTCAGCCTCCTGAGTAACTGGGATTACAGGCGAATGCCACCGCCTGGCTATTTAAAATTTTTTTTTTTTATTTTTATAGAGATGGGGTTTCACCATGTTGGTCAGGCTGGCCTTGAACTCCTGACTTCGTGATCCACCCGCCTCAGCCTCCCAAAGTGCTGGGATTACAGGTTTGAGCCACCGTGCCCAGCCGAATATTATTCTTATTTTAAAGTAATATGTATTCATTGTAGAAAGTTTAGGAGACACAGATAAAGCAAAAAGCTAGTAAGACTACCTGTTATCCTATTACTGGTGAACCAATAAAATTACCTTTCTCCTTTTATAAGGGATGTCTTCTTTATAGCTTATGTATAATTTCTTATTATGTTTAGAATATTCATTATCTAAAAATTTCCATATTATTATTATTATTTTTTAAGACAGTCTCTCTTTGTCGTCCAGGCTGGAGTGCAGTGGTGCGATCTTGGCTCACTGCAACCTCCACCTCCCAGGCTCAAGCAATTCTTGTGTTTCAGCTTCCTGAGTAGCTGGGACTACGGGAGCACAACACCACACCCAGCACATTTTTGTATTTTTAGTAAAGATAGGGTTTTGCCATGTTGCCTAGGCTGGTCTTGAACTCCTGACCCCAAGTGATCTGCCCACCTCAACCTGCCAAAGTGCTGGTATTACAGGAGTGAGCCACCGCGCACGACCCAAATTTCCATATTTTAAAATGCCTATCAATTTTGCTTTAAGGAGCATTATTCATCTTGGGCTGAATACCTAATATTTCAGAGTAGGTTGGGAATACAGCAAGTGTTAATTTAGCATGAAACACTTTAATTGCTACAGTTTGTTTGTTTTAAATGGAAGGTAGTTATAAAGCCTCCAGAGTTTCAGAGTAGCCAAATGTATCAGTGATAGCACATTATCACTAATGTATTTGCATATATGGAACCAGTAATTTGTTTTTCCCATGCTTCGTGTACTTAAAATCTACTTAATCTATGTTTCTAAACTGTCAATCTTTATGCTTAGTTTTAAAGCCTAATTATATCTTGCAAAAGAATACTCAGGTATCTCTTTAGAATTATAGCTGCTCAACATCGATGATGTGACAGATTGATGAGTGTTTGGTTGCAGACTTGATCATGATACCATTTACTAGGGCTAGAGTACTTGTACTCACTTTATGCATTTAAGTAGCACTTATATGGTGCTTACTGTCTGCCAGTAACTGTTAATAACCTGTTTAATCCTCCTAACAAGCCTGTGAAGTAGGTCATATGTTACTGATGAGAAATTCAAGGCATAAAGAGGATAAGATTGTTGCTAGGGCAAAGGTAGGATTGGAATGGAGGTGGATGGGCTTCAGTGTTTTGTGCTAACCCAAACTACACTCTGCTGCCTCTCCTAAAAGTTCTGACAGCAACTAACATTTATAATGTATACTATTTGCCTGACAATTCTATGTGCTATAGACATACTAATTTAATTTGTGGTAATAAACCACCCAGCGTGAATCAAAACTCTGCATTCTAGTTTCAGTTCCGCAGTGAACTGATAGTGTGGTTTGGAGTAACTCATTGTGCCACTTTGGGACTCAAGCTAACGAGTTGGTTAGATTAAATGATTTATCTCCAAAGTTCTCTTCTAGCTCTGAAGTTGGAATTTGCAAACTATCTTAAATTCTTGAAAAGAACATTTTTTATGTTTCTAATTTTAAATTGAGTACACAGTCCAGATTTTTCATCTCCTACACGCTCATTCTTAAAAAAAAAAAGACACGTTTGTTTGCTTATTTAAGCAAGTTTTAAATTTGACAGAAATGTGTAGACTTCTTAGAGTTAGATGCCATTAAAAAGATATAAAGCCCTTTGGGTAAAATACTCCCAGAATGAGACAAAACCCCAGAAAATAAAACCAAATTCACTTTTAATCACATAGAAATTTAAATTTAGAAATTAACAGTTAGTTCAAGAAGCCCAAATATGTTCAATAATAGCCACCTACAGACAGGCTTTTATGGTCCCTTTTTTGCTGTGAACTTATGCAAATGTGTTCTAATTTCCATAAGCAAAAGGATTTTCAGTATCTACATATGATTTTGCTATATCCTTATGCAAATAATGTCAATTTTGACCTCGTCCTAACTGATAAATGATCTCAGGTTGTTTAGACACAATATTCTTGGGAAGATGGTAAGGGTAGAATGAGAAAGGTAAGAGATCCAACTCTAAGCCAGTGACATGATGAATATTAATGTTTTTATTAATAATATTGACTAATTCACTACTCTGTAATCTCCTTTTGCTTCTCAGTCCATCATGATCTCCTGAGTTAGAACCTATTTTTTTTTATTTTGCAGATTGCATGAGGGACAGCAGTCAAATTCTGGCCCCACCTCAACTCTCTTCTAGAATGAAACACATTAGACAAGCCATGGCCAAAAATCGCCTCCAGTTTGTACGATTTGAAGCAACAGACCTCCATGGTGTGTCCAGGTCTAAGACTATCCCTGCACACTTTTTTCAAGTGAGTTTAACACACAGTTGTGACTGAATGTAATTTCATGACCATTAGCAGGCAAATGGTTCTTATTACTGTTTCTTATTTTCTTGTAATCTATACAGCAATTCAAGCTGAAAATCAATAACTTATTTTGTTTCTTCCCTTGTTCCTCCCAAACATGTTATTGCTCCCCAAGGAGCTAAACGTGTACTCTCGGCTCTCAAACAGCAATTTCTTTACCCAATAGAAATACAAAACTAATTAAGACTGGTAAATTTAGTCCTTCTGCCTTGAATAATTTTGCTCTACAGAATTATTTTTTCTCCCTTACTGCAATTATGAAGATTGTATTTTATTTGACACAAGAAAATTGCAACAGAAGACCCAAGAGCAAACATAAAGAGTAAAAAATGATTAAATAGAAATAATTTGCTAGATAAAAACCATATTCCTTTCGGCTCCAAATTCTGATAAGAAAATAGTCCATTGTTGTTGGATGACTTAATGAATATTATTAAATTCCTGAAAATGATGATATCAACAAATATTGTGTTTTTGTTGTTTTGAGACTTCCTTAATTTTTTGTATCAGTTTTTGTCATGTGTTTATTTTGATAACTGAGTTGTTATGTTAATTAAATATCAAATTTCTTAGCAAGGGACATCAGGTCGGTACTATTTAAGAAAGTGTGAAAGTTAAGCATCCTCTAGGTTTAACTATTTTAAAATATTATACTTTTATCACATTAATATCAGATTCTAATTGTTAAATTTGCTTCATGTTGGGAAAAACTGGACATCTTCAAAAACACTTTTTAAAGAATTCTAACAGATTCAAACTTGTTTCTTAAGGAATTATTTGGAGCTGCTTGCAGATATTGTTTCCTCTTCATCCAGGCAAGAATATATGTTGTTTAATTTTTATAAAAAATGTGGATTTTCTTGTGGACAGGCCCAGAATATAATTCAAATGAATCTCTTCCAATCATAAGGAAAAGTAACTGGCACTTTAAGTACTTGCCAGAGAACTCAATATAAAACTGTTTGCTATTCAGTTTTTATCAAATTTTAATCATTTATTTTACTAATGGCACCTACAAGTCCATTACTCTAGTTTCTCAGTGGAATCCTTTTACAAAAATAAAACAATATGCTGCTTATACTTGCTAAGGATTGATATAATTGGCACAAAGAGAAAAATTCTGCATACTTTTTTTATCCAACTGTTACTGAAAATATTTTTCGCTATTTTGTTCAATATCCCACATATAAAAAACACTTTTTTTTCTAGAGTTTAGCTAGAGAAAAAGTTTGTCTACCATGAGAATTTTAATGTAACTCATTATACACCTTCTCAATGGCTATATTTATTTTTAGTCCCAGTTTCCTAATAACTAACTTCACTATTTCATTACCTCATTATTATTATTTTGTTCTCATTTAATGATCATAGATTATTTTTTTAAGAAGCCACTTTAAATTCATTTTTGAAACTTGTGAAGGTATAAATAATGAGTATTAGCACAATGAATATTTGTAATTTAAGACAAAATAATTTATTTTGGAAAATTTGCTGTGAATAGACATTAAAAATAGGTTTAAGAAGCCGGGCGTGGTGGCTCATGCCTGTAATCCTAGCACTTTGGGATGCTGAGGTGGGCAGATCACCTGAGGTCATCTGCCTGACATGGCAGTTTGAGACTAGCCTGACCAACATGGTGAAACCCTGTCTCTACTAAAAATAAAAAAATTAGCTGGGCCTGATGACAGGGGCCTGTAATCCAGTTACTTGGGAAGCTGAGGCAGGAGAATCACTTGAACCTGGAAGGCAGAGGTTGCAGTAAGCTGAGATCACGCCATTGCACTCCAGCCTGGGCAAAAAGAGTGAAACTGCATCTCCAAAAAAAGAGAAAAAAACAGATTCATCTGTGCAAAGTAACCTAAATATCGTGTGTGTGTGTGTGTGTGTGTGTACTTTATTCCATCTCAAAAAAAAAAAAAAAATTCATTTGTGCAAAGTAACCTAAACATTGCATGTGTGTGTGGTGTTTAAGGTTTAAACCTTACAACCAACTTATATTATCTCTGTTCTATCAAAAGTGTTGATATTTATTTAAATTATATGCAAATAATGTAGGCTCTTTCTATATTTGATCTAGCCAAAACATGATACATTGCTATAGACTCGTAACTAATTCTTGGCTTATTTCAAAAGATAACCTTTACTATGGTCCAAGTTTCATTTTTGATAAGGTTTAAGTTATTCTGCAAACATTTTATTGAGCCCATAGTGATCTATATTGAAGATGAAGTTGTTCCAGTGCTTTATATCTATAAACACTGCTTCCCACAATATATTATCATGAATATATTCATGTATATTCATATACTTCCCGTAACTAATAGAGAGTAGTTTGCATTCTCTATGTCCAAAAAAAGAATAAAGCAAATTACAGTGCCAGAAAAGAGTGTTCAAAAAAATACGGATTAAATAATCTAAAGAATAAAGTGTGACTTTTTACTATTTTTTGAGTTCATGAAGGACTATTGGAGTGAAATGGCAACCCAGCTGTTCTCTACTACTCACAGCCAAGTGAATACAAACACAGATTTAAATTGCAGGAACTCATAGAAGTCTCATGAATAAAATATATTATTTCTCATTTTAGTTATGTAAAGAACTAATATACGGAATTTCAAACTAAAAAACTGACAAGCAGGGAAATGACATTATTGCTTATAGTGAAAATATGAATTAAAGGATTCCATGCTATAGTATTCAAATATCCCACAGTATGCGTGCGTGTGTGTGTGTGTGTGTGTGTATAAAGTTTACATGTACAGGTCTATGAGTGAGTTGGAAAATTAGGTAGACACCAAATAGTGTTTGGCTCACTCAACTTTATTATTGGTGAAAGTAGACTTGGATCAGTTCAGTCAAATAGCATTCAAAAATGTGTGTAGAGATGGTGGAAAGTGAAGGAGGCAGTGGTTCATGGGCAAATGCAGAAGAGTGAACCAGTAAATTATTTTGGCTAATACCAGCCCCTCTTTGATAGCCATGCTTCTTGGGTTCTGGAGGTAACATAAGAAATAGTCTGGCTTCCTTCTACCACGTGAGGATACACAAGAAGAAGCCATATAAGAACCAGAAAGCAGCCGTCACCAGACACCATATCTGCTGTTGCCTTCATCTTGTACTTCTCAGTCTCCAGAACTAAAGAGGAATAAGTTTCTGTTGTTTATAAGGGGAAAAAAAGAGAAAGAAAGAAAAGGAAAGCATCTGGCTTACAGATTGCTAGGTTGTTTTATTAACCTCATGATCTTCACTGACTTCATGGGAACCAACCTTTTATACTCAGTGATTTTTCTCCATCTATTAAAGTAACCTTCAACCTTGTTGATATATCTAATACATAATTTCCAGAAATTGTTTTACGCGTCTGTTCAACTTAATAACCTTATCGCTTCCCTGTTGCCTGGCACAGAGCAAAAGTTAAATAAATGACCAAATTCACTGAAATCTAGAAATAAACGACTAGAAAGTACCTTAGCAATCGTCTAGTCTAACATGTGTTTTACCGATGTGGAAGCTGAGGCACATAACCCAGTGACTTGCCAAAATTCACAGAAGCAATTAATGAAAGAGCTAGGATGAGAAGGCAGATCTGTTGACCCAGTTCACGCTGACTTGAAGGTTACAACATTTTGGAAGCTCTAACTTTGGAGTTACAGGTCCACATTCACAGACAAGGGTTCTGGGACTCTGAGACAGTGAGTTTTTTAATTCTTAAATGGGTTGTAAAAGTGAATAAAGAGAGGAATGCAGCTGTCAGCGTCCTGGCTCCCCTGGTGTTAGGACAAATGTGCTGTGTGCCACAGTATTGACCATAGTCTGCAATTTGAGAAGGATTGAGAATTGTTTACTGTAGACTTTTGAGGGTCAGTTAACTCAGGGTTACAATAAAATAAGCAAAAATAAAGCCTTATCTGAAGAATTAACAACTGTACTATAAAATAAAAAGTGCTTCAGGAAGTACTTTTGATGATGATAATTTCAAATAATTCCATAAAGCTTTACCTTTATTTTTTGCTATAATGGATTTTCTTTATCATTATACCTTTTATTTATAACTGCTATTTTGAAATCTAAGAGCATTTAAGGCCTTCAAGGCTTAAAACATTGCATTGTTTATAAAGTTGCCTTTAGGGGTTTTATTTTAAAATATTTGACGTTTATCTGATACCAAGTTAGTGTTAACCAACAAATGTTAAACATATATATATATTTTTTTTTCATTAGCAAGGCTTTTTCTCCCCCAACCCTTTTGTTTGTTTTCAAAACCTGATTTCTTCATTTTTTTTTCCTTCTTTAGGAGAAAGTGAGCCATGGAGTTTGCATGCCCCGAGGTTATCTTGAAGTGATACCGAATCCTAAGGACAGTGAAATGAATCGCATAAGAGCCACATGTTTTAATAGTGACATAGTCCTAATGCCAGAGATATCAACCTTTAGAGTTTTGCCATGGGCTGATAGAACTGCAAGAGTGATATGTGATACTTTCACTGTGACTGGTGAGCCTCTTTTGACTTCCCCAAGGTACATTGCAAAGAGGCAGCTGAGCCAGCTGCAGGCCTCTGGCTTTTCCCTGCTTTCTGCTTTCATCTGTGATTTCTGCATTTTTGGTGTGCCCGAATTTTTAAATTCAAAGACTATATCATTTCCTGCTTCAACATTTTTAAATAACCATGATCAGCCCTTCATGCAGGAACTTGTTGATGGCTTGTATCACACTGGAGCAAATGTTGAGAGTTTTTCCTCCTCTACCAGGCCTGGTCAGATGGAAATCTGTTTCCTGCCTGAATTTGGCATTAGCTCAGCTGATAATGCATTTACCCTCAGAACAGGTGTCAAAGAAGTGGCAAGGAAATACAATTACATTTCCAGCTTCTTCATTGAGACTGGATTTTGTAATTCAGGGATTTTGTCTCATAGTCTCTGGGATGTCGACAGGAAGAAGAACATGTTTTGCAGCACTTCTGGAACTGAGCAGCTGACGATCACTGGGAAAAAATGGTTGGCAGGACTCTTGAAGCACTCTGCCGCACTCAGCTGCCTGATGGCGCCTACTGTTAGCTGCCGAAAGCGTTATTCCAAGGACAGTAAAGACCTGAAGGACAGTGTGCCTACAACGTGGGGATACAATGACAACAGCTGTATATTTAATATCAAGTGTCATGGAGAGAAAGGCACCCGGATAGAAAATAAGCTAGGCTCAGCAACAGCAAACCCTTACTTGGTGCTGGCTGCAACTGTTGCTGCAGGCTTAGATGGACTTCATAGCAGTAATGAGGTCTTGGCTGGTCCAGATGAGAGCACAGACTTTTACCAAGCGGAAACTTCTGAGATCCCTTTAAAACTGGAAGATGCCCTTGTGGCACTGGAAGAGGATCAATGTCTGAGGCAGGCTCTAGGAGAAACCTTTATTCGATATTTTGTTGCCATGAAGAAATATGAGTTGGAGAATGAAGAAATAGCTGCAGAGAGAAATAAATTCTTAGAGTATTTTATTTAGAATAGAACTCATAACTACTCCTTTAGAGATGTAATTGTTACTTAAAGCTAATCTACCAAAACAAAGACTGAACTTTTGTAATTAACAACAGTAACAATAACAAGACTACGAATGCTTTTGACTTTTTTTTTTTTTTTTTTTTTCCTCCATGGAATATTTGACAGATGAAGTAGGACTGCTGAGAAGATTCTGATAACAGAAACAAACAACAAAGTCGTGGTGAAGCTACAATATGCAAACTTACCAGATCTTGTCAGTTAGTCATTTCCTATGTGTATGTTGACCTGGATAGGAATATCCAATTTTGGGGGGCAATAAATATATTTGCACATTAAAAAAAAAGACTTAAGCATTAGAAAGCAAATTTAAATGACTAAAAAAGAAAAAAAATAAAAGGAGGAAAAATTTTAATGGTACACATAGGTTATGACTTCCAGGGAGACAAATATACTAACATAGTCTTGCTAATCAAATAATATTGTGAATCTAGGTTGTGTGCATCATTATGGTCTTTCTAAACAAGTTAAATAAACTTTTGCCAAAATAATGACAGGTAGGCAGTTTTCCCCTAAGTCACTTCTCTTTTCACGCTTTTCCACTAGCTCCTGAAAAGCTTATGAATTTCAAGGTTATAATGTCCTCAAGAAACAAATCCCTAAGGAATAGAATTGGAATTGGGAACAACGAGGTCAGATTTTAAAAGTAGTTAAAGCCTTTCTTTAAACAATGCCTCGTATAGAAGTTTGATACATAAAGTATAGATAGAAAGAAGTTTGTGTGTGAGGGTAGGCGGGCTCTGTCTACTCTGCTTCACTCTTTGAAACTAGATGTCCCTCTGAAACCTCTCGTGCTCTGTGGAGTGTCAGAACAACTTCCTGGCTAGCCGGGGCTGTTTGGAGTTTAAGTTTGTTATTCAAATTACTAAATCTGCTGCTCACAGAGCTTGGTACCTCCCCAGAGAATATTACATGTTCCAGGCCTTTGTTTGAATGAGATAATATTGTAACTATCACTAAAGTTTAGCTTCTTTTGGGAGGAAGTCCAAAATCCACTTACTAGCAAATGAAAATGTTGTTCTACTGCTTAGGATCAAACAGCAGATTTTATGTTCAATTAAAACTGACTGTGGTTTCAATTTAGATAGCAAACACAAGGAGAGGATTAGAATTTGGCTCAGATCCTCTTATTAAAATTCTTAGTACTCAGTAGCTTAAATAGTGAAAGTCAGTCTGTCCTTCACTAATTACTCCCTTCTTTTCTCCACACACAAAAGAAGTGTGTTTGGATACATAAGAAGAAAGTTCCCAGCACTTTGGGAGGCCAAGGCGGGAGGATTGCTTGAGGCCAGGAGTTTGAGTCCAGCCTGGACCACATAGAGAACCCATTTCTAAAAAAAAACAAAAAACAAAAAACAAAACAAATCCTGGCATGGGTGGCATGTGCCTGTAGTCCCAGCTAATTGGGAGGCTGAGAAGGGAGGATCGCTTGAGCCTCAGCATTTGAGGCTGCAGTGAGCCATGATCACACCACTGCACTACAGCTTGGGGGACAGAGTGAGACACTGTCTTAAAAAAAAGAAAAGAATAAAATTCATGGATGCATATGGGGTAGAGAAAAAGATAGTGTAGGGTAGGTGGGGGAAGGAAGGGAATCTGTCCTGAAACCTCCAAAATGAAATCCCACACATTACATCATGTGAGGGATAAGGAAGACTCTCATGCCAATTTTCTAGTTGTCTGCCTATATTCATTTCCCCCTCTGTTCTCAGTAATAAAGCCTCAATATGTTCATTGAAAGCAATGAAAAATGAAATGATATTTCTGAGCCTTCATTAAGGTTGGATGTGGTCATGTTATTAGGTTCAGTGCAAAGAGGTGAAAGTAGAAGTGTTGTATGTAAGTTCTTTAGGACATTTTCTTTTCTTTTCTTGTTTTTTTTTTTTTTTTTCGAGATGGAGTCTCACTTTGTCACCCAGGCTGAAGTGCAATGGCGGGTCTTGGCTCACCACAACCTCTGCCCCCTGGGTTCAAGCAATTCTTTTTTTTTTTTTTTTTTTTTTTTTGAGACAGAGTCTCGCTGTGTCGCCCAGGCTGGAGTGCAGTGGCCGGATCTCAGCTCACTGCAAGCTCCGCCTCCCGGGTTTTTACGCCATTCTCCTGCCTCAGCCTCCCGAGTAGCCGGGACTACAGGCGCCCGCCACCTCGCCCGGCTAGTTTTTCGTATTTTTTAGTAGAGACGGGGTTTCACCGTGTTAGCCAGGATGGTCTCGAACTCCTGACCTCGTGATCCGCCCGTCTCGGCCTCCCAAAGTGCTGGGATTACAGGCTTGAGCCACCGCGCCCGGCCTCAAGCAATTCTTCTGCCTCAGCCTCCCAAGTGGCTGGGATCACAGGTGCCTGCTACCATGCCTGGCCTTTTAGTAGAGATGGGGTTTCACCATGTTGGCCAGTCTGGTCTTGCACTCCTGACCTCAGGTGAACAGCCCGCCTTGGCCTCCCAAAGTGCTAGGATTACAAGCGTGAGCCATCATGCCCTACCACACTTTAGGACATTTTTCTAAGTGACGGATGCTGTGTACTCTGCCTTTTCTCTCTAGCTACCTTCACCCTTCCTGCTGACTGGCCTACAGATAATATGGCTAGGATAATGTCCTTGGGAAGGAAGGTTTGCTCCACAGGGTGCAGTAATAAGGTGGAACCTCTGCTTTGTAGAGCAGTTTGACTTGCCTACATCCAGACATTTACCTGAGAGAGAACCAAACTTCTATCTTCTTTAGGCCACAATGGTTTTGATTCTTTGTTAGTTGCAATGAAATTTTTCTCTTTTGCATGTGTGTTTTGAATGTGTGTGTGTGTGTGTGTGCGCGCGTGCGTGCATATGAGTGGGGCATTTGAGGGATTTGGGGATGAAAGAAAAAAGGTGTAAGAACCAGTGAAAGACCACTTCCTCAATATTCCCACTTCTAAAGAGGATAATCCCACTTCTAAAGAGGATAATCTGAGTTAATCAAAGTGATCCACACTTGCAAAAAATGGGATTGGCTCTAACCTATCCCTATAAACTGGCATATCCCTTTATAGTCCATAGGCCTTAATGAAACGTGTCTAATGCATTGACTTCATTTTACCATAATGAGTAAAAGATGCTGTAAAAAGTCTGTTAATCACAGTGTTTGAAGCCCTTTTTTCCCCTTTCACATTAATAGCATAACTTAAAACACAGTACTCAGGATGCCATGTGAAGACATTATATATATTATCTTCAGAATTAAGTGTACAGTAGTGAGTCAACAGAAAATATTCAGCCATAGATTACAAATCAGTTGATAACGTAAGTTGGTGTGACAGTCTCCACCAAGATTTCAGTCAGGTGTGTGCTGATGTATATTCTTGTTCTTTAAGGCAACCCGAAAAGAGCCATTGGCCAACAGAGTTCAGGGCCAAAGACAAATTGGGGTAGGTACATGTAAAAATCAGTTACCTATTTTTCTATTTCTTTCATCTGTTCATAGGCTTTCTATTGTTGAAGGGACTTTCTGCTGATGCTTCTACCTTCTTAGGCTGGGTTAAGAGGGTCAGACATTCATTCAGCAGCACTTATTGAGCACCATTTGTGTGCTAGGCCTTTTGCTGGGAGCCATTATACTAGGGGAGACCAAAACAAAGATGAGCAGACAATGAAAGAGTTTTGGATCTGGGTGTCTTAAGCAGAACAGAAATAATTTTTTTTTGGAGGCCTAATGCTGAAAAAAACTATTTGGAAAGCTTCTTCATGGCTCAAAAAGGGTTTTTTATGAATAGCTTTACAAAAATTACTTTCTTATTTTCATTTACTATAATTGTTCTAATCAAAGCTTAGGGGAAAAATCTGATTACTGAATTTAAAGTTGGTTATTAAATGAGTATACATAAGAAATGTAAATTAAAAGCGATAATGTTTTAAGACTAGAAACTAAAACATTAGTATTGTAGTAACAAGTTTCTATTTTCAAGGACATTCTATAATCTAAAATTTCATTTTACAGTGTCTGAATAACAACAAAGCTTGAAATGATTATTTGAAGGCAATGAAAGATAAAAAAACTTTAATCTGAATAAAAATGGAAAGCATACAGTGAAGTCTGAGCTTATCAGTAAAACAGGACAGTCTATTGACATATCTCCAGTCATCTGTTTGACAAAATATACTTACCAATATGTTTATGATATAGATATAAATGGACGATACCTTTAACCCTGGGTTTTCTATTACAGGGGTTAGAATTTGTATCTTTAAACATTACCTATGTGCACAGTGCCTTCCCTATTAAAGCTCTTCTCATGCTGCCTAAAATTAGGGGTTTGCATGATACTTCCTAATTAGGATGTGAATTCTAAGAATAAAAGGAGCAGATCTTACTTACATTTGCATTAATACTTCTTGTTCCTTGCATATTTTCTGGAATTCAATTAATGTTTAATCAATCAATCAATCAATCAATCAATGCATATGTTATTAGCATAATACAATACTGTGCTTGTCCAGTATAAAACACACAAATTCACATACCCTGAGAGAGGGAGGAATAGAGACAGTGGAGAAGACCAACAGTTTGTGTTTTTTCATTGATCCTACAATTTCTGCCATTAGAAGAACTTCTTCAGGTTTTCTGCTTCTAGAAACTCCTGAGTAAACACCATTTGATTAGCTTGATGGGGATCAAAAGAACAAGAACAACAACAACTAAACAAAAACAAAAAAAGAGCAAGGTGAAGTTGTCATGTTTTTTAGCCATGGGGAACCTTTCAATAGCTCTCTTACATTTGTGGAATCCCTCTTCTTTGGGCTCTTGTCTCCCAAGTAGAAGTCAGAACCTCACCTTCCCAGTTTCTCTTGCTGCCATGGTACAAGGACCATGCAAGATGCAGTCATAAAACCCTCAGGGACTCCACTCTGCTGAGCCTGAAGGAGGCGGCAGCGACAGGCATCCATGGGTGCCATCCTGGGGTGGCATTGTCGAGGGACATTGGTTTTGCTATTGTCCAATGCCAGTGGCTGTCAGGTCTCTGGAAGAGTCAAGCATAGCTTCTGAACCTGATTTTCTGGACCTCCCAGATTCTATTAAATATCTAATTTTTTTAAAAAAATTCTCTTTTTCTTAAAGTAGTTTGAATTTTTAAAAAGAAGCCTGACTGAAAAACAGTATATAAAAAGACAACCAACGAGCAAGAAAACTTTGATAAGGGAGAAGAAGAAAGAAAGGGAGAGAATTACCCTTAATCAGAAGACTAGGAACAATTGAATGTGTATACTAGATACAGATTAAACAAAGGTTTATTAAGCTCCTAGTACATAACATACATCATGTGGGTACTTTCTCATTCATTTCCTTATTTCATGCTGTCTACAATTTTATGAGAAAGGTATACTCATTATTTTTATAAACAAGAGATTTAAGACCCTAAAAAGTTGTGTTGAAAGAACTAGGAATCAAATCCAGGTTTCTACTCTCAGTCTCATGGTCTCTGTGCTACACCAAAATGCCCTTCACTACACGGACTCAGCTGAGTACAACACCGAAAATTATGCTGAATATTACATTTTAATTTTAAGGCTTCTAGGCATTAAAATGAACAGAAGTAGGTAGTAGATATGTGCTTGATATCTCTATCCAGACCAGAAGATCTTATCAAAAGTATGATGCCATAACATTATTTCAGAACTTTTGTCAGATAATAGTAATTCAAGCCTTAAGTAGTTTCATAATTTTTTTGAACACCAAAAAACACCTGGCTGAAATTTCTGACCGTCCTTAGAATTTGAAATAGTGCCAATCATTTATTTTGTTTCATTTTTAGAAATATTATTTGACAAGAACTCAGCATTCATTGAGAGCATAAAGGATTTGATACTTCTCTCTGGCTGCTTAAGAAATAAAAGAAAAGAAAACACATTGAGTTTTGAAGATAGCCAACCTACATGGAGGGGAAATGTGTAAATTAAGGGAAAAATAAATTGGCTGAGAACCTGCTACACAATGACATAACAAAGCTTTTTCTTTTCTTTTCTTTTCTTTTAAAGATGTTCCCTAAGATTAATACGATCAGTTTTACCTGGAAAGAAAAATAACACTTTAAATAATAACTATAAAAATTTAATGTTTATAAAACCGCTAATATAGGATTCATTAAATACAAATGAATATCAATTTATTGGGCATATCCAAGAGATTACTGGATAAATTGTTACATTATAGAAAACTTTTCAAACATAAGCTAGAGGGCAGCAACGTACCATTAAAGAGTCAGTGTTGGTGGCTCAGAATTCAGTGCAAAGCTGAATATTAAACATAAAAGTAACTGGATTTCAAATCTAGTTACTGTGAATAAATGAAAATTGAAAAAATGTATTAGAAATACTAACAGCAGAAAGGCATTCCCAACCACATGACTTGCATTTGAATATATTTAGGTTAATAGATATTAAATACAGGCTCAATATCAGAGGGAAAGGGGGAAAGGATTGTTGGCAGGATATGATATTACCAATATTTAAGGGTATATTCAAGAGATGTAGAAATATAAAAACGCAGAAACATTAGCTGCATTCTGTGATGCCTAAAATTAATCTAAATGTCTTAAATTTTGGATGACTCTGCAATGGATTTGAAATAAATAGATCTGAAAAGAACTAAAGAAGAAATCTTTAATAAACTATGAAAAAAAGAAAATCCAGTAATTTGTTACTTTGGAGGTTCATTAAAACGAATCACATTATAAGAGCTTCTACAATATCTACAAGTTAAATAAATGCTACAAAGTGTTTGTCTTCTTTCTGCGATCACTAGAAAACATATATATCAATTCGCTTTTTATGAGGTAAACAGAAATTATGATACTTTAGTGTTTGAAGTGAAAAACGATTATTAGATAGATAATGAATTGTTTAAGTTAGTAGGTAGCATTTTTATTCAATTTTTGAAATAATTGCTTTTGAGAGCCATTTGTATGTAAGTTACTGAAGGGGAAGATACAAAACTGGACAATACATGTTTTACTCCCACAAAGAGTTTTTAACTTAATTAAGAGAAGTGTTTCTAAATGTCTATGGACAGAGGATAGAATTTATGTTGTGAGGAGAAAACAAAGCAGCATAGAGGAGGATGACACTGATCAAACAGTGCGAAGGCTTGGGCTGGATCACAGATTTCCTTAGCTCCAACCACCTTTCTCACAGGATGGCAAGGGTTATAAGGTCCCATGACGTCAGCACTTGAAGAAGGGAAAGAAATGTGGCTAGGAAGGGGCAGATAAAACTAACTCTAATAGGGCTGTGTCTCGTGGCAACACTTCCTTAATTCCCTGACAAAGAACAGGTGTCTTATATCAGACTTACCACCTTTCTACTTTCTCTCTACTTTCAGTGCAAGTGGTGCCTCTCACTGTTGTCAGAATCCCACCCCTCTGGCCTTCTCATGCACTAATGCTAGTAATACCCTCTCTCTACTGTATCTCCAGTAATGTCCCTCTCCGTTTCTTTCCCATCAGAATTTAACATGTTGACATGGTTGCAAGGTGCATAATGCAACACACACACATGCTCACACACACAAGGCCAAAATCTATTAACCCCAAGTACCCTTCTCACTTCTCTCCTTCTCTTTAAAATCAAACTTATTTGTTAGGTTACATGTCCTGGCTCTTTCTACTTCCTCTTACTATTTACTCCTCATAGCTTCCTGTCACTGCCCCTAAATATTTTGGTTTCTACCTCCACCAATCCACTCCAACCGTTCTCATTAAGGTTAATAGTAACCTCCCTCTTGTTAAATACAGGGGATATTTCTCATTCATGTTTTATGACTAGTAAACAGAATTTGAAACTGCTGACCTCTACCTCTTTGTCAAAATGGTTTTCTGTTGACTTGCAAGACAATAGAGGTTCTAGATGTTCTGTCTCTGGCCACTTCTCAGCTTTTCAATGTCTTGTGAATTCCTCTTTTCTGCCTGAAATTTGATGTTGATTATTATTCAAGATCCTTCCATTCTTGGTCCTTTCCTCCCTCTAAAAATTGTCCCTACAACATCTATTTGTTATTAATATTATTTTCTATGGATTAAGACATTTATTTATTTATTTATTTATTTATTTATTTTTGAGACAGTCTCATTCTGTCATCCGGGCTGGAATGCAGTAGCGTGATCTTGGCTCACTGAAACCTCTGCCTCCCAGGTTCAAATGAATCTCCTGCCTCAGCCTACCAAGTAGCTGGGATGATGGGAACGCACCATCAAGCCTGGCTAATTTTTGTATTTTTAGTAGAAACGGGGTTTCACCATGTTGGCCAGTCTGGTCTTGAACTCCTGGCCTCAAGTGATCCATCTGCCTCAGCCTCCCAAAGTGCTGGGATTACAGGCAAGAGCCACTGTATCTGGCCAAGACTCTTGGTTAAAAGTAATGGAAATCAAATTGAATTTGATTAAACAAAATAAGGAATTTTTTTCAGTTGAGATAGAAGAGTGCCTCAGGGACCCTAAGACCTTCAATGCATCTAGGTGTTACGAGTGAATCTAACCTGAAACAGAAGTATTGTAGATAACCCAGGACATCTTTTCTATCTGTTCTCACCTCTGTTGTGTTTCTCCTCATGCCAACATCATCCTTTCACTTCTGCTTTAGACTGGCTTTCTCTGTTTCTTTCTCTACATGATGGAAAATGCCTACTGAAACAACTTCCCAAATTTACGTCTTTTATGTTGAACAAGCAACCTGTTTGAAGCTAGTCTCTTCTAGTCTGAACTCCAAATTCATTAGTACAGTTTGGGCAATGTACTCACTTCTCATCCAGTGAACTATGACCTGGAAGGGAGATGGCACATTGTGTGAATATGGCTGTTCTCTCTATTATAATACAGACGGGTCAGGCAAAAAGGGAGTCCTGGTGGGATGTCATAAAAACCCAATGATGGTGATGGTAAAGCCTACACCTTCAGTTTTTACTTATAAGCAAATGATTGTCAAATTAGTTTCTCAAAAAGTACATCCACTGGAATGCCCCACCGGTATTTCAAAGTCAACCCATCGGTGTTTAATTTATGACCTCTTCCTCACTCTGTTGGCCTAAAAATCTACATATTGGTTCTTTACAATTTTTAGAGTCTTCACTGGCCTCTCTCTACAGAAAGTCCCTTGTCACACCTGGTAATTAGTCATCTGCTGCCGCCTATTGTTTCAGACTAGGAGGTCTGGTGAGACATGCAGTCTCTTCTCTTCACATGGTGAGGGCATCCTCGAGATCCGTCTCTTCTGCCATCTCAGTGCTACTTCAACTCTTTCTGGCACTGTAGGTGCTGTAGCCTCAGTTGTGCCCTTCATCCAATGATGGACCTAGGAGGCCCGCTGGGCAGCTTGCTTCAGCTACAGTTTCACCTCATTCCACATACTGTGGCACACAGCAGGCCTGCTGTCTGTCTGTCAATGTTCTTGACACATGTTCTTGAAAAAGTAATCTGATTTTTAGAACCACAATTCCCCCATCTAGTAAATGAGGATGTCCTTTTTACCTATAACAAGTCTGTTACACTAATTGTTTTCCTTTTTTTTTTTTCATAAAAATACTACATACAAAGTCAGATCCTGTTGCTAAGAAGCTTCACAAATCTATTATATTAAGCTTCTTTGGACATCCCTCTTAAGAGGTAACACTAAGTGAGTGATTGCATGATTTAATTACTCAACACTTCAACTGACCACTATGCTATGGGTTGGAATAACAGAAGCCTAAAGCCAAGTGGAGAATAAAGAAACATCTTGACTGAAATCTACAAAGCATTTGAATTGGATGCTACATGTACTTCAAATCATCATGGCTTCTCTTCATAGAATGAAACAACCACCAAGAATTCAACTGGCAAGGTCACCTGCCTCAGTTGAAGCTCATGGAGAAGGTGGGATAGAATGGATCCCCCATTTCAGAAATACTCAATTTTCATACTCATGTTCCCAGTTAGAGAAGCCCTATGCTGCACAGTGACCTTATGGTTGCCAGAGCTGTTTTTCTGTCTCACTGGTATGAGAAAAAAGAAAAGAATAGTGAAAAAAGTGTGGCAGTTTCAGGAATCACACTGGTTGCAGGATGCCCTGAAATAGCATTGTTCAAAGCAACTTAAACTGGAGTCCTTGTAGCAGCAGAAGCATTAGCTCTGAGCTTTTTAGAAATGCAAACTGACAGGCTCAGAAATATGTATTTTCACAAGTGCTCTAGGCATATTCTCTGAATGCTTAAGTTTGAGGAGCACTGTCCTGCAAGATCAAGACCTGTCCAATAGTTCATGGAGGTTTCCATAAGCCCTGAATCTGAGGGCAAAAAATTCCACAGAGCCTTTTGCTGCTTTCAAGATGCCACTTCCATGCTTATAGTTTCGTGTGCCCTTCGGGCTAACGTTTGCTATTCTAAACTGCTACAGAAGCCAAACAGGTGTTCTAACACCTAGAATATTTCTTAATATCCAAGGAAGGTTTTTACATGCTTAAAAATGTATGTTATCTGCTGGGCTATTAGGTCCAATGTGATGACTATTAATCAAGTTTGCAGTGAAGACAGTTAAAAGCTTCTTGACGTGTAAATGATCTCATTTCACTTCATCACTTACTTCTTTTAGGAAGGAGAGAGATTCTATAGAAAATAGTTGCTGATTGAATGGCTTCTGTTTTATTTGTTTTGGGATATTTTTAAGAATATAATTTTGGCAGCACATTTAACCTTTTTGAGATATCTGATAGTCCCAGGAGGGAAAATTCTTGCAATGTCAAGAGATCACATGCTTTTTGTTTGATACTGGTTGGTGTTATACAACACCTCTTTGTTCTCTTTAATAATAAGCACAGTTTTTCATAGGACAGAAACAGCTATGTCAGGATATGTACTTACAACAGGAAAGGACATTTTACACATTGCATTTTGCCCACAGTACTGTAAAGAATTCTGAAATGCATTATTCACATCAGATACACACACACACACACACACAGAGAGAGAGAGAGAGAGAGAGAGAGAGAGAGAGAGTATAATGGGATAGAAGGAAATAATGTATTTACCTGTAATTGATCGAAATCTCTACAAAGAAACACACACAACTGTACAACCTGAAGAAGTATAGTCACCATGCTTATTGGGGAAGTTGAGTGTGGAGTCTTACATGGTGTAGTCTCTGGAATCAGACTATCTGAGTTGGAGGCTCAGCTCCACCACTTACTATTTCTTGAGTCTTCAGTAGGTTTTTTTTGTTTTGTTTTGTTTTTTTACCTTCTGTGCTCAGCTTCTGCATTGGTAAAATGAGAATAAAATGACGTACAATAAAACGTCGAAAGTCAATGTGAGGAGTCAATCAGTTACTGCATGCAGAACTACTAAAATAATGCCTGATATTTGTTAAGCATGTATTTAATTTTTTTTTTCAAATTTTCTGTTTTCTTTCTTTTTTTTCTTTTCTTTTCTTTTCTTTTTTTAATTATTCCAGTTGGAGAAGGAAGCAGGAATTAAGTATTTGCCAAAGACCTTCAGAATTTTTAATCTTTTGTGACAAGACAGAAGACATGGATTTCTCCTTACCATGTCCATACAGTTTAAGACCTCTTTAGTTGGGAGCTACAGCTTAAAAGAAGGAGTTCCCTTGGGGGCAGACATGCTGTGTGGGTGGTGGGGAGAGGAGGAAGCAAATGTGGGAGCAGTTTCAGGATTTTAATCTCGATATGTTCTGACATCTTGGCTTGTTCCCTTCTTTCCATTCTCAATAATTCTCATTGCTTTGGATAGGATAAAGGAGTACTTTGTGTGTGTGTGTGTGATTTTTTAAAAAAAATTTACTTCATTACTTTTAATAGACTGCAGAGGTATTTGTTTTTGACTGACAGAAAATATAATGATACATCAGATTCAAGCAGTCCCTCAAACATCATTCTTCACAGTTAAATTCTATATACATTTAAGAAAATGAGAACATTCAAAAATGAAACTTTCTGGAATGCATCTGACAGATTCGTATCTGTCTATAAAGTTCAAAAGAATCTTTCTAGCACACTAAATCACAATGTATTTCTTCAACAATAGGACTGAAATACAGGGCTATTCACTCATTTTCTTACTACTAAGTACATATTTACGAGTTAGAGAAGAAACATGCAGAGTTAAGAAAAAGACAGATTTGAATAATTTATAAAAAGGACAAAACCCCAACATATACAAAAAATGATGTTTGATACTGAGTTTCTTCTAAAAAGAGCTTATTTTATTAAATTTCAAGAAAAATAAGCCTTTTCTAATAAGTAACAGATTTATAATCTTATAAATAATAACTCTTTCCCAATGAAAAATATCTATAAATTTAGAAAAAATATTATAAATTAACTATGGTATTTAGACCAAGAAATATAATAAAATTTTATACACTTTATGGCTTCTTTTATGTAATTTTCAAGTTGGAAAATCCTCCCACAATACACTTTTTTTCCTGAAAATTTAAAATATCACTCCTTAAATAATAATCTATTTTATGCTATCTTATTTAGTTTTGTAGTTCAAATAATAGACTTTTCTAAATAGAAAATAAAATGTGGGCAAATGAAGATAGTCACTAGCCATCTCAAAGTATTTATAAAATATAGCTAATCTTAAAGTGAATTAACACTAAAGATGATCACACTGTTATTTCCCCTCTCAGATTTGGGCATATTTATGCTATGAACTTTGTTATTAATAATTTCCTGATGAGGGTTAAATCTTTCATCTTTCTTATCAAGAGGAAGATTAGTAATGCATATGTCTTAAGCCAGAAGATGTTCTGAGGTTGCTTTTTAACGACTTCCATATAGTAAGACTGTGTTTGCTGTTGCCCAAGACATGGCTAAAGCCATGTCTCAGGCTACAGAAGGGCTTCTACTGAGAAATTCACGATGAATTAACACAATTTCAAGTTTTATTACCATACAGTGACATAATACAATCCTTTGGGATCCATATTAAATCAGAGTTTCACCATGAAGTGACTCAGTTGGTTTCATAATACTGCACAGTGAATAGGAGTCTCACAATAAAGCTACGGTATGAGCTTCTATATCATACAGTAAATCAATAGCGTTTTACAACAGAATTACATGGTAAGCTTCTCTGTACTTTACTTTAAATCAATGGAGATTCACAATAGGATTCACCTTTTAGCTTCTATGAATTGCATGGTAAATCTGAAGTCTTTATTCATTTTAAAGCTGGATGGTTGCCATCACATTAGACAATAAAGCTAAAGGCAGACCATTTCTGATAAGAAAGAAGTCCCATTAGCAAGACTTGCCTCAAAATATCTAATGAGTTTCTCAAGAATAAAGGTAGTTACCTTTATTATGTCAAATGTTGGAATCACTTGGAGGGAAGAAGTAAAATCTTCTGGAAATAACAAGAAAATCTTCTGAACCAAACTCATGAAGAAACTGAAAACTAAGAGAAGTCTTTCTGTTTTGGGAAGCTAAGATGATGGTAGAAAAAAGGATTCAGCAAGAAAAAGGAACTTGCAAGAGGGAAGAGGATGGTATGCTGGTCAAACACTGAAAAATCCTATCCATGAATAGTAAAATCTATTTTCTTTCCAGAGATAGTTACTTGACTTCATGGTCTTTTTTTTCCTTTTTTTTTTTTTGAGACGGAGTCTCACTCTGTTGCCTAGGCTGGAGTGCAGTGGCATGATCTTGGCTCACTGCAACCTCTGCCTCCTGGGTTCAAGCAATTCTTCTGCCTCCTGAGTAGATGAGATTACAGGTGCCCGCCACCATGCCCAGGTAATTTTTGTATCTTTAGTAGAGATGGGGGTTTCACCATGATGGCCATGCTGGTTTTGAACTCCTGACCGCAAGTGATTTGCCCACTTTGGCCTCCCAAAGTGCTGGGAGTACAAGTTTGAGCCACCACACCTGGCCCCACGGTCTTCTTTAATTAAAACAGTTGTGGGATGTAGAATTAACGGGAAACAATTTTTTTATTTTTGAGACGGAGTCTCAGTCCATTGTCAGGCTGAAATGCAGTGGCGTGATCTCAAGGGGAAACAATTTCTATAAAGATGTTTTACCTTGAAACGTTTTCTCCATTATGGAAAATGCCTGCACTTTAGTAGTGCATTATTAATTTTCTATAGACTAAATTGAAGTAGAGTGAATTCAGGTGGTTTTAGTTTTCTAAAGGGGGAGGGAATGTAAGTACCAAATTCAATTTTAAAGCAATTTTCTTTATAAAGCAAACATGTAGATCTTTTAGACAGTTCGAAGTTTGAAGTTTCCAAGTACATCAACAACTAAATGTTTTGGAGATGTGGAAGATACTAATTATGCCTAACCTTTCTTTTAAGTATGAAGAACCTAAGGTTCTGAAAATTGTATATGACTTCCTCAGGGCTCGTAGTTATTGACAGAGTTAAAACAATATGAGGATCAGCCTGGTACTTTTTTTGTTGTTGCTGCTGTTGTACAATGTCAGCTTCCCACTATCCCATATTTAAATAGGATTTGTGTGTGTGTGTGTGTGTGTTCACTGGAACTTGTAAAATATTTTTAGCCTTGAATTTGCCCTTTTATTTGCATTTTGCTGTGCTTTAAAGTCTTTTTTTTTCTAGAGAAATTTTGAATCAAATTGTATTTTAGGTTCTAAACTTGTTTTCAAACTTATTTTCTATTGACTTATAAAATTCTGAGCTTGTCCTGCTGGAGTTCGGACCTATCCCATCCCCTGATTTAAATTGACTTAGATATAAACTGGAGGTAATTTTAAAATTTTCTCTACTTTCCAATCACCAGTCAGACTATTGCTATTCTATTTCACGTTCTTATGACAGACACTGAGGAAAGCATCCCAACCCTTGGGGTGATTTGAGAGCACACTGGACCAGAATCAAACACATTAGGGAAAAAAAAAAGGACTGGAAGTAGATTTTAGATAAAAAAGTATATTCAAACGTGTTCCAGAAAAAAATGCCAGCAGGTGTTGATGACTCATAGCCTGCCAGTCCTTTATCACCTCATTAGCTTTGATTGCCTGACCCTGGATGCTCACACCGGCTTCCTGTTTTCTCTGAGGAATCTGAATTATCCCCCACTCAACTTAAAGCGTTTACCAACAATGCCCTTTGGGAATTGGAGTAGCAGAGAAATGCTGTATAAAAAATGTTGTATCTGTTTTTGGCATCTTTACTGCTAACCATCAATAATCTTTGAGATTTTAATTTTATCTTCTGTGTGTCCATTCTTACATAGACAAAACAGGCAGTTATAAGGATCCTAGAGTGCCTAACAATTCCGCCTGCCTTTCTTCCCATCACGGTTCTGAAATACACAAAGAGACAAAGTTTTAAGCAAAAATTTTCAATAGAGATTATATAACTCTGTGTGTGTGTGTTTGTGTCAGCGTTTGTACGTGGATATGTGTAAGCAAGTTAGAGTATAACCTACGTTTCTTTTAGTGAGTGAAAGGTAATATTTACATTCAGCTTAAATAACTGTTCAATAAATAAATGAAATTAGGATACATTGTTCTTTCACATTTCAGTTTTGAACACTTAAATGTTTTGATCCAGTGGAGGACAAGCCACCCAGAAGCTGCAAACCCAGTTCCCTGCTCCCTGTTGGAGCTATAGTCAAGATGGAGAGGGATGTTCACATGTCATCACATTCAGGGTGACAACTCTGCAACTCTAGCCCAGAGAGTGGAATACGGAAAAGAGAGAGGAGAACTGCAGAACAAACAACCAAAATAGGCTGTAATGGTAGGTAGCTAGTCACACAGGAGCAGGGCAGGAGAGAGCCCCCCAACCCCCAGGAATGTCAGGCAACCATCAGGTGATGGTCAGGCAGTTGTTACACAGTCTCTCTAAAATAATAATTGGTTGCAGCAGCACCAGGGAAAGGCAGTCTTCCAATAGACAGAAACACCTGAAACTGGTGATCAGCAGCTTCCTGAGAAGATCTCAGGAGTTGGGTGGGTGGGCCACAAGCATGTGCACTAAGAGGCAAAATGGCGGATGACCTTCCTTTAGGAACACTGGACTGGTAAGGAAAAAACACCTCAAGTGAGCATGCGTACAGTTCCAGTAAACACACTGCACACACTCCCCTCCCAAGTGCTAGCAGGCCACTGTGCATGTGGACAGCCCACCCCAAAGGAAGAATCAGGGGATAAGGAACACAAGACCCTGGAATCATGCTAATGTATAAAACCCTAAGTCAACCGTTAAACTGTACACTTACTCTCTCAAATCGCCCAGTTGACCCTCTTCCAAGTGAACCTTACTTCCTTTTATTCCTGGTTTAAAGTTGTTTAATAAAATTTCACTCTCGCTTTAAAATTTGTCTCAGTCTCTCCTTCTGCCTTATGCCCCTCAGTCAAATTCTTTCTTCTGAGGAGGCAAGAACTTAGGTTGCTGCAGACCTGTACAGCTTTGCTTCTGATAACAAAACTCAGACTGATTATTTCCACCCTTAGAGATTCTCAATATTGGCTGCATATTGTAGTTACCTGGGGAGCTTTAAAAATACTTTAAAAATACCCCACCTCCAGACATCCTGATGTGATTGATCTGGGCCAGAACCTGAACATCAGGATTTTAAAGATGTCAAAAGGTGATTCTAATGTGCAACTGAGTCATTCTTAAGCTTGGCCTTAATGAAGTATTGACTATCAGTTCTGCTTTTGATTTAGCCAGTGGTTCTCACACCTGCCTGTGAATGAGAATCACCTTAGAAGTTTTCACAGAGAATTCCTAGGCTTCTTCCCAGCTCACCTAAACAGAATTACTTGAAGGAGGTGCTCCTAAAATTTGCATTTAAAAAATACATTTTCAATGATATTTTAGCAGCCAACCATTGAGAAACAGATTTGTCTCATCTGACAATTACTAAATTAATTTCTACTGGTTTATGTCTGTTGCACTCATAGGAACTTCAGTTGTTAGTACTACTCATAGTTGATGACAGGGAGGAGAGTGTGCAGGGAAGTGGAAGTTATGCTGGAAAACACCTTCCAAGTGTGAAGAAGAATACGGGGAATATAAAAAAGGAAGAGAAAATTTTTGTGTAAATTCAATACTATTTAGTTATAAACCTATCTTTTTGTGTCTGGAATTGGTTCCTTCCGGTGGCTTCTTGGTCTCACTGACTTCAAGTATGAAGCCACAGACCCTTGTGGTGAGGGTTACAGTTCTTAAAGATCGTGTGTCCGGAGTTTGTTCTTTCAGATGTTCAGATATGTGGGGAGTTTCCTCCTTCAGGTGGGTTTGTGGTCTCGCTGACTTCAGGAGTGAAGCTGTAGACCTTTGCAGTGAGTGCTATAGCTCATAAAGGTAGTAAGGACCCAAAGAGTGAGCAGCAGCAAGATTTATTGTGAAGAACCAAAGAACACAGCTTCCACAGCCTGGGGGACCGAACCTGGTTGCCACTGCTGGCTTGGGTGGCCTGCTTTTATTCCCTTATTTGGCCCCACCCACGTCCTGCTGATTGGTTCATTTTACAGAGTGCTGATTGGTCTGTTTTTACAGAGTGCTGATTGGTGTGTTTACAAACCTTTAGCTAGACAGAAAAGTTCTCCAGGTCCCCACCCGACCAGGAAGCCCAACTGGCTTCACCTCTCATTTTGACTTATGTAGAAATCAATCATGTAACTCTCTAGTGTTGCAGAAAGAGCTGGATTTGTATCCCAGAGATGCCAGTTACCAATATGTAAACTTGAGATATCTGTGTTTCTAGCTATGAAGTGGATATAGCACCGTCTCTTCTCTAGGGTTGTTGTTAGATAACAAATGGAAGGCTCCTAGTACAGTCTTCATGTGGCTGATACTCAGTAAGAGGCAGCCATTATTTTTATAATATACATATTGTAAAAATACATATGTATAAATATGTATATATATACACATACATTTGAGTGATAATACATATAGAGAGGATTATAAGGAGGGAAGGAAAATTAGGCAGATGTATACCAACCCTGGAACAATCAAAAACCTTAATTGTTATCCAATAAAGAAAAACTAAAATTTCAAGATTGTTTTTAATTTTAGTCTTTTTATTACATTATTTTAAAAATGTAGTTGGTCTCAAAAATTCAATTTTATTTTGAAATATTTTCTTTAAAAAATCATTAGCATCTTCTATGTAATTGTTTAAAAACCGTTGCAATTATCACCAGTATTATAATTATCATCCACACAATTATTATTTTTTGATCTTAGATATGCAAAATAGCCCAAAAGATCGAATTTGGCTTAATTATACTGTATTTTACTTTCTGTTTTCCAAAACCCTATAAATCTCTCAAATTATAGTAAAATAAGTGAAAATTGACTCTGATATTTATTAACTATGGTACCTATTTGACATGATACATCAATTTTAATATATTTAGGTCTCTGAACAGTCCTTGTGAACAGCAGACTGGCTGTATTTCTATGATTATAAACAGCAAAAAGACTTAAAATATCTCCTGATCTGGCAATAGGAAATAATCTCATCTACTATCTTCATTGCCTAATTTCAGATAGAAGAAAGAAAGGGAGAGAGGAAGAGAGAAAGAACAAGGAAGGTATGCTACTGCAGTAATGTATCACTTAATGATGGGAATACAGTCAGAGAAATTATTTGTTAGGTGATTTTATCATTGTGTAAGTCTTTACATAAACCTAGGTCATATAGCCTACTGCACACCTAGGGACTATGTACCAATCTACTTGGTATTCAACCAGGATCTTGTGAATATATGGTTGGGTGTATATACCAATATAGCTATGTGGCAAACCCATACAGTTTGTTACAGTACTGAATACTGTTGCCAGTTTTAACGTGCTAGCATGTATTTGTGTATCTAAACAAACAAAAAGAAAGTACAGTAAAAATAAGATATTATAATCTTATGGGACCATTGCCAGAATTGCCTTTATATGGCACATGACTGTATAACAGAATTTCCTCCTTTCTTAGTATGACCCCCAACACACAATACCTCTAAGACTTGCAAGTCATGCTACAACTATCCCTTTTTACACAGTATACCTTAGTGATCTATTTTTTAAAGCATCGTTAGTTACTACCACAGGCCTAGAAATGCACAGAAGAGGCCGGGGATGGTGGCTCATGCCTGTAATCCCAGCACTTTGGGAAGCTGAGGTGGGCGGATCACCTGAGGTTGGCAGTTCAAGACTATCCTGACCAACAGGGAGAAACCCTGTCTCTACTAAAAATACAAAAAAGTAGTCAGGCGTGGTGGTGCATGCCTGTAATCCCAGCTACTCTGGAGGCTGAGGCAGGAGAATTGCTTGAACCCGGGAGGCAGAGGTTGCGGTGAGTCGAGATTGCGCCACTGCACTCCAGCCTGAGCAACAAGAGTGAAACTCCGTCTCGGAACAAAATTAAAAAATTAAATAAATAAATAAATAAATAAATAAATAAATAAATGCGCAGAAGAAGAATTCATAAGGGAAAGAAGACCACCAAGGCCTCAGTAGTAATAGGGATGTGAGAACCACAGGCATATGTTCTCTAGGTGAGTAACTCCAGTGGGATAAAGAACAGAAGCAGTGGGTTTCATAAAATAGCTTAAGGTTATGGTGTGAGGGCTTCAAGCTTTAAGCCACAGTGCAAAACAAACATAAGAAATTAACTGGTTTCGGCCGGGCGCGGTGGCTCAAGCCTGTAATCCCAGCACTTTGGGAGGCCGAGACGGGCGGATCACGAGGTCTGGAGATCGAGACCATCCTGGCTAACACGGTGAAACCCCGTCTCTATTAAGAAATACAAAAAACTAGCTGGGCGAGGTGGCGGGCGCCTGTAGTCCCAGTTACTCGGGAGGCTGAGGCCGGAGAATGGCGTGAACCCGGGAGGCAGAGCTTGCAGTGAGCTGAGATCCAGCCACTGCACTCCAGCCTGGGCGACAGAGCGAGACTCTGTCTCAAAAAATAAAAAATAAAAAAAAAATAAATAAAGAAAGAAATTAACTGGTTTCAAAGATAAGGGGAGAAAAGAAGACTCCAAGTTGACCTCTGTAATGAAGGACATTTATAGTGTTGTGTTACATTATAATGTTTGATATATTTTCAATGTTAGTTCCACATCTCATGTTGAATTACAAGCCCCAGTGTTGGAGGTGGGGCCTGGCAGGAGGTGTTTGAATCAGAGGGCAGATCTCTCATGAATGGTTTGGGTGATAAATCACTTGGCAATAAGTGAGCTCTCTGAGTTCACATGAGGTCTGGTGGCTTAAAGTGTGTGGCACCTCCTCCCCCACTCTCTCTCATCTGCTCCTGCTTTTGCCATGTGATGTGCCTACTCCACCTTCCCCTTCTGCTGTGATTGAAGGCTCCCTGAGGCTTCACCAGAAACCAAGCAGATGTTAGCACCATGCTTCCTGTAAAGCCTGAAGAACCACGAGCCAATTAAAACTCCTATGTTTATAAATTACCCAGTCTTAGGTATTTCTTTACAGCACTGCAAGAATGGCCTAATACAACGTTGATGGGGAATAGTTTATTAAAAGTAGTTTGTATTTTATTAGCATTGTAGGCTAATTAGCTTCAATGTGTGGTTCAATCTCTAATGACTCTCACAGTATTTCTGAATGACAACCAGGGTGGAATGGACCAGAGCAATTATGCATTAGGATATGCTAAGAATGCTAGACATTTTTCACAATAGCCAAGTAGCATTTGTTGGGTGGGAGATTAAAATGCCTTCCATTATTTGTGCAAGAGAATATAGCTCTGAGATTGGATTCATTTCATTAACAAAAGGACAGATTATTCCAGGCTGGAGGATTTAGGTCTTTCCAATGCATGCATTCTTAGAATTTTTCAGTCAGAATAATGAGTAATCTAAGAGTCTACTTACAGTTGAGGCCTCCTAGGGCAGCGTACACCTGGTCATTTTTGATAGGGCAGTAACTTAGGTAACCAATGCCCAATTCTTGTCCTGTGTTTCCTATTTTGGATCTTGGATGCCAAAATAAGTGCATGCCTTCTTGTAAGTTTTCTCGTGTTTGTGCAGTGACATATTATACACATATTTTTTTCTCACTGTTGATATATCCACAAATAATATGGATATTAATCCTTCTTACACACAGATTAATCTTTTTGAAATATAGTTCAGATACTGTCACATCCTGAACAAAAACAACCGTGGCTCACAACTGCCTACAGCACAATATTTATATTCCTTCACATTTAATTCAGTGTGCATTTTCCTTGAAGAAACCATAGCCCAGAAAAATGGAACTATTTACAAATCCTGTTTTCAATTGGCATTTCTCATCTCTGCACCTGCTTTTGTTCTTGGTATTCCTTTCACCTGAACTGCCCTTTATCCACATCTCTATCTGTCCAGATCTTGTGTCCTTCTAAAGCTAGCTACAATGTTTTCATCACCATTCTATCCTTTATTCCCTTCATGCCACACATTCCATTTAAAGTGTGTGTGTGTGTTGCTTTGAATTTCTGGTCTAGCTTGCATATTAGGAGGAGATGTGGTGAATATCACAAACTCAACCAGGATCTTGTGAATAATCGATGTAACATCCTAAGTCAGACTCAAATCAGTGAACATTTTCTCACATCTAATACAGACAATTTCCATGTCAACATTACAATGTCTTCTTCAAAGTCTTATTAATTCAGCCCCCTTGTCATATGCTGAAATAGAAAATTACTAATCTTAGTTTTAATGAGGTCCATTATTAAGAGACCCAGAGGGGAATGCAGGCAGAGGAAACTTTTGATATTTCTCTTCAGCTATTTCATCTAGTGCACTTATTGTTTAATGTCTTGTCTTAGTATATTTGCACTTGCTAAGCTTCTAGTACAAGATCCTGCTGAGATCTAGTACAAGGCTTTGGTGAATGCCTGAAATCTTTGCCTGAAGTATTCTGCTTATTTTTTATTTTCCTCATGTTCAGTCTATAAATCTAAGGAAAACAAGAAATCTGCAGAAAAAAATAGGATAAGGGCAATGAAAGCATTTCTAACTACTCAACTATACCCTAATTACAATTTGTAAAATATTTTAAAACAAAATAGGATACAGATAGTCTTTCATTATCCCAGAAAATAAAATTCATTATCCCAGAAAATAAAGATACTAGAGAAGGCATTATTTATGCTGAAAACTTTGAACTAGAAACCACAGAAGAAGCTGAGATAGATTGGTCAGGGCAAAGGACCAACCTGACCAACATGGAGTGTTAGGAGCAAGCTCCCCAAAATCTGGTCATAAACTGGCCCTAAGACTGGCCATAAACAAAATCTCTGCCACACTGTAACATGTTCATAGTGGCCCTAATGCCCATGCGGGAAGGTTGTGGGTTTATGAGAATGAGGGCAAGGAACACCTGGCCTGCCCAGGGCAGAAAACCACTTAAAGGCATTCTTAAGCCACAAACAATAGCATGAGCGATCTGTGCCTTAAGGGTGTGTTCCTGCTGCAGTTAACTAGCTCAACCTATTCCTTTAATTAGGCCCATCCTTTTGTTTCCCATAAGGAATAATTTTAGTTAATTTAATATCTGTAGAAACAATGCTAATGACTGGTTTGCGGTTAATAAATATGTGGATACATTTCTGTTTGGGGTTCTTAGCCCTGAAGGCTGTGAGAACCCTGATTTCCCACTTCACACCTGTATATTTCTGTGTGTGTGTCTTTAATTCCTCTAGTGCCACTGGGTTAAGCTCTCCCCAACCGAGCTGGTCTCAGCAAGTGGCGTCCGTTCATAGGGGCTCGAATCCAGGTCAAAGGGTTGCTGGAGCGACGGTTGGAATGGAAAACTAGCTGGAGGACACCTGAGTACTCTTAAAGTAATCCCCATGGTGAGTAAGAAGGGGAGTTCGGAAGTGTCAGGGTAACATTGGGACAGGTATGGGGTCTGGTTTGTTTCACCTTGGAACTTTTCCACACTGATAATGAGGAGGAACAAGAGTATAGCAAAGTAACAGAAGAGGTTACAGAACATGTTTATTTACCAGCTAAAGCTAAAGTGGCAAAGGAAGCAGAGGTTCATCCATACCCTTCTGCACCCCCTCATTATTTTGAAGAAAATGACCCCCCATATGTTTCTTTTCTGGAGGACACTGGGCGAAAGGTAGTTGCCCCAGTGACTGTTTGAGCAGCACCTCAAGCAACTGCTCTTAGTTCTATTCAGGCAGGAATTTGGCAAGCTAGACAAGAGGGTGATTTAGAGGCTTGGCAGTTTCCTGTTAGAATACACCCCCCATATCAACAGGAAAATATTACAGCTACATTTGAGCCTTTTCCTTTTAAATAACTCAAAGAATTAAAACAAGAAATAAGTCAGTATGGACCAGGTTCTCCTTTTGTAATGGGACTATTAAAGAATGTTACTATTTCCAGTCAGATGATTCCTACTGACTGGGACGCTCTTAATCGAGCTTGTCTAATTCTTGCTCAGTTCTTACGGTTTAAAAGTTGGTGGACAGATGAAGCTTCCATTCAGGTTGCTCACAATGCCCACCCAACTTCAAATTAATATAGCTGCAGACCAACTTTTGGGGGTTGGCAGCTGGGCTGGTTTAGATGTACAACTGCTCATGCAGGATGATGCCATAGAACAGCTTACAGGAGTGTGCATTAGAACTTGGGGAAAAAATCACTTCAGGTGGAGAACAATACCCTTCCTTTAGTGCTATAAAACATGGACCCAGAGAACCATACATTGATTTTATAGCTCGGTTTCAGGAGTCTCTTAAAAAGATGATTGCAGATTCAGCTGCTCGGGATATAGTGCTGCAGTTATTAGCTTTCAACAATGCTAATCCTGATTACCAGGCTGCTCTGCGACCTATTAGAGGGAAAGCACATTTAGTTGATTATATCAAGGCCTGTGATGGTATTGGAGGTAATCTGCATAAAGCTACCTTGTTGGCACAGGCAATGGCAGGACTGAGAGTAGATAAAGGAAATACTCCATTTCCTGGAGCTTGTTTTAACTGTGGAAAGCATGGTCATACTAAAAATGAATGTAGAAAAAATCAGTGAGTCTGGCCGCCAGATAAGGGAAAAAAGAAAACTGCTCAGCCTGAAATATGTCCAAAATGTAAAAAAGGAAAACACTGGGCTAGTCAGTGTCACTGTAAGTTTGATAAAGATGGGAACCCAATTTCAGGAAATGCCATGAGGGGTCCATCTCAGGTCCCATTCTAAACTGGGACATTTCCAGCTCAGGCCATTCCCTCACCCCTGTACAATGTCTGACTCCTACCACAACAGGTAGTGCTGCAGTAGATTTATGCTGCACAAAAGCTGTGAGCCTTCTGCCTGGGGAACCCCCGCAAAAGGTCCCATCAGTAGTCTGTGGACCCTTGCCAGCAGAGACAATAGGATTACTTTTAGGATGGTCTAGTTTGAGTTTAAAAGGGGTACAAATACATGCAGGAGTCAATGATTCAGGTTACAGTGGGGGAAATTCAAATTGTTGTATCTACTTCTGTTCCCTGGAAAGCAGAGCCAGGAGAGCGCATAGCACAGCTCCTGATTGTGCCATATGTGGGAATGGAAAAAAGTGAAATTAAATGAGCAGGAGGATTTGGAAGCAGAAATAAACAAGGCAAAGCAGCTTATTGGGTAAATCAAATTACTGATAAACGACCTACCTGTGAAATAACTATTTAAGGAAAGAAATTTAAATGTTTGGTAGATACAGGAGCAGACATTTTCATCATTTCTCTGCATCACTGGCTGTCCATGTGGCCAATTCAACCTGCTCAACTTAACATAGTTGGAGTTGGTAAAGCCACTGAAGTATATTAAAGTAGTTATATTTTGCATTGTGAGGGGCCCAATGGACAACCTGGGACTATTCCACCAATTATAACTTCTGTACCTATAAATGTATTGGGAAGAGATTTATTGCAACAATGGGGAGCACAAGTTCTAATTCCAGAACAATTATATAGCCCTCAAAGTCAACATACAATGCATGAAATGGGGTATGTCCCTGGTATGGGACTAGAAAAAAATTTGCAAGGTTTGAAAGAACCACTTCAAGGGAAAAACAAAGTTCCTGCCGAAGATTAGGAAATAATTTTTGAAGGTGGCCATTGTTAAGCCTCCAGAACCTATACCTTTAAAATGGTTAACAGATAAGCCAATTTGGATAGAACAATGGCCGCTAAGCAAAGAAAAACTGGAGGCTTTAGGTAAATTAGTTACTGAACAATTAGGAAATGGGCACATAGTTCCAACGTTTTCTCCTACGAATTCTCCAGTTTTTGTAATTAAGAAAAAAATCAGGAAAATGGAGAGTGTTAACTGACTTAAGAGCCATCAATTCAGTTATACAACCTATGGGAACATTACAGCCAGGATTGCCTTCTCCTGCTATAATTCCAAAAAATTGGCCTTTAACAGTCATAGATTTAAAAGACTGTTTCTTTACTATCCCTTTAGCTGAGCAAGACTGTGAACGGTTTGCATTTACAATTCCTGCAGTAAACAACCTGTAGCCTGCTAAACGTTATCATTGGAAAGTGTTGCCACAGGGCATATCAAACAGCTCAACAATTTGCCAGACATATGTGGGGCAAGCAATTGAACCTACTCGTAAAAAATTTTCAGTGTTACATTATTCACTATATGGATGATATACTTTGTGCTGCCCCCACTCGAGAAATATTACTCCAACGTTATGATCACTTGCAAAATTCAATTTCTCATGCTGGGTTAATTATAGCTCCTGACAAAATTCAGACTACTACTCCCTACTCCTACTTGGGGACCCTAGTAAATGACACTACCATTGTGCCACAGAAAGTAACTACATGTAGGGATCAACTAAAAACATTAAATGACTTTCAAAAATTACTAGGGGATATTAATTGATACGGCCTGCTCTAGGCATTCCTACCTATGCCATGAGTAATCTGTTTTCTATCCTTAGAGGAAATTCTAGTCTCACTAACCCTCAGCAATTAACAAAGGAAGCTGAGGTCGAGTTACAGCTGATAGAAAAGCAAGTCCATAAAGTTCAGATAAATAGAATAGATCCATAGAAGACTCTAAATTTGCTAATTTTTTCAACTCAGCATTCACCTACTGGTGTTATTGTCCAAGAACAGGACTTAGTAGAGTGGCTTTTTCTTCCACATGCTAATTCACGGACTCTAACTCCTTATTTAGATCAAATCGCTATTATGATAGGGATTGGGAGAACTTGGATTGTTAAATTACATGGATATGATCCTGGAAAAATTATTGTCCCTCTCATGAAGGCACAAATACAGCAAGCTCTTATAAATGGTCTTGCTTGGCAAACCCTTTTAGCTGACTTTGTGGGTATTCTCGATAATCATTTTTCTAAAATGAAGCTGTTTCAGTTTTTGAAATTAACTAATTGGATTCTCCCTAAAATAACTAAATTTAAATCAATTGAAGTTGCTAAGAATGTTTTTACAGATGGGTCTAGTAAAGGTAAAACTTCTTATTTTGGCTCAAAAGGTAAATTTTTCCAGATGTCCTATACTTCAGCTCAAAAAGCGGAGCTTGTAGCTGTAATTGAGGTATTGACTGCTTTTGATATGCCTATTAATGTGGTTTCTGATTCTTCACACGTGGTTCATTCCACACAGTTAATTGAAAATGCTCAGTTATGATTTCATACAGATGAACAACTGATGACTTTATTTACTCAATTGCAAATAGCAGTTAGGAGTGGAATGTATCCTTTTTACATCACTCACATTAGAGCTCATATACCTCTTCCAGAACCTTTGACTGAAGGGAATCAAACAGCTCATTGCCTAGTTGCTACTGCAATATCTAATGCTAGACACTTTCATAATTTAACCCATGTTAATTCCTCTGGTCTCAAACGCAGACACAACATTACCTGAAAAGAACCTAAAGTTATTATCCAGCGATGCCCAACTTGCCAAATGGTACATTCCTCATCTTTTACAGGAGGGATTAATCCTTGAGGACTGGAACCTAACTCTCTTTGGCAAATGGATGTCACATATGTTCCCTCCTTTCGGAAACTAGCTTATGTACATGTATGTGTATGTGTGGACCCCTTTTCTCACTTTGTGTGGGCCACATGCCAAACAGGAGAGTCTTCTGCCTGTGTTAAATGTCACCTTTTACAGTGTTTTGCAGTGATGGGCATTTCAGCTTCTATTAAAACAGATAATACCCCAGGGTATACTAGCCAAGCTGTAGCTATATTTTCCTCTATGTGGAATATTAAATACATTACTGGTATCCCATACAATTCTCAGGGACAAGCCACAGTGGAAAGAATGAATCTCTCCCTAAAACAGCAGTTGCAAAAGCAAAAGGGAGACAGAGAATATGGAACCCCACAGATGCAACTGAACCTAGCATTATTAACTTTAAATGTTTTGAGCCTGCCCAAAGGCCAGATGTTATCAGCAGGTGAACAGCATCTACAAAACCAGCTGCAAAGACAGAAACAGAACAACTGATTTGGTGGAGAGATCCAATAACAAAAAGTTGGGAAATAGGTAAAATAGTAACTTGGGGTAGAAGTTATGCTTGTATTTCTCCAGGCCAAAATCAACAGCTGATTTGGATACCATCAAGACAACTGAAACCTTATCATGGGCTAGATGCTGAGGAAGAGACTCCGGGAGGATCCTGAGGACCCCCTGATTGCAGCCATGTCGAGACTGATGCTGAGGAGGACCCCAACTGTCTTGAGTGACACACATCGAATACAGTCACCCACCTGGGGACAGATCAAGAAGCTATCACAGATGGCAGAAGAAAACTTGAGGAAAGTGGGACAACCAGTCACAATGAATAATTTAATGGTAGCTATGATAGTGGTTATCACCACTATGAGTATTCCTTCAATAAGGGATGGTAATAATGCTTGGATGCAATCACTCTATGACAGAGTTACACATGCTTTCTGATCTCAGTATTTACCATAATAAATCTCCTCCTATAATTGAGGCATACCACCCTCAAAAACCTATTTGTAAACAGGATTGGACCCTGTTAGAAAAAAATGAATATACTTGTTTAGGAAGATTGCTTTGCAGAACAGGTAGAGGTGCTGCACAATGATTCCTATGGAACCATTACTAATTGGTCCCCCAAGGGGATGTTTAGCTTGAATTACATCTCTCAGTCTGCATGCCACAGTCACACTATGTTCAGCTGATCTAAAGAAAACCGTCATATGGTAGATATAATAAGAAGTATGGCAAAAGTTCCTATTATCTGGAACCATGGAGGTATAGTGACACCTCAGCCTCAAATGATATGGCCCACTCTAGGAGCTTAACATAAGGATTTGTGTAAAACTATTAAATGCTCTTAATAAGATCAAAAATTGAAAAGAATAAAAAAGCATCTAGAAGGACACTCTACAAACTTGTTTTTGAATATAGCAAAATTAAAAAAACAAATATTTAAAGCATCCCAGGCACACCTGGACCTTAATGCCAGGAACTGAAGTGCTTAAAGGAGCTGCAGGCAAATTAGCAGCTAGTAACCCATTAAAATGGATAAAAACACTTGGAAGCTCTGTTATTTCAATGATGACTGGTGCTTTTAATCTATGTTGTTTGTCTTTGTATAGTCTGCAGATGTGGATCTCGACTCCTGCAAGAAGTAGCTCACCGTGACAAAGCTGCCCTTGCTTTGATCTCTTTGCACATCAGAGACAGGGGACATGTTGGGAGCAAGTCCCCCAAAATCTGGCCATAAACTGGCCCCAAGATTCCATAAACAAAATCTGCAGTACTGTAACATGTTCATAACGGCCCTATCGCCTGCACTGGAAGGTTGTGGGTTTATGGATTGAGGGCAAGGAAAACCTGGCCTGCCCAGGGCAGAAAACAATTTAAAGGCATTCTTAAGCCACAAACAATAGCATGCGTGATCTGTGCCTTAAGGGCGTGTTCCTGCTGCAATTAACTAGCCCAACCTATTACTTTAATTTGGCCCATCCCTTCCTTTCCCATAAGGGATAGTTTTAGTTAATTTAGTATCTGTAGAAACAATGCTAATGACTGGTTTGCTTTTAATAAATATGTGGGTAAATCTCTGTCTGAGGCTCTCAGCTCTGAAGGCTGTGAGACCCCTGATTTCCCACTTCACACCTGTATATTTCTGTGTGTGTGCCTTTAATTCCTCTAATGCCACAAGGTTAGGGTCTCCCCGACTGAGCTGGTCTCGGCAATGGAGAAACCCCATCTCTGCTAAAAATATAAAGTTAGCCAGGTGTGGTGGCACATGCCTGTAATCCCAGCTACTTGGGAGGCTGAGGCAGGAGAATCACTTGAATCTGGGATGTGGAGGTTGCGGTGATCTGAGATTGCAGCATTGCACTCCAGTCTGGGCAACAAGAGAGAAACTCTATCTCAAAAACAAACAAACAAACAAAAACAAACAGAAATGAACTCTGCATGTTTAGCTGCATGACCAGACCAATCCCAGTTCACTCATTGAGTGTTCTCATTTTAAAACCTATCAAACAGACAGTAAGTGAGCTCCTTGAGATCAAGCTCCATATTTTATTTCCCTTTACAATTCCTTCAGTATGATGCTTTGTATAGCATAAGCACTTGAGAAATAATTATTTAATTAAAGAAAATGGATATCACTGTGTGTTGTGTGAGAATGTTTACGGTTTTGAGCTTGAGTGTCAGCTCGGTCACGTGCTAACTTTATGATATGAGTAAATCATTTAACTTCTCAAGTTCTTAGTTTAACCATCTGTAAAAATAAGTTAGTAATGGCATCTAATTTACAGTTTTATTGCAAGGATTAATGAGTGTGCTTAAAAATTTCTATCCTCAGTTTGTATTCATTTATTCAACATGCAGTTAATGAATGCCTGCTTTGTCCTAGGCAGAGTTCTATGATCTTTTGGGATACGTCAGTAAACAGAATAGATAAAAACTCTCGCTATCATAAAACTTGTGTTATAGTTAGGAAGAAGCAATTTAAAAATCAAACAATCAATCAGCCAACCAATCAATGAATTGCATAGAATGTTAGAAGGCCACAAGTGCCCTGGAAAGAAGAAAAAGAGCAGGAAGAGAGGATAGGAATCACAGGGTGTGACCCAGGGGCCATACTAGAATATTGACTTGAGTATTCAGAGCAGGCTGTACAGGTGATTTAGGCAATGTTTGAAGGAGGTGAGGGAGTTAGTTAAGTAGGTATCAAAGAGAAAAGCCTTCTGGGTTAGGCCAACATCCTTGGGTAGAAGGATTTCAGGGGAGGCTACAGGTGGATGAGTGGGCAGAGAAAGGATTGGGAGATTACAGTCAGAGAAGTAAGGATGGGAGTAAGCAGTGGTAGACATTTAGGGCCTTGTAGCGTCTTGTCAATATTTTTGGTTTTCCTTTGGGTCAAACTGGGTACCGTTGCAGGGGTTGAGCAAAAATGATGTGACCTGCCTTTTATTTTACTCATGTTTAGTGTGTGGAACACAGTGGACACCCAGTATACCTCTGGCAATGCTTATGAATTAAAATTAATATTTTTGATGATTACTCATGATTTTCTTCCATCACAATAAAGGTTTGGTAGCATCTATAGCATGCCAAAATGGTCAACAAAATAAAACGAACAAGGAAATTTCCATCAGTCTATTGCCTGTTGTCTAGGTTAACTGAAGGTTATTAATAATGTATTTGAATTTTTATTTTCCAAAGAGTTAGATCTTAGAAAGTGAACAAATTCTGACTTATAGAAAAGTCAGTATAAAATGTCCTATCTTTTCTTCTTAAGTGCTCTGGAAACTTATGATAAATTTTGGGAGAATTTAAAGTAATTTAGTTTTCTTAAACATTATACCACTTTTCTACTAAGGGATTTTTCTGACCTATGCCTGGTAGAAGTGTTGAGTGAGACTTTCACCCTCTAGTGACTGGACTGATTTCACTGATTTCAGTCTGGTTATTGTGCTGTTTGGGGTTTAGTTAGTTGCACTGCTTTTTCCTTTTCTTCAGACACTTATTCAGGTCTCTCTATTACTCATGCTGCTTGGCAGTACCAGAACTTAAGAACTTGCACAGAGTGCCTAATTTTCTTCTTTTCTGACTTGCCACTACATTCTTCTAAGAATTCCCTTACTTCTAATCAGAAGAAACAATTTAAGACATGCTTTTCTTACCTTCAAAGGGTCTTGAGGGCACAGTCACAACAACTATACTAGTTACAATTTAATTAAATGACATTCTTTGCTCAGTAAATTACTACATCTACAGACATTTAGTCTTCAAATTATCTCAGAAGGAAAAAAATTCTCACAAATTTGACAAACGCTCATAAAACAAATGTTTGAACTCCTTTACCTTTAAAATCATTTCATGCAATTTATTGACAGATCTTTGGTCCATAAAATGACAATACTTTCTGAAATTTATTATATGCCATTCAAACATATTGATGATGTATTCAATACAGTAAAAATATTTGATTTTCTTAGTTTTCTATATAGCTATCATCTTATTTACATCTCTATAACTTGTTTCAAAGATTTACAACACCAGTAAGTGATTTTTTTAATCCACTGCTATACATTGAGGTAGACAGAATAATGGTCTCCCAAGGATGCCCATGTCCTAATCCCTGGAACCTGTGACTATGTTCCTTACATGACAAAAGGGACTTTGAAGATGTAATTTGGTTAGGGATCTTGAGATAATGAGAGCATGCTGAATTACCTGGGTGGATGTAATGTATTATAATTATAAATGTCCTTTTAATTAGGAGACTAGATAAGTAGATAACAGAAAGAAGATCCCAGGGTAGGCCAAAGAGGGTCAAAGTTAGAGAAGCTGATGTGGCAAGAGCAGAGGTTGGAGTGTATGGCCACGAGTCAAGGAATGGTGGCAACCTCCAGAATCTGTAAGAGGCAAAGCAGGTTCTCCCTAAGAGCCTCCAGGAGGATTTTGTTGGAACCTGACGACACCTTGATTTTGGTCCAAGGAGACTGATTTTGGACTTCCCATCTCCAGACCTGTAAAGTAATAAATTTTGTTTTAAGCCACCACATTTGTGGTAATTAACAGCAACAATAGAAAACAAATAAAGCATATCTATGTGATGAAAACAAATTCACATTTTGAAAAGTTGATAACAGGTTTATGTAGTCAATATATTTGTTGGTACAAAAATACAGCGTAAGAAATAGGATTTATGTAATTCATATAGATGAGAAACTAAAGCCAAAGAGTGTCTCATAAGATCTTTTTGAATACACTATTACAGGCATAACCAACAGTTCAGCAATTTATGAGATTATCCTGAGGCTAATATGTTTGAATGAGATGTCAGAGACAGCTGTAGCTAAAATTGGGAAGAAACAAACCTCATTGTTGATTGTTGCCCATCACTACCCCTTTCTGGGGTCTTTCATCACTAGTGTCACCTCCTCCATCTGATTCTTACTTCTGCTCTATGGTAAAGTAAAATATCTGATAAACTGTTACTTATGCTTATTTTATTATGCTTAGTTTAATTTGGTGAATATAACCAGAGGTATTTATATTTTTGAACAGGTATTTATATACTTGGAAGAAATCTAAAGGAGGAAAACACCTATGGGAAGATTTTTTTTTTTTTTTTTTTGACGGATTTTCACTCTGTCGCCCAGGCTGGAGTGCAGTGGTGCCATCTCAGCTCACTGCAAGCTTCGCCTCCCGTGTTCAAGGCGATTCTCCTGCCTCAGCCTCCACAGTAGCTGGAACTAGTTGTCCGCCACCACGCCCGGCTAACTTTTTTGTATTTTTTGTAGAGATGGGGTTTCACCGTATTAGCTAGGATGGTCTTGATCTCCTGATCTCGTGATCCACCCGCCCCGGCCTTCCAAAGTGCTGGGATTACAGGCATGAGCCACCGTGCCCGGCCACCGTCAGGAAGATTTTAAGTATCATGAAATGTTAAGAGAAACTGGATAGGGCTAGAAGGCGTGATGGGGGTTCTCAAATTTCAACATATGGTGGTATGTTACCATATGGGCATAGTGTAGAAATTTCAACCTGATTTATTTTGAAGTTTTAAAATTTTCAATTTTTGCTCAGTGTAAAAAATTTTGAAAGTATAAATAAAATAAAGTAAGTATAATATTACTGTAATATGAAGCCATATTAACAATCACTAATAATATTGTTGGGTACTTCTTTCTGACATTATTTCAGGTACTTTTTTAAAATACTTTATATTTTTCATCTTTTTTCACTTAACATTATGTCATGAGAATTTTTGTTGAAATTTTATTGATTGATAACATTGTGTTTCTTTGATTTCTTTTGAAAATTAATAATGTTAATAGTTTATTTGAACTTTTGTGATTCATCTGTTCATTATTAGTGTTAGGAGAGAGCAGGATTTTTTTTGTGTGTGTGTCATTTAAAATCATCTTACATAGTAAGAACACTAATCATGTATCTATTGTAATTATTGTTTAAATAAAATTAAATGTTTTCCCAGTCTCTTATATGTCTTTTATTTCTATTTTAATGGGTTTTGCTATGTTGATATTCAAATTTTATGCAATTCAATCCATCAATCTTTTCTGTTGAAATTTCCTTTATTATTTTTAATCTTAGAAAGTTCCTCCTTTAAGATATTTATATTTTAGATATAGATTATTATATTTAATCTGATATTATTTTAAATTTTAAAATAATATCCAAATATGATATTTTAGATTTTAGATTCATTTATATTTTCTTACAAATTTTAAATCTGGAGTTTACTGGTTTTACTGATTTATTTAATATTAATCTGAGTTCACTTAGGCCCTTAGGATTTATGTGGAAGTGTGTTGGGAGATAATGCTCTATGGGTCTTTCATGATTTGGCACAATTTGTGTTGAAAGACACTAATTGTTCTTTGTTTCACACTCTCTTTTCAAGGATATTTGTTAAGCAAGCAGGCTTGGAAGATAGGCATAGTGTCTCCCTTCAGAGCAAAGGGCAGGCATGCTTACTGAACATTATGAAATATTCAGATTTCCTGAACTTAGGGTTCCTCTTTTGTACTGCAACTCACATATATGCAGTATCAGTCTGGGCCCATTGCATCCCCACTCTTGGACCTGGTGGCAATAAACACTGATGCAAGTATGCTCTGGCTCAGAAGAGCTGAGAGCAATAAAGTTCTTTATCTCTAACATAGCATCTATGAAACTGGCATACTAACTTACTGATTTTCAAGTAGTGAATAATCTTAGACATTTTGCTATTCTTGACAAGTAAACTATTTAACTTTAAATAACAGCTGATAAAATACTTGCTCATTAAGCAGGTCTATATCATCATTTTGTTATATTTTCTACATCTAGTTTAAAATACAAGGCATGTGTCTTGGTCAGATTTGTGCAGCTATAACAGAATACCTGAGAGTGGTTTATTTATTGTCTTATTGTTCTGGAGGCTAGGAAGTGCAACATTGAGGGACTGGCATCTGGTGATGACCTTTCTGCTGTATCATCTCACGGCGGAAGGGCAAAAGAGGATGAGAGAGTAAGAAAGGGCAGAACTCATTATTTTATAAGGAACCTAATCCCTTGATAATAAACTCACTTTTGAGATTAATTCATTGCGTTCATTCATTCGTGAGGGCATTGCCTCCATGACATACATCTCTCATTAGTCCCCACCTCCCAACAGCACTGCATTGAGGACAAGTTTCCAACACATGAACTTTTGGGGACACATTCAAACTATAGTAGTATGGTTTGTATCTTTAATGCTACGATAGTGTGAATGTTGTATTAAAAGAAATAAGGGACTTTTCTCCAATAGTTGGGTCTTTAAAATGAGTTAGTATTTTGAGATTCATTTGATTGCATTTATAAAAAATTTATTAATAAAAATCAGTGTTTCACAGTTTTGAGACTTATTCTCACTTTAAATTGCTTGGCTAAGCAATAGGTCATACTTAATCAGGGTAGCTAAACTAACATTTTCTGGATAATGAACCAAAAGCATAAAAAATTCATTTAGGAGATCATGCACCAGATATTTGCAGATGAAGAAAAAATTAATAAATATTTAGAATCCCACAAATTAATATAACATACCACAGTCTTCCATGCTAGTGCATACATATAGTTATATATATGTAATGTACATATAATATATGTGTACATTCAACAGCAAGACAGAAATTATGCTATGATATAAAAACAATAGAAAGAAACTGCAAATTTCAACTGATCTTTTTAATGTTAAGTGTAAACAAATGCTACTTGACTATTTTTTCAGTATTAAAAAAGGTGAAAATTATTTTGTTGTTATTATGTTTAGAAACATCTGGTCATTCTCTTCTTTTTCAATAAGAAAATACAAAAAGCAATACAAAATGTAATTTTAACTGTCAGTTTCTGCTGCAGTAACATAATTTCAATATTCCTGTAGCTTAAAACAAAACAATTTTTTTTGTTATTATTCACATTACATGTGGGCTTGGGGTAACTATGGGTTGTACTGAGCTGGAATAGGGTCTAGGTTGTAGGTCAGGTTTGTGCATCTTCCAAAATATTTGTATTTTATGACTCAGAGGGAAGGAATAGTTTCTATTGGAGACAGTTCTTTTTCCTGTCAGAAGGCATACATGAAAGAACAAGCCAAATACTGCAATAGCATGGGAAACTTCTGTGCAGGTATGTTAAATATTAAGTCCTTTCACATCTTACTGGCCAAAGGATGTTGCATGACAAGCCCCGAATCTGTAGGCTGGGGAACTAAACTAGGCATGGCTAAATTGGCAAGAGAGCCAATAATTGTGAGCAAATAAAATCTACTGCAGGAAAGCGTTAATGGTGCATGGAATAAAGATAGTAAAAGTTTTAGCTAAAAATTGTGTAACAATTGATTGGACTAACAGTACACTGATTACCTTTGAGCATCAAAGGTCACTGTCCTCTTTTCTCACCTATATTACCATATTTCTGTCATATTTATCTTACCGTTACTCTCTTCATGAAATGTCTCCTAAAAAATTTCTGTTAGAAAAACGATCAGATTTGGCATTGCTTTACACTATGGATAGTTTAATGCAAATAAGAACTATATTTATATTGTGCCACTATTTGAGTTATTTTGAGATTTTTAATCCTCTTTCCAAAACACGTGTAACGCATTTGTAGAAATCAATCGGTCTATTTGGAGAGTAGGGTTTTTGCGGATCATTGAAAAGTTAGGTTGGAAAAATGGGTCTGAGCCTGATTGTGTAGGCTTTTTAGTATTAGTTTAGCTATTAATTTGCAAATAGCAAAATTAAAATAATCCCATTTCATCCTCATTCTAATAGTTTACTGGGTTTTAATTCAGAAAGTGAAATAAAAGTTAACCTAACCACAAGCCTTTTCTGTTATTCAAATCGTACCCTATTCCTTTCTCAAGTCTCTGTTAAAATTCTACCTAGATCGTGAAAGCTGCCTCCAGGCCTCAGTAATCTCTTTTTAAATTTAATTTTATTTAATTTAATTTAATTTTATTTTATTATTATTATTTTTTGAGACGGAGTCTTGCTCTGTCGCCCAGACTGGAGTGCAGTGGCGTGATCTCAGCTCACTGCAAGCTCCGCCTACCGGGTTCACGCCATTCTCCTGCCTCAGCCTGCCAAGTAAATGGGACTACAGGCGCCCGCCACCACGCCCGGCTAATTTTTTGTATTTTTAGTAGAAACGGGGTTTCACCTTATTAGCCAGAATGGTCACGATCTCTTGACCTGGTGATCCACCCACCTCAGCCTCCCAAAGTGCTGGAATTAGAGGCGTGAGCCACCATGCCAGGCCCCAATCTCTTTATTTTTCTAGAGTCCAAGACATTAAGATTTTTAGTCCAAAAACTATGCTTTAATCATTAAATGGATAAAAGAAAAAAAGTTTGAAAGGCTAAGAAAAATTATGAAGTTATGTGTCTGAAGCCATGCTTGACCTTCTGTTCACCTACTCTGAGTACATTTAGGAAAAAAGAAAAGGCATTTTAACTTGCTCATTGTTTTGGATGCCAATATTTTAATAGTTTCACCAAAATATTAGGTGACATAATTATATTTATTTGTATATATGTGTATATATATTTAGTATGTGTATGATGTGTACATATATACACACACACCAAATATATGCAATATATATACACACACATATATGCCATACGTGTTATGTATACAAATATTTGCCATATATACAAACATATTATATATTAATTTCATTTGGAATGGTAAAGGGGAGTTATCAAATATTTACAAAAGTATGTCATTGAGTCTGATAAGGCTGGATATTACTGTACTAAAAATGGCACATTTGTACATAGGGGGATAAATTTAGAAACATCATTGTGGCATCAAGATCGAGGATGGGCTGCAAGATACTGAGACCGGAGACAAAAAGTAAAAATAATGAGCCTGAGGTAGGTAACTTTTATACATTTTAGAAATTGAAAATCACATGAAGTTTTCTTTGAAAGGAATGCCGCTGCTAAGAAGAAGGTTGAAAATCAGTATTTAAAAATAAGTTTCAAAAAATGGTTAAAGTTTCTAAGAAAATTTTTAAAAAGTAGAAAAATAAAAAAGTCATTTATGATGCCTCACACCCGTTAACCTTTTACTATAAACATTTTTGTTAAATTTCATTTCTGTAAAATGTGTAGGCATTTAACACTATCTTCAGAAACGACTTTTGAAGTAAGATAAATACCTCCACATGGTGCCCCTCCAACAAAATCAAACGAAGCAGAAAGTTCTAATATAAAGCATAAAGTCTTCCTATCTCCTGTCCCAATTCCTAGAGACAATTACTTTATACTGTTCCTATTCTTGTTGTGGATAGGATAGCATCAAATATTTGTAATTCCAATTGATATGGGATCTCTTGTTCTGTTCACCACATAATGGAAGTATGTATGTGTGTGTAGGTTAAACTGACATACAATAAATTACACATTTTTGAAAGTTCAATTTGATGTTTTCATATATGAGTAGAACCGTGAAACTACCATCACAACCACGATGAACAATTTCATCACCCAGGAATTCTTCTTTTTCATCTCTTTTCCCTCCCTTCCTGCTCTTCCTCATCCTGTACCTCTCCTTAAGCAATCATTGATCTGCTTTCTGTTGCTATAGGTTAGTTTACATTTTCTAGAATTTTATATTAATGGAATCACACAGTGTGTGTGCACTCTTTTTATTTGCCTTCTTTCATTCAGCATAATTATTTTGATATTTAACAGATAGTTGTGTATACCAATAGTGGATTCCTTGTTATTGCTGGGGAGTGTTTTGTAGTCTGGATAGCCTACAATTTATTTATCCACTTATTTACTAATGGACATTTAGGTTATATAAAGGTTTTGGCTATTACTTATCAAACAGCTATGAAAATTTGTAGTTAATTCTTTGTATAGATGTGTGCTGATTTAATTTCTCTTTTATAAATAGAAGTGGAAGGGTTGGATTGTAAGAAAAATGTATATGTGCATGTATATGCACAGACAATATCTAGAAGCATACACATCAGATGGTTTATAAAGCTATAGATAGCAACAAGAAGCGTAGGGAAAGGAAAAAAGGGGGCTGGAACTATGCTTATTTTTTGTTTTTATCTATATTGTTTGAAATGTTTAAGATAATATGTTCATGTATTTCTTTTGGAAAATATTTTCCCAATATTATTTAATTCTTGTAGAAAAAAATAACTCTTTAATGCAAGACTGAAACTTCTAGTCTTCAGTTCCTTTCCCCTGTATTGATGTAGCTCTTTTAATTACAGGATTATTATATAGGGTTTTTTATTAAGTTGAGATTTCATAAGAAAACATTTTTAGTGTTAGAGCAGAATAAGCTTCCAGGTTTTGCATATGTAATTTTGTGTGTGTGTGTATGTACATGCATATGCATGTGTGATTGGAATTCAATTAAAAACATTTTTTTCAAACATAATTTAGGAAAATCAGTCTGTGAAGATAGAAGCTTAAAGAGTACATTTGCTCTTTAGAGGAATAAGGAAAACCCATGTATATTGTCTTCAAATTGTGCTCATCTATTTAAATTAAACTGCTTTATACATGCCAATAAAATGTCAGATATGGCTAAAATAAGATAGGACAGATAGAAGAAATAGTCCCATTTTCAAATTGTACACCTGTTTTAATTGGAGAAGGAAAGGACTTTTCAATTATTTAAAGAAAACCTCTGAAAATAGGGATTCATAGCATGGTAGTCGTTGAGTATAAATTCTCAAAAAGCCACAGTTCATTTTGACGACCAAGCCTTCTAAAAGCAAAGTGTGAGTAAATGTAATTATAACATATTTCTAGAGCAATTTCCTAGAGGCAGTGGGATATGAGTCTGGGGGTTCCACTGTTAGTTCTTTTACTTAGTTTGTGACCACTTAATATTAGTTTTATTTTTTTAAAGAAGGGATAAATGATAAATTCTGATGGGTCATGAGAATTACATGAATACAGTAACAAAACAAGGATACCTTCTCTCACCACTCCTGGTCAACATAGTATTGGAAGTTTTAGCCAGGACAATCAGGCAAGAGAAAGAAATGAAGGGTATTCAAATAGGAAGAGAGAAAATCAAACTGCCTTTGTTTGCAGATGACACGATCCTTTATCTAGAAAACCCTATTGTTCTCTTCCCAGAAGCTCCCTAAACTGATAAGTAACTTCAGCAAAGTCTCAGGATACAAAATCAATGTGCAAAAATCACAAGCATTCCTATGCACCAACAATAGACAAGCAGAGAGCCAAATCATGAATGAACTCCCATTCACAACTGCTACAAAAAGGATAAAGAGCTGACAAAGAAAGTCAAGGACCTCTTCAAGAGGAACTACAAACCACTGCTAAAGGAAATTAGAGAGGACAGAAACAAATGACAAAACATTCTGTGCTCATGGATAGGAAGAAGCAATATTGTGAAAATGACCTACTATCGAAAGTAATTTATAGATTCAGTGCTATTCCCATTAAACTACCAACAACGTTCTTCACAGAATTAGAAAAAACTACTTTAAAATTCATATGGAACCAAAAAAGGGCCCATATAACCAAGACAATCCTAAGCAAAAAGAACAAAGCTAGAAGCATCATGCTACCTGACTTCAAACTGCACTACAAGGCTACAGTAAACAAAACCCCATGGTACTGGTACCAAAACAGACACATAGAGCAATGGAACAGAATAGAGAGATCAGAAGTAATACCACACATCTACAACCATCTGATCTTGACTAACCTGACAAAAACAAGAGATGGGGAAACGAGTCCCTATTTAAAAAATGGTGCTGGGAAAACTGGCTAGCCATATACAGAAAATTAAAACTGGACCCCTTCCTTACACCTTATACAAAAATTAGCTCAAGGTGGATTAAATACTTAAATATAAAACCCAAAATGATAAAAACCCTAGAAGAAAATTGAGACAATGCCATTCAGGACATAGGCACGAGCAAAGATTTCATGATGAAATCAGCAAAAGCAATTGCAATGAAAGCAAAAATTGACAGATGGGGTCTAATTAAACTAAAGAGCTTCTGTACAGCAAAAGAAACTATCATCAGAGTGAGCAGACAACCTATAGAATGGGAGAAAATTTTGCAATTTATCAACCTGACAAACGGTTAATATCCAGAGTCTAGAAGGAACTTAAACAAATTTACAAGAGGAAAACAAGCAACCCCATAAAAAAATTTGGCAAAAGACATGAAGAGACACTTCTTGAAAGAAGACATTTATGCCACCAACAAACATATGAAAAAAAAAGTTAATCATAACTGGTCATTAGAGAAATGCAAATTAAAACCACAATGAGATACCATCTCACACCAATCAGAATGGCAATTATTGAAAAATCAAGAAACAACAGATGCTGGTGAGGCTGTGGAGAAATAGTATGGGTTTACACTGTTGTTGGGAACGTAAATTAGTTCAACCATTGTGGAGGACAGTGTGGCGATTCCTCAAAGACGTAGAACCAGAAATACCATTTGACCCAGTAACCCTATTACTGGGTATATACTCAAAGGAACATAAATCATTCTATTATAAAGATACATGCATGCATATGTTCACTGCAGCACTATTCACAATAGTAAAGACATGGAATCAGGCCAAATGCCCATCAATGATAGACTGGATAAGGAAAATGTGGTACTTATATACCATGGAATACTATGCAGCCATAAAAAGTAATGAGACCATGTCCTTTGCAGGGACATGGATGGAGCTGGAAGCCATCATCCTCAGCAAACTAAAGCAGGAACAGAAAACCAAACAGTGCATGTTCTCACTTATAAGTAGGAGCTGAACAGTGAGAACATATGGACACAGTGAGGGAACAATACACACTGGGGCCTGTAGAGGGGTGTCGGTGGAGGGAGAGCATCAGAATAAATAGCTAATGCATGCCGGGTTTAATACCTAGGTGATGGGTTGATAGGTGCAGCAAACCACCATGGTACATGTTTACCTATGTAACAAACCTGCACGTGTCCTGCATGTGCATCCCAGAACTTAAAATAAAATAAAATAAAATATATATAATAAGGTAAATGAGAAAAAATACATAGAGTATATCTAATGCTTAACATCACAAGTAGCAGCAAATATTTAGGATTGCCAGATTTCCTGAACTTAAAGTAATCACAATAATTTCTGGATTCCTAGAATATTCCAGGGAAAAGCTAAATACTACAAGTCACCACCTACTGCACCTCTGGCCCCAAATGTTTCTGTCCATATTGGATGACTTCCAAAATGAATTTCAGTATGAGAGGTAGCATGATGCAATACTTAGGAACCTGATAGTATAGGTCCTAAACCTGAACTTGCCACTAAATGGTGTGTGAGTTGGATCAATATTTACCCTCATGACTAGTTTCCTCATCTACTTCCCCTATTTGAGGATTGTGAAGATTCACTAAGTTAATATGTGCTGCTGATGTTTAGGACAGTGCCAAGCTTATTGTAAGAGCAATACAATGTTTGCTATTGCAGTTTTTACTAAAATTGAACCAAAGCTATTATTTTTGCAGTGCCTCACAATGGAAGGAGAAAAAACCATTTTTTTTTTCTGCCTCTACCTTATATACTGTGGGCATTACTCTAACATCCTGATCCCAAATACAGTACATTGTCCTTTTAAGGATACAGAGAGGATTTCTGCATGACAATCCATCTTCAAGTAACTTCATGCATCCCCTTTCTCCTGAGGAATTAGACAGAAATCAGCAGGGTCAGTCTTTCCCTTTAAGTAGCGTGTAAGGGACAAACCCAGCTGCCTATTTGTCTCTATCCCAAGAGGCATGGGAACTGGGGATGCTGGGTTTGTTTGTTTGTTTGTTTGTTTTGTTTTGTTTTGTTTTTTGAGACTATGTCTGGTTTTGTTGCCCAAGATGGAGTGCAGTGGCACAATCTCTGCTCACTGCAACCTCCACCCCTTGTTCTCAAGTGATCCTCATACCTCAGCCTCCTGAATAACTGGGAATACAGGTGTGCATCATTATGCTGGGCCATTTTTTTAAAAATTGTTTTTGTTGAGATGGAGTTTGCCGTGTTGTCCAGGCTGGTCCCAATTCCTGGGCTCAAGCAATCCACCCATCTCAGGCTCCCAAAGTGTTGGGATTACAGGTGTGAGCCACCATGCCCAGCCACATCTTTCATGATAACTATAAAATGTGTACAAGCATGACATATCAAGCATTGGGAAAAAATATAATTTATGACAACCTTCCAGACTCTCTGCCAGAATATTGCCCATACTTAGTGAGCAGGGTTTCCAGATAATGGGAACATAATTATACAAAAAATTATTCCTTGTTTATAGAAAATGCAAATATAGCTGAGCATCTTTCTATTTGCTAAATCTGTCAATCCTTTTGGGAGAGTGAGAGATGCAGTTTTATAAGATCACTCAGCCATAGAAGTTTAACTGAATATAAATGACCGTTGTGAAATGGGCTCTTCAAGAACTTTAGTGTCCCCAGGTAAACTGTGCTGGATTCCTATTGTATTAGCTTTTGCCAAAACGATATACAGTGAGCTTGAAATGTTCTAAAACCTGGAAAACTCAACTTTTGGAGGTCTTTTAGGTGTCTATTAAAGAATAGAAGAAAAAATTCTTTTAACAGAATCTTTAGGTTTCACCAAAATATGTCTTGCCAATGCCTCCATTAGCAGCGAAAGCTCTGTTCCCCTTCAGGTGATTAATATCACATTCCCTCTTACTCCTTCATGTGCTCATTCAACACAGGACTTGAATTTCATTTATAACCTTTTGTATTTTTAATAGTGATGCAGAATATCTAGTTAAGAAAAAAGAATCACCTGAGAAAACCAAATAACTTTAAATTAATTTTCCAAGCACACAAAAAACGTTCCAAATATCACATGACAAAATAGATACCTGGTATCCATTTCATCATTTCCAGGATTCAATGAGTTCCTTGCTTTTGATGTCTTCAGGCCTTGGCTCCATTTCCCTCTTCTTGGAACATTCTGTTTCCTCCCTCTTAACTCCCTCTTAACGCCAAATAGTTCACTGATAACTTGTCGGTCTATTCTCAGTTTGTATAAAGTTTGTTCTAAGAAGTCCTTCTGGGATCCCCAAATCCAGGTTATGCATCCTGACTACCTGTTCTCTTAGCTTCTGTTCTTCTAGTCACAGCCTTTGTCACACCTTGCTGTAGTTATCCCTTTACATGCCATCATCTACTGCCACACTCCAAGTTCTAGGTGGATAGTGATGGTGTTTGTAGTCTAGCGCCTACCTAGCACACAGCAGTCCCTGAATACACATATATGCGTAAGTATATGAATTTATAACAGTCTCCTATGGCCCTAGCTCTTATTTTAAAATAAACAGGTTATTCGTTCTTAACAAAAAAATTCACTAAGCTGAGAATAGAAAATACAGTTTCTCACATTCCTATTTCATAGAGAATATAACTAAATCTTTCTTCTTCAGAGTGGGGTGAGGAATTTGGGGAGTGAACTAATGTCTTATTGTCAACTGCTAAAATATGTTTTTAGAGATGTGGTTCCTTTAAACCAAAATGTGCTGATTCTAGTTCCATCAACTGAACGCTGAGCCCTCAAAAACGGTTGAGAAAACAGTTTGCTCAAGGCAAAGGAGAATATTTTCAGAGGTCAATGATGTTCCATCTTTATCCCTGGAGGAAGAAATGTATTTAAGCTCGCAATTTTTAAAAACAATATTATCTTTTTTATCCGTTGGATGACATAGACTAAAGTGCTATAATAAATGCATTACAAAATATGTTAACTCATGGCACCTTATAAGTTAATTTCTTGCTCCTGTAACAATTCAGATCGGGTGTTCACCTGAGTGAGATGACTCTCTCCACATAGTCATTCAAAGATCTAAGCTCTTCTTATCTTGAAGCTTCACCATCCCCTAGAACCTGTCATTTGTGTCCAGATGGACTGGTGAAGACAGAAAGCTGGGAGGGAGAAAAAAATGTGGTGGTTGCATTCCTGCTTTCCTGAAAGGCCTGGCCCAGAAGGCACACATATCTTTTCTGATCCCATCCCATGGGTCAAAATTTAAGTCACAGGTTTAATTCCAAAAGGAATTGGATAATGTATGTGTCCACTATGATCCTGTAACTATAGAAGAAGGAGAAAATAGGCCCAGCACAATGGCTCACAGCTGTAATCCCAGCACTTTGGGAGGTCGAGGCAGGTGGATCACGAGGTCAAGAGATTGAGACAATCTTGGCCAACATGGTGAAACTCTGTCTCTACTAAAAACACAAAAAATTAGCTGGGTGTGGTGGCGCATGCCTGTAGTCCCAGCTACTCGGGAGACTGAGGCAGGAAAATCGCTTGAAAAACCCTGGGAGGCAGAAGTTGCAGGGAGCTGTGCTAGTGCCACTGCACTCCAGCCTGGTGACAGAGCGAGACTCCATCAAAAAAGAAAAGAAAAAAGAAAAAAAAGAAGAAGAAGGAGAAAATAGATCTGGGTGGAGAGCTAGTAATCTCTGTCCCATAATCTTAGGTCTCTGACAGTGCTAGCTGCCATAGCCTGTACCTTCATGGAGCCACCCAATGGATTAGTTTTACCATTTCCTCTCAGTTCTCAAACATCACACAAAATATAAGGAATATATCGATATATTTCCTTAATTCATAGTGTCACTCTTATTCTCAGAATACTGGTTCTTTTGCTACCATCAGCCATTTACTTACTTCTGTTTTCTTTTCCAACAATTCCCACCAAGCCAGGCACAGTAATTGTCAATGCATATTTTTTGTTGTTGTTGAAATAAATAGAGAGAATCTACCTTACGTGATTCCAGTTCCACTATAAACATATATTCTTTTATCTGTCATTTATTTGTTTTAACTGGAAAGCGGCATTTTCTTGAAGACACTAATTCTTTGTGACTCCTTTGAATGGAAGCGACTTATTCTCCATGTTGCAGGTTGGACAGGACAAGGAAGTGTTCTGCCTTATTTAACTGTTTCCACTTTGCCTTAGTGAAAATATGGCAGGAGATTTGTGATGACTCCTTCAAGTCTCATGCCATCTGTGTGTGTCCCTAGGAATCATCACTGTCATCTTTTGAACTCAGCATGCCCATATTAACTCAGGAATTTAGCACCTTGTTGGTATTCCTTTTCTATTGCTTACCCACGCTTCTTTGCTTTTCATGTTGTGACTGCAAAACAATGGTGTATTTCTTTTCATTCACTAAATTATAGTGGCAAGGGGCTCCACCAGCCTGATGGCAAAAAATTATCCTGTCATGTTGTCCCACTGTCTATTACTGTGAGTTTCCTAGGCTTTCTCACTTCCATACTGGAAATAATCTCCCACAACCCATCATTCTAGCTTCCCTGACAGCCTACTAGGATCCCGCTTCTGCTGTTAGCTCTAGAGAGGTTGCCTCTCCTTTGGACACAGATGTCCTCTGATAAAGATAACCGTTGACACACATCTGAGGGGGTACCTGACACTCTGATAATGGTGAATTAAGCACTTTCCTACTAATTTTTCCTATAGTACGACATATAACTAACCTGCAACTTTTAAATAAGACTTTATTAAAGGTTTAAGAATGTTGAAAGGGTAGTACACACAGAGAATAGGTACAACTTGCATAACCATTCTGAGGGTATTGTAAAAGATGGATGACATTCCCATGGTGAACTCCACTGAATTGTTTGTGATCTGTTGAAAACGAATTGACCATATATGTTCTAATCTATCTCTGGACTCTGTCAAAAATAGACTCTGTCAAAAAATAACTCTCTATCATTGATCTATTTGTCTGTTTTTACACTAATACCAAACTTTCTTGATTACTATAGCTTTAAAATAAAACTGAAAATCAGGTAGTAAAAGTCCTCTCTGTTGGTGATCGATTCTTTCTGCTTTGGTATGTTGGGAAAAAGTCTTTAACTCATCTTTATTCTTGAAAGATATTTTTTACTGTGAACACAATTCTAAGTTTTCAGATTTTTTCCCTCATTCATTATGTTAAAGATCTTGCTCCATTATCTTTTTGGCTTGTATGGTTTGACATGCTAAGTCTGCTTATCTGTGGTCTCTACTTAATATATGTTTATTTCCCTGGCTACTTTTTTTTTTTTTTTTTTTTTTTTTTTGAGACAGAATCTCGCTCTATCACCCAGGCTAGAGTGCAGTGGGGGCAATCTTGGCTCACTGCAACCTCTGCCTCCTGGGTTTAAGCAATTCTCCTTCCTTAGCCTTCTGAGTAGTTGGGATTAGAGGTGCGTGCCACCACACCCGGCTAATTTTTGTATTTTGGGTAATGATGGGGTTTCACCATGTTGGTCAGGCTGGCCTTGAACTCCTGACCTCATGATCCACCTACCTTGGCCTCCCAAAGTGCTAGGATTACAGGCGTGAGCCAGTGCTCCTGACCTTCTCTGGCTGCTTTTAAGAAATTATATTTTCAGTGATTTCAAGCAATGTTATTATTATGTCCATTAAAATAGTTTTATTTATGTTTCTTGTTCTTGGGACTCAGTGAGATTCCTGGATTTGTGGAATTTCCATAAATTAAAAAAAATTGGCCATTATTTTTTCAATGATGTTCCTTCCCCTATCCTTTTCAGCAACTCCAATTACATGTATTTTAGCCACTTGAAGTTGTCTCACTGATGATCTGTTCTTTTTTTCTTTTTCAGTCTTCTTTCTTTCTGTGTTTCACTTTGGACAGGTCTATTGTTAGGTCTTTAAGTTCACTGGTTCTTTTCTTTGGTTATGTCTAATTTGCTTTTATATATGCTAGATATATATAATATATATTATTAGTATATTTTTCATATCAGACATGGTAGTTTCCATATCTAGAAGTTTGAGTCTTTTATATCTCCATGACTCTTCTTGACATGGCCAATCTCTCCAACAGCTTTTTGAACATATGAAATACGGTTATAATAACTGTTTAATGTTGTTTACTATTTCTATCATCTATGTCAATTCTGGGTCAATTTCAATTATGTATTTGTCTCCTGATTTTGGGGTTTATTTTCCAGCTTCTTTGAATGCTTGGTAATTTTGTTATTGGGTGCCTAGTATTGTGAATTTTACCTTGCAGGTTATTGCATGTTTTTATATTTCTAAAAATATTCTTGAGATGTATTCTTCCATTCCATCAAGTTACTTAGTAAGAGATTATATCTTTTGGGTATTCTTTTAATATTTGTTAGGTCAGATCAGAGCACTATTTAGAGCTAAAGTTTCCCCATGGAGAACAAATTGCTTTAGAAAATCCTAGCTAATGTCCCATGATTTATGAAGTTTTCCACTATGGTTCTTGAGAAGGACTATTCTGTGCCCTGTATGAGTTCTGAGTATTGGTTTCTCTACATTTTTAACATGGTTCTCTTCCTGGCCTTGAGTTCTTTGCTCATATGCATATTCTGATTAATAATCAGCTGAAGACTGGAGGAAGGCCTTTTAAAGAGGTATTTAGAACTCCTCTGTGCAGCTATGTCCTCTCTGGTAATCTCTCTTAAAAACACTAGCTGCCTTAATCTCTCAATACTCCCAGACCAACTAAATTTAGAGAGACTACCAGCCTCCACTTGAATTCTTTCTGCGATGGAGCTTAGAAAGTCCCTAAGCAGTAACCTGGGGGCAATCATAGATCTCATATAATTTCCCTTCTCTCTCTTTGGCATCTCTGTCCTTTGTTGCCTGATATCCATTGTCTTGAAAATAATTGTTTCACGTATTTTGTCTGTTTTTTTTTTTCAGCTAAGGATGAAGAATAAATCCAGTTTCATTATTTCATCTTGACTAAAAGTAGAAATCAAGCCTTCTTTCTAAACTCAATCAAGTCTTCTTCTAAATTATTCTTATTAAAATTACTTACAAAGTCCACTTATTCATGCCAGAAAAAATTCACCCTTAGCCATAATGGAGTGGCTTTGCTTTTAAATTCCCAGAAGAAAAATTTTAAAAAATTAAATTTTACTAGGAAATAATGATCAGAATAGTAAAAATTTCAGATTTTTTAGGCTTAGCCTTAATGAACACCTTTAACCAGTCTTGTCTTCATTGACTGCCAAAAGTTCAATTCAGTTATCTTTCCAAGTCTTTCCTCTAGTTTGACTCCTAGTAAAGATCAGGCCTACCGATAAGGGGGTTTTGAAGGTGTGTGTTCCTAGTTTCTAATGAGAACCTGCACAAACAACACTGAATTCAGAATATTTAAGAATATGTAGTAGTACCAAAAAAGGCAGTCTAAATTTGTAGCAAAACACACATATTTTTCTAAAGGAAACAATCTGCAGAGCTGAAACTTTTCTCTAAACCACATTTTATAGTGTTCTGTGAAAGAGCTTTGTTCCTTGAAGCCCATTGATATAGTTTCCCCAGATTCAAGAATTCTGCATCAAAGTAAATTCAAACCTTAATTCTTAAGGAGTAAATCTATTTGTAACTTTCAGTTTTCAGTGTTCCCTCATGGAGGATTTCATTGAGATCCAATTTGTTATACCCTCATAATCCTGCCTTTATCCTAGGTTATTTAATATCTGTATAGACCACCCACATCTCAGCTTGTCTCAGCCTTCCTTGACCATCTTTCCATTTCACACAAATCATCTCTTTTTCTAACAATTGTTTTCCAAGCCTTTCTATCCTAAATTCCTTTACCTAATTCTCACTCCTTACCCCAACAGATGACCCTGCTTTCTTCTTAATGTCATAGCAATTGAATCCACTCAACTTCCAACTACAAAGTAAATTGTCTTCTTATCACTCATCTTTCCTTCCTTCTTTCTTTTCTGTCTGAGAGAAGTAGATGTTCTTCACATCTAAGGCAAATTCCTTCATAAAACCGTGGATTCTATCTTCTGCCACCACTACATGAACTTTGCTCCATCAATTATCAACAACCTTCTTGATTCACATCTTTCTTCAAAAGGTTATTGAAATTAAATATTGCCTGTTGAGACGAATGGTTGCCAAAGCTATATATTTGTGCTATTTGTACTATTTTGAGTCATATCAGAATGACCCAGGGCAAAGTAACTTAGCAATAAACACCAAAGGGGCACTTTTGTTTCTGACTTTGTGTCAGTTATTACATATAATAGACTCTAAGTAATTTAGAGGAAAGGTAATTTAAAGGACTCTATGGGAGAAATGAGACAGTAATAATAATGATTGCCATTTGTTGAATGGCTGCTTGGACCAGATTTTATAGTACGTGCTTCACATATATTTCTTCTGTTAATCCTCAAATATTTTTGCTTATAAGTAATGCAGTAAGTATGCCACTAGTAAATATGATGAAAATGAGGCTCATAGAAGTTAAACAATTTATCTAGGTTACTGAAGATTTAGTAAAGTTATAGGCAAAAGTATTCCAACAGGTAGCTTGTTTGGAAAGTGTTGTCAATAACAACAAAGAAGGAGGAATAAGAAAGTTAGGAGGTAAAACAGGAAAGAGAGAAAGGCAATACAAGACATATTATGAAGCTGGTCACCACTGTGGGTAACTGGACTGGAACTCACTGGGACCTTTTGAAAAAGCCTAATGAAGGATGTCACAAAACTATTCTCCCAAGGGATGAAAGAGGAAAGCATTTAATTATTAGTTCTTGTCTCTTAATGGTCAAAGGTGGTCCCACAGGTCTAAACTCTCCTGCACCCTGGGTTTATATGAGGAAGAGAAACCTTAGGACAGGAAGTCAAAGGCAAGTACTGTAGAGCTGTATCTGCAAGAAACTATTTGAAGCCTGCATGGAACTGTATGCAGAGCTGGAGTAAGAGGTAGAGCTGGAGGATTTGAAGTGACATCAGAGTTGTTCAAGACAATCCAGTTTTGTGTCATGTATTTCTGTCATGCCTTCTATTTAAGTCCATATTATAGAGTCCCTTCCAAGGTGGTGGCCAGCTGCAATCACTGCAAGGACTAAATACAAGTCTGCTTCAGCTGGCCCCACGGCTATAACAGCTATTCATTATTTCCTTTCTCTCTCCCCATGACAAATTTTCATTTTTGGCCAGGACTTAAGCTGCCAAACAGATGTTCTGGTATTCAAAGTTTTCTTTTAGCCAGTGGGTTCTTATTCCTGAGAGTTCTGAGCCCTTACTTCCTTTGGCCTTGTTGAGTAGTGATTATAACCATCATTGGTCCATCATTATTGTTCTACATGGATGCACCAAGGAATGATTCAGTGACTTTACAATGTTTGAAATTTACTTCTTTCTGACCCTATCATTTTGTAGCCTACATAGTATCTTATAGTAATTAGAGCTAATCACTTCTACCAGTGGAGTGCTCTTTTTGTTGCCTGCTGTTCTACTGGCAAGAGGAATCAGGGTTACTGAAAGGTAGTTGCATGTAGCTTCAAGTGGTAATCTTTTTGAGTAACCTGGTAGAAGTGTTTCTCTCCCTCCATCTCCAATCCACAGTCTTACTCTCTTTCCACTATATTTGAATGTGTACCCCAAAGTTCATATGTTGGAAACTTAATCCCCAGTGCAACAGTGTTGGGAGGTGGGACTTTTAAGAAGTGATTAGGTAATGAATTATTCCCCTTATCCTGGTAATGGGTTCCTGGTAAAAAGATAAATTTGTCCCCGTTCCTACTGTCTCTCTTGTATGCTCTTTTGCCTTTTGCCATGGGATGACACAGTAAGAAGGCCAAATCCAGATGATAGGAATTCCCTCAGTCTTGGACTTCCACATTCCAGAAAAATGAATCAATAAATTTACATTCATTATACTTTGCCTAGTTTCACGTATTCTGTTATAGCAGCACAAAATGATTAAAGACATTCTCCCTTACCTTCCCACTTTCCCCTCCAAACCCCACCAGGCATTAAGGCCTCTAATCTGGCAAAGCCTAAGATCAAAAGGTTGAGAAATACAACTTCTTCAACTGTGTCATTAGGAATTATATTTAGAGGAGTCGATTCTTTTTCGGCCCATTGTTTCATAGACTGATGCACTTTAGCATTTGGGAACACTGCCTTATACATTAATTATAGGCTGAACACATTGCAGAGGATGCCAACGGGGTGCCCAGTCCTGCAGGGTGCTGTCCCTAATTTAGAGCCTTTTATAGGCTCTACCACTGTTTTATTTCACTGGCTGCTTCTGGATGATAGAGTATATGGTAAGACAAGTGGATCTCATAATCTTGTGCCATTTTTCACACTTTCTTTGCTTGAAATGGGTCTCTAGATCTGAGGCAATTTTGTGCAGTTTCCCATGTCAATGGATTTAGCAATCTCTAAGTCTGATTAGCAGTGCTGATAAAGATAAACCCACATCTGTAATATGTACAATTTCCATAAAGGACATAAAAGGTTGCCTCCTCCAGGAAGGATGGAGTCTAATGTAATTAGTGACCAAATGATCTTAACATTCCCCTCTGCCTGAGTAAATTTTAGACAAGCTTCTCCCCGATTCTAGGTCTTGAACTCTATTCTTAGAGCCTTTACTTTAGAGAACTGGTAATTGTGATTTCTCTGCCCCTTTGAGATGTAAATCTTTTAAAAAGATTTCTGTTAGTTTTGCAACCAGGAATGTCCTTCTCAAAGACCTGAGTGCCATCCCTTTGAAAGCTAATTATAAATGATAGACCTATTTCCCAGTCTCCATGGAAAAATAAGAACGTAACTTTGATGGGCACCAGTCAGCAAATACAGATGGCCTAATCACAGAGAAAACATTTATAAACTCAGAAGTGACTCAATATGCTTCACACACCTCACTAAGCAACTTCCTTCCGGACATCCTCCACTACTTTTCCACTAGTTCACCCCAGCACTTAAAAACCCTCCTGCCCATTGTTTTAGGGAAGTTGAGTTCAGACTGCTTTCTGTTCTCTCTCCCCTGCTGCGATTGCCTCGAATAAACTCCTCCTTACCTGTTTAACATCATCAAGTACAATTTTTGCTTTGGCATCAGCCTGCTATCAAGTGGCTGGCTGGCCTTCTTGATGATAATGGCATAGTAAGGCTAAGCAATGGTGTCTAATGCTGGCCTGCCAGAACATCAGCAGTGGCATTAATTACAGCAATCTTAGTGACAGGGAGTACATGCTGTTCGACCCATAAGTAGCCTCTGTTCCTGTGTGTGTATAAGTATATATACCCACCCCATAAATACATATGCATACATTTGATTTTTTCTGGATCTTTTCAGAATAAATTCTGTATATCATGACCTTTTTCTCTTAGATACTCTAATTTTTATTCCCTAAAGTAAGGATATTCTTTTCCATAACCAAATTATAGTTATTATCTTCAATAAATTTAACATTGACATAATATGTTTTCTAATCTATTGTTCATATTCTAATTTAGTCAACTGACTCAATAGTGCCATTTATAGTGCTTTTCCCCTGCAAGATTTTAACTTAGATCAGATATTGAAGTTAGTTGCCATGCCTCTTTAGTCTCCTTTAAGAAGTATTTTTCTCAAGTGAAGGATAAATAAAATCCTCTACAGACAAGCAAATGCTGAGAGATTTTGTCACCACCAGACCTGCCTTACAAGAGCTCCTGAAGGAAGCACTAAGCATGGAAAGGAAAAACCAGTACTAGCCACTGCAAAAACATATCAAATTGTAAAGACCACCAACACTATGAAGAAACTGCATCAACTAACAAGCAAAATAGCCAGCTAGCATCATAATGACAGGATCAAATTCACACATAACAACATTAACCTTAGATGTAAATGGGCTAAATGCCCCCAATTAAAAGACATAGACAGGAAAATTGGATAAAGAGTCAAGACCCATCGGTGTACTCTAATTAGGAGACCCATCTCACACGCAAAGACATCCATAGGCTCAAAATAAAGGGATAGAGGAATACTTACCAAACAAATGGAAAGAAAAAAAAAAAAGCAAGGGTTGCAATCCTAGTCTCTGATAAAAAGACTTTAAACCAACAAAGATCAAAAAAGACCAAAAGGGCATTACATAATGGTAAAGGGATCAATGCAACAAGAAGAGCTAACTATCCTAAATATATATGCACCCAATACAGGAGCTCCCAGATTTATAAAGCAAGTTCTTAGAGACCTACAAAGAGACTTAGACTACCACACAATAATAGTGGGAGACTTTAACATCCCACTGTCTGTATTAGACAGATCAATGCGTAAGAAAGAAAATTAACAAGGCTATCCAGGAATTGAAATCAGCTCTGGACCAAGTGGATGGAATAGTCATCTACAGAACTCCCTACCCCAAATCAACAGAATATACATTCTTTTCAGCACCACATCACACTTATTCTAAAATTGATCACATAATTGGAAGTAAAACACTCCCCAGCAAATGCAAAAAAACAGAAATAATAAGAAACAGTCTCTCAGACCACAGTGCAATCAAATCAGAACTCAGGATTAAGAAACTCACTCAAAATCGCACAACTACATAGAAACTGATCAACCTCCTCCTGAATGACTACTGGGTAAATATCAAAATTAAGGCAGAAATAAATAAGTAAGTTCTTTGGAACCAATAAATAAGTTCTTTGAAACCAATAAGAACAAAGACACAACATAACAGAATCTCTGGGAAACAGCTAAAGCAGGGTTTAGAAGGAAATTTATAGCACTAAATGTCTACAGGAAAAAGTGGGAAAGATCGAATCCACACCCTAACACCACAATTAAAAGAACTAGAGAAGCAAGAGCAAACACATTCAAAAGCTAGCAGAAGATAAGAAATAACTAAGATCAGAGCAGACCTGAAGGAGATAGAGACACGAAAAACTGTTAAAAAAAAAATCAATGAATCCAGAAACTGTTTTTTTGAAAAGGTTAACAAAATAAATAAACCACTAGCCAGACTAATAAAGAAGAAAAGAGAGAAGACTCAAATAGACACAATAAAAAATGAGAAAGGGGATATCACCACCGATCCCACAGAAATACAAACTACCATCAGAGAATACTATAAATACCTTTACACAAATGAACTAGAAAATCTAGAAAAAACTGATAAATTCCTGGACACATACACACTCCCAAGACTAAACCAGGAAAAAGTCAAATCCCTTACTAGACCAATAACAAGTTCTAAAATTGAGGCAGTAATTAATAGCCTACCAATCAAAAAAGCCCAGGACCAGACAGATTCACAGTCAAATTCTACCAGAGGTACAAAGAGGAGCTGGTACTATTTCTTCTGAAACTATTCCAAACAATAGAAAACGAGGGACTCGTCCCTAACCCATTTTAGAGGCCAATATCATCCTGATACCAATCCATGGCAGAGACACAACAAAAAAAGAAAATTTCAGGCCAAGATCCCTGGTGAATATAGATGCAAAAATCCTCAATAAAATGCTAGGAAACCGAATCCAGTAGCACATAAAAATGCTTATTCACCATGATCAAGTTGGCTTTATCCCTGGGATGCAAGGCTTGTTCAACATACACAAATCAATAAATGTAATCTGTTACATAAACAGAACCAATGATAAAAACCACATGATTATCTCAATAGATGCAGAAATGACCTTCGGTAAAATTCAACACCCCTTCATGCTAAAAACTCTCAATAAACTAGGTATTGATGGAATGTATCTCAAAATAATAAGAGCTATTTATGTCAACAGCCAACATCATATTGAATGGGCAAAAGCTGGAAGCATTCCCTTTGAAAACCAGCACAAGACAAGGATGGCCTGTCTCACTACTCCTATTCAACATAGTATTGGAAGTTCTAGCCAGGGTAATCAGGCAAGAGAAAGAAATAAAGATATTCAAGTAGGAAGAGAGGAAGTCAAATTGCCTCTGCAGATGACATGATTGTATATTTTGAAAACTCCATCATCTCAGCCCCAAATCTCCTTAAGCTGATAAGCAACTTCAGCAAAGTCTCAGGATACAAAATCAATGTGCAAAAATCACAAGCCTTCCTATACACCAATAATAGACAAACAGAGAGCCAAATTACGACTGAACTCCCATTCACAATTGCTGCAAAGAGAATAAAATACCTAGGAATACAACTTACAAGGGATGTGAAGGGCCTCTTCAGGGTGAACTAGAAACCACTACTCAAGGAAATCAGAGAGGATACAAACAAATGGGAAAACGTTCCATGCTCATGAATAGGAAAAATCAATATCGTGAAAATGGCCATACTGCCTAAAGTAATATATAGATTCAATGCTAGCCACATCAATACCATTTACTTTCTTCACAGAATTAGAAAAAAACTACTTAAAATTTTATATGGAACCAAAAAAGAGCCTATATAGCCAAGACAATCCTAAGCAAACAGAATACGCTACCTGACTTCAAACTGTACTACAAGGCTACAGTAACTAAAACAACATGATACTGGTACCAAAACAGATATATACACACACACACACACACACACACACACACATATATATGTGTGTGTATAGATATAGATAGATCTAGATCTAGATCTATACCAGTGGAACAGAACAGACGCCTCAGAAATAATGCCACACATCTACAGCCATCTGATCTTTGACAAAACTGACAAAAACAAGAAATGGGGAAAGGATTCCCTATTTAATAAACGGTGCTGGGAAAACTGGCTAGCCATATGCAGAATACTGAAACTGGACCCCTTTCTTACACCTTATACAAAAATTAACTCAAGATGGATTAAAAACTTAAACATAAGACCTAAAACCATAAAAACCCTAGAAGAAAACCTAGGCAATACCATTCAGGACATAGGCATGGGCAAAGGCTTCATGACTAAAACACCTAAAGCAATGGCAACAAAAACCAAAATTGACAAACGGGATTTAATTAAACTAAACAGTTTCTGTGCAGCAAGAGAGACTATCATCAGAGTGAAAGGCAACCTACAGAATGGGAGAAAATTTTTGCAATCTATCAATCGGACAGAGGGCTAATATCCAGAATCTCCAAGGAACTTAAACAAATTTACAAGAAAAAGACAAACAACTCCATCAAAAAGTGTGCAAAGTATATGAACAGACACTTCTCAAAAGAAGACATTTATGTGGCCAACAAACATGTGAAAAAAAGCTCATCATCCCTGGTCATTGGAGAAATGCAAATCAAAACCACAAAGAGATACCGTCTCACGCCAGTTAGAATGGTGATCATTAAAAAGTCAGGAAACAACAGGTGCTAGAGAGGATGTGGAGAAATAGGAACACTTTTACACTGTTGGTGGGACTGTAAACTAGTTCAACCATTGTGGAAAACAGTGTGGCGATTCCTCAAGGATCTAGAACTAGAAATACCATTTGACCCAGTCATTCCATTACTGGTTATATACTCAAAGCATTATAAATCATTCTACTATAAAGACACATGCACACGTATGTTTATTGCAGCACTATTCACAATAGCAAAGACTTGGAATCAACCCAAATGTCCATCAATGATAGACTGGATAAAGAAAATGTGGCACATATATACTATGGAATACCATGCAGCCATACAATGATGAGTTCATGTCCTTTGTAGGGACATGGATGAAGCTGGAAACCATTGTTCTCAACAAACTAAAACAGGAACAGAAAACCAAACGCTGCATGTTCTCATAAGTGGGAGTTGAACAATGGGAACACCTGGACACAGCGAGGGGAACATTACACACTGAGGCCTGTCGGGGCTGGGGGGCTAGGGGAGGGATAGCGTTAGGAGAAATGTTTAATGTAGATGATGGGTTGATGGGTGCAGAAAACCACCATGACACATTTATACCTATTTAACACACTTGCACGTTCTGCACATGCATCCCAGAAATTAAAGTATAATAATAAAAAAGAAGTATTTTTCTCAGCTTTTTGACTTTTATAACAATGACATTTTTACAGAGTACAGGTCTCTTCATCCCACCCTTTATTTTAAAATAGAATATTTCACAATTTAGGTATGACTAATGTTTCCTCATGAATAGACTCAGATTATGCATTCCTTTTTGAAACACAGCAAAAGTGAGGTTGTATGCTTCCCAAGGCACCACAATTGTGTCCATTTGTGATGTTCATTTCTGATGTTCATTCTGATTATCTACTCAATGCCTCGTGTGATTTCTCAACTATGTAGTTCTTTCTTTTTTAACTAATGAGCAATGTGCAGGCAGACATTTTAAGATCATGTAAGTATCTTGCTCTCCCCTTAGTGATAATTGCATTAGAGTCCCTCCCCCCAACCCCACCTTTCTCTGAGATTTTGTTATTCATTTGAAATACACTTGGATTCACTTATTTGTTTTAGTTTCATTTTATTTGCTTTCAGTTTTAGTTCCCTCACCCATTTCTTATTCTTGCTGATTCTTTTAAACATACAGATCATTAATATATTTCTAAAAGTTAAGGCTCTGAAAGGCATTTACAAAAATGTGTCAGTCTCAACTATAACCCTTTTGCCCGCTTCCCACCTGCCCCTGGTAGGAAACAACATTATAGTTTTCTGATTTATCCTTTCAGTGTTTTCTTTTTGTAGAGATGGCACATATATTTGTGCTTTTTATATTGTCTTTTCTTTCTTAAAAGGTATATAGCATATGCTGTTTTGTGCTTTTTTCACTTCACAGTATCTTCTGGAAAAATTCTATATAATATCTTATTTTTTTGTCAGTGTGCTAAGTGAAATTTAATTACCAATGAAAATTTTAAGAATAATATTGTGAGACAGCAAGAAATGACCTTCATTCCAGGTAAAACAGAGGCATCATTTAATTTATTCATCAAGTTCATAGAGCTTAAGATAGACTCTCGGATTCCTGGTTAGACAGAGCTTGGTACAGCACTAGGTCTTTTCCTTTTTAACCATCTTCTGTTCGGAGGTTACAATGCTTAAAATGAAAACCCAAAACCAAAAAAAAAAAAAAAAAGAAAAACACAGTCCATGTGTTTACCGAGATGATGTTTCAATTATTCAAATAAAATCTTCAATTTCAACATGTCAACATACATATGTTCATAAATTTTCTTTAAAATTATCATACAATTCATGCCATTTGGATTTATCTTCCTTCACTTTTCATTTAAATGCACTGGGTTCCTTCATATTTTGTCATTTCAGATTGCTTGAGTGTAGCTCTGTGAGTCATTACAAATGCATAGTATTTCACCCGTGAAGGGTGAGTATAATGTTTTTGCTCTCATGAAACATGTGGCTAAGATTTTGAAAGCTTTTTTTTAAAATGAAAGTAAAAATTTCCTTAGAAGTAACCTACTCTATTTATTTTATTAGGATTCAATGCAAATGAATAATTTATACATATTATCTTTGGGTTCTTCAAATGAAATTGCGTAATCACCTAAATTATTAGTTAGTTTTTCCAGTCCAGAGAAGAAAAAGCTGTGTTCAATATAAATATTAGACTTAAAAATTTTAATGTCAATTAATACAATATCAAAATTTATCTTGAAGCATTATTTCTCAGAGCTAGAACTGACATGTTTTCCATTACTGACTTCTCAGTTGTAGGTGATGTATTGTAGATTCCTTGAATTACTCTAGCATGTAATGATAGAGAGAACACTGGACCAACAGCCTAATAGTTAGGATCATAGTCTTGGCTGTGAATGATTTGACCATTTAATCTTGTTGGAAGATCTGAACATTACCTAGTCTAGTTCTTTAATTAATGGATTTCACTATGGGAATTAAACAAAAATGAGAGTGCTGACTTTCATTTAAAACTAAAAAATGGAGGCTGGTGACTTTCTCTTTTGCCAAAAAGGCGTTAAAATATGTTGCTAGTAACTACATCCAGTGTTCCATAAAAGAAAGAGTATTTTCACACACACCCATGAATTCACTAATATAGAACAAATAACAATACAGTACTTCAGACTGAATAAATATAGTTTTCATGAATTACTAGAGAGTGTGGTGGAAGAAAATAAAATTCTTTTCTTTTTATCCCCATCTTTCCTTCTTTATTTTATTCCCAACAGAAAAGAAGGGGATTTTTAAAGACAGATAATTTATTAACGTAATAGTACCTTGAACTACTCTAGGAGAGGCAATTGATATAGCCAAAAAATTTTGTTTGTCTCATAGAAACCTCAATTTGAAGACCCTAACTTCCCTCAGAGACATACACTAGGGACCTCACAAAATGCCTTCAGTGAGGAATTGGAAAACTGAGAGAAGTGCAGAGAAGAAGAAAAGGTCAAGAAGGTCCTGAGGGACAGGATAATTGAGGAAGCAAGAAGTGCAGAGGAAAGTGAATACAGAAAAAGGGACATTTATGGATGCTGAGGCAGACACTGAGTTGACTGACTCTTGGGTTAGGGTGTGGGTAAATAAACCCTTTGGAATAAGTACATAGTATTCGTTTCATACTGAGGTATACTTCTGAGAAATGGATTGCACATGATTCATGTCTAGGATGTTATGGGCATAAATTAAGGAGTACAGCATTCATTTTTTAACATTTTTCTTCTAGTTGAAAACTTGTGAAGAACTAGCATTTGTAAAGTCAGAATTTTATGTTTCCACATATTTTCTCCTCTGCTTCAAATGTCCATGTTTCCTTCTTCATCTAGGTAATTTCTATTTATTTGATTCATCACAAACAGTAAGTCCTCCAATAAACATCTTAGCCTCTCTTTCAAAATTTGATGCCCTTTCTCTGTCACAGCACCTTTGTCATGTTTTAGCTTATTATACTGAATCACACCTATCTCTTTGTAATTGTTTGTCATCTACTCATCTACAAAGTTCCTGACATTCAGAACTGTATTTTAACTATCTTTCACCTCATTTCTTAGTGTTGAGCAAAAAAGTGCTATTCTACATTTATGAGTCTTTATCTCAGATTTTCCCTGCCTAGAATTCTATTCTTTTGTCTGCTAGGAAATTTTCAATTATTTTCTTTAACTTTCTTTGTGCTTTCTCCATGAAGTCTTTGACCTCTTCTCTCACTGCAGCAGATTTAGTCATTTCATCATCTCTCTTAATTTTGTATCTATACTAAAAGACAATTTTCAAAATGATAAAATTTTGTGTCTCATAAAAATATAAAATATTTTATTTAACTCATCAATTAATGAGTAAATTAGTAAGCTGTTATAACCACTTCAAATGAGAATTTGACTTATGGAGATGTATATATCTACTCAACAAATTCATTTGCATTACCATAAACAGGAGTCAGTTGCATTATTGTGACAAAGAATATCTGTGTCACCATTACTTTTCTGTAGGTTAACTTCCATCTCTACAGAGCTATAGAATATTCTAGTCAAAGACAATGAAAGATGCAGATCCTTATAAAATTAAGGCAACCTTCAGCATTCTACTGAAAGAATGTTCAGTAATTTTTTTGCCTTATGGAAGTCATTTACTTTTTTTCTTGACACTTGTAATAGTCCAATATTACATTTTCATCATTTTGAAATTATTTTCATATCTCCCCTATACCTTCCTTCCACATTATACCCTTAGGAAAGGGACTTGACCCTAAACTCCTCTCTGGGCTGCATAAAGAATCTCTCATTTTCCCCTTCTGTTTAGTTGACACCACCTACAACAAAGAAGGCCAGTTAATTAGCAAGTTAAAGACAAAGTGTGAGTAACTTTTAGAATCTGTGAGAAAGCACTGGAGAAATGAAACTGGAAAAATTAGTTGATGATTCTTGCCTTCTGTTTTTCCAGTGTTTTATTTAATCCCCATGTCCTTTCAGGTAGTTTAAGCTCATTTCTTTAGATTGAGAGAGAATGGAGGATCCTGAAAGGTCTTGGGAGCATTAATGAAGATAATTAGAGGTGATGGTGACAAAAGAAATAATAAATACAGCAACTCACTTTTAGAGACTCCATCATGGGACAGGTTCTTCCCAAGGTAGTTTTGTTTTACTTTAGTTTGAGAGTGGACCATTATCAACATCCTATAAGAAGAGAGGTTAAGTAACATGTGAAAGACCATAAAGAAATTGACAGACTAAGGATTAAATCCAGCACAATCAGATTCTCAGCTCCTAAAATTTAAAAAATTCAAAATTCAAAATTCAGCCTGGGAGCAGCTGTAGCACAGGAAAGTTTGCACCAGGATAGGCTGTGATGTTTTGGTGTTTGAGTCTGTACTCAACCAGAAGTTCTTAGTAGATACGCAGAGGCTGAATCTGTGAACTATTGTACTAGTCAACTCAGTAAAACTAATCATTCAATCCCAAAAATACTCACCCACATGGTAGATGTTGAGTTATAAACAGTTGTCCTCATATTTGGTGAGCTCTATTATTTTCTGTACCAGTGGGTATGAGAAAGGGGGTGGGCAGCAACACCCACAATTGAGAATACCAGATCATTTAACACCCTAATGTGTGTTCTTAAATGTTCTTTTGAAATTATTTGAATATATATGTGGCAGGTATTTCATAACTCCTTTTTCAATAATAGTGTTACCTAGTGCTGATTCAGTTCCGGGTACGATTCTAGGTATTTATATATTACGAAGTCATCTTATCCTCTAAACAACCTTATGTTTGGTATTATACTATTTTATGGATGAGGAAGTTGAGGCACAAATGTTGAAGTTGGGATACACGTTCCAAGAACACACGCCCATCACAGTAAAGCTACCTCATGGTGAGACCATACTCAGTAATACCAATTCACAGGTGATGAGAATGCCCTGTTTTCTCCATGAAATTATACTTTTATTCTCATCTTATAACTCACACTTGGCCTGGAATAGATTACTTGTTCTATACCATATGTAGGTTTTGTTCTGTTTGTACTTTCCCTGGGTAGATAAGAAAACTGGGTTTTAGAAGATTCACAGTCAATAGGATTTGAGATGTTAAGATGATGACAGTACATAGAAGATAAATTATAAATAGTAAGATCATATTAGTTTCTTTAGTAAGTGTCAATTCAACTAAAAGGAAGCAAATCGAAGGAAAATGTAGTTAATAGGATAGCATAGCTATACAACTGAATTTTGGTGATTTTAAAGATGAGCTACACATTATAAATAATAGAAATAGGGAGTGAGCTTTAAGAATTTAACAAAATTCTGTATAGCATCACATGGGCTATAACTTATTACTTGTGTGACCTTGAGCATACGAATTAGCCATTGTAAGCTTCATTTTCCTCACCTGTAAAATGGAGATACTACCTACTTACCTTATAGGGACAATTGAAATAATGTTTGTTAAAATGCTTAGTATAGGTCTAGTATACGACAAATTAGGTGCTCAATCTGTGCTAGTGATTATAAATTACTCCAAAATATTCTTTTCAGAATGTTTTTAGTGGCAGTGTTTCTCAGCTACTAAAAATATCTTTGAGGATACAGAAGATTTTTTACTTTATAGTCATATAGAAATGTATATGCAGAAATCTTGAAACTGAAGCAACCCTTGAAATGAGATCCAACTTGATTGTGGTGGAAAAGTAATTCAATGAAGCCAGAATGAGTATGATATAGTTCATGTAGAGTATAGCTGTCTGTAGCTAATCATATGACAGGACACGGTACAGAGCCAGTGGCAAAAGCAGACAATTCATATTTAACATTCCTTTCACATCTCATAAAATTTCCCTTCAATTAATGAAATAAAACATTTATAAGTGCTTCTATTTTTAAAAAAATAGTTCAAATTCTACCAAATAATTCAGAAAAATATCTGCTTTTATTTTACAAGTGCTTTTATATTGTCCATGACATCACAGAAATAAATTCTGCAAGTAAGTTTACTTTTTGTTTTCTGTCATTTTTAGGCCCAATGTAATTCATGATTTGGGATAAATCATCCATTCAATGCTCAATTTAATCCAAAAGCTGAATTTTCAGCTGAATAGTTGGCATGCAAAATAATTTGGGCTACAGCATTTCTAGGCTGATTTCTTTAGTAATTTTAATGATTCATGTGAATCTTTAGTATTTTGAGACATGGATTTAGTTTAGGGTCTATTTTTAAGATTTTATTTACGTTTCCCGTTTTGGGAGTGTGTTTTCCTTATAGCACAATTATGTTCTTATTTCAGTTCCCACTGGACAAATTTAAAGCGATGGTTAGTCTTTCCAAGGAAGTATAAATATATATGTAATTGCATTCTGAGGAAACATTTTCTAAGTAGAAGAATTTGGTACTTATTGCTTTCAGGTTTGTGAGGGTCCTGGGCCAATATTGTGGCTATTGTTACTTTTTGTTGTTGTTTTCAAACTAGATTGACTGTGATGTTCAAAGAAGTAAAAATAAAGCTTTGATGGAAATTGCATAGTATAATTTTATACTGTTTTATACAGCATTTAAATTATTGCAGTTCATAGAAAAAGATGAAAAATTTCAGAATTTGCTCTGTGAAATAATCTTAAAAGCCAAATATGATAAAAATGGGAAAACAAAAAGTTTCATAAATATAGTTAGGACAAATTTTCATAAATATAAATCCGATAGGCCAAAATTTTCATCAATATAAATCCAAAAAAGGAAGAGAATACTACAATGTTAGAACCAAAAGCCACTTGAGAGAAAATTACACTCAACTTCAACTTCCAAGTAGAAAATGAGACAAGTGTGGCTCAGCAAAATTAAGTGGCTGGTGGAAAATGATGCAGTCAGTTAACCAACATGATGCAACATGATGAAGAATTAAAAAATTAGCCAGGCGCAGTGGCTCAAGTCTGTGATCCTAGTACTTTGGAAGACCTAGGTGAGTGGATCACTGGAGCTCAGGAGTTCAAGAGCAGCCTGGCTACCATCTGTCTAAAAATTAGCTGAGTGTGGTGGCAGGTGCCTGTAGTTCCAGCTACTAGGGAGGCGGAGGCAGGAGAATCGCTTGAACCCAGGAGGTGGAGGGGACGAGATCGTACCACTGTACCCCGGCCTGGGTGGTAGAGCAAGATTCTGTCTCAAAAAATAAAATAATTTAAAAATTAAATATAATGTTATAGAAAATTAATTGCATAAGAAAATAATTTTATTACAATGTCAGTTAAAAAAACCCAGCAACCCAGTTAAGAAAGTGAGTGATTCTTAATATGTAGAAAATCACTGTACTATATTACTGCAAATTATCCATGACTTTAGACCTTGTCCTTTAATTCTCAATTAGTTTCACCCCTGTGATGTGCAGCCAGATTTTAGTTATTCAGTCAAACTAGGTGTTCTTCAACTGACCAGTTATTTAACCAAATTGCTACTTATTTTGTTAACCAGTGTTGACCTGATGAATTACATAGGCAGTCTCAATATATTTTTTTAATGAGAGATCTTGAAATAGTGATTTAGTTAACCAGTGTTGACCTGATGAATTACATAGGCAGTCTCAATATATTTTTTTAATGAGAGATCTTGAAATAAGTGATTTATCTGTATAGATTAAAAAACAAAAGATATCATTATTTTATAAATTTTACAAATTATTGGAGGTTGATATATGTCATATTCCTCAAACAGTTTGCATAAGATGACAAATACAATCTCAAAAATTATATAAAATAGCTGGCTAAGTTTTTAATGAAATCGAATTTTGATGTCATTGTAGACATTACCAAAGCCAGAGAATTGTCAAAATGTGAACATAAATATTTGGAGCTTTTAATCTAGAAAGGCTGATATATTCCAAATTAAGAAACATTACATTATTTCTTACAGTTTAAAAAAGCTGGACAATGACACATCCCTCTTCTTCAGCAATTCAATTATCAGAAAAACGTGAATCAATTGGGGAAAAATCACTAATTGAAACAATAAAGATAGAATAGTAGGAAAATGAATCACACATGATACACGATATATTTAACATTATTCCACCCAATATTTTGGCTAGCTTTCCACAAATGCAGCTATTTAGAGTGTAATTTGAAGATTTGGCCAATTTGGCATATCTAAATCAATTCACAAGGAAATAGAAATACCAGTTTTCGTAATTTAGGGGCAAGTCTTTCAGCTTTGTCCTCTGTAAGCCCTTCCCCTGATTAGTCCAAATAGAAAATCTTTCCACCACACACGTGTGTGAATATTTTGAAATTCTCTTATTGTCCTTTCTGTACTCATATTTCAGCAGCATTCAAAGTATAACAGCTGGCTGATCATGAGGGTTTTTTTTTTTCCTATAGCCATTGGCTGCTATATTTTTCTTTATGTTCTTAATGGCTGTGGATAGCTGCTAGGCTAGCATCTGCTTGAGACACAACTACAGTGAGAAATTCACAACTACAACTCAAGCCTCTGGGTCTTTGTAACTTACAAAGTAGCTGAGGCTCAAATTGTTATATGAATCTGAAAAATGAATATCTGTTCACCAGGGAAAGTAGAAGAGAAAGCAGGGAAATGATATGGAAGACAAATGAGAGTTTAGCAGTCTGTTCATTTTACGTTACTGGACAGAAAATCTTTTTGAAACAGCATAAATATAACATGAATATGGTTGTTTCCGGAGTTTCCAAACTCAGGTAAATTCTCTAGAGAATATGTTGAGCAATTTATATTCAATTTCAAGGTGTGCTGAAAGTTCTCATTACTGATAGGTTTCTCTGAACAGCAGACCCTCATACTGATTAAAAATTAGTTACATTTACCATAGTTATATAAATTTACTTTCATGTACAAATCTGCATATATGATTTGTTTTCACATTTCTGTACTACGTAGTACAAAGGATATAAAAACTTGGCTTATGATTTTTGCTGTAAATTAATGACATTTGATATTTTATTGGTATTGTAGTAATGCATATAATATGAATTTATATGAATAAACTATATATTTCTGAAGATTTCTGAAACATAGCAGTTTTATTGTTACTTTGGGGAAATATAAATAATAAGGCTGGCTATAAAATTTTAGCTGTTTGAAGTTTTTGATTTTAATTTCTGTGGGCTTGAGCACCTGTCTCCTGTCATGACTAAATTATATTGCCTGCATTTGTACTACTAATCATTTACTTAAGGATGAGGAATAAAGGTCTGTAGGAACGTTTAAGCATCACTGAACCCTATTTTATTTGATCAACTTCTATGCATGATATTTTAGATCATTAAGGTCAGTGGTCAGGAGTTATGTAAGAAAAATGTAAGAAATTAAATTTTCATTTGGTTAATAGTATCTGTAATTCAAATTATTTATATGCAGTAAATTGTAGCTCTAAGATATTAAAAGATCCGAATTAGACCCAGAAGATAACCTGAATAACATTTGGCCAATTAGTAAAATCTTTTTCTTATGACTGAACACATAGTGCTATAAACTAAATATTTGTCTCCTACCCCCAAATTTCTATATGGAAATTCTAACCCTAAATGTGATGGTTTAGGAGGAGGACTTTTGGAAGGTGATTAGGTTACGATGGTAGAGCCCTAATAAATGGGATTAGTTCACTTATTAAAAAGACCTCAAGGCTGAGTGCTGTGGTTCAAGCCTGTAATCCTAGCACTTTGGGTGGCTGAAGTGGGCAGACTGCTTAAGCTCAGGAATTTGATACCAGGCTGGGCAACATGGCAAAACCGTGTCTCTACAAAAAATACAAAAATTAGTTGGGTGTGGTGGTTCTTGGTTTGTAGTCCCAACTACTTGAGAGGTGGAGGTAGGAGAAACCCAGGAAGTCAAGGCTGCAGTGAGCCAAGGTTGTGCCACTGCACTCTAGCCTGGGTGACAAAGTGATAAAGTGAGACCCTGTCTAAATAAATAAATAAATAAATAAATAAATAAAAGACCCAAAGAAGTCTCTTACCCTTTTGCTGCCACATGAGGACTGTGAGGACACAGGGAAAGACAACTGTCTGTGAATCAGGAAGTGGGCCCTTACCAGACAGCAAAACTATCAGCGCCTTGTTCTTGGACTTTCCTGCCATCAAAACTGTGAGAAATAAATGTTTGTGGTTTAAGCCACCTGTATATGGTACTTTTGTTACAACAGCCCAAACAGATGAAGACATATAGATATGTATATTTGTTCATATCTACTTGTACATTTAGATATGTATATCAATTATATAATATGGGAGTCATATTTCTGAAATTTCTAGATAGGGTGAATATAATCCAAACATCTAGATAATTAGTGGACATTCCAAAAATAGCAAATATCAAAACAATATATTGAAAAGTAAAAAAATTTTGTAAAATAATCTTGTATTCAAAAATATAGAAAAATGGAGAAAGCCAAAACCTGCACACATTAGAAGAAGATTGATAAAAGTGATTACACAAAATTTTTTAAAAATCTGCAAAGAAAAATAAGAACGTAGTCTAAAGGCAAGTGGCAAACGTCCATATTCTTTAATATATAAGAAGCTCTTATATTTCAATAAAAAAGAAGACATGCATAGCCAGTTCATTAAAAAATGCAACTATTTTACTAACATAAAAAGATGCTAAGAAAGGCTCACCTGTAATTAAATATTTGCAAATTAAAGCAATAAAATTCATTTGTCATTTTTTTTTTTTTTTTTGGAAAAAATGAGCTCAATAATACCCACGTTTGGTAAGAATATCTGGTATGTTAGGCATACTTCTGCTAACTTTTTGAAGGGCTATTTTGCAATAACTGTGCAATAAAAAAAGGCACATGATTTTTGACCCAGCTGCTGCATGGTTAGAAATTTACCCCAATTGATATATTTGAAACCATATGTCAAGATATGCATACTCATACACATATACACGCATTCACACACATATTTCTGCAGCATTGTCTATAATAACAAAAATATTGGAAACTACATAAATGTCAACACTAATTACATAAATATTGGTAATCTATGTATATATAATATCATGGATTCACTACAAAAAGATGAAGCAAATATATTTGTGCTGATCTGGAAATATCTTTATGGTATATTTTTGGGAGGAAGAAGAACAAACTTCAAGACAATTTATGAACCATGATCCAGTTTGTGCAACTAAAATAATCACCAAGATGTGCTGTGAGACTTACACTAACTACTTTACATATTTCAACATTAAAGCAATCCTCTCCATTCTTCCTATATTGAGGATCTGAAGGGATTTGTAATTTTCCCAAAGTTATGCAAGTTACCAACTTGAATTTAAGTCTCAGTATATAATTGTTAAGTTTGTTAGGGGCAAATGCTCAAGTATGTCCCTGTAATTTAATATTATAAATTGTGGCTACTGAAAGATCATGGTATAACCTCCATAGAGAATGTCATGTAAAAATGAGTTCATTCTATGTTTCTTACCATATTTTATTTACATATCTATATGTAGTTTATTTTAACAAGTACACATATTTGTTTTTTCTTTTTAAAGAAATAATAGTCAATTATTACATATTTTTTAAAAATTTGGCTTGTAAGAATTAGCTTAGGGTCTTCCAACAGTCACATAGAGCAAAGTGCCGGGGGCTGGAGGGTGGTGGAGGTGGGAGGGGGATTATTAAAATGATTTTAGGTGCATTCACAGGGCAAAGCAGTAGTCTCCCAGGGGAGCTACCTGAGTTCTTTACCTTTGATACCAGCTATATATTTTCACTCTTCTTGGGATGATGCAGTTCATGTAGAGCATCAAGTAAGTCTCAAGGGTTTTGCACCAAAGTGCTTCATCAGCTCAGCAACAGTTAATAACACTTCTCAAACTGAAAGGGAAATTGCTCCTTACCTTTTTTTTCTTTTCCTCTTTATGCATAATTCACACAAGATTATTTATCTATTTCTCATGCTACTCTATATTCTAATTGAAGATTAGAAATGAGAAAATAGAACTTTTTTGATCACAGGAAAAGATTCAGGAAGAATCTTTTGCTTTTAAACATAATCAATTAAGTTTGTTCTTTGAAATGAGGCTCATAATTTTGAAATGTGAAATATTCTTGTTAAGAAAATTATACAATCACAGTGAATAATAGTGAAATATAAATGTGTAGCCTTATAAGTGAATTTGTAATGTTGCAGGAATCAGAAGGACCAGAGAAACCAATGGGTGAAACAGGAGGGTTTTATTTAAGTGGCCACTGGCCCAGCAGATTCACATCCAAAAGCTGAGCCCTGAACAAAGACAGGGCTTGACTTTTATACATACTCCTGAAAGGGGCTGGCTAGTTTGACTGGCATGGTGGGAGTCTAATGGCATGAAACTCATGGTGCAGGCAAGCGGGCTTACAGAAGCAGAACAAAGGCAGTTAATCAAACAGTGCCAGGGTTAAGCTTGTGACCTCTTAGCTGCATCGAAAGAAAAACAGGAACTTACAAAACTTGGGAAATTGAGAAACAGTAAGGGGAGGAAGAGATAGTAAGGAATTTGTTTTCTTTCCTTGTTCTGAGAGGGGTGTTGGGAGAGTCTCTGGGGCTCATTCTTGTGGACTCTGGCTTCCTGGATAGCATTATCACATCTTGGCCAGTGCCCTGTCTATTGCTGACTTTGGAGCGAGTCAGCCAAGTAAAGGAAAATTTATTTTTCTCTTTTAACTTCTACTTCAGTGACTAAGATTAAAGAACAACATATTTTTTAATACTCATAACTTAATTTTTTACAATAATTTAAAAAATACTATATATAATTGGGTGACATAGATTAGAGATAGGCTAAACTATGATAACAAAGAGGTCCCAAAATGAAAAGACTCAAACTAGACATCACATTCTTCCTTTCAGCAGTTGGTGGGCATGTGAGCTCTATTTCTTGAGGTAAGCCAAGGTTTCAGGCTGACATGGTTGCTCTTGCATAATGAGGGTTTCAATGTTACTGCACCATTTACAACTGGAAAGAAAAGGAGAGGGGAAGGGGAGGGAGGAAAGTGATCTTTCTTTAAGGCAAGTGCAAGGTATAGGAATACTGTATTTCTCTTTTGCACAGTTCACTGGTAAGAAATACGATACATGGCTAGTCATACCTCTGAGAGAAGCCAGGTAATATAATTTTCATCTGGGTGGCTATGTGCATTGTTGAAATGTTATTACAAAAGAAAAAAGAGGGCTGGGCATGGTGTCTCACGCCTGTAATCCCAGCACTTTGGGAGGCCAAGGCGTGTGGATCACCTGGGGTCGGGAGTTCGAGAACAGCCTGACCAACATGGAGAAACCCCATCTCTACTAAAAATACGAAATTATCCAGGTGTGGTGGCACATGCCTGTAATCCCAGCTACTCAGGATGCTGAGGCAGGATAATTGCTTGAACCCAGGAGGTGGAGGTTGTGGTGAGCCGAGATCATGCCATTGCACTCCAGCCTGGGCAACAAGAGTGAAACTCTATCAAAAAAAAAAAAAGAGGAATAGATTTTTTGGGGCGGCAACAAACAGTCTGTCCCATGTGCCTTTAATTATTTCACAACTTTAAAACTTATCTTATAGTTGCATACAAATATTAAAGGATGAAGCTGCTATAATATGAATTAAGATGCATTTTTAGCTGCAAGCATTTAATTTAAATTTAAATATACTATGATTTAGAGTGTCAAGTAATTGAAACTAAAAAGTCAGCTCAATAGTTTTAATCTAAGTCACTTATAAGTTACATTACCATTCTTCATTATAAGAATTGTACAACTGAAAATTCAAACTGTTATCAAAATGCCAGGGTTTTGGTCTAGGTCCTGCAGTTCACCACATTGGAAGCCAGTCACTGAGACAATGAGAATTTCCAGGGAAGAAGGCTTTTTTTTTGGGTTGCTACAGCTGAGGAGAATGGGAGATCAGCCTTAAATTAGTCACTTCAGCCAACTAAAACCAAGGGTTTGTATAGCAGGGAAGAAATGTAAGCATATGTGGGAAAACAGGAATTAGGGAGGGGTAAAGAAGAGGAGTTGGTCAACAGGAAGCAGGTGGTCACTTAGGCGATCATGACAGGTGAGGAGTCTTTCATCTTATTCTCCAGATGTGGTGATTTGGTAAGTTTACGTTCCTTGATACTGTCTGGGAGGCCTGATGGGTGATTTCCTGAGAAAGGAACCTGGATAAGACAAATGTAACTTTCTCAAGTTTTAAGACTGGGAGTCTCAATTTTTATGTTTATTCAAAAGAAACCATAAACAGCAGTTCCATGAGTAGTTAGGCTGGTTCCATACCATATTTTTGTTTGTATTTATTTATTTATTTAATTTTTTTATTTCCATAGATTTTTGGGGAACAGGTGCATACTGTATTTTTAAACTCTACAAATTCTATATTAGTGCCTTCTGGACAAGTGTCTTGAATGAGTCATTTAAAAATCTCTAAATAGGTTTTTTTTTTTTTTTTCCCCTGTACTGGAAGTGTTACCATTTCCTTGTAAACATTGTGTTTACAGTAGTCTCCCATTATCTGTGGAGGCTACGTTCCAAGATCCCCAGTGGGTGCCTGAAGCCACAGAACCACAGATAGTACAGAACCCTATATCTACTATATTTTTTCCTGTACATACATACCAATGATAAAATTTAATTTATAAATTAAGCACAGCAAGAGACTAAAAACAATGACTAATAATAAAATAGAACAGTTATAACAACATAAAAGCATCATTACTCTTGCACTTTGAGGCCATTATGAAGTAAAATAAGGTGTACATATTGAACATAAGCTCTGAAGTACCTTACAGTTGATCCAATAACCGAGACAGTCACTAAGTGACTAACAGACAGGGAGGGTATACAGTGTGGAGATGGAGGACAATGGGATAATTCATGTCCCAGTCAGGTGAGAGTGGAACGGGATGGCTCAAGATTTCTTCTCACTACTCAGAATGGTGTGCAATTTAATTATGAGTTATTTATTTCTGAAGTTTTCAGTTTAATATTTGCAGACCACTATTGACCATGGGTAACCGAAACTGCAGAAAGCAAAACTGTGGATAACGGATACTATTGTATATACCTGGAGTTTGATTTAAAGGTCTAAAACAGATCTCTAAAACTTTTGCTCAAATGAATTAACTGTTGTCCATCTAAATAGGATACTATGATGAGTGTAGCCACTATTGTCAGGTTTCTGCCAGAAGTATCAGTGTAGAGAGACAGTTTAAAGAAAAGAGGAAGAATGTACACATTTTAGAGTTGTCCAGTACTTTGCATATAAACTCACAGTTATATTTTTCTTTTTGTGTGTACCATTATGTTCACGTTAACTTAAAAAGAAATATGCTTTGAGTCTGGTTTACAAAGACTGATATAGATTCAGTAGTCTAAACTTAACGATTTACATATAGCTTTTTTGGTGATGGAAAACACTAGCTAAATTAAGAAAGTTTAAGAGAAGCTGCTATTCTTCTTGAAAGCTTGTATATTTAACTCTTTGTGAAAAGAATGTTTTTTTCATTGATTGTTGCTGTAGATGTTATGTGTATATACCTTTTATTTTCGTAATGTTTTAAAAGCAGTAGAATTATAAATTTCTTATCAACGTGTCTTGAGGTTAAATACACTTAGTATAGCCGCTGCTTGCCATTAGGGCTAAGAACCTAACTACATTTGAAATAGAATCATATTCGAGTTACATTGCAAAAAATTTTTATTAGAATTCTGATAATACTTCACACATTTCATAGCCATCTATATGCTAATATTTCCAACAAATTATCAGATGCTATTTCTACATAACCCTTTTCTCAACAAATGACCTGTCATGTTCATAATGGCCTCAATTTTTGGTAGCAGTTTTAATTTTATCTAGCAAAAAATTGAAAGCTCATAAAGAAACTAATTTCATAGTTTCACAGTTAATAATATGGTTTCTAGTTTTAAGACTTGTGCAAATTTATCTAGTTAAATTTTCTAAGAGTCAAGGCTGCTGTTTCTTCTTTTAAAATCATTTACAAACCCTTTTTAAAGGAAAGTAGAAATTTTCATACTGTGGTCTTACAAGGATTGAGTGTTGATTTTACATTGTGGTTATTGATTATTTTGTAAGCATAAACTCATCTACATCACATTTCCATTAAACACATAATGTCTCTTTAAGTTTCCCTCTTTGAAGAATTAACTGCTCTCCAAAATGTAATCAGAAGGAAGGTATATCAACTGGGAATTTATCTGGGTTATTTGCCAATAACACCAATAGTACTTATCTGACACCTTGGGATTTTGAACAATATGATTCTTAAGGTATGTTGTTTTTCTGACTCAAAATTCAAGACGTGGAGAGTTATTTTATCTATATCTAGTGTTATCTTAGCAAATACACAATTATTAATAATTAAATTGACTCATAATACAAGACTGATATCATTTCATATGATTTTGTTAACAAATAAATATTTTAAAACCAATATTAAAATGTAGGACTTAAACATTTTTTTCATTTGATACTGTCCTTTGACAACTCGAAGAAGAATTTAAGATAGGGAAAGCATAAAAGTAGGAAAGAAGAAGAAAAAAGCAGCTTAGTGAGCAAGAGATTGAAATATTAGAAATGTTGCACATAGGGAAACTGATAGAACAATCTAAGAAAAAAGCTGTTGAGAAAAAAGAAAAAAATAAGGAGATTGAAACAAAGCTGAGGTTTACTGAAGTCTTTAGGTGAGATATCCAATTTTGTCTTAAGTTACAGAGATCTGAATATTCTTACATTTATTTTCTGAGCATATAAGGACTCTGCCATTCATGTGTCCATCTGTAGATGCACAAGGATTTCTGTGTTGACTCCAGGAAGGTCTAAGAACATCTTGTCAACTTGTTTTATTTGCTTTTCAAATCTAATCTGAAAATATACTTCTCTTTATTTGATTTCTTTAATTGCTTTCTCTTGTATTTGGTTTGGTGAATTAATGACTTACATATATTCACTGTATAGTGGCATTGCACTTATTTACATCATTTGTACGATTATATCTTATATTATTTTCTCAATTTATTTCATAAGGCTTTTGAAGTAGAGCTTATCAGAAGCATATTTCCAAAACTCACAGATAATGTTCTTTAATATTGAAGTATTGTTTCCATTAACTTTAATGGTCCTTCAGAGAAACTGACTTTTGAATATACAAAACTATTTTATCATTTTTACTGAAATAGTTTTAATTCGAGTACTTTGTCAGCTGCAATGTACTGAATGCTTGCATGATTGGGCTCAACTGCACACACTCAACAGATCTATCATAGAGAAAATTGTGGGTTTAGTTTTATCATCCATTATCATTACTACTGGTTGACTTTCAAATTTTAGATTCTGACGAGGATAATATTACTCAATGACTCTAGTACATTGATTTGGAAATGAACTTGTTAATCCTCAAATTTAAGAGACAAGTCCTATGCCCTTTAAACACAGGAGTTTTTAAGTACAGACTGAAATCTCACATGACATAATCTGTCATTAATATTGTAAATTGTGTACATAATTACAAATTTGGTGCTATGAAATTAAACATTTGTACAAGTAATAAAAGCAACTAAAGTTTGACCTCTGGATTGTGGAGGAAACATGAAAGATATTTTTTCTCTGTGTTTGAATGATTAATTTCTTTAAAAGAAACAAAAAGAAATGCAGTTTATAAACTGATTTTGAAGAGATAATTTCCTTGAGAATTTTTGTTTCCCTCATAAAAAAAGCAAATTGCTGCATAAATGACTATCATATATCTGGTTCAAAGTGCTGGACAAGGTGTCCCTCTCTTCTCCTTGTCAATATTCCATTGAAGGTGATATTGAAACCATAGGTGTATTAATTCATTTTCACACTGCTGATAAAGACATACCGAAACTGGGAACAAAAAGAGGTTTAATTGGACTTACAGTTTCACATGACTGGGAAAGCCTCAGAATTATCATGGGAGGTGAAAGGCGGTTCTTACATGGTGGAGGCAAGAGAAAAGTGAGGAAGAAGCAAAAGCAGAAACCCTTGATAAACCCATCAGATCTCATGAGACTTATTCACTATCACGAGAATAGCACAGGAAAAACTGAGCCCCATGATTAAATTACTTTCCCCTGGGTCCCTCCAATAACATGTGGGAATTCTCAGAGATACAATGCAAACTGAGATTTTGGTAGGGACACAGCCAAACCATATCATTCCACCCCTGGATGCTCCAAATCTCATGTCCTTGCATTTCAAAACCAATCATGCCTTCCCAACAGTCCCCCAAAGCCTTATTTCAGCATTAACCCAAAAGTCCACCATCCAAATTCTCATCTGATACAAGGCAAGTCCCTTCTGCCTATGAGCCTGTAAAATCAAAAGCAAGCTAGTTCTTCCTAGATACAATGGAAGTACAGGAATTGGGTAAATACAGCCATTCTAAATGGGAGAAATAGGCCAAAACAAAGGGGTTACAGGGCCCATGCACGTCCAAAATCCAGCGGGGCAGTCAAATATTAAAGCTCCAAAATAATCTCGTTTGACTCCAGGTCCCACATCTAGGTCATGCTGATGCAAAAGGTGGGTTTCCATGGTCTTGGGCAACTCTGCCTCTGTGGCTTTGCAGGGTACAGCCCCCTCCCAGCTACTGTTCTGGAGTCTGGAGGACAGTGGTCCTCTTCTCACAGCTCCACTAGGCAGTGCCCCAGTAGGGACTCTGTGTAGGGACTCTGACCCCATATTTCCCTTCCGCACTGCCCTAGTAGAGGTTTTCTATGAGGGCACCACCCCTGCAACAAACTTTCCTGGGCATCCAGGTGTTTCCCTACATCTTCTGAAATCTAGGCAGAGGTTCCCACACCTCAATTCTTGACTTTTGTGCACCCTCAAGCTCAACACTATGTGGAAGCTGCCAAGGATTGGGGGTTCCACCCTCTGAAGCCATGGCGCAAGCTATACACTGGCATATTTCAGCCACGGCTGAAGTGGCTGGGACACAGAACATCAAGTCGCTAGGCTGCACACAGTATAGGACTCTGCCCCTGGACCACGAAATCAGTTTTTCCTCCCGAGCCTCTAAGTCTGTGATGAGAGGGGCTACCATGAAGGTCTCTGACATAGCCCAGAGACATTTTACCTAAGCTCTTGGGGATTAACATTAGGCTTCTTGCTACTTATGCCAATTTCTGCAACTGGCTTCAATTTCTCTTCAGAAAATGGGTTTTTCTTTCCTATAGCATTATCAGGCTACAAACTTTCCAGACTTTTATACTCTGCTTCCCTTAGAAAATGGAAATCCTTTACCAGCACCCAAGTCACCTCTTAAATCCTTTGCTTTTTAGAAATTTCTCCTGCCAGATACCCTAAATCATCTTTCTCAAGTTCAAAGTTCCACAAATATCTAGGGCGGGGCAAAATGCCACCAGTCTCTTTGCTAAAACATAACAAGAGTCACCTTTACTCCATTTCCCAAAAAGTTCATCATATTCATTTATGACCACCTCAGCCTGGACCTTTTTGTCCATATCACTATCAGCATTTTGGGCAAAGCCATTCAAGTCTCCAGAAAGTTCCAAACTGTCTCACATTTTCCTGTCTTCTTTTGAGCCCTCCAAACTAGTCCAACCTCTGCCTGTTACCCTGTTACAAAATCACTTCCACATTTTTGGGTATCTTTTTAGCAATGCTCCACTCTACTGGTACCAATTTACTGTATTAGTTCATTTTCATGCTGCTGATAAAGCCATACCTGAAACTTGGAACAAAAAGAGCTTTAATTTGACTTATGGTTCCACAAGGCTGGGGAGGCCTCAGAATTATGGTGGCAGGTGAAAGGAACTTCTTACATGGCAGTGACAAGAGACAAATGAGGAAGAAGCAAAAGTGGAAACCCCTGATAAACCCATCAAATCTCAGGAGACTTATCCATTATCATGAGAATAGGATGGGAAAGACTAGCTCTCATGATTCAATTACCTCCCCCTGTATCTCTCCCACAGCACGTGGGAATTCTGGGAGATACAATTCAAGTTGAGATTTTAGTGGGAACACAGTCAAATCATATCAATAGGAAATGTAACAACTGACATTTTTGAGTTTATTGATACAAATTCAAAAGATACTCAGTGACCAAAAATCCTTGTTCTTAAAGAGTTTGCATTTTGGTAGAGAATGATGAACAATAAAAACAATGAATTAGTAAATTAAATCATGGATTAAATTGTATTATGGGGTGGGTAAGAGAGATGGGGATGTCAGAGCGGTCACGTCTCATTGAGAAGCTGATATTTGAGAAGAGACAAATGAAGGACAGAAAGTGAGCTTGCAAATATCTGAAGGAGGAGTATTTTAGGCAGAGGAAACAGCCAGTGCTGAGGTCCTGAGGCAGAAGTATGCCTTGTGGGTCTGAGGAACTAGAGGAGGCCAATGCAGCATGAGCAAAAGTAAAAGTCATAGCAGATAAGTTCAGATACTAGGAGTTTGGGTTTTGTTTTGAGTGAGAAATGACATGTGGCTTATATTTTTAAAAGATCCTTTGGATGCTACTTTGAGAATAAATTGAAGGGAGACAAGGATGAAGGGGAGAAGAGCACTTGGGAAGCTATTGCCATAATCCAGGTGAGAGATGGTGGTAGCATGAACCAAGATAATTGGTTAGAGGGTGGATCAGGTAGTTGGATTTGGGATATATTAGGAAGGTAGAGCCAATAGGATTGCCTAATGGACCAGATGAGGAGTATTAGAAAAGAGAGAAGTCAAGTATGACTCCAAGATTTTTGGCCGAAGCAACTGATATGGTTTGGCTGTGCCACTACCCAAATCTCATCTTGGATTTTAATGTCCACAATTCCCATGTGTTGTGGGAATGACCCTGTAATTGAACCATGGGAACAGGTCTTTCCCATATTATTCTCACAATAGGGAACATGTCTCATGAGGTCTGACGGTTTTAAAAGGGGGAGTTTAACCCCACTAACCACACAAACTTTCTTCTCTTGTCTGCCATCATGTGAGACTTGCCTTTCATCTTCCACCATGATTGTGAGGCCTCCCCAGACACATGGAACTGTAAGTCCAATAAACCTCTTTTTTTTTTGTAAATTTTCCAGTCTTGCATATGTCTTTATCACAGTGTGAAAATGGACTAATACAGTAAATTGCCAGAAGTGGGGTGCTGCTGAAAAGATACCTGAAAATTTAGAAGCGACTTTGGAACTGGGTAACAGGCAGAGGTCGGAACAGTTTGGAGGGCTCAAAAGAAGGCAGGAAAATGTTGGAAAGTTTGTAACTTCCTAAAGACTTATTGAATAGCTTTGAATTTGACAAAAATGCTGATAGTGACATGAACAATAAGGCCCAGGCTTAGGTTGTCTCAGATGGAGATGAGGAACTTGTTGGGAACTGGAGCAAAGTGACTCTTGATATGTTTTAGCAAAAAATCTGGTGGCATTTCACCCCCACCCTAGACATTTGTGGAACATTGAACTGAGAGAGATGATTTAAGGTATCTGGCAGAAGAAATTTCTAAGCAGCAAAGTGTTCAAGAAGTGACTTGCATGTTCTTAAAGGCATTAGTTTTATAAGGTAAAAAGAACATAAAAGTTTGGAAAATTTGCAGCCTGATAATGCGATAGAAAAGAAAATCCCATTTTCTGAGGAGAAATTCAAGCCAACTGCAGAAATTTGAACACGTAGCAAGGAGTCCAGTGTTAATCACCAAGACTATGGGGATAATGTCTCCAGGGAATGTCAGAGTTCTTCACGGCAGCCCCTCCCATCACAGGCCCAGAGGCCTAGAAGGAAAAAGCTGGTTTGCAGGCTAGGCCCAAGGTTCCCGTGTTGTGTGGTGCCTAGGGACTTGGTGCCCCCTGTGTCCCAGTTACTCCAGCCATGGCTGAAAGGGGCCAATGTAGAGGGTGGACCCTGGCTTCAGAGGAGGCAAGTCTGAAGCCTTGGCAGCTTCCACATAGTGTTGAGCCTGCAACTGCACAGAAGTCAAGAATGGGGGTTTGGGAATCTCTGCCTAGATTGCAGAAGATGTAGGGAAACTCCTGGATGTCCAGGCAGAAGTTTGCTGCAGGGATGGGGCCCTCATGGAGAACCTCTGCTTGGGCAGCACAGAAGGGAAATGTGGGGTCGGCGCCTCCACAAAAAGTCCCTACTGGGGCACTGCCTAGTGGAGCTGTGAGAAGAGGACCACCATACCCCATACCCCAGGATGGTACAGCTGCTGACAGTTTGCATTGTGCACCTGAAAAAGCTGCAGATGCTCAATGCCAGCCCTTGAAAGTAGCTGGGAGGGAGGCTGTACCCTGCAAAGACACAGGGGAAGAGCTGCTTAATACCATGGGAACCCACATCTTGCATCAGCGTGAGACCTGGAGCTAAAGGAAATCATTTGGGAACTTTAAGATTTGACTGTCCCACTGAATTTCAGACTTGCATGGGGCTTTTAGCCCCTTTGTTGTGGCCAATTTCTCCCGTTTAGAATGGCCATATTTCCCCAATACCTGTAGCCCCATTTTCTCTAGGAAGTAACTAACTTGCTTTTGATTTTACAGGCTCATAGGCAGAAGGGACTTACCTTATCTTTGACTGTGACTTTTGAGTTAATGCTGAAGTGAGTTTAGACTTTGGGGGACTGTTGGGAAGGCATGATTGGTTTTGAAGTGTGAGGACATGAGATTTGGAGGTGCAGGGGGCGGAAAGATATGGTTTGGCTGTGTCCCTACCCAAATCTCATCTTTAATTGTAGTTCCCACAATTCCCACATGTTGTGGGAGGGACTCAGTGGTAGGTAATTGAATAATGGGAGCATATTTTTCCTATGCTATTCTCATGAGAGTAATACGTCTCATGAAATCAGATGGTTTCAGAAAGGGGAGTTTCCTCACACAAGGTTTCTTCTCTTGTCTGCCGTCATGTGAGACAGGCATGATTGTGAGGCCTCCCCAGCCACATGGAACTGTAAGTAAAATAAACCTCTTTCTTTTGTAAATTTCCCAGTCTTGGGTATGTCTATATCAGCAGGGTGAAAACAAACAAATACAGCAACTGACAGGATGGAGTTGTCATTGCTGAGATGGGAAAGTCTGTGGAAGGCATGGGTTTAGGAGAATGATTACGAGTTCAGTTTTGGAACCATTAAATTAGAAATGTCTATTAGCCATCTAATTGGCAATGTCAAGAAGGAAACTGAGTTGAAAGAAACTGGGGTTCAGAGGAGCAGTTTGTTTTTGGGGCAGGAGTTGGAAGTCATCAGCATATGGATACATTTAAAACCAAGTGAAGGAATGAAATTCCCAAGAGGGTAATTACAAACTGAGAAAAAACTCAGTCCAATGACAGAGCTTCTGGGCACTCCAGTGCTAAACTTTGAGACATTTTTTGGGTAACTAAAGAGCTACAGAGGAGTGTTGACCAATAAGACAGAGTTTAGAAAGATGTAGCCTGAAATGTAAGTGACTTTCTCAGCAGCATTCTGGTGAGGATCCCAATTTAAATACTGTGTAATAGAAGGAGGCAGACATGAGGAGGTCCAATTACTGCCTTTTGGGATTGCAATTGTGATTTGCAAGGCTATATTTTAAATGAGTTAATGTTTGTAAAGCATTTCGAAAAATGACTGACATATGCTTCCTTAGTGTTTGTTAAATAGGTACATACATTAAATAGTCATTAGTACTCTTGCCCCTTTTAATTCTTCCCCAACACCTCCATAAAAAATGGCTTAGAGTCTGCCTTTTATCCTTAGCTTAAGATATCAGATAATTCTTCTTTAAATACATACGTGTGTGTGTGTGTGTGTGTGTGTGTGTGTGTGTGTGTGTGTGTGTGTGTGTAAAATATGAAGGGAATCTTATTTTCTTAGTAATAGATTTTTGCAGCAAAGAGACTTTCTAAGCAAGTGCTTTGATAAGCCATCTGCATAGGGAGTCAAAGCTTGAAGATATCTAGATGGTTATTATTTACTGTCTGTGTAATTAGTAAATGATTATTTTGTAGAAGAGGGTAAGTAAGTTTAGGAAACACAATTGTGGATGTCTCCTGGAAGCTTTGTGTAGGAAGAGGAAAAGAAATTAAGTGGCAAGGTTGGGAGAAGAATTTAGTAGGAAAGAATGAGAAATAGAAATATCTATTTGGGAATTTTATTAAGTTTTTACTGTGTTATATATAACAAAAATGTTTTCCCTCCAATATTCTCATGAAATAGTTAGTAAAATGCTATTTTAAGAATGTGTTGTTGAAGTGGATGTTTCAGAGAATATGGCAAAGTACTTCTTGTTTCAAGAAGGATTTGAAATGATATCAGCGATCCAAGATGTTAGATGAATATTTTTCTTACTCTCTTAGGCCACACAGATGTTCCTGTCTTTGAGTCCTCATCTCTTTTTAAGCTATTTTAACATTTTTTTAGATATTTTCTGCAGAAACCAGAATGAGAATGTTAATAAGTGTAAGTTGAAAATATATGGGGTTAAACACAGCTAAATAACTTCCTTTTCTGTAAGAATTTTCAATATTTACTGTATTGTTTGGTAGTGAGACTCATGAAGTAAGGAAAAATAGTATGTACTAACTATTTAAGAAAAAAATATATATTTCACGGGTTTCATGTTCTGTGAAACACACTTAGAGCCATCCAATTGTAAGTTATTTTTTATCCAGCCACAAAATTCCTACTGAATACAATAACCTGGGTCCAAAAATAGATTGTTGTGAGATTATTCAAATGAATGGGCATATTTTGAAATTAATGCAATTAATGAGCTTAATGACCTCAAGTTCTGGAAGACCTCAAATTGAGACAGACATGAGACAAGTCCAATCTCTGTTGTATTTTGGTGTTATCTGGTGGCAATTATCTGACTTAGTTGAAATATTAGTGAGAAGGATTATGAGTCCTGATATTGACTGGGACTTCCAGTACAGTCATAGTGATTCTAGAAGTCTTCCAATTCCTTGGTGCAGGAAAAGACTGGAAAAGAGAAACTACTTTCAGCTTTTCCACATCTCTTGCCATATCCTGAGACACATCACCTGTTATTTCTTTGGGGTAATCTTTCCTTTTATGCTTATATCTCCTCACAGAAGATTAGAACTTGAGTCTTCCCCAACTGGAGAATGGGTATTAGGTGCATGATGGGTGCCAATCACAATTGAGACATATCTCAATTTGATTTATCATGGGGATTTGCTCTATAAGTTATTGGAATTCAGAAAACATGTTATATTCTGCAGACTCACCAAGGAATAATTATTTTGTTATGGTGTAGAATAAACAAAACTTATTTTCTACCTTCAAGGGTAAATAGTACAGTAGGAGTGATTGCAAAAGTACAGTAGGGGTGACTAAATATTAGCTGTAATTTATTACTCTACTGTAATAGAGTTAGATAAATTACAGCTAATATTCAGGACTGGCTACATAATTTTTTGGGCACAGTATAAAATGAAATTGCAGCTTTGCTAAGGAATGAAGAAGCTAAGCTACTTGGCCAATGTTCCACAGTTAGTGGCAGATCTAGTATTCAAGCCCAGGTCTTCTGGTTTCAGAAAATCCACTTTAGTCACTAGATAATATGGCCTATTTATTTCTTCTTAAATTTAACTGTATAAAGCAACTCACTTACTCACACACATAGATACACCCTCCCCACAGTAGCCTCAAAATTTTTTTCTGTATTGATCCTACACGACAAATTATGAGTTATTTTTGCCTGTTTCTTTAATTTTTGTTTGTGATGGAATAACCAGCTTAAGCAGAGAGAAGTGCTAGACACAGGTATTGTCATGCTATACATCAGTGTCTCCCTCTCCAGTGCAAGATCAGCTAATACAGTCACCAGAAGATGTAAGTTAGGTGTTTCTTAGAAATAAAAGCTACCTACCCTATGAGAGATTTATTATGAAAAAAACTGGGATAGGCAATTGAAATATTTGATTTTCTAATATGCTGGGAGTACCCACTACCCAATACCCAAGTATTTCTTAAGAGTCTTTATATAAATCACTCTCCCAAACAGTTATCAGATGGTTTCCATATCCCTGTCCTCAATAAATCTACATGTTTTTTGGAGGGAGGTAGGGGTTGGCACAGAAAGGTTGAGAATAAGAAGATAGATGAATGTTGAATTATTAGTGTAGTATCTGCTAAAGGAACAAAGAGAGTGACTACTATGCATCTACCTATTTGAAGGGTTCTGCTGTGTGGCTTGGATGGCATGTTATTAAAGCTCATTTATTAAACTCATCCTTTTGATGATGGAGAAAACAGAGGCCTAAAGACGTAAAATGCTGAGTTGATGACACACCTATGATGACTCCCAGGTGTCTCATTGCCTACTATCATGTTCTTTTGAGTACCCCAATAGCTTTGTCTCTCCTGAAATTAGTCTTTTCATGGATGGTATGCCTTACTTAGTATCTGTAAAAAATGACTTATTGTATTTGATGAGGTGGACAATTAGTATTTTCATAGTGGTTTCTGCTAGGTTGGTTATTAATCCATGGTGGAAATTCTAAAAACTTATAGGTTAAATGGGTCCAAGTAGAAAACATAGTTGTGTAATGTCTTGCCTAATATTTCATATGAAAAGTACTAAAAGTTGCATACCATTTTGTGTAGCATTTGGTTTTGAAGAAGATACATGATTTCTCTAGGTTAACAATGTGCTTATTTGAAAATTGAAGACTTGACTTTAATTCCACAAAAAAGTCAGTTCTATGACTTATAGTAAAACAGTCTGTTCTATGGGTAGATATTTAACTTTGTGGATATAGCATTTTTGTCTATACCCTAAAGATGATGTGTTTACTTAGTTCCTTTTATTTTATTCTTGTCAATGAAAGCAAACCTAAATTACTGTGCAAATATTGCTAATATATTCTGTTTATTTTAATTATGGCAAAATGTGAAAATAAAAATAACACATACTTGGATGTTTTCTAATGAGGGCAATACATTATTGCTTTCAATAATTTGGAGGTGAGTACTTTCAATACTTATTTTCCCTGGTGAATACTTTCATTAACAGTATTTATAGGCCAGGAGAGGCATAATGAATTTAAAGTATGTATAACTTTTTGAAACAGTCTAATTCCTTTGGGAAAGGTATTCTTATCAGATTAAAGTTTTCTTATCAGGCATTCAATTCTTGATTCAATGACATTGTTTCCTTCAAAGAAAAGAAAACATTAATTTAAACCTTATGTTATTATTTTTCTAAAAAATCCCTATAAACAGTAGAAATAAAAGTCAGCATTTCTCACAGTTTTCAATTCTGTTCTTCTCAGCATTTTATACAAAAGCCAGTGAGCACCATAGTTACAACTTTGATAAAAATCAAAAGTGAGTAAAAGTCTTTGAAATTCTACTATCAGTCTTAAGTAGACTTTGAAGGGGATAGTTCATATATATTATGTGATAAACAAATAAAAAAAGAGACATTTTGCTAAGGTGATTGATTTTTGAAAATACTATTGCCCGAAATACAAGATTAATTTGGAGAACTATGTTGCTGTAGAGAATTAGTAAGAAGACAGGTTATAAAATATCTGAAAGCAAACATCACACCTATAGCATTCAAAGTAGACATAAACTGTCTACTGGAGAGGTCCATAATTATATTTCTTTTATCTGCTGAAAGAAGCAATGTCAGCTTTCTACAATGAACTCAATAGTACCTGGGGGCTTTTTAAACTTAGAATTTCTACAGTCATGCATCCGTGCTGAAATTATAGGTCTCATGTGTTTTATGATTGAAGAGAACTCTGGACATGTATGATTGGATATTGCTAACATCCCGTTGAATTCCCCTGCTAGTGATCTTTCAGTAAAATGTAAACCCCCTTATTAACAGAAAATTAGATGAAAAAATTCTAACTGATAAATAAGTAATAAAAGCATCAGGAAAAATACAACAAATACGATTGAACAGTCTGAATTATTAACTCTGTATTAGCCACTTAAGAGTACAAAGAAAGTAAATTGTAATTTATGTTAAACACACAGGCATTCATCTTGTATAATTTGGGAAACTGTGCTTAGAATAAATATGTTACTTATAAATATTTTATATTCATAAGCAAACATTTTAATATTATATTACAACATAGTTGATTAAGCAATAAAATAAAAACCATGGCATTTGCTGAAGACAGGGAAAGATTTTTCATTACAGTTGATAGTATACCGTTTCCAGTCAATCTAAGAGTTTGGAATAGAAAAATATATTATATTCTTTAACACCAAACCCTGGGAATGAAAAAAAAAAAAAGAATTGACTCTTTCCAACGGAATGACAATTTTTGTGGGAAGGTTTATTTACAGATCCTCCTGGGAGATGTGTTAGGAAAAAGAGAGAAGGCAAAGAATGGGGAAGGATAATTTTGCTTAATAACATTTCAAACAATGAAATGCTCTCAAACCCCTTTTGTTGTCTCTAAAATTTCTGAAAGCTACTCTTGAGTGCTCAAATTGAGGTTTTGGTTTTTCTTAATTCTTAACATAAAGGATCTTTCAACCCTATACCATGGAAAATTGCTACATATAATGTATTACCTTTTGGAAATATATGGATATATCCTTATGGTAGTTTGCTTTCCGCTAATAGCATATCATTATAGCATATTTCTTTAGCTAAAACAATTACAGCTGAATAGTAGTAATATCATTTAGTATAATATTGCATGGAATCATGGTTTCAGAAATGATCTTAGACAACATTTTGTTTAATAATTTTTACAAGTTTTGCTCATTTGTATCTTAAAGTTTGTGAAAAACAATGTCTCTCTTTAGATATTTTAACTTGACAATGATTTTTTTACATTGTAATTTTAAGTATCTTACATTTTTTTTTTTTTTTTTTTTTTTAACAGATTCTTGGTCTGTCTCCAGGCTGGTGTGCAATGACATGATCTCGACTCACTGCAAACTCTGACTCCCAGAGTCAAACAATTCTCCTTCTTCAGCCTCCCAAGTAGGTGGAATTACAGGCGCCCACCACCACGCCTGGCTAGTTTTTGTATTTTTAGTAGAGAGAGGTTTTCATCATGTTGACCAGGCTGGTCTTGAACTCTTAAGCTCAAGTGATCCAACCACCTCAGCCTCCCAAAGTACCGGGATTACAGGCATGAGCCACCACACCTGGCCTATATTTTTTAAATACTGATATTTAAAAATTAAACTGCTACATATAAGAAAATGTGAAATCTGTAGTGATTTGATAGTTAGACTTATTCATTTAAAATACATGAACTAGTGGCTCATGCCTGTAATCCCAGCACTTTGGGAGGACAAGGCTGGCAGATCATTTGACATCAGGAGTTCAAGACCAGCCTGGCCAACATGGGGAAACCTTGTGTCTACTAAAAATACAAAAATTAGCCAGGCAGTGGTTGTGTACACCTGTAATCCCGGCTTCTTGGGAGGCTGAGGTGGGAGAATCCCTTCAGCCTGGGAGGTGGAGGCTGTGGTAAGCCGAGATCGTGCCACTGCACTCCAGTCTGGGTGACAGAGTGAGACCCTGGCTCAAGCAACAAAACAAAATGAAACAAAACAAAACAAATATGTTTGTATGTGTTCTGTTTTATACCAAGAGTTCTCAACCTTTTTCGTGTGTGTGGTTACACTTATAAGTCTGCTCTAGGGACAGATATGCAAGTGCATGGGTGGAATAGAAATCTTTGGAAACCATCATGGTGGATGTGGTATATAGTTTTTCTCCCTTTAAGGTAACCTGCTGCAAGGGCTGGCTTAACATTCACAAGTCAATAAACATGATACACTGCATAAACAGAATTAAAAACAAAATCACATGATCATCTCAACAGATGCAGAAAAAGCATTCAACAAAATCTGGCATCCTTTTATGATTAAAACTCTCAGCTAAATCAGCATACGAGGGAAATACCTCAAGGTAATAAAAACCATCTATGACAAACACACAGCCAACATAACACTAAATGGGGAAAACTTGAAAGCATTTCCTCTGAGAACTGGAACAAGACAAGGATGCCCACTCTCACCACTCCAACATAGTACTGGAAGTCCTAGACAGACCAATCAGACAAGAGAAAGAAACAAAGAGCATCCACATTAGTAAAGAGGAAGTCAAACTGTCACTGTTTGCTGATGATATGATTGCTTACCTAGAAAACCTTAAAGTCTCCTCCAGAAAGCTCCTAGAACTGACAAAAGAATTCAGCAAAGTTTCAGGATGCAAAATTAATGTAAACAAATCAGTAGCTCTTATATACACCAACAGTGACCAAGCAGAGAATCAAATCAAGAACTCAATCCCTTTTACAATAGCTGCAAAAAAATTAAAATACTTGGCAGTATACTTAACTAAGGAGGTGAAAAACCTCTATAAGGAAAACTACAAAACACTGTTGAAAGAAATCATAGACAACGCAAACAAATGGAAACACATCCCATGCTTATGGATGGGCAGAATCGATATTGTGAAAATGACCATACTGCCAAAAACAATCTACAAATTTATTGCAATTACCATCGAAATACCACCATAGTTCTTCACAGAATTAGAAAAAAGCAATTTTAAAATTCACATGAAACCAAAAAAGAACCCATATAGCCAAAGCAAGGCTAAGCAAAAAGAGCAATTCTGGAAGCATCGCACTACCTGATTTCAAACTATACTATAAGGCCATAGTCACCAAAACAGCATGTTACTAGTATAAAAATAAGCACATAGACCAATAGAACAGAATAGAGAATCCAGAAGTAAACATGAATACTTGCAGCCAACTGATCTTCAACAAAGCAAACAAAAACACGAAGAGGGGAAAGGACAGCCTTTTCAACAAATGGTGCTGGGATAATTGGCTAGCCACATATACGACAATGAAACTGGATCCTCATCTCTCACCTTAAGCAAATATCAACTCAAGATGGATTGAGGACTTAAATCTAAGACCTGAGACTAAAAATTCTAGAAGATAACATTGGAAAAAACCCTTCTAGATATTGGCTTAGGCAAGGATTTCATGACCAAGAACCCATAAGCAAATGCAGTAAAAACAAAGATTAATAGCTGGGGCCTAATTAAACTAAAGAGCTTTTTCATGGCAAAATGAAGTCAGCAGAGTAAACAGACAACTCACAGAGTGGGAGAAAATCTTCACCCTCTATGCATCTGACAAAGGACTAATATCCAGAATATACAACGAACTCAAACAAATCCGTAAGGAAAAACAACAACAAAAAAAAATCCCATCCAAAAGCGGGCTAACGACATGAATAGAGAATTCTCAAAAGAAGATATACAAGTGGCCAATAATCATATGAAAAAATGCTCAACATCATTAATGATCAGGGAAATGCAAATTTAAACCACAATGCAATACCACCTTACTCTCGCAAGAATGGCCGTAATCAAAAAATCAAAAATAGTAGATGTTGGTGTGGATGCGGTGAACAGGGAACACTTCTACAATGCTGGTGAAAATGTAAACTAGTACAACTGCTATGGAAAAGAGTGTGGAGATTACTTAAAGAAATAAAAATCCCAGCCGGGTGCAGTGGCTCACGCCTGTTATCCCAACACTTTGGGAGGCCGAGGCAGGTGGACCACCTGAAGTCAGAAGTTTGAGACCAGCCTGGCCAAAATGGTGAAACCACATCTCTACTAAAAATGCAAAAATTAGCCAGGCGTGGTGGCAGGGACCTGTAATCCCAGCTACCTGGGAGGCTGAGACAGGAGAATCGCTTGAACCTGGAATGGCAGAGGTTACAGTGAGCCCAGATCACGCCATTGCACTCCAGCCTGGGTGACAAGAGCAAAACTCTGTCTCAAAAAAAAAAAAAAAAAAAAAAAAGAAAAGAAAAGAAAGAAAGAAAGAAAAGAAGAGAAAGAAAGAAATAAAAGTCCTGAGAAGCAGCTTCCCTGCTCCTTCTGGAATCTCCACCTGGCTCAACCCACCTGCCTCCACCATGTCCGTCAGGTTGACCCAGAAGTCCTACAAGGTGTCCACCTCTATCCCTGGGGCCTTCGGTATGTGCTCCTACGCCAGTGGGCATGGTGCCCACGTTAGCTCCTTGAGCTTCTCCCTAGTAGGCAGCAGCAGATTCCGGGGTGGCCTAGGCAAGGCTATGGTGGGGCCAGCGGTATAACCGGGGCCATGGTCAACCAGAGCCTGCTGAGCCTCCTTAACCTGGAGGTGGACCCAAACATCCAGGCCGTGTGCACCCAGGAGAAGAAGCAGATCAAGACCCTCAACAAGGTTGCCTCCTTCATCGACAAGGTATGATTCCTGGAGCAGCAGAACAAGATTCTGGAGACCAAGTGGAGCCTCCTGCAGCAGCAGAAGGCTTGGAGCAACATGGACAACATGTTGGAGAGCTACATCAATAACCTTCAGTGGCAGCTGGAGACTGTGGGCTAGGAGAAGCTGAAGCTGGAGGCGGAGCTTGGCAACATGCAGGAGCTGGTGGAGAACTTCAAGAACAAGTATGAGGATGAGATCAATAAGTGTACAGAGATGGAGAATATGTTTGTCCTCATCAAGAAGGATGGTTTCTAACATCCAAGTGGAGGGAAAATGATATTACTCCCAACATCGCAGAAGGTGTACACCTTTCCTATGATATTGTTCCTAATATTCAGGGAGTAAAAGGATGATATTACTTTCAATATTACAGAAGTTGTACACCTCATCTGTGATATAGTTCCTAATACCCAGGAAAAGAGAGGATGATATAGATCCCATTATAGCAGGGATATACACTCCCCCTGTGATATTGTCCCTAATGTCCAAAAGGGGAGAGGATGATATCACTCCTAATATCACAGGGCATTTACAACCCCCTGTTATGTTGTTTCTAATACCCAGAACGGGGAGAGAATGACATTACTTCCAATATCTCAGAGTGTGTACACACCCCCTGTACATTGTTCCTAGTATCCAGAGAAAGAGAAGATAATGTTACTCCCAATATCACAAGGGGTGTACACCGCCCACCCCCTGATGTTGTTCTTAATGTCCAGGGGAAGAGACGATATTACTCTCAGTATCACAGAGGGTATACACCACCCGTGTAATATTGTACCTAAGATACAGGAGGGGAGAGGATTATACAACTTTCAATATTGCAGAGAGTGTGCATTCCTCTTGTGAAATTGCTCCTAATATGCGAGGAAGACAGGGTAATATTACTCGAAATATCGTGGGGGGGGGGTACACCTCTTTGTAATACTGTTCCTAATATCCAGGGGGAAGAAAATAATATTACTCCCAATACTGCAAAGGGTGTACAATTTTTCTTTGATATTGTTGCAAATACCCAGGGGTTGAGAGGATGATATTACTCCCTATATGACAGTGGGTGTACACTTCTCCTATGATATTGTTCCTAATATCCAGTAGGGAAGAGGATGATATTACTCCCAATATTACAGAGTGTGTACACCCCATCTGTGATATTGTTCCTAATATCCAGGAAGAGAATATTACCTCCAATATCGTAGGGAGTGTACACCCTCCCTATTCCCAATTTCACAGTGGGTGTCCCCCACTCCACCGCGTGCTATTGTTCCTAATATCCAGGGAGCGAGAGAATGATATTACACCCAATATCACAGGGGGTGTACATTACTTCAGTGATATTGTTCGTAATATCCAAGCGGAGAGAAAATAATGTTACTCCCAATATCGCAGGGAGTGTACACCCCCTAGCCTGTTTGTTTCTAGTAGTCTAATATTGTTTCTAGTATTCTAATATTGTTTCTAATATTCAGGGGGAAAGAGGTTGATATTACTTTCAATATCGCAGGGGTTGTACACCTTTCCTGTAATATAGTTCCTAATATCCAAGAAGAAAGAGCATGATACTACTCCTGTAATAGCAGAAGGTGTACACATCCCCCAGTGATATTGTTCCTAATATTTAGAAAAAGTGAGGATGATATTACTCCCAATATTGCAGGGGGTGTACACCCCTTCTGTGATATTGTTCCTAATATCCAGAGGACAAGTGGATGATATTACTCCCAATATTGCTCAGGGTGCACACGCTTCCTGTGATATTGTCCCTAATATTCAGGGAGGGAGAGGATGATACTACTTTCAATATCGCAGGAAGTATACATCCCCGCTGTGATATTGTTTCTAACATTTAGGGAAGAAGAGGATGATACTACTCCAATATCGCATGGGGTGTACACCCCACTGTAGTATTGTTCATAGTATCCAGAAGGAAAGAGGATAATATTACGCCCAAAATCAAAGGGAGTGTACAACCCTCTGAGAAAGAGAAAATTGTATTATGCTCAATATTGCACAGAATGTACAATCCCCTGGTGATATTATTCCTAATATTCAGCGGCGAAAAAGGATAATATTACCCTCAACATCGCAGGGGGCATAAACCTATTCTGTGTTGATATTAATATCACAGAAGGGGAGAGAATGTTTTCACTCCCAATATCGCACAGGATGTACACCCCTCCTGTGATATTGTTTCTAATATCCAGAGGCAGAGATGATGATATCACTCCCAACATCTCAGAGAGTGTACACATTCCCTGTGATATTGTTGCTAATATCCAGGGAAAGAAAAGATAATATCACTCCCAATATCGCAAAGGGTGTACACCCCTCCTGTGATATATTTTCTAACATCCAGGAAGGGAGAGAATGATATTACTTTCAATATCACAGGTTGTACAACTCCCTGTGATATTGTTCCTAGTATCGAGAGAGGAAGTGGATGATTATTACTCCCAATATCAGAGGGGATGTACACTGTGATATTGCTTCTAATATCCAGGGAAGGAGATCATGACATTACTTTGAATATCTCAGGGTGTGTACACAACCCTGTGATACTGTCTTTAGTATCTGTCTGATATTGTCTTTAATTTGCCTTTATGCAGAGGCCCAAAAGGTAATATTACTTTCAATATCGCAAGGGGTGTACGCCCCCCTGTGATATTGTTCTTAATATGCAAAATAAAACAGGATGATAGTAACAGCACCCCCCTCCCCCACTGGCTGTTCCTTTTTTTCCCCTGGATATTAGAAAGAATATCACAGGTGGGACATACAACCCTTGCGATTTGGGAAGTAATACCCCGAGTCTCCCTTTATGGATATTAGGAACAATATCAGACGGGTGATGTACCCTTTCTGCGATGTTGGGAGTAATATCATCCTCTCTCTTATTGGATATTCAGAACCATATCACAGGGGTAGTGGACACTCCCTGCGATATTGGGAGTTACATCACCCACTCTTCCTTTGGAAATTAGGAACAATATCACAGGGGGGTTGTAAACCTTCTGTGATATTAGGTGTAATATCATTGTCTTCCCCCTTGCATATTACGAACAATATCACAGGGGGGTGTAAACCCCCTACGACATTGGGAGTAATATCAGTCTCTCTCCTCCTGGATATTAGGAAAAATATCACCGTGGGGGTATACACCCCCTGCGATATTGGGAATAATATAATCTCCACTGCCGGATATTAAAATAACATCACAGGAGGGGTTTAAACCCCCTGCAATATTGGGCCTAACATTATTTTCTCTACCCCTGGATATTAGAAACAATATTACAGGAAGGGTGTACACTCCTTGCGATATTTTGTGTAATATCATCGTCTTCCACCTTGGATATTAGGAACAATATCACAGGGGGATGTACACCTCTTGCGATATTGGAGGTAATATCATCTTCTTTTTTTATGGATCTTAGAAACAATACCAGAGGGGTTGTGTACACCCCGTGTCACACGGGTTGTGTACACTTTCTGTGATATTGAAGTACCATTATTCTCTTTCATTTTGGATATTAGTAACAATGTCATAGGGGGGTTTTACACCTTCTGCGACATAGGGAGTAATATCATCCTCTCTCCCTTTAGATATTAGAAACAATATCACAGAAAGGTTTTACAGCCCCTGCGATATTGGGAGTAATATCAATCTTTTTCCTCCTGGATATTATGAACAATATGAGAGGGGGAGTGTACACCTATTGCGATATAAAGAATAATATCACCCTCTTTCTTTCTGCATATTAGGAATAATATCACAAGGGTGGTGCTCACTCCCTGTGACATTGGGAGTAATATCCTCCTCTTTTTTCTGGATAACAGGGAAAATATCACAGAAAAATTGTGCATCCCCTTCGACATTGGAAGTAATATCATCCTCTTCTTTCTGGATTTTAGGAACAATATCACAGAGGGGTTGTACACACTCTATAATATTGGGAGTAATATGATCTCCTCTTTCCTGAATATTAGGAAAAATATCACTTCACAGGGGGTGTTTACACCTTTTGTGATGTTGGGAATAATATCCCCTCTTCCACTGGATATTAGAAACAATCTCACAGGGGATGTGTACACCACCTGCGATATTGGGAATAATATCATTTTCTTCCCCCCTGGATATTAGGAACCCTATCACAGGGCAAGTGTACACCCCCTGCAATATTGGGAGCAATATCATATTCGCTTCTTTGATATTAGAAACAATATCACGGGGAGGCGTGTACACACCCACCCTGCGATATTGGGATTCGTATCATCCTCTCTTTCCCTGGATATTAGGAATAATATCATAGAAGGTTGTACACTTCCTGTGATAATTTGAGGAATATCATTCTTTCCCTTCCTTGATAGTATAAACAATATTGTAGAAGGGGAGTTCCCCTTCTGCAGCATTGGGAGTAACGTCAGCCTCTTAACTTTTGATATTAGAAACAATAACCCAGGCGGAGTGTACACTCCTTGCGATATTGAAAGCAATGTCATCCTCTTTCTCCCAGTATATTAGGAACAATATCACGGGGCGGGAGTGGGGTGGGTGTACACTCACTGAGATATTGGGAGTAATATCACTCTCTCCCCTCCTGGATATTAGGAACAATATCACAGAATGGTTATACACCTCCTGCGATATTGAAAGTAATATCATCCTGTCCCTGCCTTCATACTAGGAACGATATCACGAGGCAAGGGGGTGTAAATTCCCTGTGATATTGGGAGTAATATCATCCTCTCCCACTCCCTGTATAATAGGAACAATATCACAGGTGTGGAGGTGGACACCCCGTGCGATATTGCAAGTAATACCATCCTCTCCCAACCTGGATATTAAAAGCAATATCTCAGGGGTGTGTATTGGGAGTAATATTATTTTTCCCCCTTCTGGATATTAAAAAGAATATCACAAGGGGAGAGTACACCGCCTGCAATGTTGAGAGTAATATCATTTATGCCCACTCTGGATATTAGAAACAATATCACAAGGTGGTGTGCAGCTCCTGCGATATTGGGAGTAATATTCTCCTCTCCCAACTCCCTTGATATTAGGAAGAATATCACAAGGGTGTGTACACGCCCTGCCATATTAAAAGTAATATCATCCTCTCCATCACTGGATATTAGGAACAATATCACAGGGTTCGTGTAAATCCCCTGCGATATTGAAAGTAGTGTCATCCTCTCTCCACCTAGATATTAAAAACAATATTACAAGAAAGTTTTACACCTTCTGTGATATTGGGAGTAATATGTTTTTCTCCCCCACCCCTGATATTAGGAACCATATTTTAAAGGAGGTGTACACCCCTGCGATTTTGGGAGTAATGTCATTCTTTCCCCTCCTGGATATTAGGAACAATGTTATGGGGGCAGGAGGTACACACTTCCTGCGATATCAGGAGTAATATCATTCAATCTACTTCTGGATATTACAAACAATATCACGAGAAGGGGTGTACACCTTCTGTGATATTGGGAGTAATTTCATCCTCTCGCCCCCTGTATATTAGAAACAATATCACAGGGATGTTTACAACCCTGCAATATTGCAAATAATGTTATGATTTCTTCCACTTAATATTAGAAACAACGTCACAGGGGTAGTGTACACTGCCTGCGATATTGGGAGTAATATAATCTTCTCCTCCCCTTGATATTAGGAACAATATCACAGGTAACGACTAAACCCCCTGTGATATTGACAGTAATATCCTTTCACTCACTGTATATTAGGAAGGGGTGTACACCTTCTGCGATATTGGGAGTGATATCATACTTTTCTCTCCTGGATTTTGGGAACAATATCAGGGGGTGGGTGTACATCCCTGAAACATTCGTAGTAATATCATCCTCTCTTTCCCTGGATATTAGGAACAGTAACACCGGGGGAGGGGATAAACATCTCCTGTGATGTTTGAAGTAGTATCATTTTCTCACCCCCGGATATTAGGAACAATATCACAAAAAGGTTGTATGCCTTTTGCGATATTGGGAGTAATATATTCCTCTCTCCTCCTGGATATTATAAACAATATTACAGGAGGAGTGTACACCCCCTGCCATATTGGGGGTAATATCATCTTCTCCCCCTCTGAATATTTAACACAATGTCAAAGCAAGGGTGTACACCCCTGCGACATTGGGAGTAATATTCTTTTTTTCCCCCGTGGAAATTAAGAACAATATCATAGGGGGGTATACACTCCCTGCGATATTGAGAGTAATATAATCTTCTCTTCTCCTTTTAAAGGGCGGGTGTACAACACGTGGGATATTGGGAGTAACATCATTTTCTCCCCTCCGTAAATGTTAGGAACAATATCACAGGGAGGGCGTCCTCTCCCTGCGATATTGGGAGTCATATCATCCTCTCCTCCTCCCCTGTGTATTAGAAGCAATATCACAGAGAGAGTGTACACCCCTGTGATGTTGGGAGTAATATCCTCTCCCCGCTTTAATATTAGGGAACATATCACAGAGAAAGTGTAAAAAACTGCAATACTGAAAGTAATATAATCCTCTTCCCCTCTTCATATTAGAAACAATATCACAGGGCTGGGTGTAAACTCCCTAAGATATTGGAAGTAATATCATTCTCTCCCTCCCTGTATATTAGGAAGAATATCATGAAGGGTGTGATATAGTACGCCCCGTGTGCTATTGCAAGTAATATCATTCTCTCCCAACCTGGATATAAAAACAATATCTCAGGGGGGTGTACAAGCCCGGCAATATTGGAAGTAACATCATCCTTTCTTCTCCTGGATATTAGAAATAATATTAAAGGGGGAGTGTACACCCCCCTGCGATATTGAGATTAATATCATTTTCTTTCCCCCTTGGATATTAGAAACAATATCACAGGGAAGGTGTACAGCCCCTCCGATATTGGCAGTAACATTATCCTCTCCCTCCCTGGATATTTGGAACAATATCACAGGGGAGTGTGCACCCTCTGCGATAATGAAAGTAATATCATCCTCTCCTTCACTGGAAATTAGGAACAATATCACACGGGGTGTGTAAACCCCCAGTGACATTGGTAGCAATTTCATCCTCTCCTCCCCGGATATTAGGAACAAAATTTCAGGGGGTGTACACCCCTTGCGATATTGAGAGTAATATCATCCTCTCCACCTTTGAATATTAAAAACAATATCGCAGGAAAGTTGTACACCTGCTGCGACATTGCAAGTAATATCATCCTCTTCCTCCCTGGATATTAGGAACAATATCACAGGGAGGGTGTACATCTCCTTTTATAGTAGGAGTACTATCATCCTCTCTGCCCCTCAATATTAGAAACAATATCACCAGGAGTGGTGTAGGGTGGTGTACTCCCTCTGCAATATTGGGAGTAATATCATTTTCTCTCAACCTAAATACTAAGAAAAATATCACAGAGGAGCTTCCCTCCCTATGATATTGAGAGTAATCTCATCCTCTCCTTTCCTAAATATTAGGAAAAATATCAAAGTGGGGGTGTACACCCCCTGGGATATTAAAACTAATATTATCCTCTCTCCACCTAAATATTACGAACAATATCACAAAGCGAGTGTATATCCCCTGCAATATTAATAGTAATATCATCCTCCCCTTCCTGCATATTAGAAAAAATATCACTGGGAAGGTATACAACCCCTGCGATATTGAAAGTAATATAATCCTCTTTCTCCCTTCATATTAAAAAAAAAAATCACAGGAGGAGGTGTAAACTCCCTGCGATATTGGGAGTAATATCATCTTCCCCCCTTTATATTAGAAAAAGTATCACAGGAGGTGTTACACCCTGTGCGATATTGCAAGTAATATCATCCTTTCCCATCCTAAATATTGAGAGTAATATTATTTACACCCATTCTGGATATTAGAAATAATATCATATGGGCAGCGTACAGTCCCTGCGATATTGGGAGGAATATTCTCATCTCCCCCACTGGATATTAGGAAGAAATCACAGAGAGATGTACAGCCCCAGCGATATTGAAAGTAATATCATCCTCTCCTTCACTGGATATTAAGAGCAATATCACAGGATGTATCTAAATCCCCTGCGATATTAAAAATAATAATATCCTCACCTTCCTGGGATATTAAAAACAATATTACAGGAAAGTTGTACACCTTCTGTGATATTGGGAGTAATATCATTTTCCCTCTTCCTGGATATTAAGAACATTATCAAAAGTGGTTTGTACACCTTCTGCTATATTGGGAGTAATGTCATCCTTTCCCCTCCTGGATATTAAGGAAAATATTACAAGGGCTTTTCACACCCACTGTGATATTGGGAGTAATACCATTCTCTCCCCCCTGAATATTATGAAAAATATCACAGGGTGGATGTACACCCCCTGCGATATCGACAGTAATATCACTCTATCCACTCATGGATACTAGAAACAATATCACAAATAGGGGATGTACAGTCCCTGTGATATTGGGAATAATATCATCCTTTTGTCTCCTAGATACTAGGAACAATATCACAGGGGGTTTACACAGATGCAATGCTGGAAGTGATATCATCCTTTCTTCCACTGGATAGTAGAAACAATCTCACAGGAGGGGTGTACACCCCCTGATATATTGAGAGTAACATAATCTTCTCCCCCCCTTGATATTAGGAACAATATCACAGGTGGCTTGTAACACCCCTGTGATACTGACAGAAATGTCATCCTCTCCCGCACTGGATATAAGAAACAATATCACGAGAGGGGTGCACACCGCCTGTGATTTTGAGAGTAATATCATCCTCTTCCCTCCTGGATATTAGAAAATATATCATATGGCGGGTGTACACCCCCCTGCAATATTGGGAGTAATATAATCCTCTCTTCCTCTAGATATTAAAAACAATATCACAGGGTGGTTTACACCCCCTATGATATTTGTAGTAGTGTTATTTTGTCCCCTCTTGGATATTAGGAACAATATCACAAGAAGGTTGTACACCCTCTGCGATATTGGGAGTAATATCATCCTCTCTCCCCGTGGAAATTAAGAACAACATTACAGGGAGGGTGTACATCCCCTGACACATTGGGAGTAATATCATCTTCTTTAGTCTTGGGTATTTAATGCAATATCACAGGTGTGGTGCACACCCCTGTGAAATTGGGAGTAATATTATCCTTTCCTCCCTTGATATTAGAAACAATATCACAAGGGGGTGTATACCCCTTGAGATATTGGGAGTAATATCATCCTCTCTCCCTTTGGATATTAAGAGCAATATCACAGAAGGTGTGTAGACTTTCTGCGATATTAGGAGTAATGTCATCCTCTCCCCACTTGGATATTAAAAACAAATCACAGGGTGGGTGTACACTCTCTGCGATACTGAAAGCAGTATCATCCTCTACACCCCTGGATATTATGAAAAATATTACAGGGCGGGTGTACACTCCCTGCGATATGGGGTATAATATCATCCTCTCACCCTCTGAATATTAAAAACAACATCAATAAAAGTGTGTACATCCCTGCGATGTTAGGAGTGATAACCTCTTCTTTTCTGGATATTAGAAACATTATCACAGTGGGAGTGAACAAAGCCTGCGACATTGGAAGTAACACCATCCTCTTTCCCCCCGAATATTAGAAACAATATCACAGGGGGAGTGTACCCACACTGCGATATTGAAAGTGATATCATTTATTCTCCTTCTGGATATTAGGAACAATATCACAGGGCGGGTGTATACCCCCTGCGATATTATGAGTGACATCATCCTCTCTGTTCCTGGATATTAAGAACAATATCACACGGGAGGTGAACACCTCCTGCTATATGGGAGTAATATCATCCTTTCCCTCCCTGGATATTAGAAGCTGTATCACAGGGGCACGTACAACCCCTGTGATATTGAAAGTAATATCACCTTTGTTCCTCTTGGATATTAGGAAAAATATCATGGGGGAGTGTAAACCCCCTGAGATATTGGGAGTAATATTACTTTTTCCCCATCTAGATATTAAAAACAGTATCATGGGGTAGGGGTGTGCATCATCTATGATAATGAGAGTAATATCCTCTCCACCACTAGATATTAGGAAAAATATCACTGGGAAAAATGTACACCCCCTGCAATATTGGGAACAATATCATTTTCTCCCAATCTAAATATTAGGAGCAATATCAAAGGGAGAGTGAACACTCCCTGTGATATTGAGAGTGATATCATCCTCTCCTTTCCTGGATATTAGGAAAAATTTCAAGGAAGGGGTGTACAACCCCTGGGATATAGGGAGTAATATCATCTTCTCCCCCCCAAATATTAGGAACAATATCACAGGGAGGGTGTACACTCCCCTTGTATTAGGAATAATATCAGAGAGGGGATGTACACATCCTGTGATACTGGGAGTAATAGCATCCTCTTCTTCTGTGGATATTAGGAAAAATATCACAGGGGTGTGTACACCTTCTGTGATATTGAAAGTAATATTATCCTCTTGCTCCCTTCATATTAAAAACAATATCACAGGGAGGGTTTATAAACTCCCTGCGATATTGGGAATAATATCATCCTCACCCTCTGTATATTGAGAATAATATTACAGGGGGTGTGTATACCTCATGTGATATTGCAGGTAATATCATTGTCTTTCAACCTGGATATTAAAAACAATATCACAGGGGAGTGTACATGCCATGTTATAATGAGAGTAGTATCATCCTTTCTTCTCCTGGATATTAGGAACAGTATCACAGGGGAAGTGTACACACCCTGTGATATTGAGAGTAATATCATTTCCTCCACTCCTGTATATTGGAAACAATATCACAGGGTGGTGTACAGCCTTTGCATGGTTGGGATTAACATTATCCTCTCCCCTCCTGGATATTAGGGAAAATACCACAGAGGAGTGTGCATTCACTTCGATATTGAAAGTAATATCATCCTCTTTTTTACTGGAAATTAGGAACAATATCATAGAAGGTGTGCAAACCCTCTGTGATATTGGAAGTAATATCATCCTCTCCAGGTCTGGATATTAAGAACAATATTACAGAGGAGGGTGTACATCCCCTGTGATATTGGGAGTCATTTTATCCTCTTTGCCTCTGGATATTAAGAACAATATCACAAGAAATTTGTACACCTGCTGCTATATTGGAAGTAATATCATTTTCTCCCCCCTGAATATTTAGAAAAATATCACAGTGGGGGTGTACACCCCCTGCAATATTGGGAATATCCTGTCCCCTCCTGGATATTAGGAACAATATCACAGGGGCAGGGTCTGCACTTCCTGTGATGTTGGGAGTAATATCGTCCTCTTCCCCCTGAATGTTAGGAATAATATCACAGGGTGGATGTACACCCTTTGTGATACCAAGAGTAATATTATCCTCTCTCTCCCTAAATATTAGAAACAATATCACAAAGAGGTTGTACAACCCCTGCAACATTGTGAGTAATATCATCCTATTTCCACCTGGATATTAAGAACTATATCACAGGAGGATTTACAACTTCTGTGATATTGGGAGGAATGACATCCTCTCTTCCACTGGATATTAGAAACAATCTCACAAGGGTGGTGTTTACACCCCCTGCAATATTGAAAGTAATATTGTCCTCTCCGCCTTTTGATATTAGGAAAAATATCACATGAGGCATGTAAACCCTCTGTGATATGTATGGTAACTTCATCTTGTCCTCCCCTGAATATTAGGAGCAATATCACAAGAGGGGTGTACACCACCTGCTATATTGCGAGTAATATCATTCTCTTACTCCCTTCTTATTGTGAACAATATCACAAAGTGGGTGTACAGGCCCTGCAATATTGGGAGTAATATAATTGGGAGTGTTCACTTCTGTGATATTAGGAGCAATATCAGCCTCTTAACCCTTGGATATTAGGAAAAATATCACTGAAGGAATGTACACACCCTACGATATTGGGAGTAATATCATCTTCTCCCTCCCTGGATATTAGGAACAATATCACAGAAGGAGTGTACACCCTTTGTGATATTGAAAGTAATATCATTTTTTCTCCCTTCATATTAGGAACAATAACACAGAAGGGGGGAACACAGGCTAGGTAAACATGAATTCATTGACTTGGGGACACTTTCTCAGGACATTGGGTTTAATACCCTAGCAAGAACCCCAGGGGAGGGGGGAAACTCACTGCTGGGAAGCTCTTAGAAACCTTGAGAAAAGGATCATGGCTCATTCTGAGCAAAGTGAAAATGACTTAGTTGTCCTTGCAGATGGTAAGAAAGGAATAAAGGGGCAAGGAAAGTGAGAATACAGCAACTGATACATTGTATGAGACCAGAAGACCCACTAGAGGTTTATGTTCCATTGTGGGACCCAGAGAACATAACATTAACCATGGCATTAGGAATGTGCTGGTGAGAGGAGCACCAGAATCTCTGAGAAGTTAACTGGTGTCTCCTTTGCACCCCAGGACTGACAGTGAATTGAAACAGTCACAGAGTCAGACTTGTTCATAGCCAGGTAGATGGCGTAATAAGTTCTGATCTGAGAAGAGTATGATTGTCAGTGGCTTAGGCTACTCTAAAGTGAAGGTTTGGAGAACACCACCAGATAATCCACCTACTGAGGTGACAGCTGAAAATGACGGTGGGCGATTTAGAATGGAAAGTGGAGAGAGTATGATGAGTAGCAGCATGGCTTATAGACCTCTGCAGTGATGGAGGATGCAGTTCAGGCCACTGTTCTCCCTTTTCTGCTTCTCTTTTGAAAGGTAGCATATGGGAACCATGGAGGAGTTGCTCCTTCATGGAGCAACAGTGTGAAGTGGATCTGTGCAGCATAAGGGATTGGTTATAGAGTCCATGAAGTTGTGCCCCACAGATCTTCCTTAAAGATAACCTCAGGCAAAGAGGCACAATTAATGGTAGCCCCTAGCTTCTACGACATTGGGTCTGCCAAAGGCTGTTCCTAGCCAAAGACTGAGCATGGTGGAGGCCCTAGAGCAGGACATTTCTCCCCATGCAGGACTCCTCTATCTGACAGCTTTTCTTGGGGAGTGCCTTGCACAAACTTTCTTGGAGCTGCACTCTAGTCTGAAGTTCTTCCTACCTAATCTTTGATTCTTCTTTTACAGTTGTGAGACTTGCATTGTTGTTTGAAAGCTTCACAATCTCATTCTTGCTTCCTTCACCTATTATCTCCGATAGAAACTTTGCTAAATTAATTTCTTGCACACCTATCCCATCTTGGTGTCTGTTTCTGAAGTGGCCTACTGACACAGTGGGACCCTGTAAACTTAGACTTAGTCAAAAGCAGAAAAGTTCATATCCTGGAAAAAGGAATCAAGAAGAGAGAGAATGTATTCAAATTAACAAATACTAAAATGCATATTTTTTATTTTAAATATTAGTCATTTCAATGCTCTTCAACAAATTGGAAAACCAATATTTCTTCAACTTAAAAATGATTCACAACAGGAAAAAGTAGTGGTTTTACATAATTTCTAAATATTCTCCATTGTTCACTGCAAAAAACACATGCTTCCTGGACTGGCATCAAAAAAGAAATTAAAAACTCATTAAGGTTAACTAGGTCAGATGGTTAAAAAGTGACAATGCTAATAATTCTCTTTATTTTGGTAAGAAATTTAAATGGAAAAATGTAGGTATTCACAGTTGGGAATTTTGTGTTTTACTGAAACAAGGGAGGCCAAGTGCTACCCTTCTTAATAAAGAATTAATTTATTTTTACTGAAACGCACACTGTATATTTTTTGTTCCCTTGATACAACTCACATAGTTACTTAACATAAACATGAGAGGGTATCTTACTGTGCTTTTTTGAAGTCTGCACAACATAATCTCCTATTTGTTTCTCTGCAGCATACTGAAAAGTAGGAGGTATTCATGCTTGTTTCTGTGGGAACCTGCGATGAGGGCAGATCTACCCTTTCACCTCTTTCTACATCCTCTCTCACCTAGAGCATCTAATGGCTTCCTCCTCCCTAGTGCAACACCCTTCCTGAGTACCGCCATTGCAGAGAGTGCATGTTAAAAGATACATGATTTCATACACCTCTAATTCTCATTTTCTCAGTGACCATCACTTCAGTGTTGATCAAGTCTAAAACTTTAATTCATCTACTGCGAGTTATTAAAATCACCATACCTTAATCCAAATGGTCAGAAACCTGAAGGAAAAACTTCAAAGTATCCTCTGCTATCTGGTGGAATATATGATAATGGAAGCTTCTTGTTCCTCTGGAACAAGTTCCTTCAGGCTGGTGTCACGTTGGATATGTCTACAGCATCTACCACCTAGAGTATAACACATATAGAGTGCATATGGATTATTTTTCTTTTCATAATTTTCTATGTTTAGTGATATTTCTACTTCACTTTTTCTGAGTAGACAGAGCTTAAAATAATTTTAGGGTTGACTTAGATGAAGGAAAAAGAGTCAAATTTTGCACAAGTAACTTGCAAAGGCAAAAGGAATAAGAGAGTATATGGAAGAGTTGAGGAAAAGCAAATAATTTAGTTAACCAAAGAGAAAGAGTGAAGAAGGATTGTACATTACATTGATAAAAGTATACAGATGCATATCCCAAGGTGCTAGAAATGCATTTTTATTTTAGGGACGTATTTCTGGAAACTATGAACTAGATAGAGAAAAGGCTAGTGTGAGTATTATATTTTTCTAGACAATAAATGATGAGAATTTGAACTCGATGCTTCTATTTTGGATAGATAATGTGATGGTTAATTTTGTATGTTATGGCATACCTAGATATTTAGTTAAACTTTCTTTCTGGGTGTGTTTGTGCATATGTTTCAGGATGAGATTAATATTCAAATTGGTAAAGTAAAGCACATTGCCCTTCCCAATTTGGGTCAGCCTCATCCACTCAGTTGAAGCCTGAATAGAATAAAACAGTGAATAGGAAATAATTTTTTCTCTGGGTCTAACTATCTTTAAGCTAGGACATCAGTTTTCTCCTATTTTTGGACTTGGACTTAGAGCAGACTTATGCCATCAGTTTTCTTGCTTTTCAGTCATTCTTTATTTTTTGCGCTTACCTTTTTAACTTACTAGAATTCTTAATTTTTTTGTGGGTACACAGAAGGTATATATATTTATGGGATTACAGGAATGTTTGGATACAGGCACGCAATGCATAATAATCACATCATGGAGAATGGGGTATCCATTCCCTCAAGCATTTATCTTTTGTGTTACAAACAATCTAGTTGTACCCTTTTCGTTTTAAAAAAATGTACAACTAAGTTATTATTGATTATAGTCATTCTGTTGTGCTATCAAATAGGCTTTTCAGTAATTCTATTTTGGACTGGAACTATACTATTGCCTTTTTCAGGTTAGGCTTCTCAGCCTCCATGATTGCATAAGCCAATTCTTTATGATAAATCTCTCTCTCTGCCTGTCTCTCCCCGCATCCTATTGACTCTGTTTCTCTGGAGAATCATGATTAATACATATTTTGGTACTGAGAAGTGGGATGCTACTGTAAAAAAATACTTAAAAATATTGTAGTGGCTTTGGAACTGGGTAATGGGCAGAGGCTGAAAGAGTTTTAAGGTGCATGCTAGAAAAGCTGAGATTGCTATGAAGGGATTGTTAAGGGATTGTGAAGAGATTCTGATGAGGGCTTAGAAAGAAAAGAGAACATCTGTAGATACAGCATCTATTCTTAGATTTTATATATATATATATATATATATATATATTTTTATACTTATTAACAGGATGTTGGTAGAAATGCTGTCAAAGAGTACTCTGGTGAGGTCTTTGATGTAAGGGAGGAGCACATTATTGTTATAACGTGGCAAATAATTTGGCTGAACTGTGTTCTAATGTTTTGTGGAAGGTAGAATTTGTGAATGGTGAAACTGGATATTTAGCTGAAATTTATAAGCAAAGTATTGAATAAATGGCTTAGTTCTTCCTGAGTTCCTATAACAAAATATGAGAAGGGAGAAAGAAATTGGAGAAGGAATTATTAAACACAAAGAAACTGGAACTTTAAGACTTGGAAAATTATCAGCCTATCCATGTAACAAACAACAATTTGATAATAACATTGGTATGAGCGTGAATTGTGGACTTAATCAGCCACCCAGAAACACTACCATGCTGAACAGGAGAAAACAGAGATGGACCCAGATGAAGGAAGGATGTTGATTCTTTTAGACTCTACAGGACCAGACCACAGAGCTATTTGGCTGTGAACACTCACTATTCTTCAAACAGAAAAGAAAGACTCCAAAGGCAATTCAAATCATTGGAGTAGGTTCCTCAGTTTCAAAGTACTGAGTGGAGGGTAAGGGACCACCTGGGTTTCAACAGGCCAGAAAGCAGTTACCTGGAGCCTTGCAGAGCCACAGAGGTGGGACAAAAGCCCCAGAACCAAAGACAATTATTCTGAGTCTTAAGATCTGATGGTATTTACCTTGCTAGGTTTGGTGCTTGCTTGGCACGCATCAGCCCTTTCTTCCTTCTTATTTCTTTCTTTCTTTCTTTTTTTTTTTTTTTTAAGGAATAAGAATGTCTAGTTTATTCCTGTCCTACCACTGTATTTTTGAAGGATATAATTTGTCTTGCATCACAGGTTCACAGCTGTAGAGGATTTTAGCCTCAGGATAAATTGTACCTCATGTCTTATATCTGACTTTATATGCAACTTTGGACTTTAGACTTTAGAGTTGATGCTGAAGCAAGTTAAGATGTTTGGGGCTTTTGAGATGGAATGGATGTATTTTGTATGTAAGAAGATTATGCATTTTAGAAACCAGGGTTATAATGTTATACAATGAACATTTGTGTCCTTCCAAAATCATATGTTGAAGTCCTAACTACCAAATATTTAGTATTTATAGTGTTTGGAAGAAGGGCCTTTGGGGGATTATTAAACTTAGATGAAGTCATGTGAGAGGGGCCCCCACGATGGACTTAGTATCCTTGTAAGGAGAGAAAAGAGACCAGAATTCGCTGCCTGTCCCCCTTCACTATGTGAGGACACAATGAGAAGGTGACCATCTGCAAGACAGGAAGAGAGTCCTCAACAGAAACTATATTGATTGTCACTTTGACCTTGGACTTTTTAGCCTCAGGAACTGTGAGAAATATCTGTTGTTTAAGCCATCCAATCTATGTTATTTTGTTATAGTAGTCAGAGCAGATTAAGATAGGTAATGAGAGTGGGGATTATTCAGAAGTTTCTAAAAAATTTCAAGGTGGGTGTAATTTTCCAGGAGAGGAATTGTTAGAAGAATGAAAATTGTGAGAAGAAAAGAGGGAAAGTTTTGAAGAGCAATAATGATTAGTCCTTTGGGACATATTGGTGTGGGGGACATTTGCAGAGCTGAAGTTCCTAAGTAAAGATGTTTGACATGACATTGGGTCTATAAATACAGAACAGAGGAAAGCGATTAGAAGTGAGATGTAAACTTCAGAAATTTAATTTATAATGGGAGCATCATAAATATGTTATAGGTAAATAATATTATGAAAGGACCATGTTTTAAACTACAAAATACCATTTATGCATATTTTAATAATTCAAAATATTTTTATAGTTTATCTTAGAAGCAGTGCAGTGAAGGAGACCATTATAATTTGTCTAGTTTATCATCATCTTGCCTTGTGGGAACAGGACTTATTCCAATCAGATAGAAAGTCCTATTCACTTATGACACACTAGGGAAATCCTAGGAAACAATGAGGTTAATGATTCCCTCACCCACTTCTTCTTTTTTCCAAATTTGGACTGGCTTAAGGCTCTCAGTGATAAGAGTGCTTAAAATGCAGAGGTTACAGAAAGAATATTTCCTTTTAAAATTTCTTTTGCCATCTCAATAATCAGCAAAACTTTCCTGTATGGGAAAAATAAATATTCTGCTAAATTTAGATTTTCTCATGCTTACCTTTGGGTATATCATCTCATTGCAGCATTTCTCTTTCTTTATAGCTGTGGAGAGCAATTATCTTAGGTAATGTCAGTAGGAAGAGAATCCTCGGAATTCTACAGTGGCTGACCAAAAAAAAGCTCTCAAAAATGTGTTCAATAATTAGCAAAATGTTCTCATGTCATAGCAGTTAGACCATGGGTCATTGACTAACCATAAAGAAGAACTAGCTTTATCATTTCAGCATTCCAGTTGGTGCTAATTTAGGTTGTACAGATTGCTTAATCAAACATCTCTTTCTTACTCATGAGACTGTAAGGTAACTAAATTTAGGTTCTGGGAAGGAAGTAATTTATAGACCATGTTGTCATATCCTTTCAGATGAGGAAACTGAGGGCAAGTTGTGATGAACTGATAAAAAAAGTTAGATATTCGAAAGCTATTCACTCTGCCAGCCTGTATAACATCTCGTATAACATCTTGTGTTTTCGCAACATATAACTTTCAGAAGTATGCAAAAGTAAATCAACACAGTCCTGTTGGGGTCAGTCTTTAGAGGAAGTAACAGGCTATTGTGATACACACATGATGGTATCAGTTTACATTTTCCCCAAAACAGAGCCTGAGAGTGAGGACTTGGGTGTAGGTGGCTTATTGTGGAGGTGGTCCAAGGACGCAAGAGTGAGGGCTGGGGAAAATGAGATAGGGCAGAAGGAAAAAAACAATTTTTATGGTATATTTCCAGGGCTACTTTTCTGAGGAATGTGGGTTTGATTCCACTGAGATATCCTGAGAAATGGGCAGGAGGCTTACCAGAACTACTCATCCAGAAAAATTGGTAGACATTTATCTACCATCCCTTACACCCACTGGTTGAAGGTTGCCCCTATGGCATTAACTATCCTGTTTGTGTGGTGAAATTTGGCAGGGCACTAAGACAGATCTGAGTTCAAATCCTGGATTCTTAATTTACCAGCTGTGTTTATTATTATTACTTAGCATTTTGAAGACACGTATTTCTTCCATTTTGATGTTACGTAACTGGATTTTTGTAAAAAACATGTTACAAAGTGGCCTTACATAATGGTTCATATTTTTCCTTAGTAAAATTTAGAAAGTCACAAATTTATTTTGAACATTTTTTTGTTTTTTCAAGCACTTAAAGATCAATGGCAGAGACAGTGTGTCTAATTCAATTTGGACTTGCTATAATAAAATATCATAGACTGGGTGACTCATAAACAGTAAACGTTTATTTCTCATAGTTACAGACAGTGGAACGGTGAAGATGAAGGCATTAGAAGATTAGTTGACTGGGGAATGTCTGCTTCCTCATTGACACCTGCCTTCCATTGTAACCTTGCATGGCAGGAGGGGCAAGGGACTTCTCTAGGGTTTCTTTCATAAAGGCTGGCACTAACCTTACCCATGAGGGCTCCGCCATCATAACCTAATCACCTGCCAAAAGTTCTACCTCCATAACCATCATATTGGGGATTAGGATATCATCATAGGAATTTCAGGGGGACACCAGTATTCAGTACATTCCACAGTGTAACCTCATTATAACACTGCCTCGTGGATAGACTGCATGAGCACAATAAGATGCCATAGCGAGATTTCTAAATATATCAAGAAAAAATAAAGCATCAGCGACACTGAAATTACTTTTCAGGGTTTGGCATATGTATTCCTGTGTTAAGAAAATGGGAAAGAAGCCAGCTTTAATAGAATGACAGTGGCTCATATTTCATAAATATTAAGAATTACAGGATGTAGATGATGGGAAATTGAGAGGACTAGCAATTACCATGAGACAGGAGTGCCACTTTTGAAATTTATTCTTATTATATGAGTGCCTGTGCCCTGAAAAAATTACATATATCTTTTGAATCCCCAAGAAGCCTTCATGATGTATTCCCATTTCATATTTGCATGATATCAGAGAACTCCAGTTGTTAGTAAGGGAGGGAAGCCTTAAGAATAATGAATTAAATAACTAAAATAGCAATGGATTTGCACTTATGTCTGTGTGGAAAAAACTGTTAGAGATTAGATACACCCTTGGTAGGTGCCAGAGTTTGTTGCTAAATTTTTCAGAATTTCTTGATGATATAATGATGACACTATTCATTTCTTTATATATATTTCTGAGTGTGCTAGGCTATTTGGAATTTTTTTAGGTGAAGATTTAATATGGCTTTGAAAGTTTGGAATTGTCACATTCTCCACTGTAATAAAACTCCTTATTCAGTTTTGAACACTGTGTGGTTGACATTTTGTATTAGCTCTTTCTCACACTACTAATGAAGACATATCCAAGACTGGGTAATTTATAAAGAAAAGAGGTTTAATTGATTCACAGTTCTGTATGCCTGAGTAGGCCTCAGGAAACTTACAGTCATGGCAGAAGGGGAAGCAAACATGTCCTTCTTCACATGATGGCAGCAAGGAGAAGTGCAGAGTAAAGGGGCAGGGCAAGGCCCCTTATAAAACCATCAGATCTTTTGAGAACTCACTATCATGACAATAGCATGAAGGTAACTGTCCTTATGATGAAACACCTTCACTGGGTCCCTCCCATGACACATGGGGGTTATGGAAACTATAATTCAAGATGAGATTTGGGTGGGGACACAGCCACACCATATCACATTTCTTCCATGAAACATGAGTGATTACAAAATTCATAACTCGCAGTAAGAAAGACGACAACATTGTGAAACTGTGTGACTGTTTTTTCTTTATCCAGCTGTTATAAGACAATATCAATATCTTAGCAATCATTGCAAAGTTTCTACCTCTTAGTTGGGAGTAATATACATGTCAGTTTTAAAGTATAGTTTAGTCTAGAGACAAAACATTGGCCCATGTAACTTCTCAAAGTCTCAATTCCTTCTGTATTTCAGGATATAAAGGGGAAAAGATATGATAATTATTTACAGGATAACTGTAAGAAAAGAACGATAAGAGTCAGTCACAAATAATACTATGGCTTAGGCTTTACCAGCAGGTGTCTACAAAAAAAACAGTAAAATTTCCTACCCAAATTAGGGTTCTATGGACTGAAACTCCATCTCTCTAGGAGGCTGAATGTTAGTCTCTCAATGTATTTCTTGCTATTTTCAAAAGTACTCAAATGAGACTGCAGATATTCTTACAATTCATCCAGTCAGCTACAGTTTTTAAGGGTATTACTTTTCTCATCCTTTTCTGGTTCTCATTTGTCTACCTACACTGTCTGAGAAGCTAATTGGTCACTGCCTGTATTGGGACCTCCAATGGCAATATTAAGTAACCTGACCCTGAATGATATCTTTCAAGACTTCTAGTCTTGGAAGACTTCAGTCATTACTACTGAAGAATTAGGGGAATAGACTTCTCCCCAGTTATTTGCCACACTTTATTTTCTTGCTTTAAAAGCACCTATGTCTGTGCCCATAATCTTACCAATTGCATCAGTTAGTATAGCAGCTGCCCATCATCTGTTATTTAATCACAAGAGTTTACCTAGTTCATGGACCAGCTGAAGAATAGGCTCTGTAAAATCCTATGTAACCTCTTCCCTCTTCTTTTACTTTAGGGAGGTGAAGAGTTGAGGAACATTGAACGAGAGGTGAGGTATGTTTCTTCTAATGACATTCACATCCCAATTAAGCCAGCAGAGGCTACCTTATTGTACTTCCATTGTTATTTAAACTGTGAAACACCACCACCACTACCATTACCACAACATACACACAAACACATGCACACAAACTTTATTGATAAGGAAATGGATTGAGTAACTAATGTGTTTGAGATCATGCAACTAAACCAAAACTGAAATCCAAGTAAGTCTGTCTCAGACCATAAAAACAAATAAATATTATTTGACTGAATCTTAAGTATAAAAACTTTGAGATATTGAGAAGTTTGCTGCTTTCTCTTACCATTCTGCCATTGTGGAATGTAAGCAAAAAAAAAAAAAAAAAGGAAGCTGATATATTTAAATTATAATATTAAAAATATTTTAGAAAAATATTCTACTTATTCCATTAGTCATATCTCCACATTATGTTGTCAGTTTAGATAGTGTTGATAATTATATTCAAAGATGGCATTAGGTGGAACTATATTTTAAATTTTTTCCAGTAGTGTTGATAGATTCATTTTCAGTCATTTATATACTTTCATTTAATTAACTTTTTAAAACAAAGACTTAAATACAATGAAAATTGTGATTGAGAATTAGTTTTGCATTTCATGGATGTTGTAAAAAATTATATTAACTGTTCTATGTGGAAATTAAAAATATACTTTGAGATGGAAAATGATTCAATGAAGAGCACATCATGAAGTACAGTAGTATGTAACTTTAAACAAATAGAGAATAAAAGAATCACAATCTCCACCCTCTTCTGTAGAAACGTATGTAAATATGTTTATAATCTAGAAATATAAGACAAAAATGAAACAAAGTCTTTCTTGTGGCCAGTCACGGTGACTCATGCCTGTAATCCTCACAATTCGGGAGGCTGAGGTGGGCAGATCATTTGAGGCGAAGTTTGCAATGAGGCAAGATCAAGCCCCTGCACTGCAGTCTGGGCAATAGAGCAAGACTCTGTAACAAACAAACAAACAAACAAACAAATAAACCAACACAGCCTTCTTGTGAGTTCATTGTTTTGTTTTGTGAACCAATCAACTACAAAACTGGAAGATATTTATTACCAAAATATGAGTTAAAATTGGCATTGTTCCCTTTTTTTCCAGAGAGGATGCTGCCAGTTGAGAGACACTGACAAGTGTCTTGAAGTTTAGATTATGAAATTAAATTCAATCCAGGATGACAGCCTGAAAATTCCCAAGTTATTTTACTTAACTCGTTTTGTTGAAAATTACCTTATTTCAAAATATGTATGTATCAAGCTATTTTTAGAAATATCAAATTCTACCCCCCTCATTCAATTATAAAGTGATTCAAGTTCAAGGGGCTCAAGAGAATGTTAATAACATATTCAGTAAGGAAAAGCAGAAGGCAGATTTAGGATACAACTCCTGTGGTATTGGATGCTGTATGGTATATGTTTTGTCTAATGGATCTTTGTAGGACAAATTTAAGTATATCAGCTTCATTGTAAATATAATATCAAAATTTTCTGATTTGAATTGTTTTTGACAAGCTAATTTATAATATCTTCTAAAGTGGAATTTAAAGTAAAAGTGTGAATTACATAAAGTATAAATAAGCAAAGCAAAAGCAGTATCATAAAAAAGCAGTCCCATCTGATTTAATCTAAGATGATGGTGATTTTATAAGGCAGGCATGTTGAATTTTCTAACAGGAATAAATATGTATGAACAATACTTCTTCCAAGTAGTGAGTTCTTGGTTCCCTTAGGTGATTAATTTCTATTCAGTAAAATAGATGTCTTCAGTGTTCTGAGTAATCAGTTTATCTCTAGAGAGAACACAGAGCATTCTGGAGCATTATTTTTCAGTAACATAGAGTTATTAATAATCCAGAGAATAATGGAAATTTTATTCAAAGGAATTCTGGGAACTTCTATCAATATGATAGCTTTCCTGGTTGCATTCTCTGATCAAAATCACTTACTTTTATTAGATAGTTAAGATAAAAAAATTCATAATTCAAATAACATACGCAGAAAGAATTCTATCTCATTTCAAGTATATCTAAAGTGATACTGAAACAAATTTCAACATGAAGCTTCCTTTTTACTTGAATAGCTGGATTGCTGGTGGACAAATTCTTAAACTTGTTTTGTCTTTAAAAAAATACTAAAATAGTAGTATATAAAAGTGTCATCTTCCAGATAATTATTCTTTGAAAATATAAAAATATAAATATAAACACATAATATTTTACATGACCTTGCATTTCATATGGCAAATTGATGAAACAAGCAAACATGCCAAAATAAATGAACACTTCAATATAATTTTCAAATTTGCACAAGTATTTGAAAATTAGTGGACATAGAGGCTAAAATTGTCACCTTAAAAGACCATGGGCCTTTTGAAAAAAACATGAAGTAGCAGGTTGTAGCCAGTTGTCCTTGCCATGGGTGGCTTCTCCTCCTCCTCCTCCTCTTCCACCTCCTTCTCCTCCTCCTTTTTCTTCTTCTTCTTCTTCCTTTGGAAAGGCATCTTTAAACTACCTCCCTCAAATTTCTTAATGAAATTTAGCTCTTATTACTCTGAAATGCTAAAAATAGATAAAATGTTTAACTGAATTTTCCTATTAACTATTATAAGATATAATTTTAAGTTTTAAAGAAATTAAGACATAATAAAATATCCTAATTAGTTAAATATCCTAATTAACATTATAGGCCAGGTGTGGTGGCTCATATCTGTAATTCCAGCACTTTGGGATGCCGAGGTGGGTGGATCACCTGAGGTCGGGAGTTCGAAACCATCCTGTCTGACATGGTGAAACCCTCTCTCTACTAAAAATGCAAAATCAGCCGGGCGTGGTGGCACATGCCTGTTATCCCAGCTACTTGGGAGGCTGAGGCAGGAGAATCGCTTGAACCCGGGAGGCAAAGGTTGCAGTGAGCAGAGATCGCACAATTGCGCTCCAGCCCGGGCAACAAGAGTGAAACTCCGTCTCAAAGAAAAAAAACAAAACAAAAAAAAAAAAGGAAAAAAAACCAAAAAAAACATTATAATCATATTATACAGGATTTAACTTATGTTTTATATCCTCTAGGCATTTAGGATCAAGCAAACCTTTAAGGTTGTTAAAATGAATATCAGCTATGTGCGTTTCACACTTTAGAAAAAGCTCTCACTTTCTGTACTTGCAGTGGTTTGGATATTTGATGTGTGTGATTTTAATATGTAAACACATTTTTCAGTGACATTTGAACGTTTTTATTTAATATGTGTATGTGTATTTTTTTCTTTTTCTCTTTATCACAGGTTTAGTTTTGGGCTGTAAAACTGTCTTGTGTTTTACTGAGCTATAAAAATCCTTGCACACTGATCATAGAACCACAAAACCATCAGTGGATTTATCAGATTGACTAATCTATAACCTTGTAGTTTATTGGTCAATAAAGAAGCACGGGGATATGTTGTACTTGCACCGTATTTTAGAAAATTCTCAGCTAGTCACATTAAGGGTCTAGAATAGTGTTTTCTGTTTGAGAATTCCTTATGAATATTAGGAATTCAATTAAATTCTATATTTAACTTAACATTTATGGATCACCCTTGTAGATCTTACATCTTAGAGTATTCAAAGTGCTATGCTCTGTGGATGGCAGTAATCTGATACAGATTGCAATTTAATTGTGTCTCACATGTTTGAGGAAAAGGTTTCAGTTTCACCAGAGTCCCTCAGTACAATATGGTAGACCATTTTCACCCATGTTTGAGGATGTAGACAGTTTATAGACTTGTAGATTATCTAGAAAAGCTGTGTTAAGTATTAATTATATATTTCCAGTGAAGTAAATTCTGATGGGGTCACAGTAACAGTGGAACTGAACTGCATAAACCTACTATGGAGAACCCGGCTGTCAGCAAAGGCACACCCACCCTGATCACCTACAGTAAATGAAACAGAAGGTGCTTATTAAAGGCTGTTTTGATTAAATTTCTATTTTCTCACTGAAAGCATTTATAAAGCCTATGTCTTTGAAGGTGTTTTAATTTTTGTTCTTGGGCTTGAAGACACTAAATAACTCTTCTGAAGTATATAGCAGTTCTAATAGATAGAAAATATGCCCTGTTTCTTATTTTTAAAAATCCTTTTAATTTTTTTACTACTTTACTATCTTCTGCATTTTTTTGTAGGTGACTTTTAGGTTAAGAAACGTCTTCTATTTCTCACTAGCTTAGAGCCTTTAAAATCATAAGTGAATGTTAAATTTTATCAAAATTCTTTTTACCTATTGAGATACAGTAATATGCTTTCTATGTGGGGGGTCATCATGCATTTCTTGAGTAAACCTGATTTGTGAAGATATTTTATGCTTTTTATGCATTGCTAACTTTAATTTCCTAATATTTTGTGGAAAAATTTTGCATCTAAGTTTATGCTCAAAATTGATCTGTAATTCAGTCCTGGTTTGATGTTGGAATCAATGTTACAACACTACTATTCTCACTGGTGCTTCTAATATTACTTTTTATTTGTCAGGCACACTTCTAAATACGGCACATGTAACACCTTACAAAGTCCTCACAACAACTCTATGAGACAAAGACTCTGTTAATATCTCCATTTTACTTATAGGAAAATTAGGGCACACAGAGGACAGGGTAACAAAGTTGGTGTTTAAACTTGGTCTTTGGCACTATAGTTATGCCATTAACCACTGTGATATATTAGTTTCACAAAATAATTTGCAAACGTGCAGAAAAGAGTTAAGATATTGAGCCTCAGGTTGTTCTCCTTAGAATGATCTGCTTGCTGGGTTTGCCCTTGGCTGGCATCTGGGCACTTGAATGGTAAACTGTCCCTTATGCTGATAATAACTTTGCCTAGATGAATAAGTGCAGCTCATTGTGTCTAAACAATGTGGCATATTCTGAACATTCGCTTTCCTTCTGATAGTCTAGAATTTTGGTATGTGCTAGGCAGATGGTGTCTACAATTATCAGCCGCCAATAACACTTTGGGCATTGAGTCTTTAAACAACTTTTTTGGTAGACAAAATTTCACAATTTTTGTCACAGCTTTCAGGTGCCAAAAGAATTAAGCATGTCCAGTTGGGCAGGGTGGTTCATGCCTGTAATCCCAGCACTTTGGGAGGCCGAGGTGGGAGGATCACCTGAGGTGGGGAATTCGAGGCCAACCTGGTCAACATGGTGAAACACCGTCTCTGCTAAAAATACAAAAATTAGCCAGGTGTGGTAACACACACCTGTAATCCCAGCTACCACTCAAGAGGCTGAGGTGAAAGGATCGCTAGAGCTCTGGAAGCAGAGGTTGCAGTGAACCAAGATCTTGCCAACGCCACTGCACACTGCATTTTTAAGAGTGAGACTCCATCTAAAAAAAAAAATTAAGCATGTCTTATTTGACTCCTTTGACAAAGGACTCTTGGAAATTTACACCTGGTTTTCTCTAGATGTCATTCTATGCACCTTTTCCTTTTTTTTCAATTTTTTTTAAATCCATTCACTGAAATAAATCACAGCCAGATATATGACTTTATGCTGAGTCCAGTGAATTTTCCTAGTGGATAACCAAACCTGGGTGTGGTCTTGGGGACCTGCAGACACAGGACATGTCTCTCCTTTTTTATTATATGAAAAAATTGGTGTAAGGTTGGAATGACCTGTTATTGAATGATTGATAAAATTTGCTTATAAAACTATCTGGTACAACCTTTAAAGTTATGTACCAAGTCCTTAACTTTGCAGATGGGAAAAATGACTCTGGAAGTTAAATAACTTACCCAAAGTCATATAATTAGTAATAATCAAGATTTGAACTTCTCTCCCCAAGAGATTCTTGCCCTCATATGTTCATTGCAGCACTATTCACCATAGCAAAGACATGGAATCAATCTCAGTGCTCATCAGTGGTGGATGGGTATAGAAAATGTGGTATACACACCATGGAATACTATGCAGCCATAAAAGGAATAAAATCATGTCCTTTGCAACAACATGGATACAGCTGGAGGCCATTATCCTAAGTGAATTAATACAGGTACAGAAAACCAAATACCGCATGTTCTCACTTGTAAGTGGGAGCTAAACATTGGATACTCATGGACATAAAAACGCAAAAATAGACACTGGGGACTACTAAACGGGGGATAGAGGGAGGGGGGCAAGGATTAAAACACTAACTGTTGGATACTATGCTCACTACCTGGGTGACAAGATCCCAAGCCTGAGCATCATGCAGTATCCCCAGGTAACAAACCTGCACATGTACCCCCAAATCTAAAATAAAAGTTCAAATTGTAAAAAAAGATTTGAACCTTGTTTTATTTAATTCAAAAACTCATAATCTTTACCAATTCAAGTGTTCAAGTACACCACAGCTTCTAGTTCCAGTTTTACTCAATGTCTACAATGTTAAAGACACAACATAAAATTTAAGATGAGCTATTCCTCAGTTGTCATCATGAAGTAATTAAATTTTAATATACTGAAATTTTGCAACCAGAGAGAAGTTCATGGTTATACACAAGAAATGTCATGATATCTTTAATCTTGGTCAATAGGGGCTTCTGTTTTCCAAAAGAGTTCTTTGCCTCCCTCATCCTATTTAAGAAGTTAATCCTCCAATCAAAAGAATTTAAAACACATGTTTTGGAATACAAGACTAGCTCCCTCTCAGTAGACCAGGACACAAAGATAATTCAAAACATGAATTCTAAGTTACAGGCTCAAAGGGGCTATGGAAACAAAGTGAGGATATTTCTCATGTAATAAGTCTAATTGTTTAACGTCTACATAGTACATTTAAATCAATGTTTGTGAAGCACATACTATAAATCAACCTATGCTATGAACAGAGACATGAAAAGATGAATTACAGTTTGTGTATTTGAAGACATTATAGCCTAGAGGAGAAGACAGAGATGTAAACATGTCACATAAAATATGGGAAGTTTTCTAATAGAAATATGAAGTATATAGCAGTGGAAAGGATTGGTAGCCCAAAGTTTCCAGCGACAATAAGCCTCAAGGGTGAGTAGCTATTAGTAGGTAAAGTATGAAGAAGTGTATTCCAGGCATAAGAAAACGAAAACTCATGGACGCACTATAATTAGAATATAAACAGAAACTAAGCCATAGCAAATAAATTTATAGCAACAGGAAAGGCAGGATTAGGAAAGGAAATGCACGTTATTGTTTTTATTGTCTAAATAGTGAAGCCAATGAAGGTTTTAAGGAGGAAAGCAATATGCTTTTGGATAGACCATATTCAAAGCACTGTGACAGATGGATTTTAGATGGGTAAGACTAAAGAGAAGGGGGTTGTAAAGTGTGTGCGCTCTCTCTCTCTCTATATATATACATATACATATGTGTGTGTGTGTGTATATATACAATTACAGTCATACACCCACTGACATAGTTGAGGCCCTTAGTACATGTCCTTGTACAGTGAATGTAGGAGCGAGGACAAATTTAACAAACAACTAGAAAGTAAAATTACTAATTTTAGTGATTGATTGTTCAGGGGAGGGTGGGTGAGGAATCTTAGATGACTTTCAAGTTTCTGACTATGCTGTCCAATGAAAGAGAACATGAACTGTGAAAGGGAACAGTAGATGAGAGTATGTCCAGAGTAGAGGAAGTTAAATAAATTTATACATATTGCATTTAAGGTGTTCATTAACCATCAAGAGAAGTTGTCTTAGATCTATTTGAATAAATGTGTCTGAAACATAGAGGAAAAACATCTTTTGGGGACCATCAGCGGTGGTGGTTAAAGCCATGAGAGTGGAGGAGACTGCAAGTGAAGAACATGAAGAATGAGAAGTGCCAAGTGCAGAACCCTGGAAATACCCACTTTTAGCCTTGAATTCTAAGGGATGAGTAGAGGAAGAACCCACCACAGATTAATCTTTGCAAAATATGTTGACATTGTACAAATTTTCATGTGTGATTGTTAATTATTTTAATAAATTTTATGTTGTTGGGCCACCACACAGGACTCTGAAATTCGTTTATAATTCATTGTATTGAAAATTAAATACACAAGATGATATTTCTATTGCTTATGCAGAATATCAATAATAATAATAAAATGAGCTCTGCATACTTCTTACCCAGTATAATAAATGAAACTTTACCATTCCTTTGAAACTTATGTTCTCATATCAGTTCCCTTCCCCAAGATTCCCTACACCTAGAGGTAACTAATATGATACACTTTGTTTACCATTTCCTTGATTTCCCCTTAATTCCAGTATCTATGAATGTAGTAGAGAGAACACAGTTAGATTTTAAAACTGATTTTGAACTTCACGTAATGAAATCACATTATATATATTCTTCAGAGTCTTGACTTTCTTTCCCTCAACATTATATTTTTGAGATTCACTGTTGAGATATTCTCTATAGTAGATCTTTATAAATCAATATACCATATTTTATGCATGTATTTTTAACACAAATGTACATTGGGTTATTTCTTTCTTTTTTTGTCTTTTATTTGTTTCAGTGAATGTTTTGGCTCATACCTCCTAGTTAAGAGTAAGCTCTTCCTTAGAACATATCACTAGGAGGGGAACTGCTGAATAGTAGGCAATGCCTATATTCTGTTTTCTTATATAATGCCAAATTATTTTCCAAAATGGTTATGACAATTACTGCTCCCACTAAAAGTGTTTAAGAATTTTTTCCATATGTATCTTCTCCAAATCCTGAAAATGTCAAAATTTAAAACTTTTACCAATCCAGTAGTTATAAAATTATATCTCTGATTTTAATTTGTTTCTATATTGTCAGTAGTTTTTATATTAAAATAATGGCAAAAACCACAATTACTTTTGCACCAACCTAACACGTTTATTAGTCCATTCTGTTTATGGAATGTTTTTATGTGTTGAAAATATATTTTCTCAGCTGGTGGCTTGTCTTTTTATGCTCTTTTAATTCTACCTCCCTGGAGTATATCTCCAGGAAAAAAAAATAAGCAGATCAAAAGTCGTATGTTTTAACTTCTTTATCTCAGGTGGTGAAGGTTGGAATAGAAAGAAGGAAAAGTGTTTGCAAGTGGAGATAAATAAACATTATTGTAAACAGAAGACTTCCTTCTAGGGTTATAACCAGGTTAATCTGGAGAGTGATAAGCTGCCCAATAAAAATTTTAAACAACTTGAGGGACATAACTGCCCTTGGATTAGATGCATGCTGTGTTTAAGCATGTCCAGTTAAAAGAAATGGTGGTCTTGAAAACAAAAATATTCAGTAGATAGTAAAAAAGAAAGGCCACAGTTAAAGCTATAGATTGTGTAATCTGAAAACTTAAAACTCACAGCTGGATTATTTCTTTGACTCAATGAAGAACATGTGGTAGGGCAGAGATGAGGTACAGGGAGCAAAGGACTGAATTTTTGACAATTATGTTTTTGTTTTCACACTGATGTTTCCTCTAAATGTTAAAGTTTCTTGTAGGCCTGGGAAAAACAGGTTACTAAAGTATCAAAACTCCAGGGATTTGGGCCGGGTGTGGTAGCTCACGCCTGTAATGTCAGCACTTTGGGAGGCTGAGGTGGATGGATCACGAGGTCAGGAGATCGAGACCATCCCAGCTAACATGGTGAAACCCAGTCAATACAAAAAAAAAAAAAAATTAGCAGGGCTTTGTGGCAGGTTCCTGTAGTCCCAGCTACATGGGAGACTGAGGCAGGAGAATGGTGCGAACCTGGGAGGCAGAGCCTGCAGTGAGCCAAGATAGAGCCACTGCACTCCAGCCTGGGCAACACAGCTAGGTTCTGACTCAAAAACAAACAAACAAACAAATAAATTCAGGGATTTATAAATTATATATATATGTGTCTGTGTGTGTGTGTGTGTGTGTGTGTGTGTGTGTGTATAGAAGAAAGAAATATCTAAAAGCAAGGAAGCCAAAAAAAGAAGGGCTCAAAAGAGACAATTGAATAACTTCATTTGAAAGAAATTGTTGGATAGCCAAAAGAGCATATATGCCTGTATGTAGTGGGCTCAATGGTGGCCTCCGAAAGATATGTTCATGTCCTAATCCCCAGAACCTGAAAATATTACTTTATGTAGTAAAAGAGTGAATATTTCCTAATATGACAGATGTGATTAACTTAACCATCTTGAGGGGAGAATTTTATCTTAGGTTATCTAGGTAGGCCTTAAATATACAGTCAGTATCTTTATAAAAGTGAAGCAGAGAAATATTTGACAGACAAAAGAGAAGGAAGCAATGTGGCTATGGAGGAGGCAGAGATTGGAGTGATGTGGCCATAGTAAAGGAACAATGACAGTCACCAATAGCTAGAAGAGTCAAAGAATGTGTTCTCCTTTGATGCTCCAGAGGAATGCTAACATGCTGGTGATCATCTCAGACTTCTGGCCACCTAAGAATACATTTCCATTGTTTTAAGCCACCCAGTTGTATTAATTTGAAGTCAAGTATACAGCATAGCTAAAAAAGTCTTCTTTAAATGGAAATAAATACTCAATGTGAAAGTGGAGATAACACATATATCACTTCAGCTGTTCTCTCAGAAAGTTCTGCTTTTTTCATAGGATTGGATTCAGTTCCTGTCTCCAGTAGGGATGTTGCACAGAGAATTTTAGGCCCTTTATACCACTGAAAAAGGATAGATTACATAGGTCTTAGAGGAATAAACTATCAGTATGAATGTTTTGAAATTTTCTATGTTCTCTATGAGGAATAAAGAATCTGCAGAGAGGAAAACCACATTTGAGGAAGAGGATTTTCTAATGTTGACAGCCAGAGTTAATGAACAAACATGAACCTGGGTGATGTTGGGTTGGTTTTATTAGCTGTGTCCCAGGTCAAACAGAGACAATCAAGAGTGAAGAGAACACAGTCTCTCAGAATAGTCCTAGAATTTTAATAAATACTGAGAAGTAGTGGAAAAGTAGAACACTATAGCCTGTGGCAACATTAATCTTCCTCTCCTGAAAAAAAGAAGGACAATTCATCACTTTATGTATTGCTTTTCTAGTTTTTTGATGTTTAACCACCTCAGGTCATTTGCTTGATTTAATTATCTTTATTGGTTTAGATAACATTTTACTACATATGGATTGTTATTCTAATAAGCTTCACTTCACTAATCTAAGAGTTAAAAATCTGTAATTTTATAGAAAAAGTAGTTGTATATTTTGCTCAATTTAGCAAAATAATAATTTAGGTAGTCCTGTGTGCATGCCACTGTAAGCAGCAAAAGGCAAAAGCGACTCCTTTACAGTAGAATGGCATTTTCATTATCAGCCAGATGAACACACTGAAAGTTTTCTCTTGCTAGAATGGAAGCTATAATGGCCCATGTGTTAGAGAGAGTACTTATTTGCTGTAAAAAGGCATTTGTGGTTGATTAAACACATCAGTTTCATTTTGCATTTAATCAAATGCAGAGGCCATTTATTATTCTGAATACTTCAGTATCCTGGATATAAGCTCTTGATTAATTTATACTAGCTAACTGAAGAGCATTTCAGGTGCAACTAATTATAACAGAATAAATTTTACTCCTAGACTCCACTCCAAAAATTTCCTAATACATGAGCATTAATGAGAACTGATGTCCATCCAGGAAGGCCATGCTGTATTTGATTTGGATAATCAACTTGCAGCCATCTATAGTTTAAAACTAACATTCAACATAGTCTATATCATCAATTTCTTCTGATGTTCATAGATGCTCAACATTTTGTGTTTTCTAAAAATAAATATGTACAATTCTGATGTTTTAAAATAAAAGAGTATTTGGTAGCACATTTATTTTGTTCTCAAAATGCAGTAGCAGTCTCATTTCATTTTTAATGCTATAATATGAAGGTAATTTATTTTATTCCTTCAAACTACAGTTGTGAAATCTTTGGCCTTCTACATTTAGTATATTCTTTATTTAAAAACATTCTTACCACCAATTTTGCTAATATATGGTACAGTTGGCACTTAATAAGAATTAAGCAGAAAAAGTATGTAAATTTAAAAGGGAAATTTGAGAAAATAGATATCACTTTAAATTATGATAATTTAGGCTATTTATAACACTATGTCCTGGAATTATGCACTACTCATACTTTAGGAACTTCTTTTACAAAGATAGGATGTAGTATGTGAAAAACTAAATAATACAAATAAAGCTACATATAGAGTCAGGATAAAGCTAACACATTTTATCATCGTGATAACTATATTTTATTATAAAAAATTTATTGGCCATATTTATTGAACATTAAGAAGATTAAGAGAAAAAATGAAATATGTTAAATAGGATATTGAATTTTCAAGTAAATGAAGTATGCTAAAAAAGAAATTGAATTTCAAGAGAGGTACTACAGGAAAATGATTTGTGTGTATGGATGTATATAGCTAAATCTTCTCTCCAAAAAATATGTCTATGGCTATTCATATCTAAATAGGCATCTTAATCTTAGCCCTTAGAAGAAATTGAATTCAAACTAAATCTGATCACCTAGAAATAGCAAAGAGTAACTGCCTTTAGAGGTTAAGATAAATTCCAATAATTAAATATCTCTAGAATCTAAATTATGGCACATGTTGAAACTGCTTATTCTATATTTAGGCTCGTATCTGATACTATGTCAAAGTTAAATTCCTGACTTCTTAATCACCTCTAACATTTTCCCTCTTTCATTTTTTCTGAAGATTTCAGTGTGTCAGTGGATGACACTGTTGTTTGCTTAGCCAAAGCCAATCCTTTTACTTCCTTGCTAATGAATCTCCCTTTTATTTGGGTAGCAGTGTGTCCAGTGCCACGGGATAAAGGATTGTGTGCCTATTTCATTCCTTATAATTTCCTTTTTTCCATGCTTGGTCTAGGTGTGGAGATGCAACTTGATTTCTGACCAAATAGATTTAAGGATAAGGCTGATGGGAGATGTATTAGGAACTCTTGCTGCATAACAGACCTCTCTTAAATGTAGTGGTTTTAAAAAACTAAAGATTTATTTAAATCATGACTTTATGATTTGACTGAGTGTTTCTTCTGGTGAAGATAGGCTCCACTGATATGGCCTGGGCTTGCTCATGATTCTGTGTTCACATGGCAGGTGGGTGGGTGGTTGTATGATGTAGCATGACCACATTCACACGTCTAGTGTTTGGCAATCTGTCAACCAGGGCAAAATGAATAATTGGGCCCCATGTCTCTCACTGTCCAGCAGACTAGGGCAGGCTTTTTCACATGACAATTGTAATAGTTATAAACCAAGAGTTGAAATGTACAAGTTTCTTGAGGTCCAGCCTTGAAACTCTAACAGCATCACATATGTGCATTCTATTGACCAAAGCAAACCACAGATAGCACAAATTTTTGGATCGGGGAAATAGGGTCCACCTCTTGATAGAAGGAAATGCAGTGAACTGTGGCAATTTTTACCATCCACCACAGGAGGATGCCTCTGGGAAGATGTTTTTCTTTTCTGATTGAAAGAGTTACTCAAGTGAAAATATTATATTCTACTTCGCCTCTTTCTTATTGCTTTCAAATGTCTTAGGACTTGATGGTTGGAGCCATCACCATAAGGAGAAGGCCAAGAGAACCTCAGATATGTGACACCAGCACCACAGTATTATTGAATAGTTGAACATCACTGGATCCACCAACTTCTAGATTTTTAAGTAAAAGACTAAAGGCAGCATTTAAGTCAGATTAAACAAGTATTTTATTGCTTTTGGCAATCAGGAGTTAGATGGTGTAATACAAGTGTTATAATTGACATTAGAAAATGAGTCTAAGCTAAAACGGTTCTATCAAAACCAACTAGATGGGAGCTTTTTACTATGCCACATTGTGCAGTTCCTGATCTCATCCTGTCCTTTCATGTGAGAATAAGCACCTTCCTCATAAAAGGAAGATTGCAGATTACAAGTGTTTCCTGTTATGGCTGAATGTACTGCCTCCATTCATTTTCAACTGTTTGATTGTATGTGATTAAAAACAATGTGTAGGCTGGGTGTGGTGGCTCATGCCTAAATCCCAGCACTTTGGGAGGCCGAGGCAGGAGGATCACTTGAAGTCAGGAGTTCAAGACCAGCCTGGGCAACATGGTGAAACCCTGTCTCTACTAAAAATACAAAAATTAGCCTGGCATGGTGGTGGACACCTGTCATTCCAGCTTCTAGGGAGGCTGAGGCAGGAGAATTGCTTGAACCTGGGAGGCCAAGGTTGTAGTGAGCTGAGATCGTGCCATTGCACTTCCAGCCTGGGTGACAGAGCAAGACTCTGTCTTGGAAAAAAAAAAAGTTTATTTTTTTCTTCAAAGTTTCTGTACATGTATCTTAAATATTGTTTATTAACTGTTTACAAACAAGTTATATACTAACAAATGTTATTGTCTTTTTCATTTACCGAGAAGATATATTAAAATATCCCATTGCCATTATGAATCAAATCAGGTTTATAACTGCCAAGGTATTTGTTCAACATTGGGAGTAAACATTACACGTGCATACAACTTTAGATATTGCTTTTCTCTCATGTAAATTTTGCTTTTTATGTTTCTATAGTTACATTGTTTTACTTTGATAGTAATTTCTCATTCATTTATAGTACAAAAAGTTAAATCATGTTACAGTGAGTGACCTCTTGCCAAATACCAACAGAACCATACCTTTGTCAAAAAGGGTGTAATAAATTCTGGTAATAAATATATGGTCTTAGACAATACAAAAGAAAAGAAAATAAAATCAGTTTGCAAACTGGAATACTATGCTTATGTTCTGCAAACTTAGTATTATTTTAATTGAAAGTGTATTTCATTCTATCGCTGCCAGACTGAAAATAAACATTTTATATTTAATCCTTCCAATTATAGACAAGCCAAGAATTTTTATAGTAGCTTGTTTTCTTATAGGAATACACATACTCTCAGCTTCTTTGCAATAGACGTTGTCTTAGTTTTATCCAAATTTTATATCATTTTTGTCAAATATATTATTTTAAAGAAATTAGAGTTTATATATTTTTACATTTTTTTTTCTTGGATGCAGAGTTATTTGATTTTTCCCTATAGTTTTAGAAATATACCTCTTATTTGATAAAGGAGACCCTATATAAAAATTATTGGGCAGAATGCTTTAATACTGCCAAATAATGCTTCAATATGCCAATGAATGATAAAATTCCCTTGTTCGAGGCAGAGCTTCAATCAAAACTTACAAAGCAAAGATATATCGAGTTAAAATAAAAATGTTTGGTATGCTTTAGTATGTTGTGGAAAATTTTATGTAGAGTTACACGTGTTATACAGTATCACAACATTTTATCATAGCATCCTAGCATACTTGACTTTCTTGTTCCCTTCTCTTTACCGATAATTAGTTTGGCTAGTTAGGTGATCATAGAGAAGATGATTCATTTCTCTGTTTCTTAATTTCTATGTTGGTAAAATGAGTGATTGATAGAAATGATTGTGATGGCTGTTCAAGCTATAAGATTCTATGATTATGAAAACCTTTCTACTACTCTGTTTGGACAAATGTGTTACTTCCCTTTTTTGCCTTAACATCCAATTCCTACCTGTCTTTTCTATTGCAGCCTGCAGTAGTCTGTTTTCATACAGCTATAAACAACTGCCCAAGACTGAGTAATTTATGAAGGAAACATGGTTGACTCGGAGTTCAGCATGGCTGGGGAAGCCTCAGGAAACTTACAGTCATGGTGGAAGGCAAAGGGGAAGCAAGGCACCTTCTTCACAAGATGGCAGGAAGATGAAGAGTAAGCAAGGGAAGGGGGAAGAGTCTCTTATAAAACCATCAGACCTCATGAGTATTCACTCACTATTATCAGAACAGCATGGGGGAAGCCATCCCCATGATTCAATTACCTCCACCTGGTTTCTCCCTTGACATGTGGGATTATGGGGATTTGGGGGATTACAATTAAAGATAAGATTTGTGTGGGGCCACAAAGCCTCTTAAGTATGTAAAACATAGAGGCATACAATGGCCTGGTTCGTCCAGGGACCGGCAAGCAGGTCAAGTTGGCTAGACTTGGGAGATGATGCTGAAAGTAGAGATCAAGCCACGATATAATTTATAATGTAAATAAATTTAAACTTTATCCTTTAAGTAATGAACACACGGAATTAATCATTACTTCCTCTTTCTTACTACAGTATCTTTAAGGTATCACAATCAGAGCTTGATACGGCATCTATGCATAATTGTTTGAATGCATGTGAGTTTTTCTAATAAACTGTGAGCGTTTTGAAAGCTGAGTCCTTGTCATGGTCACTATTGTGTTTTCATTGTTTGCTCACATGAGATGGCCTCATGATTTGTCAGTTAAAAAAATAGAATTTTTTTTGTTTGTTTTTTAAAAGTAACAATTTTTCAAAAATTATTAACTATTATTATTAATTTATTTCAATAGGTTTTTGGGGAGTAGGTGGTGTTTGTTCACATGAATAAGTTCTTTGGTGGTGATTTCTGAGATTTTGGTGTACCCATAACCTGAGCACTGTTCTTTGTGCACAAGGTATTGTCTTTTATCCCTCATCCCCATCTCACCCTTTCCCCTGAGTCCCCAAAGTCCATTGTATCATTATTTATATATATATATATATTTATTCATTTATTTATTTATTTGAGATGGATTTTTGCTCTTGTTGCCCAGGCTGGAGTGTGATGGTACCATCTCAACTCATTGCAACCTCTGCCTGCTGGATTCAAATTATTCTCCTGCCTCAGCCACCCGAGTAGCTGGGATTACAGGTGCCCATCACCATGCCTAGCTAATTTTTTGTATTTTTAGTAGTGATGAAGTTTCACCACGTTGGCCAGGCTAGTCGCGAACTCCCATTGTGTCATTTGAGTTTGTGTTTAAGGAGGCTAATGTCATTCTCCATTGAATCATTTGCCTTTGTGTTTCAGGACACTAATGGTAGGACCCTAATCCCTTCTAGCTTTTACGGTTTCTGTTGAGAAATCTGCTGTTAATCTGATGATGGGTTTTCCTTTACAGGTTACCTGATGCTTTTGCCTCACAGCTCTTAAGATTCTTTCCTTTATCTTGACTTTAGATAATCTGATGACTATGTGCATAGATGATGATCTTTTTGCAATAAATTTCCCAGGTATTCTTTGAGCTTCTTGTATTTGAATGTCTAGATGTCGAGCTAGGCTGGGGAAGTTTTTCTTGATTATTTTCTCAAACATGTTTTTCAGGATTTTAGATTTCTCTTCTTTTTCAGGAACACCAATAATTCTTAGGTTGGTTGTCTAACATCATCCCAAACTTCTTGGAGGCTTTGCTCATTATTTAAATTCTTTTTTTCTTTACCTTTGTCAGATTAGGTTAATTCAAAAGCCTTGCTTTGAGCTCTAAAATTCTTCTTCTACTTGCTCAATTATTTTGCCAAGACTTTCCAGTACATTTTGCATTTCTCTAAGTGTGTCCTTCATTTCCAGAAGTTGTAACTATTTTTTATTTATTCTATTTCACTGGAGATTTTCCTATTCATACGCTGTATCTTTTTTTTATTATTATTATTTCCTTAAGTTGGACCTAGCCTTTCTTTGGTGCTTTCCTGATTGGCTTAATAGTTGACCTTCAGAGTGTTTTTTCTGATAGTTCAGAGAATTCATCTTGGTTTGGATACATTTCTGGTGAGCTGGTGTGATCTTTTGGGAGTGCTAGATAACCTTGTTTTACCATCTTACAAAAATTGTCTTTCTGGTTTATTCTCACTTGGGTAGACTATGAGTGAGGACCTAGGACTCAAGGGCTGTTGTGCAGATTCTTTTGTCCCATGGGATGCTGTCTTGAAGTGAGAGATTTTCCCTAGGGATGGGGTTTTCTTATAGCTAAACTACAGTGATTGTTATTTTTCTTCTGTATCTAACCACCCAGTGGAGCTACCAGGCTCGGGGCTGGTACTGCGGAGTGTCAGCAAAGAGTAATGTGATCCATCTTCAGGCCTTGCACCCATGTATACCAGCACCTGCTCCAGTGGAGGTAGCAGGGGAGTGAAGTGGACTCTGTGAGGGTCCTCGGTTGTATTTTTGTTAGGAGCACTGGTTTTGGGTTGATTGGCCTCCAGCCAGGAGGTGGCTCTTTCAAGAGTGCATCAGCTGAGGTAGTATAGGGAGGATGAAGCAGGAGGTGGGATCATGGAGCTTTCAAGAGATGATATCATTTGTCTTTGGAGTTCCTTCGGTGTCTCACGGAGCCTGCAGCAGCAATTCACCTCCTTCAATGAGTCTGTGGATTCTCTCAGCTTTCCTCGTATGTTCCTGTGGTAGTTGGTGCAGAAGTTCACAGCGTGGATCTCCATACACTGCTCTGTCTGTCTGAGTGGGAGCTGTAAGCTGTCCTTCCACTTATCTGCCATTTTCCCTCCACAATTTCTGATTTGTTAATTTAGCTAGGCTGTACTATATTTTCCAGGATCCTTTTCTAGTGTGTTTAGAATAGGTAGAGTGGACTACAAGTGATGTTTTCTAGTAAGTGTTGGAGAACAGAAAGGAGGCAGTGGCCATTTTAGAGTAAAAAACACCTTCTCCCAGTATTTCAAACAAACACTAATTTAGGTGTTGCTATGAAGGGATTTTTCAGATGTTATTAAATTCTCTAATCTAGTTGACTTTAATTTAATTAAAACAGAAACTACTGGATATTCCTATTTAGTAAGAAGCTCTCCATATTGGGACACAGGTCCTCTTTGAGTTCAGAGATGATGAGCGTCAACTAGTGCCTACGGATCTCCCGCCTGCTGTGCTTTCCTTCCTGACAGCCTTCCCTGTGGACTTTCAGTTTGCTTAGCCAGACCCTACAATTGCATATGAGAATTCCTTGTAATAATTCTCCTTTTCATCTATTTTTTCCCAATGGGTTCTGCTTCTCTGGTTGATAAGCAGACATACGAAACATATACTCAGTAAATGTTGTCATCCAAGGGACCAACAGGATTGCTGCATATTGGAAAAAAGAGTTTTATTGGCAATATCAGTTTGTAAATTGGGGAGAAATATTCTCTGGTGTGAACTAAAAGTGCTTTCTCCAAAGAATGAAGAAAAGGTTAGAGGTTTTATTTTCATAAATAAATATGTGTTAGGTATTTCTCTTTGAGAAATTTCATTGGCACTAGTAAGGTTTTGAGGAACTGGGAAGCTCTGATTGGTTAAGTGAAGGTGGTGGACAAAATCAGTCTGAGCTGCAGCAGGTTGTTTCAGTACTCATTAGATAAAACTGGTTCAGGTTACTTCAGGCAGTCAGCTGCCAGGCTTGCAAAGTATTACATTTTTGCAGCAATGTTTTGTGCCCTGAGTGCTTTTTCTACTACTTCTCAACTCTGCTTTAGTTGGATAAGACAAGAATGACCCACTTTGTACAACTGACTTTTACAAGTTTTTTGTTTTTTTGTTTCTTTTGAGACAGAGTTTTGCTCTGTCGGCCAGGCTAGAGTGCAGTGGCATGATCTCGGCTCACTGCAATCTCCGCCTGCCGGGCTCAAGCAATTCTCCTGCCTCAGCCTCCCTAGTAACAGGGACTACAGGTGTCTGCCACCACACTGGGCTAATTTTTGTATTTTTAGTAGAGACAGGATTTCACCATGTTGGCCAGGGTGGTCTAGAACTCCTGACCTCAGGTGATCCACCTGCCTCGGCCTCCCAAAGTGCTGGGGTTACAGGCATGAGCCACCATGGCCAGCAACACTCACAGTTTTAAATGAATAAATATATTTTAGATTATTTCCATCATTCACGAGTGACCAGAAAATGGGAAGATGATCTGAAAAAATTACAAGAAATTATGGCTCCTCCTTATTTGTTAATATAAATATTCAAAACTATTTTGATTGGATGAATTTAGATTTGTGTTTTGTGTTTATTTCAAGACTATTACTATTATTTCCCAATAATTTATAGATGTGTAAAAAGTACCTAATGTAGGAGTAAAGTTTACAAACCAGTAGTTACATTTATTCAGCTAATATTTATTGAGTGCCTACTATGAACCAGATAGTCATCACGGCAGTAAGCATTTGTCAATAAACAAAATAAGAAAACAAACAAACAAGCAACCATCCTTACACAAAGTTTGCGTTCTAGCTATTAAGAACTAATCAGTCAATTAATCAGCTATTGAGCCCTGATAATGTGCCAGGCTCTAATGTGAGGTTTTAGGGATGAGAGAAACTCAGGATTGGCCCCTGCCTTCAAATGTGATAAAACACAGGCTTAATCTGCTAATTTGCTTATTACTGATGCTTATTACTATTAGCTATTTAAGCCAGTGTGCTCAAAGAATTTGTATGTCCTAAACTCTGAACTATTTTCTCATGGCTTTTGTTTTGAAATGAGATCCAGTTTGGTGTAAGGCAGAGATAATTGGGACTGTCCAAATTTTCAGATTATTTCAGTGCCACAATTCTCCACATAATGTATTCAATCTCTTATTAAAACATACTCGTGGGCTGGGTGCTCATGCCTGTAATCCTAGCACTTTGGGAGGCCAAGGTGGGTGGATCACCTGAGGTCAGGAGTTCGAGACCAGCCTGATCAACATAGAGAAATCCCGTCTCTACTAAAAATACTAAAATTAGCCGGGTGTGGTGGCGCACGCCTGTAATCCCAGCTACTCGGGAGACTGAGGCAGGAGAATCACTTGAACCCGGGAGGCGGAGATTGTGGTGAGCCATTGCACTCCAGCCTGGGCAACAAGAGCGAACCTTTGTCACAAAGAAAAACAACAATAACAACAACAACAACAAACATATTCATTAGACTTGATATCAGCTACCTTTTGATTGTTACGAAATGACTACCTTACTTGGAAACATCTCCTGCTATGACACCCGTCAATTTTCAATTTCCAGTTTGTTGTTTTTATAATCTCTTCTGTATTTTTCATCTTTGCTCATCCTAGTTCTAATATCTGCCTTTATTTACTGGCCACTACTTCGATTTGAAAGAGCAAATAACTTTTGAAAAGAAGTCGGGAATTTTTGTCTTCTTAGTGCTTCCGATAGCATTTAGCACAACACTTGAAATATGGTAGATATGTAGTAAAAGTCAATTAACTATACAAATGAATAAACCATGATTTTTGATTATTATATTTTATGTAATTTTTTACAGTAGCCTAAAAATTTAAAGTACATGAAATAACTTGAGGGTAACATATTCTTATTTTAACAAACTGATAAAAATAAAAGGAATTCTTTGTTTAAAGAACATTTCAGATTGATCCCCCTTAAGCCTAAGGAAGTAATTAGGTTTTTAATATCAGAATTGGCTTTATTTGAAAATTTTGATCGCTTTTAGGCCTCAAGAAATTATTGTGGTCCTTTAACCAAAACTATCTATTTTAAAATGTAACTTATATGATTACAAATTAAAAATAATTATAAAAATAGGTGACAAATATACATGTGGAAATGGAAATATTGAGATGTTGCTTATTTAAAACTGAAAAGGCATCTGTTAAGTTGCCTTTTCATTTCCTTTTCTCTGTGCTCCAGTGGATTACCTGCTTTTTGTTTCTCTTTTTGCATTATGGTATTGGACCAAGGTTTTGAGTATTCCCTGGACTTGTAGGAAACAGAATACTACCAGTGATTTTACCTAAGCCTAAAGCAAGCACTCTTCCATTTGGAAATTTGTAAGGCATTTAGTGCCTTAACAAGAAAGAAATACCCAGGGGCAAGATGATTGTATCATTTTTCTTTTAAAATTTGTCCATGGGGAAAGTCAAAGATATATATGGAGGAAAATTATGGCTCTTTTTACAAAGGAGAGATAAGAATGCTTCCTCAATTTGAAGACCCCAGCGAGCTGACGTGGAGCTTCAGTGGTTGCTGAGGGAGAGTTACATGCAGGGAGATAGTCATTGCTTATGTAATCTTTTCAGTGTCACTTTCTCACTGTAGATATTGTCTTGACCAGGGTGGGAATTAAGGATTCAAACGTTTAGAGAAATTAAGGGTTGGACACTTCCAGCAGCAAGGCAAGCTGGAGGCAGCAGAATGAAGTAGATGACCAATCAGGTTGTGAGGACTTCTCTTGGCATAAATTGTAACATTTCAGTAGTCTTGGTCAGTGAAATGAATGAAGGTAGACACCTTCCTTCACAGCGCTATCCTGGTCTACTCTGTTTATGTTAGTAGATATTTGTTAAGATTATTTTAACTACAGCTTCCTGAAGAGCAATTGAAAAAAACAATAAATTAATTTTGGGGGCAAAAAATGCATATCATTGAATTTTCTGTACTGGCTATCTAAAAACTTGGTATTAAATTTGTATTTGAAACTTGAATTCAATGTGGTAACACATTGATCTTATAATTTTCTTCATCAAGCTGATTCTAAAATATCACATATCATCACTAGCTTCAAAAACCAATTTACAAAATAATTACATACAGTATGATTCAATTTTTATAAAAACCAGTTAAATATGTATCTGCATGTGCATGCATATGCATAGGAAAATCTTCTACGTTACATATGTATGTTAATTCCAAGTGATGAAATTGTATATGATTTTATTTAAGTTTGTAACTTTTACAAAAATGTTTCATTGATACTTTAAGAAGTTTCAAGATGTTTGCGCAGAAGCAAAGATATGATAGCAAAAAATTTTGAATAGGTTAACCAAATAAAGCTGATTCTGTTTTCCATTGGTGATGAGACCTATTTTCACATGGTAACTGATGAACATTCCTTCTCCTGCTCTTCTCCAATGCTATTATAGCCTTTCTTTTGTCCAAGATGTTAGACCAAATTATTTCCCTGTCTCAAGAAGGGGAGTGATACAACAGAACCAGAGAACAAACAAGGCAATTCTCAGATTGAGGTTCAAAATAAGTTTTCAAAACTGGGGACACAGTAGCAATCTGTGTTTCCTTGTGACAGACTAGGTTGGTTGATACGAACATCATCATATGTCCCTGTGGAGAGATGAAGGGATAGAAAGACAGATTCTCTGTCACTCGCCCCTCCATCTCAGCACAACCTCATGACATTTTATATATAATGTCATTATATATACACACACATATATATAATTGTATATGTATAATTATATATATAATGACTTAGGACATTATATAGGCTCTCAGAATTTAGAAATAATTCTAGGGAGAGTGGAGAAAAGCCTTCAATTATGTAAAATGAGGGCTAGAAGTGAATGTGATATGCAGAGATAGGAAAATAAAAACAATTTACCCATTTTTGCTGAGTTGGTAGTCTTAATATTTATTACACATATGGCCTAATACCAACCATAAAATCAGATACTATGTACTACTGCTTCTGTTCAGGTTGCTCCAAACTCCTATGCTATTATAATTACAAATATATTATTTGTTGAAAATAAAGATATTGAGTGGAAAATCCCATTATACCTGTTTCTTAGCTCCAAACCACAGTGAAAATTCTTTATTATGAGTCTAATAGCCTTCTTTAGGCCAGCTATTCATCTGAGTTAACAACGTATTAGGCCTATTTCTCCCAGAAGGCCCATAAAATCAAGTGCATGAGATTGTATTAAACATTAACAGTGAGGACAATGTTCGTCTTTATTAAAGTTGCTATCAAGTATGCAGATACCAGCATTTTCCTTTTGTTCATTCATGTGGCCAACCCATATTACTACATATATAGCAGAAAGTGTACACCGCCCAGGGATATTTTTGCCATGATTCTGGAGGGAAGAGGATGATATTACTTTAAATATCACAGAAGATGTACACGCCCCCAGTGATATTGTTTCTAATTTCAACGTGGGAGAGGAGGACATAATACCCAATATCGCAGGGAGTAGAAACACTCCTGTGATACTGTTCTTAATATTCAGGGAGGAAGAGGATGATATTACTGCCAATACACACGGGTGTACACATTCTGTACACTGAGGGTGTACAATCGTCTGTGAAATAGTTCATAATTTCCAGAGGGAGAGATGTTATTACTCACAATATCGTAAACAGGCTGTGAGTCCACAGTAGATCGTAATAGCCAGGGGAGGAGAGGGGGTGGTTCTTACTCCCCACATCGCAGGGGGTGCCTCACTCCCCCGCGAGGTGGATCGTAAGAGCCAGGGAGGGAGAGGGCTGGCTCTTACTCCCCACCTCGCGGAGGTGCCTCACCGCCCTGCGAGGTAGATCCTAAGAGCTAGGCGGGGAGAGGGGGTAGCTCTTACTCCCCACCTCGCGGGGGATACTTCGTCCTCCTGCGTTCTGTGTCCATTATCACCATTCTCTTTTTTTCTGGTATCAGTGACAATTTCACAGGGTGTGTTTACACTGCCTGCGATATGAAAGCTAATAGCATCCTCTGCACCTCCGCAGATTACGAGCCATATCACACCATGGGTGTACACTTTTTGCGAGATTTGGGGTAATGCCATCCTTGGTTTCCCCGAATATTCGGGGAAATACCACAGGGTGGGTGTCCACCCGCTACTCTGTTGGGAGGCACATCCTACGTTAGCTACTGGAAATTAGGAGGTATATCACAGTTGGAGTGTAGAGCCACTGTCATATCTCAAGTACTATCATGCTCTCCCCCACGAGTTGGGAGAAGCAATATCACAGGGTGGGTGTATACCTTCTGCCCTATTGGGAGTAATATCATCATGTCTTCCTTTAGATGATAGGAACAATATCGCAGAGCGGGTGTACACCCCGTGTATTTTGGAAGCAAGGTCATTCACTCTTCTTCTCGATTTTACGATTCGTATCACACGCGGGGTGGATATTCGGAACAATATCAGGGTGGGTGTGTACACACCCTGCGATATTGCCACTGGTATCATCCTCTCCCTCCAAGATTATAAGGAACTATGTCACAAGGGTGTGTACACCCCCTGCAATATTGGGGGTAATACCTTCCTCTCACCTGCTGGCTATTAGGAACAGTGTCACAGAAGGGGTGTACACCCCCTGCTATATTGAGACTAATATCATCCTCTCGCCCCCTCGATATTAGGAACAATATCACAGGGGTGGTGTACACTCCCTGCGACATGGAACAAATAGCATCCTCTCCACCTTTGGATGTCAGGAACAATATCACGGGGGAAGTCTGCACCCCCTGTGGTCTTGGGAGTCTTACCATCCTCTCCCACCGAAGATATGAGGAACAAGGTGACCGAAGGGATGTACACCCACTGCGATATTTTCAATAATGTCATCCTCTACCCCCTGGCTATTAGGAACAACATCATAAAGGGGTGTACCTTTACTGAGATATTGCGAGTAATATCCTCTCCCCCCCGGATATCAGGAACAATTATGTTAATTTTTAGTATTAATAAACATAAGCACAATTAATAGTAATTATCTATATTAATAATTACAATAAAGAGCAAAAGTTAATACTGATTAAAATATTGACAATTGCTATTAATAACTAACAGTAATAGCACTATTAATAATAGAATAATCATATCAATAATTCATGTTATTTAAATCAATAAGTGACATTGGTAATAAAATAATAATTAATATTAAGATTAATAACTAATATTGATAAATGACACGAATAGTAATAATTCAACCACACATAATCGTATATTTATATTTATTAAAAAGTAATAACATTATACTATTAATTAATATTAACATTGATAATTATTAATAAAACTGATTTTTGATAATTAATATTATTACTCCTAATACCACAGGGGGTGTACACCTACCTGTGATATTGTTCCTAATATCCAGGGACAGAGAGCATGATATTACTTTTAATATCACAGTAGGTGTACACTCACCCTGTGACATTGATCTTGATATCCACGGGCTACAGTATGACATGACTCCCAACAGAGCGATAAATGTACAGCCACCCAGTGATATTGTTCCTAATATTCACAGAAGAATCCTATGATATTATGCCCAATATCCCAGGGAGTGTACACTTCTTCTGTGATATTGTTCCTAGTATCCGGAGGGGGAGAGGATGATAACAATTCCAATATCGCAGGCTGTGTTCACCCACCCTGTGATATTGTAACTAATATCCTGGAAGGGAGAGGATGATATTAGTCCCCAGAGCAGGAGGTGCACACCCACCCTGGGATATTGTTCCTAATATTCATGGAGGGGAGAGGCTCATATTAATCCCAGTACGCCAGGGGGTCTACATCCACCCCGTGATATCGATCTTAATATTCAAAGGCCGAGAGGTTGACATTACTCGAAATATCACAGCAAGTGTATGCCCCTGTGTGATACTGTTCCTGATATCCAGCAGGGAGAAGATGATATTACTCCCCATATCACAGGAGGTGAACACCCGCTCTGTGATAGCTTTCCTAATATGCAGGGGGAGAGAGGAAAATATTATTCCCAATATTGCAGAAGATGTACATCCCCCCATCCCCGTGATACTGTCCTTAATATTCCAAGCCAGAGAAGATGATATTACTCCCAATATCGCAGAAAGTGTACACCCCCCAGTGGTAGAGTTTCCATGATCCAGGAGCGAAGAGGATGCTATTACTTTCAAGGTCGCAGGGGGTGTACACGCCCCCAGTGATACTGTTCCTAATTTCCACGTGGGAGAGGATGATATTACTCCCAATATCGTAGGGGTCATAAACACTCCTTTGATATTGTTCCTAACATCCAGGGCTGGGGAGAGGGTGATATTCCTCCCTATATTGCAGAGGGTGATCACCAGTCTTTGATATTGGTCGCAATCTCTAGAGGGGAGATGATAGTATTCACAAAATCATAAACACGCTGTGTGTCCACCGTGGATCCTCATATCCAGGGAGGGATATTACTCCCCTTATCACGGGGGTGTCCACCCCACATGCCATATAGTTTCTTATATCTAGGGAGGAGAGGATGATATTGCTACCAATATCGAAGAAGTGCACACGCCCCCTATGATATGGTTCCTAATATCCACGTTGGGAGAGGATGATATTACTCTCAATATCACAGGGGCTGTACATACCGCCTGTGATATTTTTCCTAAAATCTAGAATAAGAGAGAACGATATCACTCCCAACAGTGCAGGGGGTGTATCCCCCTACCATGTGATATTGTTCTTAATAGCTAAAGGAAGAGAAGATAATATTATTCTTTGTAGTGCAGGGGGTGTACACCCACCTGTGATATTGTTCCTAATATCCAGGGAGGGAGAGCATAATATTACCCCCAGTCTCGCCGTGGGTGTACACCCACTTTGTGATATTGCTCCTAATATCCAGGGGGTAGAGTATGACATTACTCCCAATTTAACAGTGGGTGTACATCCACCCGGGGATACTGCTCCTAATATTCAGGGAAGGCAAAAGTGATATTACTCCCAGTATCGCAGAGAGCATACAACCCTTCTGCGATATTGTTCCTAATATCCGGTGGGGGAGAGGATGACATTACGTTCAATATCGCAGGCTGTGTACACCCACCCTGTGATATTGTTCCTAAAATCCAGGAAGGGAGAGGACAGTATGATTTTCTATATAGTAGGAGGTGTACACCCACGCTGGGATTTTGTTCCTAATATCAAGGAGGGGAGAGCGTAATATTACTCCCAATATGGCAGGGGGTGTACATCCCCCCTGAGCTATTTGTTCTTGCCATTCAAAACAGGAGAGGATGACATTGCTCCAGATATCAAAGAAAGTGTAAACCCCTGTGTGATATTGTTTCTAATATCCAGAAAGGGAGAAGAGGATACTAATCCCCATATCGCAGGATGTGTACACTCATTCTCATATTTTTCCAGTTATGCAGGGGGGAAAGAGGATAATAATATTCCCAATACTGCAATTGTCATACACCCCCGTGTGATGGTCCTTAATAATATTGCAAGGCAGAGGGGAGAATATTACCACATATATCGCAGAAAGTGTACACCCCACAGGGATATTGTTGCCATGATCCTGGAGGGAAGAGGATGATATTACTTTAAATATCACAGAAGGTGTACACGCCCCCAGTGATACTGTTTCTAATTTCAACGTGGGAGAGGAGGACATGATACCCAATATCGCAGGGAGTAGAAACACTCCTGTGATACTGTTCTTAATATTCAGGGAGGAAGAGGATGATATTACTGCCAATACACATGAGTGTACACCCGTCTGTGAAGTAGATCATAATTTCCAGAAGGAGAGATGTTATTACTCACGATATCGTAAACAGGCTGTGAGTCCAAGGTAGATCGTAATAGCCAGCGGGGAAGAGGGGGTGGCTCTTACTCCTTGTATCGCGGGGTGTGCCTCATCCCCCTGCGATGTGGATTGTAAGAGCCAGGGGGGGAGATGGGGTTGCTCTTACTCCCCATATCGCGGGGGGTGCCTCACACCCCTGCTATTTGGTTCGTAATAGCAGGGGGATAGTGTGAGGTGCTATTACTCCCCATATCGGGTGGGGGGTGCCTCATCCCCTGCGAGGTGGATCGTAATAGCCTGGAGGGGATTGAGGGGTGACTCATCTGGGCCCTGGTTGCTGAAGATTGGGTTGACTGTCGAGGTAGCTTAAATAAGAAAGCAATGTAGATTGCCACATTATTGCACTCTTTCTGTCAAGGAGTATTTATCTGTATCACGTGATGCTCTTTCATGGCATTATACCCACAGTAGAGCATTTTTCAAAATTGGCATAAGTCCTCTAAAGCCTTGCTACTCTTTTACCTTCTAATTTTATGCAATGTTCTAAATCCTTTGTTGTCATTTCAACAATGTTCACAGCATCTTCAGGAGTAGGTTTTGTCTCCACAAACCATTGTTTTTGATCATTCTTAAGAACAACTTCTTTTCCATTCAAGTCTTTATCATATGATTGATGTAAGTCAGTCACATCTTCTAATTCTAGTTCTCTTGCTATTCCACTTCTAATTATAGTTCTCTTGCTATTCCAAAGCATCTGCAATGACTTTCTCCATTGGAGTCTGGAACCCCTGACTCTCATCTGTGAGAGCTGTGATGGACTTGCTCCAAACTCCTACTAATGTTAATATTTAGACCTCCTCCCATTAATTGCCAAAGTTCTTAAATGATGTCTAGAATGAATAATCCTTTCCAGAAATTTTCCAATGAATTTTGCCCAGATCCATCAGGTAAATCACTATCTATGAGTGCTCTAGCCCTACAAAATTTATTTCTTAAATCACAAGACCTGAAAGTCAAAAGGACTCTTTGATCCAAGGTCTGCAGAATAAACCTCGCTTGTAGGCAAGAAATCAACATTAATTACCTAACTAATCACTTTTAATGTCAAAAATCTGAATTACTTTTTCACCAACCTAACATATTGTCATCAGAGCTCTTGGGTGACCAGGTGCATTGTCAATAATTTTGAAATTTTGTTTTTTTTTTTCTGGGAAGTAGATCTCAACAGTGGATCTCAACAGAATACAAACCACTCTCTAAAGAGATGTGTGGTCATTCAGGCTTTGTTGTTCACTTTACAGATTACCAGCAGAGTAGATTTGGCTTATTTCTTAAGGTCTCCAGAATGTTCAGAACTGTAAATGCACTCTGGCTTCAACATAGTCACCAGTTGCATTAGTCTGTAACAAGAGAGTCAGCTTGTCCTTTGAAACTTTGAATCCAGGCACTAACTTTTCTTTTCTAGCTCTGAAAGTCATAGATGACATCTTCTTCCAATAGAGTGTAATGCTGTTTTGTCTATATTGAAACTTGTATTGTTTAGCATTGCCACCTTCATCAATGATCTTAGCTAGATCCTCTGGATAGGTTACTGCAGCTTCTTCATCTGCACTTGCTGCTTCATTCTATGCTTTTATGTTATTTAAAAAAAAAAGGCTTCTTTCCTTAAACCTCATCAATCAATCTCTGCTAACTTCAAACTACTTTTCTGCACCTTCCTCATCGTTCATAAAATTGAAGAGACTTAGGGCCTTGTTCTGGATTGGGTTGTGACTTAGGGAATGTTCTGCTGCATTTGTCTTCTATTTAGACCACTAAACCTTTGTTTATATCAACAATGAGCCTGTTTTGTTTTCTTATCATTCCTGTGTTCACTGGAGTAGTACTTTTAATTTCCTTTTGCATTCACAACTTGGCTAACTTGTGCAATAGGACTCTTTCTGCCTATCTCAGCTTTCAACATGCCTTCCTTACTAAGTTTAATCATTTCTAGTTTTTTTTTTTTTTTATTTAAAGTGAGAGATCGGTGACTCTTCCTTTTGCTTAAACACTTAGAAGGCATTATTAGTTGACATAATTTCAATATTATTGTGTCTCAGGGAATGGAGACGCCTGAGGAGAGGGAAGGAGATTGGGGAATGGCTGTTTGTTGGAGCAGTCAGAACACATACAACATTTATTAAGTTTTCAGTTTTATATGAACATAATTTATGGCACCCCAAAACAATTATAATGGTAACATGAAATGTCATTGATCACAGATCACTATTACGGATATAATAAAAATAATAAAATATCGAAAAAATTACCAAAATGTGACACAGAGACATCAAGTGAGCACATGCTTTTGGAAAAAAAATGCTGCCAATAGATTTATCTGGGGCAAGGTTGCCACAAACCTGCTATTTGTAAAATACACAAATTTGTAAAGCACAGTATAGTAAAGCTCAATAAAACAAGACGTGTAATTCTCATTGAATGGAGAATGAAAACATGTTTTCTATGTATCTGTGCATTTTAGTTTATCTTTATGGGGTGTGTGTAGCAAATACTAAACATTATTTTCTTACGTAGAAACCTTTTCAGTTTATCTTGAAAGTAAACAGACACCTGTAAATGATATTTCCATCATTGTTGCCTGATTCTCCCTCCTGTCTATTGTAAGTACAAAAGTTAAAGCCTTGGGGCAGCATATTTTCTTCAAGCTCTTTTATGTTTTCTGTGTTTCCTAGTATTAGAGAATGACTGTTTGGTGGAACAGTCAGAATACATACAACATTTATTATATGTAAAGTATATACAGAATAAATATATAAATATGCACACATACATACATATACACACGTGCGCATTTCTATGTTTGTGTATGTATTAGAGTTCTCTAGAGGGACAGAACTTATAGGATAGATGTATATATAAAGGGGAGTTTATTGAAGAGCATTGATTCATATGATCACAGCAGGAAGTCCTGCAATAGGCTGTCTACAAGCTGAGGAGCAAGGAAGCCAGTCTAAATCCCAAAACCTCAAAAATAGGGAAGCTGATAGTGCAGCCTTCAGTCTATGGTCAAAGGTCCAATAGCCCCTGGCACACCACTGGTTTAAATCCAAGAGTCCAAAAGCTGAAGAACTTGGAGTCCGATGTTCAAGGTCAGGAAGCATCCAGCACGTGCAAAAGATGATGGCTGCAAGACATAAGCAGTCTAATCCTTTCACGTTTCTCTGCCTGCTTTTATGTTAGCCATACTGGCAGCCAATTAGATGGTGCCCACTCAGATCGAGGATGGATCTGCCACTCCTAGTCCATGACTCAAATGTTAATCTCCTTTGGCAACACCCTCACAGACACCCAGGAACAATACTTTGCATCCTTCAATTCAATAAAGTTGACAGTCAATATTAACCATCACAAGTCCACTCCTTGTCAATTTGAACCCACACACATCTCCTGAAATCATACATAATCTTCAAATAAAGACAATAATAAGTTCATAATTACACATAGCATAATACAGCTATCCTTCGTACAACCAGAAGCACACCAATCCCCAAACCAAATGCTGTTACATAAAGTTAACAACACTTAAATGCTAACATACAATCAATAAATCTTATGTCACATGATAAAAGAAAAAGAAAATACATATTTTTTTTTAGTACAAGTGTATACATGCACAAACATGTTCTTAAAAAAATAAGGAGGAAACATTCATGACAATTACCGTTCTCGTTTCTGCAACCGGTCACATGGTAGTAGTTAGCATTCATGACTAGCTTCTTCTATTACCCATTTTGTATTCCTTTTGCCTTCAGCAAGCACCTCAGCAGGTCATGGTTTTTTATCTGATGGAGTAACTCAAATCTTCATTCCTGAAGAGTCTGGGCCATCTGTAGTCCTGCCTGAATTGGGTTGTTGTGGTTTCCCATTGATCTTAATCACAGGGCATGATAATACCAAGAGATGCTATAAGGGATATCCTGTATTCCATGCATACTCTTCCTTACCTCCATTGTGGAGTAGTAAACTGATTTCATCTTGATTGTCTGGGTCAATCCCCCCAGCCAACACTGTAACTCCCTTGTTAGCCTGTTGACTTAAAGGTAGGAGAAGCCCGAAGTGGCCAGGTTGCAACCTGTTTAATGGAATCATTGTTGTGTCTCCTGGTGGCAGCATTCCTCCCTCTGGAACTAAGACCTTTAGGCCAGCAGAATGTAATGTCATGGGAACAGGAAGCAAAAATTTTGCTAGTGGGTCACTAGAGGTGATGATGAGCAGTGCCGTTTCCACTTCTACCCCTTGATTCCTGGACCCATGAATCTTGGCTGTGAGAGGAACAGTACCATACATTAGATGCTGATTCAGAGCATACACAGCCTTCTGCTGAACTTTGCCCTAGGCCTGCAAAGTATTTTCAACTAGTTTGCGTAATTGTGACTTTGAAAGGCCATTTAATCATTCTATCAATCCAGCTGCTTCAGGACGATGGGGAACATGTAAAACCCGTGAATTTCATGATAATGAGCCTACTGCCACACTTCTTTAGCCATAAACTGAGTGCCTTGGTCAGAGGCAATGCTATGTGGAATACCATGATGGTAGATAAGGCATTCTGTGAGTCCAGGGATGGTAGTCTTGGCAGAAACATTGCGTGCAGGATAGGTAACCCATATCCAGAGTGTCTATTCCAGTGAGGACAAACTGCTGTCCTTTCCGTAATGGAAGAAGTCCAATATAATCAACCTGCCACCAAGCTGCTGACTGATCATCCTGATGAATGGTGCTATATTAAGGGCTCGATGTTGGTCTTTGCTGCTGGCAAATTGGACACCATAGCCAGGTCAGCCTTGGTGAGTAAAAGTCCATGTTGTTTAGCCCATCCCTGCCACCATGGCAATTTTCTTCATGTGCCCATTGGGCAATGACAGGGGTGCCTGGGGAAAGAGGCTGGGTAGTGTCCACAGAACAAGCCATCCTACCCACTCGATTATTAAAATCCTCCTCTGCCAAGGACATCCTTTGGTGAGTGCTCACATGAGATACAAATATCTTCACAGCTTTTGACCACTCAGAGAGATCCATCCACAAACCTCTTCCTCAAATTTCTTTGAAGTCATGCTTCTTCCAAGTCCTTGACCATCCAGCCAAACCATTGACTACAGCCCATGAATCAGTATATAATCACAACATCTGGCCATTTCTCCTTCTAAGAAAAGTGCACAACCAGATGCACTGATCACAGTTCTGCGGACTGGAAAGATTTCCCTTTGCCACTGTCCTTCAGGGATGTCCTAGAAAGGTACTAGAGAGAAGCAGCTGTCTACTTTTGGGTGGTGCCTGCATATTGTGCAAAGCTGTCTGTAAATCAGGGCCTAGTTTTCTCCCTCTGTCAACTTAGCATAGAAAGCTCCCCATAAGGCCATCAGCACAGTCTCGGGGAGAGAAGGCAGAGCGGTAGGAGTGGGGACCATGGCATTTGAACCACTTCTTCATGTAACTTGTGCTCTCAGGAACTGCTCAATCCTGATCAGGTATATACCACTTCCATTTGATGATGGAATGCTGCTGTGTATGCCCCACTTCATGGCTAGATGGGTCAGAGAGCACTCAGTTCATGATAGGCATTTCAGGTCACATGGTTACTTGATGACCCATAGTCAAACATTCAGTTTCTACCAAAGTCCGTTAATCTGTTCTCATGCTGCTAATAAAGACGTATCCAATACTGGGTAATTTATAAAGGAAAGAGATTTAATTGACTCACAGTTGCATATAGCTGGGAAGGCCTCACAATCATGAAAGAAGGCAAATGAGGAGCAAAGTCATATCTTACACGACAGCAGGCAAGAGAGTGTGTGTAAGGGAACTCCGATTTATAGAACCCTCAGATCTCATGAGACATATTCACTACCATGAGAACAGTATGGGAGAAACCACCTCTATGATTCAATTATCTCCACCTGTCCCTGCCCTTGACACGTGGAGATTATTACAATTCAAGTTGAGATTTGACTGGGGACACAGCCAAACCATATCAGTGTATTTGTGTATTTCCACTCATAATAACTTCAAATCCATCTCACATTCCCTGAAGACTCCTACCATTCACCACATATGCCCATTACCTAATCATGAACCCAACTGGTCTTCTACTTATAGACTGCACTCTGAAATCTTTGATATGCTGATTTTTCTCCCTAGAATTCTTTGTGAAAGCTTTTTTAAAAAAGAAAGCATTACCATGCTTCATTACATATTATTTATATATACTAAATAATTTATTCTTTCATTCTTTAAATAATCTTCAAGTTTTATGCTACCTTGTGGTTTCAAATTCGACTCTAATGTTGCTAATTTATTACTGATATGCAAATATTTGGTAAGACAATGTATAATTAATTTTACTGTGTTAACCATAATGAAAGTTAAGTTTCATTCTCAGTTTATTTATCAAATATGCATTTCAACAACTTCCCTGTGTCTTAATGGAGGATTAATCAGGAAACAGAGATCTTAATACTTTTGTTTTTGGTCATAGATTGATTTCTTCTGAAAAAATACATTTCTGAAATTAAAACTGAGAAATCCTGATTGAAAGAGAGTGGGTTTTCTGGTCTACTCAGTATAATGGGAATATTAGCCTTTCAATAAGGTCTGTGGTAAATCAGAGATTTTAAATGAGGCCTTTCTGTATGACCACCAGTCATTTAAATCAGACCATGGTAAGTAACTTAAGAGTTTGGGGAATGTTTTCAATTTAAAAATGATTTAATTTTCTATAATATTCAGCAAAGATAACACAAAATTGAAGAACGCATAGAAGTGTTCAATCCCTAATTTCTTCTGTATGTTTTTCCATTTTTAAAATGGAGACCTACTCATTCCTGGAGGATAATGATGGAAATGATGGTGAAGCCGATGATGGCAAGGAGGTAAAGGATACCTCAGAAGAAATGAGGCCTAACCTTGTATTTCCTAGCATTTTGATTTTAGGTTATTTTGTTTTGTTTTGTATATGTTCTACCAAAGCCAGAACAAGATACTTTATACAGTGAAAGCAGCAAACACTCATATTTAATAAGCATTTAATATGAACAGCAGGTGTTGAGTGCTTTACAGACATTATCTCATGTATTGTCTCATAAGTAAAGAGTGTTTTTATTCTCGTTTTTTTGACAAGAAAGTTGGCTGGCAGAGAGGTTAAGTAACCCACCCAAGACAATAAGCTGATTACTGACCAGAGCCAAGATTTGGACCTAAGTATTGTGCAATACATTATCTCATTTAATCTTGACGATCACCTCTGATCTTTGTACTCTGTTCACCTGAAATGTGAACTGAAGTTTCAAAATACTAAATAATCATAACTTTTCTTCCATTTAAAAGGGTTTGAGCTTTACTTTAAGAAACAGAAAGAATTTGCAGTTTCCATATACTATGTTATGAAGTCTATTTAAAAAAAAGAGAAAAATAGATAAATTTACTCACCCTAGCTTTAGAAAAACGCTTTCATTGTAACTCACTTCATCAGACTTTCTGGGTCTTAATCTTTCAAGATGTGGAGACAATTCAAATTAATATAATTTATCAAAGTTACAGTGTGAGGTCAGGAAGAGAGAAACCCCACAGCTAAATAGTAATATAATAAAAGATTATATAATAATATAATAATACAATAAAAGAATAATCAAGTAATTTTTTAATCTTAAAAATGGACATTTAGGAAGCTGCGGATAGAGTTCTGCTTTTTCTCTGGGAAATCATTTTTATGTATTTTAAGCTGGAAAATATTGATAAACTCATGGTTCATGCACAATTTGAATACCAAACCAGAAATCCTACCTTAACAAGAAATTTTTCATAAATGTCTGTAGTCAAAGAAGCAATCTACCTTTTGCAGACTTTTAAATGTTCTGAAAGAGAACACAGTTTGTCATATTCATTCGTCTTAGTAAATGTATTTTATTATATGCTCAATGAAAGATGAGTCCCATTCTTCTCACTCCTATTCTTGACATTTTTTATCAGACTCCATAGCTCAATGGGAAACTGTTTATTTTTACTTTTCCTTCTTTAGGGTGATCGAAGACATTAAAAAATTATAAAATATAGAGATTTATTCCAGTGTGTTTGCTTTCCAGTTTCAGTTGATGCAGTATTCATTTTTAGTATGTTATGGTGTCTTAATTGCTAGTATTTATCATAGGTTAATTTACTTATGTATAATTGTTTTTTTCCTCACTTTTATCCTGCACGAAGAGAGTGTGCCAAAAAAATCCATCAAGAATCAGGAAATTTATTGAATCCAAATGGAGTTACGCTTTGGCAATTGCTGTTTAAAAAAAAAGCAGAAATCATGGATGTCAATGATGTTACCATTTTCATAAAGACAATTTTTGTTGTGCTGTGTTTTAGTATCAAAGTAGAGAAAAGCATATCATATCAGTATCTCTCCAACTGTTAGTTCAAAATCAGTACACTGAAAGATGTTACAGTTTAACTTTTAACTAGATTTAGAACTAAATTAGAAAATTTGAACTTAAGACCCTTTCCTTTCCAAATTACATAGTTTTAATGACAATTTAACTTTTAATTAAGGGTTCAAGCAATTTATTCCCAATAAGTACTGTGACTATTAAGATTAATCATAACTTGTAATAGCTTTTAAATTAACAGGTCTTTCGTTTAACAAATCTTTGTGGAGTAGGGTAAAAAATAATTACATTTTATCTCTCTTAAATGTAATGTGTTAGTAATTAAAAATTCTAATTTTCTATGTGAAATAAATACTTTGGTTTAAATATAAAGGGACATGAGCAAAGACTGCATTTTGTAATTTAAACTGAAGTCATAAGATATATCTATTCATTTGTTAATTTTTCCTTAAACTTTCTGATCATACTTTCTTGTGATTTTTTTGAAGATAATAGAATTTCCCTAACAAAAATTGAACATACCCTTCAGGGTATGTTCAAGACTTGTAAAACTCTGAAACAAAGTAAATTAAGGTTGAAAAGTGCAAACAATGCTCCCCCGAAAAGTACAGATGTGGGCAGGGGCAGAATATATTTCCACACAATGACCTGGAAGCACCCTCTACACACTTTAGAAGATAATTTATTGATCAAAGTGCCTAAACATATTTTGAAATAGGAAAACTACGTGGATTATAGGCTGGTATCATATCGTATCACTAGAAAAGGTATTGAAGTTTCTAAGCATAGCTTACCATTGAGTTACTAATCAGAAGTTCAGTATATCAGACCAATGCAATATGAACAAAATTTTACTAACATGTCCACTTATTAAGCTCACTAGAAGAACAAAGACAATTTCTTTCCTCAAAGACTAAAAGCAACATTATAAATAAAGGCATAACATTAACCTTGTAGGTCTTAGCTATTTCTTATAATTATAATTCAAGTCGTATATAAAGTTTTAAGTGTATCTGATATGAAAAATGCCAAAATTAAAACACATGCATTCTGAAATTTAATAAATAGATGATATAACTAATCGACTGCTTTAGATAGCAATGAAATAGTATGCAGAATTTCTGATTAAAACATTTAAAGTGATCAAATTAATTCTCTAGGTCCTTTAAAAATTTTTAGTCAAGTTAGAATGCATTTTTAAAGTAGCCAAAGAATGTTCTGTATATCATACTTGAAAAATTATTCAAAAGTTTTGTTTCATTTTTAACTCGGTACAAATGGCAAAGCTATTTCATTTCTGTAGATTCACAATCAGTCATAAATATGAGTCACAATGCTTTTTCTTAACTTTTGGGAGAAACCATTTAAGTAAAAAAATAGACTCAGTAAAAATAAAATTCTTGTCAACATTTGGCTTACGGACTCACCCTCCATCTTCTCAACATTTCTGCCTTTATTGGCAATAAAAGAAGAAAGTTTAAATATAAAAGCATGAAATACTATAGATGGGCCTATTTTGGAAGATTCTAATATAACTGCTACAACTGTTTAAAACATGCATTTCTCTTAATGTTTCTTGCAACAAGGCCACCCTACTATATCAACTTATTCAGATAATTCATTAAATCCAGTGGGGAATAAAATTAGATCAGGCTTTTACCACAAAAAAGAAAGAACTTGTTGCCTAAGTTTACCTTTAATATCTTAACTTTTTTTTTTTAACATAATGGCAATAGAATATAAGATTAAATTTGAAAACACTTGGATATAAAACAGTAAAACATATGTTTTAAAATATATAATTATTCTAGAAATAATTGAGGAATTATGATATGATATAAGTGACTTAGAGATAAATGTCAGAAAAATAAGTTAAAAACTTTAGGTAGGTTATAGGTAAAACAGATTCCTAGCCTGGTATTTGATGTTCCATTGCACTGTAAATTAAAGATAGAGGGCAATAAAATATGATTTCCTTCTGCTTTCTTTTTTTTCTGTTTAGCCTTGTAAAATCCACAGAAATTTACCTTCTGAAGTTACTTGCATTTGAATATTTTGTATTAATAGATCTATCACTAATCAGTTTTAACAGATGACTGTTTGCATGTGGAAGAAGGAATGGGAAATACATCCATATTGAGAGATTAAAGATATCTAAAAATTCTTTGCTACTTCTCCTATTTGGGTAGCAAATGGGAGTACAGTTCCCCTCTCCTGGAATCTGGCATGCATTTAGTGACTTGTTAGATTATTAGAATGTAATGCAGACTAGGTGATAGGAACTTCTGCAGCTTCGACCCAGGGCTCATGGAACAATCTCCCTTTGAGCCAATATGGACCAAAAAAAAAAAAAAAAGCGAAGCAAACTTTGAGACCTTAGTGTATAGGCCAGAGGACTGTTCCAAATCTGCTACCAAGCCCACAAAGCTTTCCTCTTTTATAATATCAGAGCTTTTTTCACCTTGGCCTTTCATTTGATTCTTATAGTTTGTATTTCTCTGTTAAAATTTCCCATCTATTTATGCATGTTACCTATCTTTTCCATTAGATCCTTTAAAATATTAAATACGGATATTTTAACATCATTATTGGAGAGTGGGTTATGGGTAATCTCTGAGTCAGATCCTTTTGATTGTGTTGTTTCTGGACAATGTGTTGGGGTTTTTTTCCCCTTATGTTGTTACATATATTAAAATAGTATACATTATCATTTTAAAAATTAAATACTGGATGTCATGTGTAAAACAGTAAATGCTGAGGCCGATAGTATTTACATCTTGAAATGAGCATGCCTCTTCTCTCAGGACATTAAAGTATGAGTTGGGATAGTCAAGGCAAGGAATGAAGTTTAGGTTTTGTTTTTACTTTGACTATGGTTAATGTCAGTGACCCAGTCTTCAAATTCCTCCAGTGGTGGCCTGCTGTTTTATGCTCAAGGTGGGGACTTTAGTCTCAGAGGTTTTTTTCTCAGTGTTAGTTCTTCATTAACAACTTTTAGCATTTTCTTCCCATCCTCCAAATCTCACCCTGTGCTTCTGCCCTTTCTTGTCCTTAGACTTCTCTGTTAGGCTCATGATGGGTCAGGAATGTTCTTTGTTCTGGTCCAGCCTCAGTCTTAAACAGGCTCTTTGAATCTGAGACAAAATTGTGTGAACTTTCTCAGTATTTTTGCCCTTTCCTATGGCAGTCAAACTTTGCTTATATTTGTAGTTGGTCTTAAGAGTTTCCTTTCCTTCCCTCAATGGAATGAGTCCTATGCTTGGTAGCAATAGAATATCTTGGGCCCAAGATGGTTTTCTACCTCCCTTCAGTAATAGAGGGGTTTATTAGATTTTTTCTACCTTTCCCCTAGCCACGAATGTCCTTTCCTATACCTTGGGAGCAGCTATGCTGTCTCTGCATTGTGGCTTAAGTCTTCTGCTTCCTATAAGAGAAGGGTCCAGAGAAATGAGTGTTATTATGTGCCTGTGACCCCGCAATCACTGATCATGTACTACATTTCGTCATTATTGATACAGCTTTTTTTCAGTCTTCTCTTCTTCCAATCTCTCTCTTCTGTTCTTTTCTTTTTTGTTGTTTGTTTGTTTGCTTGCTTGTTTGTTTGGTTTTTGTAAGCACCCAGTAAAGATATGTAGGAAAAAGCTAAAAGAGTATCATTTTCACTTAGGTCTGCGGCCCCAAACTATTCAAAAATGACATGCTATCCCATATTTGGCCTTTGGTCATGCATTAAAATTTACCTGATTTATTTATATCCACTTAAATGGTGGCCTATGCCTCTTCTTCCAATGCTCTACCACAGGAGATACAATCTGTGTGCCCTGACTCTCCTTGTACTTTTCTCTGCTTGGAATTCATGTTCCTTGGTTGCCTCATGCCTTCAGTTTTCTGATGGGTTCAAGGAAAGTTATAATCTGACTTTTTCTCATTGTTACTGTAAAAGCAACATTATTTAAAGCTTTTTACATCTTAAGTACAAATGGAAGTCCAGCTGATTTGTTATTATTGTTGTTTGTGCAAAATAATTCTGAAACTTTTCATGAAATATAATAGGATCGAGCAAATATCTAAAAGTATGATGTTGCTGGAGCCAGAGTTCTTAATGTGAAGCAAGAGGGAAAGCAAGAAATAACTGTCTAGAAACAGAATCAGGGCTCATTGCTCAACAGTTTTCTAGATGGATATAAATTAGCAGAGAAGAAATATTTTGACAGTCCTTCTAATGCCTGAAGTTAATCCCCTTCACAATGCTACAGAATTCTATAATATTTAACAATGAGACTTGCTGAAAGTAAAAATACTATTATAATATTTATAACCAAATAAGCCACTCTTCTTACCAGTTTCTAAATGTGTCCTTGAACACCAAAAATAAATGATGTAACCAATCAAAACAAATAATTATAAGATAAAAATATTTTATAGAGTAAAAGAGTAAATTACTTTTCTAGTATTTGCTATGCTGAATATTGTAAATGGATATTCATTTGTATAACCATTTCTGCCAATAAAACAACAACATGTTCATTTCATATCTATATTATTTTTGGTAAATTACGTCTCTTCTTTAGGTTTGCTATGAAGAAAGCCATCATTCAATCATCAAAACACATTTATGAAGATGAAGTGAAATTGGCAAAGAGAAAACAGAATGTCCCTGAATAAAACCTGTATATCTGGATAATTATGTTTCTGTGAATCATTTTTGAGAAGTTTGTACATTTCAAGGTTTCATTTTGGAACTGAAATGAAAATGAAAGAATCTGTTCTTATAAGATTTATAGAAATTCTACTGACTCAAGTGATCTCGAGAGCTGATAGAAGTACCTGAACTTTTTCACTTTTTCATAAAGCCTCTTCTGTCTCCATTACTTTGCCAGTCATCTAGCTTGTAACTGTTATGTCTGACTTCATTCTTGATTTCTCCCACCTGATTTCTTTCTTTCTTTTTTTTTAAGTCCATTTTATTTCTCTTTCTAATCACACTCCTCTCCTTTCTCCCGGAGGTAATCATGATCTGACTTTTATGATAATCATTCTCACTTTTTTTTTTTTTTTTGTCATTATACTTTAAGTTCTGGGGTACATGTGAAGAACATGCTGGCTTGTTACACAGGTATACACGTGCCATGGTGGTTTGCTGCACCCATCAACCTATCATCTACATTAGGTATTTCTTCTAATGCTATCCCTCCCCTAGCCCCCAACCCCTGCTTTCTTATTACAAACTTTTGTGTCTGACTTCACCAAAGTATGAGCTTTTTACTCATTTCTCAACATATTGCAAACATCGAGGCCCAAACCCTCTTTTGATTAATGTAACCTCTTTTCAAGATTTCCAATATTTTAGCTTCCTTGTCTCTAACCTGATCAAACTCTATATACATCTTCTTTCCTAGTTGATTTGATCACAGCAGAGACTTAATTTTTAAAAATTACGTCTGAGTAAAAATAGCGCTATCTATCGGTAACCATTATGATACAAAAGTGCTGGGAAGCACTTTAATGCGGAAGGGAGGAAGGGAAGTGCTGGGTAAAGGAGAGTGTGGTCCCTGGCTAGGGCTCCACCCCCACGGACCTAAGTGAAGACAGACACTCCTGCCTTCCTACCCAAATATTACATTTCCCAAGACCGCCCTAGCCCACCGCACCCGCATCCTGAGCCTATAAAAACCGGAGATCGTAGCAGGCAGACACACAGGCGGCCACACATCTAGAGGAGCACATCCGCAGAAGAAAAAGCAAGGGGACGTGGAGAGGAGCATGTCAGCAATCACCTGCTCGCCAGCGGGCCATCGACCAGCAGAAAAACGCGGAGTTTGGCCGGGGCAGTTGGAGAAGAGCCGAACCGCCAGCTGCGCGACTCCAGGGGAAAACCGTTTCCCTTCTGGCTCCCCCATCCGCTGAGAGCTGTTTCCACTCAATAAAACCTTGCACTCATTCTCCTATCCCACATGTGATCCGATTCTTCCTGTACACCAAAGCGAGAAGCCCCAGGATACAGAAGTCCCTCTGTGCCTGTGATAAGGAAAGGGGTGTAATCGAGCTGGTTAACACAAGCCGCCTATAGATGGCAAACTAAGAGAGCGCCGTGTAACACACGCCCACTGGGGCTTCAGCTGTAAACATTCACCCCGAGACACCGCCACGGGGTCGGAGCCCCACAGCCTGCCCTTCTATATGCTCCCCTAGAGGTTTGAGCAGTGGAGCACTGAAGAAGCGAACTCCCATCGCACGTCCTGGGAGGGGGACAAGGGAAACTTTCCCATTTCAATTATTGTATATCACTCACTTCTTTTGCCATTTCTGTTTTTGAAATAATTATCCATGCATCTGGCAGAGCTTCGTGAGGACTTTAGTTTATTGAAAACTATTTTGTGTAATATATTGTTGACTTGGCAAAGTTTGTTTATCGGGCTTCTGGGAGCAGATCAAAATTTTAGTGGAATGTTGTATATATGCTATTTGGGCACGTGGAAAGAATGTGTGTTCAGCTGTTATTGAGTAGAGTGTTCTAAAAATATGAATTAGTTCAAGTTGGTTGGCAGTTTTATTCAGGTCATCTACATTCTTATTGGCCTAATACTCATTTGTTCTATCAAATACTGAGGAACGGTATTGCAGTTGCCAACAATAAATTTATCAATTTGCCTTTTTAAATCGATTTTTGTCACATGTGTTTTGAAATTCTATTGTTAGATACACGTACATTTAGAATTACTATATCTTTTTGAAGAATTAACCCTTTTATCAATACGTAAGGACTCTCTTTATCCCTGATAATACATTTTTCTGAAATTTATTTTTTCTGATACTAATATAACTACATCTGTTGTCGGAGTTAGTGTTTGTATGGTATATTTCTTTTACATCCTTTTGTTTTTAACCTACGTTTTTATATTTGGAGTGAATTTTGTGAAAAAAAAAAAGCTTATATTTTTATCAGTTTATATGGTATTCAGCAGCATGTGTTCCAAGTAAATAAATAGTCTGTTTCTTTTCAGGTATCTGTCCCATCCTGAATTTGAGGTTAGTTGTTTGCCCTGTTACTCCGGTTTTTTGATGGATTCAAGAAATACTATTAAATTGTGCTTTGACCCACTTTTTTCTGGTTATGAAGGTATAAGTAATCATACATATATATATAAAATGTATGTGGCTTTTTATTTTTTGTAGGTACTTCAGTACAGTGTTAATTAGGGTGATACTAAACATCTTTATATTCTTTTCTCATTTCAAGGATTAAGTTTTAAATGTTTTTTTATAAGTTGGAAAGCCTTTTCCTACCTATTTTCTAGAAGAGTTTATGTAAACTGGTGTTAGCTATTTCTTAAATAATTGGTGGAACTCAATGATACAGTTTTCTGCATCTAGTTTTTTTTTTTTTTTTGGTGTGGGTAAATATTTATTATTAAGTGTATAATTAAGCTAATAAATTCAAAACAGTTTTCTATTATAGTTCTTTTGAATGTATTTTGTGGTGTTTTCTAGAAAGACTGTCATTCATTTAAAATTCATTTCATTTGAAAATAATTTTTCATAATATGCTACAACTTTCTGATTAATACCTAAAAATGTATAATGGTGATACTTTTTCTTTTTTTCTTTCCCGATATTAATTTCTGCCATTGTCTGTCTTATCATATTTGCCATTGGTTTATTAATTCCATTCATTTTTTTAAAAAACCACTTTGGGCTTTGTCAATACTTATTTTATGTTTGTATTATAGTTGATTATTATTTTAAAACTTACTTCCATAGTTTTTTGGGGAACAGGTGGTATTTGGTTACATGAGTATAATTTGTTATGTTTTGTTATTTTCTTTGTTATTTAATATTTTCTAATTCCTTTAGTTTTTGAGATCAATACACTCCTCAATATATTAGTTTTCAGCCATTCATTTTTACAAATTTGTTTATGGATATAAATTTTCCTCTAAACACTTGATTTGTAGCATTGCATAGGTATTGATATAACATTTTTTCATTATCTTTCAATTAAAATATTGTCTATTTCTAATTGTTATTGATTCTTCAATCCATGGATTATTTATAAATGTGTTTTTAACTTTCCTAATAATTAGAGATTTTCTTGTTATTTTCTTACCCATTTCTATGTGCTTTCAGGAGTAGAGAGAGATAATTATCTGTAAGCTTTTTATTCTTTGAAATTTGATGATACTGGCTTTAGGTTATAGAACCTATAAATGTTCTATGATTATTTGGAGATATGTTTCACATGCATATGAAAAGAAGTTGCTATGCACAGTATTTTAAAAATGGCAATTCAACAAAAACTTTTACTTTTTAAAATAATCTTCTATATCCTTACTGAATTCTTAATATATTTTCCCTGAGTTACTGAGAAAAATGTATTAAATCTCATTTGCTGTTGTAGATTTTTCTATTTCTCCTCATCCTATAAAGTGTTGCTTTTTATACTTAGCAGTATGTTTACAGAGCTATAGTACAATTGCTATTTATACTCACTGAAATGTTCTTTGTATCTCTATGAAATATATCTCATAATGTCTTATAATAAATTTGTCTTAACATTTAATTTGTTTGATATTGAGATATTCTTATATTTTTTGATGTCTTATGTGTAGTACGACTTGTTCACACTTCTACTTTTTAATTTTCTCCATTCTTACTTTTTTAAGATGTCTGTTTTAAAAACATAATCAACATTCTTTGTTTTAATATAAGTTGATGAAAGCCAGGTGTAGTGGCTCATGCCTGTGATCCCAGCACTGTGAGAGACTGATTTGGGCAGATCACCTGAGGTCAGGAGTTTGAGATCAGCCTGGCCAACATAGTGAAACCCCGGCTGTACTAAAAATACAAAAATTAGCCAGGTGTGATGACGGGTGCCTGTAATCCCAGCTGCTCAGGAGGCTGAGGCAGGAGAATCACTTGATCCCAGGAGGTGAAGGTTGCAGTGAGCCGGGATGGCACCACCGCACTCCAGTCTGGGTAACAGAGTGAGATTCTGTCTCAAATAATAATAATAATAAAATATCTATATATGCTGATAAAAATCTCCCCTAAACTGGAATATTTAAAAATTTATATTTGATATATTTACTAACTTATTTTAGTTAAAATCCATAATCTGCTTGTCTTGCCTATTCTATGTCCTTTTTCTCTCTCCTTAAGTGATGTTTTAAAAAGAATCATTCTTGGTTTTCTTATTAGGTATGTGTGTGTGTGTGTGTGTGTGTGTTTATATATGTGTGTGTGTGTACATATATATATATATTATATATATACAAAAAATTCCATGTTTATTGGTTACCCAACAGACTGTAAATTTCATCTCTTTTATATTTGACACTGACATAAAATATGACCTTAATTTTGGGATAAGAAGCTTAGAAAGCTGTTTCTTTTATCTCCTTTCACATGTTGTATCACTATTTTCATATATTTTTACTCTACTCATATTTGAAACTTGACAAGATGTTACTGCCATTCAATAGAGCAAATTCTCATTTATGTTTCCTAATAAACTGATCATTTTAATAGCTTTTAACTGTTTTGTATACATCCTAGATTACAATTATTTCCCCAGGAGAACTCACTAAACATCTCTTTATTCAGGTTCATATCTGATTAACATATAATCTATTAAGTTTTTTACTACATTTTAATTTTGAAGGATAAATTTTATTAGTTTTAGAATTCTAGCCCAATGGTTATTTTCTTTCAGCACTTTGATGATGTTATTTTATTGCTTCCAGAATCCCATCATTTTTGCTGTGAATTCAGCTGTCAGAATAACCTTTGCTCATTTGAAGGTAATGTGTCTTTCGCTCCCCACTTGATGACTTTATGGTTTTCTTTTGTCATTGGTTTTACTTTTACTCTGATGCTTCTGGCAGTGACTTCCTTTGTATTTATCTTACCTTGCATTTGAAGAGCACCTTAAGTTTGGGGTTTTCTACTTTCATCAGATCTAGAAAATTTTTGGCCTTTAGATCTTCTAAAAATGTTTCTGCTTTGTATTTTTTTCTCTCCTCTGTGTCTCCAGTTACATTTATGAAAGACTTTCACCATTTTTTATGTACATATCAGGCTCTTGTAACTACATTACAACCTTTATTCTCTACATTCGAATATTTTTCTTCTGAATATTTTCTCCTAATTCAGTGATCCCTTCTTCTTTTATGTCTAATCTGCAGTTAAGTCTTCTAGTGTATCTACATTAAGAGAAAATATCCTTCATGTCATCTGTGTAAGTCTGTTCTCACATTGCTATAAGGAACTGAGACTGGGTGATTTATGAAGAAAAGAGATTCAATTGACTCACAGTTCCACAGGCTGTAAAGAAGCATGGCTGGGAGGCCTCAGTAAACTTACAATCATGGTGGAAGGCAAAGGGGAAACAAGCACGTCTTACCCTATGGGAGGAGAGAGAGAGAAGGAGAAAGTGCCACACACTTTTAAACTATCAGTCCTCATGAGAACTCACTCACTATCATGAGAACAGCAAGGGAGAAATCTAACCCTATGATCCAATCACCTCCCACCTGTCCCCTCCTGCAATCTGACATGAGATTTGGATGGGGACACAAATCCAAACCATATCATCATCTTTTTCTTTTCTTTTTATCTGATAACTACTTTTTAGATTACTTCTTAGTTAGATTCCATGTGTTTGCTTGTTTGCTTTTCTCACTTTTTGTTACTTTGATTTTATCTTCTGGCATCCCAGTAATTAAAAATATATATATTATTGGTCATTTTAAATGAAAATAAATTGAGACTCTAAATACAGTTCTCTGTCTCTTAAAAAATATTGTTATATCATGTTGTTAGATGTAGTTAGTTGTGCAGATTAGTTTATTTCATTTTGGGATTGAGTTTGGTCCCAGCTATACTCCATACTTGATATTTTATTATGGCTAGTTTAATTCCAATCCACTTTTACTCTTATTTGTAGCACTGCGGGATCGTGTGTGTGTGTGTGTGTGTGTGTGTGTTGTTTGTGCTATCAAGACTTCCAATACATACTCGGCTCTCGTGTACATTTTTTTTTCCCACTCAGCACTAGAAAACTCCTGAAAGCTCTCCTCTGCTTCCTAGCCTATTAGCCATCACTCTCTCAGTGTTAAGCCCGTCGTTTCAGTACCACTTAGAAACCAATAAATGTCTTGACTTTAAAAAGTGCCTTCAAATGCTGGACTCATTTCAAAGTGCTTTGTTTCACTTTAACATATTAGTTCTCACTGAGTTGGTGGCCCAGAAACTCGAATTTTGTTTTCCTGATCCACAGCATTGTGGAAAGTTAGTATCTGCTTATCGGCTATTGCCACCACTTTCTCCTTGGATTATTATTTATCCCTTTCAAAATGATGACAGCCTTGTTGGGGGCGCGGATATTGAATAATTAAAATCTGCTTCAAAATTATTTTCTTTGTGATTTTTGCTCTTCAAGCCCTGGATGTTTTGGTATACCTCTGATGTCTTCAATGAGATACTTTTTAGATTTTTCAGTTATTCTCAATGAAGAGCTGATAAGGAGAAAGTTAATATGCCATTATTCTACCAGTTCTTTTATTATTTTTATTCATTAATTTTATGTACTAAATTCCACATCCCTCAGCTTCACTTTTACAACGAAATTTCATAGTATACACATTGCAGAAAGTCTTTTACATATTCTACCTTATTTTCATATTTAGAATCTCCAATACGTAAACAGGGAAAACACATCTCAGAAAGATTGTCTTGACCCTTAAGTCAAATTAAGGGAATAATTTGGGAGGGATCTATTTACACTAATCCAAAATTACTTTTTCTTTGTGTTTCCTTGGGTTTATCCCCTCTATATTTGGGAAAACTTTATGCATTCTCTAATAGTGAAGAGTAACATTTTTGTACTATATTTTGCTCAAAAGTATAGTGAATTTTGCTCATGCTGCTGCGCAAAGTCAGAGAAAACAGAAATGAAGAACGAGGCAATAGTTCCTGCTTTCTTTTAGTTGGGAAGTATGCTTATCTGTGAACTTTGTCAAAGGATAGGGACAAAAGAAAGCGCATGGTGCTGTTTTTGTTATTTGTGTCATTATGACTAGAGGGTATGGCACTATAATAACAGAAAGTGAAAGTGCCTTTTCAGTTGATAAGAGAAAGGGGGAGAAAAATAGCACTAACATTACAATTCTCTCAAGGGAGTTTATCAAGCATGGAAGACATTTTAGGTTCATGCTTCTGTAAAATCTTACCTTTATTTTTATTTCACCTCAGACCTCATCTATTTGGGCAGATTTAATTCCAGAAGGAGTAGCCAAGAATGAATCTTCAGAGGCTGAAATGCAAAAAAATCCCAAGGCACCAGAAAGGTTCTGTTCGGTTCCTATTGTCACCTCTTTTTAAATGATCCACTTATTACTGGTTAAATTTTAGTTCTCAGGATGCCAATGTGATATTTAGCAGAGCATTTTACCTTTAAGGATACAAAAATTCTAGATGCAATTATGAATGACCTTGCAGTGGTAAGCCAGCACACTCCACAGAATCAGTAGCCAGAAAGGATTCAGTAGTGATTCCAATAAGGTGAAAAAGAACTTTGTGAAGAACGGGAGCTTCGAAGGAAGGAAGATGATAGTGAAGAGTGGGAGGATGAGCAAGTAGATTAAACAGAAGTCATACTGTTGTGGCTATGCCAGACTGTTCATGCTGCTTTTGAAGCTGAAATTTGATTCCCACAAAAATGACAGATGTTGCAGTTTTGGCCAATTAAGGGACAAAAGACTCTAATAATTGTATGCTCTGCTGGCTATATAACAGGAATTTGAACGCCAGTCAGGGAGTCAGTGACAATCAAATGTGAACATGCAGCTTATTGCTAGGTAAGAAAGAAATAAAGAAAGGCAGCAATACAAAAAAAAAATCTACATTCATAAATAAGAACGTACAGATGAAATACAAGTTACAGAAAACATTTTACTATACAAAAGTCAGAGAGAAACAACTTGCATGTCATGTGTAATGCATGTAATTTTATGTTCATTTTCAACTGGGTAAAGTGTTATCTAAATGTTAATTCCAACATTGCATCTGAAAAATAAAATTTTTAAGAAGATAATCATTAACTCAATAGAAAATTTTACAAATATATTATTTCATTTAGTAGCTTATCTCCCATTACTTTCTTTGTTTCTCTTTCTCTCTTACACACACACCACAAACACACACACACGCACACATATAAACACACATAGACATGTTAGAAACTGTTAATTATTACTAGGGCTTTTCCAAGATCAGCAGTATAGGGAATATGAAAACATGGGTCTCTGTATCTCTTTTACCTTCTTTATTTCCTAATTCCTACAGTGATTCTACAGAGAAACCCTGATTTAAGTTTTATTTGATGGGATGTGGACAATGTATCCTCTTGACACTGCTAGTACTTGGCCTTCAAGTAAAAATACATTGCATTATAAATGAGGAATGGCAGGATCACTTAAAACAATTAGTTCTAGAAATTTTGGAATTTTTGATTCAATGAGCATTCTACAGTTTGTCTACTCCAAGTTTCTTTTTTACAGAAAAGTTCAACCAAGACAAAAGTTTTTGTGACTTGCCCAAGTTCCCATGACTTCATAGACGTGGAACAGGGAATAATGACATTTACACATTTATACTAGAAATTATATACAGTTTATAGCTATGCCCAGAGATTTATATAAATATGACATAAATTGCTTTGTCATTCTCTCTAAACTTATAACTGAAACCCAATTAAAATGAGTTTGAGGGCCTGGCATGGTGGCTCACCCTTATAATCTCAGAACTCTGGGAGGCCGAGGCATGAGGATTGCTGGAGCCCAGGAGTTCAAGACCAGCCTGGGCAACATGGCAAAACCCCATCTCTACAAAAAATAGAACAATTAGCTGGGCATGGTGACATATGCCTATCGTCCCAGCTACTTGGGGGGCTGAGACAGGAAGGTTGCTTGAGCACAGGCAATCAAGGCTGCAGTGAGCTGAGACTGCACCACTGCACTCCAGCCTGGTTTCACAGAGTGAAACCCTGTCTCTCCTGCCCCACTTCAAAAAGAAATATTTTTTTTCTAAAAGATTGACATGGTTCATTTTTCATCTGTATAATTGATTATGATCCCCTTTGGTGATTGTCATTCAAACCGATAAATTCTATTTCGATGTTGACAGCAAAGTTTCAGCAATACAAGGAGACTGTCAATCATCTCTTTCTAGCACTTATGTTGAATTAGAGTACATATATATGAGTCTCTTTATGTACTGAGTATAGATCTCCACAGATCCCATAATATTGAACCCTTGTAAATCATACCTCTGTAGACTATGAAAATACTGTTTATGCATGTACTCTAGAAGGATCCTCAAATGACGTATTGCACAAGACAGAGCGATCACCATAGTGAATGACTATCTCAAAATGTCGGCTGTTCTTATGTATGTATAACCTAAACTAGAATTGAAAGAATTTAAGCAGCATGGGACTGAATTCAAGGTCAAATGAAAAATTTACTTATGGGACATGTATTAGGAAATCAACAGCATTTTATAAGCAGCGATTATTTTTTAATCATCATGTCCAACAAATAGCCAAATCCCCTGGCAAGGCAAGCTGGATTACATTATATGGTAGATAGTAGGTTGTCTCAGTTTTGAAGTGTTCCAAATTGAACACATGCAATCATGACTTAATAGTACTTCACTTCCCAAAAAATATAGTGCCAGTTAGCCATGTGCTTTTGTTCTGTCAACTCTCAGTTCTGATATGTTTGCTCCCAGGGGCGTTCCTTTCTTCAATTGCTTTATCTAATTCTGTTCAGCAACCCCAGGTCAGAAATCATCACCATTCTATCCTCAAGGACTCTTTATTAAGTATCCCTTGTAGTTTCGCCTGACAGGTATCCTTTCATTTTTACACACTTACCCCTTTAAGACTAAGCCAGAAAACAACACATTTCAAATGCTTGTGCACTAATAACTAATTGTATTCTTTCCTAAGGCAACAGCCTTCACGTAACCTAGTCTTCTATCACTTTGCTTACATGATGCTACTATTTCCTGATGTACAAGTTATTTTGTTGCTTGTTATTTTGTGCTGACTGGATTGCCTGCTCAGGTGCTTGTTACCTAGAAGTGTTATATTTTTATTTCTTCTGCACCTGCTTTAACATGTCTTATCTCATCCCACCTACAGTTGTTTATCTCCTTAGTAGTTAAATTCTGCTCATCTTCTTCAGATCTGTCATTTCCTCAAGCAATCTTTGTTGACCTTAACAGCACTGCACAACTGTAATTTCACCTTTATTTCTGTGATTATTTGATCCACGGCCCTTTCTTCTCACTTGACTGTTTTCTTCAGGAGGGTACAATTTCCTTCTGCCCTGGCTTATGCTGTTTCTCTGTTACATGTCCCATAATCAGGGTTCAGAAATGTTGATTGAATTAGGAAGTTAGTGAATACAAATCATGCCAAGTTAATACTGCTGACAGTTGTTTTTGATGAGTAATGTGTATATTTTTCTAAATAGCATTCTATCTCTTACACACTTTATTAGGACAACGAACATGATTAACCACTATGCATACCTTCTATGTGCAGGCACTAACTGTGCTGGGCATTTTACAGATGACTTGTTCTAGTATTTTTCACATAAAAAAACCTGATAATATAATTAAAGGGCTTTTCGAAGATCATGAACTTACTAAGTAGTAGATTTCAACCAAATTGTATCTAGAACCAGAATTGATACTCTTTGTATGTATGACAGCATGCCCTAAATAGAAGCAAAATATGTTTAATAAAGTGCATACCAAAGTATACTTATCAAAAAAGAAAAATAACCCTTGTTTGGCCTTCTGAGTGGCCCCATTTTGCTCTCAAGTTTGTATAAAGGAGTTAAAACTTAAACGTTTTTATAATTATATTTCACAGAACAAAAAATTAGCCTTCAAATCCCACAGGTGAGCAGTTTGCAGAATGCTGGGACCCAGTGGTAAAGTGACCTGAGTTCTAAAGTTTGGAGGGCAGGATTCATGACCTTTCATTCCACCACTTCAAATTGAGGAGCTACAATATTTTGTAACTTCACATTTTATATAACATGGTATTTGAAAAAAAAATTCATATTCTGCCACCAAATAAACAAAACCCATGGCAGTTTGATAAGTTTGAAAACCAAAAAAATAGAGAATAAATGTTGAGTTCTGGAATAATTCCTTCTGAGATAACCCAGTTACAGCTGAAATCAAATGGAAAAACTGAACTCCGTCAACGATATGAAAAGAGAGGGTCCCCTTCTCTAAAGAAAGACATTCAAACTGAACAGAAGGCTTCTCAGGCTGCAGAAGAAATGACTCCCAGAAAAGCCTCACCAAAAGGAATCATTATTCCCATGGGAACTCTATAAGCAGCAGCAAGAAGTAGAGAGAAGCAGAGAGAAGTTGAAAGACTGGTCCTTTCAATTAGAAGCTGTGTAATCTGGGGCAATTTACTTTCTTTCTCTGCATCCAGACTCTCTTAAATATAAAACTGAAAAATCAATTCACAGGATTTAGTAAAGATTAAAATATTTAATGTATATACAAAATGTGGTACATTGTTATTGATAAACACTTAATGCAAATTAGGCAATTCATTAAGAACATTAACAAGAAAAATGTTAAGCATTTAGTCTCAAAGGAGTCACTCTGTTAGATGTGATGGGAGTTGCAAAGAAACCTGAGTCATGGTCAGGCCATCCAGGTTTGTACAATATATTTGGAGAGAGAATTCAGAGAGCAGACTGGAGACTTAGGGACAGAAAGAGAAATGTATACAGACTGAAATATTTAATCAATGACCACAGCATTATCCATCAGGAAAAAGATTACTCCTGCTGTTAATGAGAGAAGAACAACTCAACTAATATCTCAAAATGTGACAGAGTATTGTTCTGCCCACAAATTTGTTTTATTTTATTTTTAGGCTGAGGGGAAATGGAACAGCTCTGTTTGTTTTCACTATTAACTCTGTATGTACAGATTGTTTCTATTTTTCCATCGTAAGTAGTTTACATTTTATTTCTAAATTTATAGATTTTAAGATGCTTCTTTTATAGAATTTTTCTTACTGTAGTCTCACAAGGATCCTAGGAAATAAGAGGCAACTATGATTTATATCAGGACGGAAAAATACAGAGTGATTGTCACCGGGGAAGGCCACACAGTGTAGGGTAGAACAGTTCCAGATTTTCAGAATTTAACCTCATGGTCATTAGTGGAATTTGTGGTATTGTTCTTTCTTCTGAGTTGTTCATCGTTGCCTCAGATTTACAATCATAAACCCTCCAACTTTGTTATTAAATGTTTAATTATTTTCACAACCCTTACTTGCCCTTGCAGCAAAATGATGCCCCCTCTCACAATGACAACACTGCTTAATTCACCACAGGTAATGTATAACTTAGAAACTTCTATGGACTACTGCTACATGTAATGGCATTTCAAGCAGGTTGTTTGACATCCTGTAGTTGTTTAACTGTCTACATGTACTGTCCATTATAATTAAGACTCAAAGTTTAACTGACACTAAGAAACCACCTAATGGCAAAGCTGAAACTGACTTGCAGTGCCTGGAAACCCGGCATAAACTTTTTATGCTAATCTCCACTTTGCCATATTTTGGATAGTCAGGTTCTCAGATGAAGTCTTATCTCTAGTTGCTTTCCCATGGGGTGAAGGAAATGATACTTGAAACATCTTTGGATGCTTTAGATTATGCAGAGGGCCTTGTGTATAGTAGTATGGGAGCCAGAGGTGACTGAGAATATATTATAAATTGGGGTGGACAGGCTAGAATGATCTGAAAGTGATACACTTGAATATTTAAGTTGCTATAGCCAGACAATACAAAAAAGGACAAAGTTCATTGGTCGGTGCATTATTTCATCATTGATTTTCCCTGCCACTTCCTTTCAGCTCATTGATTTCCATTGCTGATTGAGTCATGTTCATCTGCTACAATGAGGTCACCTCATTTCCCTTTTGCTCATTTTTTTCTGACTACTCGGCACTCCTCTACATGTGTGTGTCACTCCCACTAATCTGTCAACAGAGTGAAATACTTTATGCACAATGGGCCGTGAGATTCATGGTGGGTGGTGCAGGCAGACACTGCATAAAACTTAAACAGAACATTCTCACATACTCCATTGTACCTTGCAGACATTTTGGAGTTGTTTCCCCTATATCAGATTTAAAGGCATGCAATGATTGTGGTCCCCAGTGGTCATAAAGCAATACCCCCTAAGCCTAGCAGAAAGGAATAATGCCCTCATCTCTTTGAATACAGATGTCACAAAATAAGCACCTCCTCAAGGTCACAATACTCTTTATTTCATGCCACACTATCTAGTGCCCTTTCATTCAGCAGCTATACAAGATCTTGTTTCTATTGAGAAATGTTCAACAGGTGAGAGAAATAGCTGTCTTTTCAAGGAAGGTAGTAATCTGTATCATCTGTTTCAACAATTTGGATTTCATTTACTAGGGAACCCATTTCAAAATCAGTCAAATATGTTAATCAAAGCATCAGAAGGGTATGAGTACGTCAATTATGTCTTTACATAGAAGGCATACATATATCTTAATTTAAGGTGTTCTTTATTCATAGCTCCAATCCTTAGGAAAATAAAACCAATTGGATATCTGTCCAGCTTTATGTTATTCAGATTCTAAATGCATTAGTGACAAGGCAAGCTGTATTCATTCCTAGTTTAAAATCATAAACATACCCACAAAGAAAACAACAAAACCTTTCAGATCACAGAGCTACCACTTTTAGTGAGATTTTTTTTTTCCAGGTTAAACAAACCTGGAACATAATTGAGGATTATGCCTTTGAATTTTTTATACCATTTGAAGATGTGATTTACTTCATGTTTAGTAATCGGCCATGTGGGTTTCGGTTCTAAAATTTATTATTCAACATTTAATAAGGCTAACAGTATTAAATACTAATCAACTTTTAATAAGAATTACAAATGCTATCTCCTTGTTCAAGACAAGAAAAGCAATCACTGTAATCAATCAGGTAGTCTAATCAATTTTCAAAATGAAATTAACCATGCATCATGTTGGGGGGAAAAAACAAACCTTGAAGAATAGTATTCTATGTCTTTGCTACAAAGAAGGTAAGCTCAATTTTAGAAAATGGTAATAGGATATTTAGTTTACACATGATCTAATTACTCTGATGAGTTTTTAAAGGGTTACTGAGATTTATTCTTAAAAGTCTTTTCACTGACTTGAAGGGGGATTACGAAGAGTCGATAGATATGCATTATGAGATGTGATATAATGTCTGCAATTTTTCTCCACGTTAGTCCATATACAAATTATATCAGAAACTGAATTTTAATCACTCTAGTATTTACCCGCTTCCTAATATGGTATAAACCATACAATAGTTTAACATACAGGAATATTTTATTAATATTAAGTACAAGGATTCTTGTATTTAGAAATAATAAGAAAACTATTTAAATTGCTGCCCTAATAAACATTTTTTTCATATAATTTTTAGGTAAGTTTTCTCAAATAATGACATGTTATATAAAGGTAAGTAATCCAACTCATTCATCTAATATAGGATACAGTAATATTCTGTGCTAAGCTACTTGCTGGGCATGAGGAACACAAATAAGAAACAAATTGACGGCACTTACAGAACTAAAGACCATGGAGGAAACGGTCACGTAAACAATGAGAAACAAGTTGCTAAGTGCAAGTATTTTGCAGGGAATCGTACATAACTGACTGGTTAAAAAGAGTAAGTTTCTGTAACTATTTCACAGAGAGGTTAGTCTAAATTGTTAATAAAATACTACTACTAACAAAAGTAACTTTTATTGAATAATTATTAAGTGCTAGCTGCACTCTATAGTTTAGATACACTGTCTCCTTTCATTCTCCCATGAAATGAGTGGGCTATTACATTTATTTTAAAGATGAAGAAATTTGAGGTTCAGAATGTTTGAGTAACCTGAGCAAAGTCACACAGTTACTAATTTGTGAACATAGTATAGTAAACCATGCATTTGACCCTGAAATTTCCTACATGGATCTCCTGGATGCTTAACTGCCTTGCTGAGACAAACTAAAATTGAAAGTTCAAAAGCCCCCACTTAACTTGGACTTCAATAGGAAGCCCATGTAAAATACCCTAAGACATTGTTTACAATTATTTGAAAATTATTAACATCTAACATCTAACAGTGTGATGCATATTTTAAATGATCTAATTTATTATAAAAAATTCAAAGATATTTGGATTTACCATTGACATTAATGTTGCTAACTCTATCTGCATAACAAATATGCTTTGCTGAAGCTATTAACTTTATATAGACATCTATAAAAAAGGAGATTTAAAAAAGAGAGCAGGCATACTTGACAGCAAATCCAATATTATCTATTAAGAGTACACACTTGACATGACAATACTTGAATAAGAACAAATAATAATCAGTATCACGTGACATGAAGATACTTTTTCAAAATAGCATCTGGCCTTGTTACTGAATAGACTCCTCAAAATCACTGAGGCATGCAAATCTAAAACCCTCCAAACTCCGTTAAAATTATTTCCAAATGTTTTCTGATGCTATCATTTTTTACACAAAGAATTATTTTTCAATGATACTATTTTTGACAATATATAGTCATATCCATAAATAACAATTACAGGTAAAGTATTGGTATAGAGAGGAGGAAGAATTAATATTTGTACATATCATCTCAATCAACCTCCGAGTCAACCTTGACATCATTATGTCCATTTATTCAGATACGGAATGTTAGATGGCAGAGGTTAATGAATAGGCCAGAGTCTTGTTATACAGCCAGTTGTCAGGGGAGTCAGGATCTATACGTAAAATGTATGACTGAACTCCATACATTATTTTTCACAATATATTGTTTCCTAAGCTTATTTTTTTCGTAAATTAACTAGATCACTTGGGGTTGTTTACAACACAAAATTAAGCATTAAAATTTACATAATATAATTCAGACTCTAGAGGTCTTATATCTCAACAAATATATGACACACACATATATTTTACAAATTGTTCTCCTTCATTGTCTATAATCTTCAAATTTCTGCCTCTCAATATCAGGCACCAAACTTACCAAATAAATTGTAAATGCCTAGCAGGCATGTTCCTAGCCTAAGTATGTGCCTAACATCCATAGTGGAGGTATCTGCAGCTTTGGTGGACAGCTCCATACACAGCAGGAATCATTCCCTCTTAGATGACTAACGTCTCTCTCTCTCTCTCACCTGGTTTATTGCTGTTAACATTAACGCATATTCAGATCTCCCCTGCCCTTATCATTTTCCATCTATCTTTACACATGTAGCCTTTTCACAAATATATATACAAGCCCCAATCTATACATGCTACTCCAAGTAATGAGTCAAGAGTGTTGTACTACAGGAACAAAGCCCTCATCCTCATTATGTTGACATTTTCATGGTGGAGATAGAACACTGCATTTAAAAGTCCCTGAAGCAATACAAGTTTAGGCTGCAAGAAAGACAACAATCAAGAAAGCCTTTGAAAATTTAACCCAATAAACTATGTTAATGACAATAGTGTTAATGGAGCTGGGAGACTAAAGGGCAAGATCAGTTTGGCATAATTCTGCAGTGGCCTTGTTAAGTTAGAAATACCTATCATATGCAAGTAGAAATGTCAAAATGGAACTGTAATATATAAATTTTGTGCTCAGGGGAAAGGCCTGACCCTGAGATATAAACTGAGGAATTGTCTGCCTATAGATGGAATGTAAAGCCATGAGACAGGTGTGATAACAAAGGGAGAGAAGATAAATAACAAAAATATATGGGTTAAGGAAAATGGTTAGTATTTGAATCTTTAGACAAAGGTTATAAACAAAGGAGGAGTAACCATAAAGGGAGACTCAGAACTGTGGGATATGAATGCAGTTAGGAGAGTAATGTGCTACAAATCGAGTACAGAAAGTGCCTGAAAAAAGTAGGCATGGGCAATCATGCCCTATGCAACTAAGAAGTTTAAATAAGCACAAACATCAATACTGGATTTCACATGAAATGTTGGTGACCCTGACACGGATAGTATCAGTGAAGTGAGGAGGACAAGTCTCACTGAATAAAGCAAAAAGGGACAATATAATAAAAAAGGGAAAAAATCAATGACAGGGAAAAAATAATGTAAAATATATTTCAGACGCATAAAAGATTGGCCAACACCAAAAGCAGATGGAAGAGGCAAATAAAGAAACTAGAGTATTTAAAAAGGAAAACAGACAAAATATATTTTAAATAAAATAGTCATAAAATAACATGGGTGTGGAACATAGAATCTCTCATGCACTGCACTAGTGTTTACAATGTAAAGTAGCAGTCATTTTGGAGAGAAATCTAGCAGTACTTATAATTCCTACATGTGCTGCCAAAGCAAGCAGAGTACTTATAATTCGTATGCATGTGTATGTGTGCCAATAGATGTACTTTAGTAAGTCTGTTAACTGATTTGTTGGTTAGTTAATTGTAAAGACTTTTCCCTGAGTAAACCTTCAGAGCAGGGGAGAATAATTCTCATGCAGGTTCAAAAACGAAGGCATATGAAGTTCCAGTTCTCAGCATTGTTTTCGTTATGAGGACATCTCTGGATCTAGATGTGCATCATTGGAGAACACGGATAACATGTAATAGAAAAAAGAAACACTGCAGTTCCAAGTAACAATTTCAATTAAGCTTGGATATATAACAGCAATGTGGATAAATGTTAATGACGTACATAGAAAATTTGAGAAGCACAGTGTGGTCTATAAAACATACTGCATGTATGGACTAAAACTGCATGCACAATTAATGACTCCAAGTTTTATGTAAACACATTCAAATTAAATTTTAATCACAAATGGTTGCTAAAGAGGTGTGGGTGAAAGGTGATGAGGAAGAAGCAGAAGAAATACAAGAAAGGACCTTTGTAAGGATCAATGCTGATGGTGTGTCACAAATTGGTCAATAGGATTAACACAACCTTCTGCATTTGCATTCCAAAAACAGATAAAATGGGAGTTTGGACAAGCAGATATAGAAGAAATAATAACTCTTTAAAAATATTTTGTAGTAAAGAGGATAAAGAAATGATGAGGTAGATAAAGGCAGTTGGAGGTCAAAAGAGATTTTTTCAGGCAGAAGATTTGTTTGCATATTTGAATACAGAAGAACATTAAAGGGATGGAGGAGAGAGTACAACAGAGAGGAAGAAATGTTCCTGAAGGGATTGAGGGAACTTTGGTCAACAGTAGTATATGATAAAACAAGATTCAGTTTAAAACTGGAGGGGTTGGCCGGGCCCGGTGGCTCAAGCCTGTAATCCCAGCACTTTGGGAGTCCGAGACGGGCGGATCACGAGGTCAGGAGATCGAGACCATCCTGGCTAACGCGGTGAAACCCCATTTCTACTAAAAAACACAAAAAAAACTAGCTGGGCGAGGTGGCGGGCCCCTGTAGTCCCACCTACTCGGGAGGCTGAGACAGGAGAATGGCCTAAACCCAGGAGGCGGAGCTTGCAATAAGCTGAAATCCGGCCACTGCACCCCAGCCTGGGCGACAGAGCGAGACTCCGTCTCAAACAAACAAACAAACAAACAAACAAAAAAACTGGAGGGGTTGGCATAAGATAGGGATAAGGACATTTCTCCATGGCAACAAGAAGAAAAGAGAAGATTGTTGAGTACTGATGCAGATAGGAAATAGAAAAAGAATTGGGAGGATAAAATAGCTGTCTTCTGTTTGCTTCTATTTTCTTAATAAAAAAGAATCACTCCGTCAGTTGAGAATAACAAGTGGAAAATGAAAGCTGCAGGACTACAAGGTGAAGAGATGTGAAACTGAAGAGAAAATGTGAGAGCACAAGAAATAAAATTTCCAAGGGGAATTTGGTAGGATTGTTCTTTTTAAATTTTTATTTTAAAAAAATATTCCTGTAGGCACTTTTCCCTGTTTCAGTATAGATTAGAGCTAAGTAGAGGCTGAGCTGCACTAGACCTGGGTTTTTCCACATGAACATATAGACATATTCAGTACTTGTATTACTGTGTCTCTTAGCGGAAGTAAACATATTTGACCACAAACTTCTTTTCTGAAATCTGTTCCCTTGGCTTTGAGCACACAACAATCATTTTCAGTGTTCCTTCCAGGCTCCTCTCACTCTATCCAAATATTCAGTGTTAAGATTCCTCAGGATTTAATCTAAGATATTCTTCTCACTGTTAACATTTTCTGTAGTCTATATACACTCCCCAAATATCAGGTACCATCCATCTATGCGTAATGTTCCCTAGTTTGACACGTCTAATCCAGATTTTTTTTGAGTCCCAAATCTCAAACCCAATTGCCTACCCTACCTCTGCATTTGGATGTATACTACGGTTCTGAAACTCAACATGACTAAGTCGAATCTATCTTTTCACCAAAAATGAGCGCTCTCTCAAGCATTTTTTCTCATTAAATGTTCCTTCCACCTGTCCTGAGAAAAAATTAGAAACTTGGGACTCATCTTTAATTCCTACCTCTTTCTAAATTCCACATTTAATCAATTAAGTCTTATCTATTCTTCCTTCTAAGTATTTATCTAGTAGTTTTCATTTGTCCTGAATATTAGAATAGTATGGAGAGGTTAACAAAATACATACTTGTCTAAGTCCCATCTCCAGAGATCCTGATTCAATTAGGCTGGTGTAAATCCCAGACACTGAATTAATAATAATAATTTTAAAACTCTAAGAAATGTTGATATTATTGAAAATCACTGCTCTAATTCTCTCATTTCTTTCTATTCTATCTTTTCATATATTAATACAAACTAATACAAAGGTTAACAGTATTGTAAACAGTGAATCTCATATAATTAGATCACTGCAATAACATCTTAAGAAGTCTCATCGTTCCTGTTCTCACTTCTTTTCTCTTCATCGCAGCAGGAAGGCTTTCTTTCTTTTGTAATGCATAGCTAAGTATGGAATGCCTATGTTTAATGCCCTTTAGTTACCTCCTGCTACACAAAGGTTAATGATTTCAACTTTATACACGGTTTGAAACAACAGGCATACTTTTTTTTTCCTGTCTTGTGCAAAGATTCGTGCATGTCAGTCCTTCAATCTGGATTGCTGGTGCCCCCTCTTCAGGTTTCTTTGCCTTACTAACTGCCTAGACAAAGTTGTCTCTCCTGTTTTATGTATCCTTACTACACTCTCTCCTTGTCCTGCACATTGCACAGTGCTCATCACACAGAATCTACTTGTCTTGCGGATAGTGATATTAGCAAACAGTTATTGAGCACTTATAATGTGCCAAGCACGATGCTGAGTGCTTCAAAAACACAATCTCCTATTAATACAAAAGAATGCTATAAAAGATGTACTGTAAATATTTCAATTTTTAAAATGAGTAAACTGAGGTTCAAAAAGATTAACCATTTTCCCCAAGATTTTATAGTGAGTAAATTGTAGATTATAACTTAAACTCAGGACATTTTATTTCAGAACACACCCTCATCAGCCCTAAACTGAAGTGCCTAATTATACATATTTTAAATTAACATTTTTTAGTCAAAAGTTTTATTGAGGTATAATTGATATGCAAAAGAAAGGCAGATATTTAATGTATACAATTAGATGAAATTAGAATTTCATTCCCTTATGAAACTATCACTAAAATTAAGATGATAAACATATCCATCACCTCCTCCAAAAGTTTCCATCTCTTTGATTTCATTTTTGTTTTTGTTTTATAGCAAGAAAACTTAACATAAGATCTACCCTCTTAACTTTCTTAGGTCCGCAATACACTATTGTTAACTATAGGCACTATGTTGTACAGCAGATGTCCAGAATGTATTAGTCTTGCATAACAGAAACTTTATATTGATTGAACAATTCCTATTTCTCTCTTTACCCAGACTCTGGCAACCACCATTCTACTCTTGCTTCCATGAGTTTGACTATTTTAGATATCTCATATACATGGAATCATGCAATATTTGTACTTCTCTGATTTGTTTCTTTTACTTTGTGTAATATCCTCCAGGTTCAACCATGATGTCACAGAAAGCAGGATTTTCTTCTTTTATAAGGCTGAATAATATTCCATCGTATGTATATACCACATTTCTTTTTTTTTGGTCACACAGGCTGGAGTGCAATGGCAAGATCTCAGCTCACTGCAAGCTCCTCCTCCCAGGTTCAAGCAAGTCTCCTGCCTCAGCCTCCCTAGTAGCTGGGATTACAGGTGCCCACCACCACACCTAGCTAATTTTTTGTATGTTTAGTAGAAACGGGGTTTCGCCATGTTGGGCAGGCTTGTCTCAAACTCCTGACATCAGGTGATCCACCCGCCTCAGCCATAGCACATTTCTCTATCCATTTATCCATTGATGGGCATTGGGTTTTTTGCACATATTGGCTATTATAAATAATGCTGCAATGACCATGGGAGTACAGATAACTCTTCAGGATCCTGATTTTAATTATTTTTTATATGTACCCAGAAATAGGGTTGTTGGGTCATATGGTAGTCCCATTTTTAATTTTTTGAGGAACCTCTATAATGTTTTCTTGATGGTTGCTTCATTTTGCATTCCCACCAAAAATGTACATGAGTTTACCACATCCTTGCAAACACTTATCTTTTACTTGTTTGTTTTTTGATAATAGCCATCTTAACAGGTGTGTGGTCATATCTCATTATAGTTTTTATATGCATTTCTCTGAAAATTAGTGACATTCAGCACTTTTTAATATACCTTGTTAGCCATTTGTATGTCTTCTTCAAAGAAATTTCTATTCAAGTGCTTTGCCCATTTCTTTAAATTGGGTTCTTTGTTTTTGTTTTGTTTTGTTTCTGTTATTGAGTTGTAGGAGTTCCTTATAGTTTTTGGAAATTAATCCCTTGTCCAGATATATGGTTTGCAAATAGTTTCTCTTATCCCATAAGTTGACTTTTTATTCTCTGATTTTCTTAGCTGTGCAGAAGTTTTTTTAGTTTAATGAGTTTTCACTTGTCCATTTTGCTTTTACTACATGTGCTTTTGGGGTCATAGCCAAGAAATCATTGCCAAACAAAACACCATAAAATCATTGATGTGATTTTTGGAATTTTGTTAAACACTGTTTTTCATAGAAATTTTATATGTTAATCAGTAAAGTCAAAAGTAAAAGTCTAATGATCCTAGTTTATTATCAATAATTAACAAAATTACTTGCATTAAATATCGCTGGGCCATAGAACACATTGCACACTAAACCAAATCAATATTAGCCGTAATCTTAAATAAATATATCTGTATTGTTGCTTTTGGTACAGTTATCCTATGTTTACAATAATTACTAAGATAAAAATGCTGAATATCATAAGTGTATTGTTGTCTTTACTTTCTCTTATGAAGCAATGTCAACTTCAAAGCACAATCAGCAATTGAGCAGTAATAGGTCTGCCCAAGAAAGCCCAGAGTTATAATGCAGATGTTAAGTGTGCACTGTTACCAGATTGAGTTAAAGCAACAGTTTCTAGAGATCTGACTATGTGAGCACCACCACCTACCAAAAATATCCGCACATTTTATTATTTGGGAAGTATGCTAAGTGCCTTGCATACTTTGCCTCATTTCATACAACATTAAGGTAAGTACCATTGTAATAATCCATATCTTACAGTTATAGATAGCAAGTAAATACTGAATAACTTATTCAAAATCACACAGCTAGCAACTAGCAGAGCTAGAGCCAAAATCCAGAGCTCCTGACTTAAAACATCATGCTTATGTTGACCATGTCATACATACTTCTAGAGAACACATGAGCTCTGGATGGTTTGGTGAACAGATGGGAAAAGACGGTCTTTATTGAAGATATTTGGAGTGTGTGGAATTTATAAATACCTGAAAGCGAATGGTAACAGAGTGAAACTTTTTCAGTGTAAAGATTAAGAATATAGAAGTTGGCTAGAAATCGGTTTCCTGCAGAGCTTAAAGGTAGATCTAAATTCAACTGACATTTTCATATGCTCTCTAGTAGAATTATGTTTTATGTATATATTCTATCTCTGCAAAAAATATCTGGCCTAATTAAGGTCAGAGGTCTTTTGTTTCCGTTTGCATCCTACTATGTAGCTACTCGATTTACACTCTTGCTACAGGAGGTCAGAGAAATTAGTTCATGCCACGCCCTAGATGGAGAAGCTATGAGAAAAGATGAATGTCAGATATGCATGCTTTGCTGGAATAAGAATCATGGAAGAATTCAATGAGCAATGGTGTAGGAAGCTTTTATATATAGAAAATCCATTCCCATGTTTTTAATTAAAACCTAACTGGACAGTGGTGTACTGATTCTGATGCTTTATTATCATGAGTTCTAGGAAATAATAGTCTTAAATATCTTCAATGATTTTTTAAGAGTCCTGGTTTTCCTTAGTTTGCTTGCACCTGCACCTCATATAATGAATTTTGTTTTCATAGCTGAATTTGCCATTTCCCTCCCTCCATGCAATTAAGCACAGAAGTTGATAAGTAAGGATTAATGAGGTATTTTTAAAGTAGCTTTATATATTTTGTGGAATAGTTTGAGAAATGATGTTCAGAACAAATAGACAAATACAATATTGTGATTCCATTGATATTTTCAAAGTTCAATTCATCAGCTCATCTAAATATGCCTTCATTTTATTCACCTTCCATTATCCTGAATTTTGAAAGGATGAATGTCATGATTCTTGATTAGTATATGTTGAGGAAGGTATATACGTTTAATAATAATAAAAGCACATTACTATCGAAGCCTTGTTACCCTTTGTTTCCTGAAGTGTCTCTGCTTTTCCAAATATACCTCAAAGTACCATTTAAACATTCAGAGGACTGTTCTTACAATGTAATGATTAACACCTGCTCATTGTTCTGTCATCACTTTCAAAATGGAAACCAACTCACTTGAGATGGATAAGTATGTGAGCAGAGATCATGATTAAGTTTTAGCCACATAAAGCATCATGCTGCGTTGATATAGTTAAATATTTTTTAATATATTCTTATGAAAAATAATATCTAAGAAACTTCTAGAACATAATAGAAAAAACTTTATATGGTAATGGATTCATTTGCCTTGCAACTACTATTTTAAAATTCTACACTTTCTTTACATGTCAATGCTATTTCTTTTGATGAGTACTACAACTTTTGGTCTGCTAGCTTGTTCACATTTTCACATAATTAATTTGTTATTGGCTTATACTTCCCTCCAGCAGGAAATGTACCTGTTATTATAATATCATGAAAATTGTACATCCAGTATCTAATTAACTTGAAGAAAATTTTAGGCAGCACTTTTTTGAGCAACATTTTTCATAGGCAAGGCTATTAAACATTTTAATATCTGTTCTCAACTCATTCAGAACATGGGCAAAATAATCACCCACTTTTATTTATAGGAATTTGCTTTCAGAACAGGAACTTCATCCAAGACAGTGGTTTCCAAATGCATTTCCAATTCTTATTTAGTAGGAGGAACAGAAGACCCCATACCTTATCAGCAATAAATTACTCTCCTGTTAAACTTGCTGCTAAACAAGGAACTACAGTCCTATTAAAATCCAATTAAGCATGCATTGCGTTTGATAGATATAATTAGAACAAGTGTAGAGGGTAAATGGCTCCAAGGACTGTAGCTGAAAGAGTTCTAAGATCAGTATTAGAAGGGAAAATAATAGACAATATGTTGGGGATTGTTTTTATCCAATGATGCCTTCTTTATTTTTGTGATTTTATTTATTACCTTTTAGCTACTTCTTATAGTTTCTCTAACTTACTGGTAAAGGATTGTTTTACTTTCACATTTGCTTCCACTAATAAGGATATTGTGTCTCCTTTCATGGGGTAAATTAGACATTTTGGTAATAAAATAGTGGATTTTGCAATAATACCCTAAAAATTGTAGCACTTAAATATTTTTTAAATCATTTTTTCAGGTTTTTAATATGCATTCCTCATTGCATCTTACAACTTATGTATGAATCTTTCTAATTGTCTTTTTCACAAGGATGTAGTTATTAGGAATTGCCAACCTAGACACTGCAAGATGTCATTGGCATCCTTATATCCTCATCCATTCTCCCACAGTAGCTGTAACAATATCTCTGCTGAATCCGTCTCAGTAGTTCTTAAAAATAATGTGTGCTCTTTGTACCCTGCTTTTGCTAATCAAAATATAGAAGTATTTTTGGACTTTCATGTGACTATTCAAAAAAATCTCTCTTTATATCATGGTTAAAATGAACTATTCTAAGCAGAGCTATGTCCAATGAACAATATATTTTGGTAAAGGATGACAAGTACTGTAAATGTAACCAGGTAGAACATAAATAGAGTATTAAACATAGGTTTACTTGTACTGACTTGATAATGCTAAAATTGGATATTTAGATAATGAATATTATACTGTGAAACATCAGGGACAAATCAAGGAGGACGATGCTTTTCATGTGTCCCTTCTCATTTGTTAAGTGTCAGCTCATTTTTACCTATTAAGTTTTATAACACCAAAACAATCTTTCTTAAATTTTCTGCTAATTGCTGTCCCCACTTCAAGGCCACGTATAGTTAAGTCTTGGAACAATTAACAGCTCGTATCTGTTCATGGACACATCACTTAGAAAAAAAAAATGAATCAAAAGAAACGACTTTGAGAGTCAGGAATTTAGGACTGGTGCATCATGTTTCTCGCTTTTTAAATCTTTTCTGTTTCTCTATAACTGGCTTCCTTCTCCCTTACTGGATGGGTTATTCTCTAGGCAAAAAGAGCCACCGGCAGCTCTCTGGTCAATCCAGCATAGCTAACCCAAAGGAGGAAAAAATGTTTTCCTACCAGCTGCATAGGGACAGGAATCAGATTGTCCCTATTTGGGTCAAGTTACACAATCACCCTGACTATACTTAGCTCAAACTATGTCCTATGACCACTCGTGGTCGAGAAGGAGGATTCCATTACTAGAAGTTGGGTTGTGGGCAGGAATAAATGTGCTAGGTAGACAAGAAAAGTAGTAATATCAGGTCTACATAAGAAGCTGCTGCCAGCTAGTCTTTGAGACTGCCCTGCCTTCACGGACTCTCCCTATGGACCTGGTTCCTGCATGGCCACAGGCTGATAGCTTCTTAAAAACTTGTAGTGCATAGTTGACAGACCCTTCCTGATTCCTCAAGTGAGAGAGAAAGTGAAAAGAAGTTAATCTGTTTTATTGGGATTTCTTGCTTTCTCATGGGATTTCTGTCTTTTTCTATTTTTTTTTTCATTGCTTTCCAGAGTCTTTTTGCTATACTGTTATATCCCATAATTTCCTCTGTATGTCAGTCTTCCTTTGCGACAGTCTTATAATAAACCTGGACTGTTTACAAATGTACTAGTACAGTTATTTGCATGGCTTCACCATGCAAAATATGTTAAAAGTGAAATGTATTTATCTGAAATAATTCAGGTGAAGATATATTCATCTTAGGCTTTCTTAACATTATTATTCTCCAAAATATCATATACATACAGTGTCTTAAGTCTTTGGATTCTATCAAAGTTTCCTTGAGGGGGCATGTCAAAATATTGGGAGCTTTAGAAATGTAAATACACAATATGAAATTTTAAGAATTATCAAATAATTTATATTTTATAAAATTATTTAATAGAATAATTAAGTAGACTCACATACCTAAAAGCACTAATCCATTTTGAGCTAACTTGCTTTAAATAAATACTTTATTCAAAAATACCTTTAAGGCTATGTTGACCCAGTAGCTGGCCCATTGTTTATTAACTCTGTATAGAATTATTATATTATAAAGATATTTGTACTATATTTGGGTACTTTATGATGATCTGTGTTTTATAGCATCAGAAATATGAAAGAATAAAGTTATCAGAAATAAACTTCCCTGTTAAAAGCAAATGTGCATTCATTTATCAAATTATTTTGGAATTATATACTAAGAATTGGCAAACGCTGATGGATTTTGGATTTAAAGAAAAGTATGAAATTTATCTACATTTTATTCTGCATTTTTTTCATTTATTTACATTTATCAGATGTGACCTTTTTTAAAAAAATACATATTATTTCTAAGACGAATGGAAAATTTTAAATCACGGAGCAGCACAATGTTTAAAAAGCCAAATAATGAGAGCACATGGACACAAAAAGGGGAACAGAAGTCACAGGGGCCAACAGGAGAGTGGAGGATAGAAGGAGGGAAAGCACCAGGAAAAATAACTAATGGGTATTAGGTTTTGCTACCTCAGTGATGAAATAATCTGTACAACAAACCCCTGTGACATGATTTTACTCATATAACAAACCTGCACGTGCACCCTTGAACTTAAAATAAGTTAAAAAATATTATTTGAAAACAATTTACATAAAGCCTAAGATTTTAATTTCTAAACTGATAGAGACATTAATGCATTTTAAGAGACATACATCAAATTTTACTTCCACCCTAGCCATATAAATAGAAACCTGAGCTTAAGGAAAAGCAGTTGTGCAAATCACATGTGAAATTAGGCATGCTGGGTTTTTTGTTTGTTTTTTTTTTTTAATTTTACTTTAAGTCCTGGGATATATGTGCACAATGTGCAGATCTGTTACATAAGTATACCTGTGTTAGGCATGCTTTCAAGCTAAAAGTAAAATTTGTAATATTTACTGTTAAAAATTATTGTTTCAGTAACCAAAACAGTGTGGTACTGGTACAAAAACAGATACATAGTCCAATGAAACAGAATAGAGAACTCATAAATAAGACAGCACCACTACAACTATCTGATCTTTGACAAACCTGACAAAAACAAGCAATGGAGAAAGGATTCACTATTTAATAAATGGTGCTGGGAAAACTGGCTAGCCATATGCAGAAAATTGAAATTGGACCTGTTCCTTACACCTTATACAAATATTAACTCAAGATGGATGAAAGAATTAAATATAAAACCCAAAACTATAAAAAGCCCTAAAAGAAAATCTAGGCAATACCATTCAGGACATAGGCCTGGGAAAAAATTTCATGATGAAAATGTCAAAAGCAATTGCAACAAAAACAAAAATTTAAAGACCTTCTACACAGAAAAAAAACAAAAACAAACAAACAAAAAAAACCTGTCATCGGAGTGAACAGACATCCTACAGAATGGGAGAAAATTTTTCAATCTATCCATCTGACAAAGGTCTAATATCCAGACTCTACAAGGAAATTAAACAAATTTAAAAGAAAAAAATTGAACCCCATTAAAAAGTGGGTAAAGGATGTGAACAGATGCTTCCAAAAAAAAGATATTTATGTCGCCAACAAACATGAAAAAAAACCTCAACATCATTGATCATTATAGAAATGCAAATCAAAACCACAATGAGATACCATTTCACACCAGTCAGAATGGCAGTTTTTAAAGTCAAGAAACAACAGATGCTGGTGACCATATAGTAGTCCCTACTCTCACTATATTTTACTCAATTACCTGTTGTTTTTTACTTTTCTTCAGTTTGTTTTTACCACTTTAGAGTTATGATTACTATGGCTATTTTTATCCTGTACCTTTGATTATTTCATTGAGCTACATTACTAGAAATTGATTTAAAGAGAAAAACATTAAAGGCAGAGACAATGTTAAGACTTTTATTATATATTGACAATATGGTGTCAAGAAAAATTTGTAAAGTTGAATTTTTTCCTTGCTTTTAAGCCGAGAAAAGCCTCTATGACTGCCATCAGTTATTTGTTTACAAAAATAGTTAATATACTATCTATAAATTCTTATATGGAAAACTATCACAACCTTCTTTAAGTAAAGAAGTTTTCATATGAAATTTGTAATTGTCTTATTAACTCCAATATTAGTATATAAAAAATAAGTTTTAAAATCCAGGCATTTGGTGAGTAGACCATTTTGTTTATGAATATAAGGGAGAATTGGATAATGAAAAGAGCACAGAAGGGCCAGGCGTGGCGGCTTACATCTGTAATCCCAGCACTTTGGGAGTCTGAGGCAGGTGGATCACCTGAGGTCAGGTAGTTCAAGACCAGCCTGACCAACATGGCAAAACTCCATCTCTGCTAAAAATGCAAAAATTAGCCGGGCATGGTGGTGCACACGTGTAATCCCAGCTACTCAGGAGGCTGAGGCAGGAGAATCACTTGAACCTGGGAGGCAGAGGTTGCAATGAGCTGAGATCGCACTACTGCACTCCAGCCTGGGTGGCAGAGCGAGACTATGTCTCAAAAAAAAAAAAAATAAAATAAAATAAATAAATAAATAAATAAATAAATGGAAGAAAAAGAAAAAGAAGAGCACAGGACTACTATCATTAATTTTCACTCATATCTATCAGTTCCTGTCAATACTCAGGCAGCATTTAGAAAGACCTATTATTCCCTCTCTCTGGGACAAGTGAACTAATAGCTGTTTATGTGTTACTATGGAAGTAACAGGTATTTATAGTTGCCCATTCTGATTTGTTAGGGCCCATGCTATTGATTTATTTTTATTTTTATTCATTTTCGAGACAGAGTCTCACTCTGTCGCCCAGGCTGGAGTGCAGTGGCACCATCTGGGATCACTGCAACCTCTGCCTCCCGGGATCAAGTGGCTCTCCTGCCTCAGCCTCCCGAGTAGCTGGGATTACAGGCACGCGCCACTATGCCTGGCTAATTTTTGTACTTTTAGCAGAGACGGGGTTTCACCATGTTGGCAAGGCTGGTCTTGAACTCCTGACCTCAAATGTTCCACCTCCTCAGCCTCCAAAGTGCTGGGATTAGGAGCGTGAGCTACCACGCCCAGCCAGCACCCATGCTATTTAGATTTTGGCCTCCTTCCAAACAACCAGGGTGAACTTTTAAAAATGTAAACAACATGACTTGCTTTCACTGCTAAAATTTTTCCAGTGGCTTTCCAGGTCATTTGGAATAAACTCTAGACCCATTGCTGTATCTTATAAGACCTTCAGGATCCATCCACAACATGCTAAACATGATTCTGATTCATAACCTTTTGCTTTTATTTTTCCTTTTGCCAGGATTGCTTTTCTCCCAGCTGTTTATATGGCTTACTGCCACACCTAATACATGTCTTCGCTCAAATTCCACTTTGTCCATGAGGTTTTTCTTACTCATCTTATCTAAGATAGTACCTTCCCCACAATCATTCTCTATTCTCTTTCCCAGATGCCTTCTTTTTCACTTTCTTTGGCAATACTTGACACTATACGCTTATTTATGCATTTGGTTACTGTTTGTCTTTCTTACCAAAATGCAAACTCCATTAGGTCAGGGACTTTGTTTGTTTACATCTTAATCCCTAGTGCTCAGAGCATGCCCAGCATATGGTGGGTTTTCAATAAATATCCGTTACAATGATGAATATTTAAATCCGTATGTTCAAAAAGATAGTTAACCCATCTAAGTTTCAGTTTTCTCATTAGCAAAATTGGTATAATTGTGGCAATATCTACTCTATTAAGACTTAATTATGATCCAATAATACAATGAATATGAAAGTACTTGAAAATTGCACAGAACAATTGTGGTTTTCTGAGAAAATCAAAGTATTTTGAAGGCAAATCTTTACTAACTCCATTGGGTTTTCTACTTTTTCTTATTATCATAATCTGAGAAAATTCTGCTCTCTCAGTATCAAGAAGTAGCAGAATGTTATAATTTATTTAATGATAGATCATAAAATAAGTACAACACTGGTAATTCATGTATATTCTCATGAAAGCCACATCATCAATCACAGAAAGGAAAATTAGTAATCATAGACACCTTTGCAAGGCTTTAAATAACCTTAAATAAAGTTAGAAAATTTGCAATATAGTCTAGTAGGACCAGAAAAATAAACTTTAAGAAGAAAGTATTTTTTATTAATTTTTCAACTAGCCCCATTATGTAACTATTGCTTCTGAAAATTCTATCTGTAGTTCTCTACAAATAGGAGGTTTATGCAAAAAGAATACAAATTCAAATTAAAATGTCAGTCTGTAACTGCTAAGTTTCATCATTATAAGTCTAACCCTTATGAAATTATTCATTTTGTGAATCAATTCCTCTAATAAACAATGAACTACTTATTAATAAAACATATAATAGCTATTCTGGCATAGAAACTTTAAAGTTGTTTCTCAATGTGTTTTAAATACTATATCTCAGGAAATAAATAAATAAATATAATGATAGAGATCTAGGCATCTTCGGGATAAAGGCTCCACCTACCTCTTATGTAGGAGTTAAGCCAATTTGCTGGCTTAAATAACTTAAACTCAATGTAACTTCTTGGCAGAGCACATATTTCCTAAATTAATGTATCTTCATATTTGTCTTCTACTTAAATTCATATTTGGGTCCAAAAAGTAAAGCTTTTAAAATAATTCATATATTTCTAGTTCCCTATATAATAGAAATGTAAAAAAGAAGATAATCTTTTCAAAGATATAGGAAAAGTATTTTCTAGCCCAAAACTCATTTATGTTATTTACTTTCATGTAAAATAGCTACTATTCAAAATACTTAGATATAACATCACATAATTTGTGGCACCTATAAAACCCAACACACTTTTCCTGGAACAATAAACATTAATTATTTTAAATTTAAGTACATCGAATGTCGCAATCACAATAAAAGATGAATTACAACTATGTTTCTGATATTGGCAATTACTTAGAACAACTAATGTAATACCAATAAAAATTTTTCTTTATAAATTTAAAGCTGTGTCTGGAATTGGGGGACTCTTGGTCTCGCTGACTTCAAGAATGAAGCCTTTACAGTTCCTAAAGATGTTGTGTCCCGAGTTTGTTCCTTCTGATACTCGGAGGTGTCCAGAGTTTCTTCCTTCTGGTGGGTTCCTGGTCTAGCTGACTTCAGGAGTGAAGCTGCAGACCTTCCCAGTGAGTGTTACAGCTCTTAAAGATCGCACAGACCCAAAGAGTAAGGAGCAGCAAGATTTATTAAAAAGAGCAAAAGAGGCCGAGTGGGGTGGATAACGAGGTCAGGAGATCCAGACCATTCTGGCTAACACAATAAAATCCCGTCTCTACTAACAAATACAAAAAAACAAAAACAACAACAAAACCCAAAAAACCTAGCGGGGCGAGGTGGCGGACACCTGTAGTCCCAGCTATTTGGGAGGCTGAGGCAGGACAATGGCCTAAACCCAGGAGGCAGAGTTTGCAGTGAGCTGAGATCCAGCCACTGCACTCCAGCCAGTGCGATAGAGTGAGACTCCTTTTCAAACAAACAAACAAACAAAAGAGCAAAACAACAAACCTTCCACAGCCTAGAAAGGGACCTAAGCAGGTTGCCCCTGCTGGCTTGGGTGGCCTGCTTTTATTCCCTTATCTGGCCTCACCCACATTTTGCTGATTGGTCCATTTCACAAAGAACTGATTGGTTCATTTTACAGAATGCTGATTGGTCCGTTTTGACAGAGTGCTGGTTGGTGCGTTTACAAACCTTTAGCTAGACACAGAGCACTGATTGGTGCATTTACAATCCTTCAGCTAGACAGAAAAGTTCTCCAAGTCCACACGGACCCAGAAGCACAGCAGGCTTCACCTCTCACTGGCACTCACCGAGAGAGTTTCCCGGCACCTAGCAGGGGCGCTCCTGCAGCGCAGAGGGAGCTTGTCCCAGACAATCAAGAGGAAAAGAGGGGAAGCGAGAAAGAGAGGGAGACCTGCTATGGTGGCCAACGATCCTGCGAAGAGGGAACGGTGGTCCACTCACGGGATTCAGCCTCAGATCAAGCCCAGTGCGGGGCTTGCCCAGGCCGCGCTCACCTGGAACCGGTGACAGCCTGCGAGCGCCCCGCGGGCGCCTCTCTCTTCACACCTCCCGGCCAGCAGAGGGAGCCGGCTCCGGCCTTGGCGAGGCCCAGAGAGGGGCCTTCGTAGCGCAGCAGCAGGCTGAAGGGCTCCTGGAGCGCCGCCAGAGCAGACACCCAGACCGAGGAGGCGCCGAGAGCCAGCGAGGGCTGCTAGCACGTTGTAACTTCTCAAAGCCATCAATATGGTAATTGATATAATTTCAAAATATGACTCTGTACTGAATGTATTTTCAATGAATTGATTTACACTTTCAGCTATGATTTCCCCGTCTTAGGAAGAATGTCAACCCTTTAAAAAACAGAAAATGAAAATATATAATTCCAGAAGAGAATTACCAAATTTGAGTTTACTTCCTTTCTTTAAGCAGCACTCCAATGACACCACGAGAGGGAAAAATATCCATTTTCAAACCTACTGAGAAGTGTTTCAGTGGCCGTGCTCCAGTGTTTCACACTAGATCTTAGATTACAAACTTCTTTGCACAAATAGCAATATTATAACAGCATAATTATATATGTAAGGAAAAATTGAAAATAAGTGTTAATACTTACGTGTTAATATGCTTATAGTTAAGCAGGATGGTTTTAGGGACAGGCAAAGAAAAGATACGTTGTAAGCATATACTGGTGCTCACGGCTCTCAGAGCCAACGAGTTATTTTATATCCTTAAACTAATAAACTTTAGTAATTTATTGTCTATTTCTTCTTACACAGGGCCTCAGATGGAATTTTGTTATATCTAATTTTCCTCATTAATTGATAATATAGGAAAATCCCGTGACTTTTGGCAGCAAATGGTAAAGATGCAAAACTGTGGGTTATTGGTCTAGAATATGAGCATTCTAAGTCTGTGATACGTCAGATGAAATGCAGGCTGTTTTAAAATTGTAAAATGGATGGCATTTTTGGGTAAAGTAGAAAATATATCTGTTATAAAGGGTATGACTCCAGTTTTTATGTTTGTCTGCTAACAGCTTTTAAACCATCCCTTTTCACTTCCCCTTTTACCCCACATCTGGCAAAACTGATACAAACTTAGAGCTCCTCTCTCAATTGGCACCAGAGAGAAGTTTAACCCATGTGCAAAAATGGCCACACCCCTAATCACAATGGAAAACCCATGCCAATCTCTTTTCCTAGGTCTCTCCAGTCATTTTCAGACCTACTTGGAATTATCCTGCTCTCCCCCAGAAAAACCTCATTATGTAATAAAACACTTCATACCCTCTTGGTGTATGTGTGCTATCACCAGGCTTGCCATCCAAACCAAATTGTGGATAAATATCCATCTTACTCCTTCATGTCATGCGCGTCTGTGTGAAGAGACCACCAAACAGGCTTTGCGTGAGCAATAAAGGTTTTTAATCATCTGGCTGCAGGCGGGCTAAGTCTGAAAAGAGAGTCAGCAAAGGGAGTTAGGGGTGTGGCAGTTTTACAGGATTTGGGTAGATAGTGGAAAATTATAGTCAAAGGGGGGGTTCTCTTGTGGGCAGGGCAGGGGTCACAAGGTTCTCAGTCGGGGAGCTTCTGAGCCAGGAGAAGGAATTTTACAAGGTAATGTCATCAGTTAAGGCAGGAACCAGCCATTTTCACTTCTTTTGTCATTCGTCAGTTGTTTCAGGCCATCTGGATGTATATCTGTAGGCTTGGGCTCAGAGGCCTGACATTTCAGAGTGGCTTTAGCATTCTCTCTTGTCTTTGTGGAAGGGTTTCTTCATCTGGATGTTCTCTTTCTTGCTTTCTTTAGGTGACTAATTCTAAACAGGATTTCTCTCAGTGGTGCATCTTACACAGATATACCCCGAGATTGATCTCAATCAACAGTCACAGATGTGACTCCAGTTTTGTTGTTGTTTTGTTTTGTTTTGTTTTGTTTTTTGAGACAGGGTCTCTCTCACCCAGACTGGAGTGTAGTTGCACGATTTCGGCCAACTGCAACCTCTGCCTCTCAGGTTCAAGCAATTCTCCTGCCTCAGACTCGTGAGTAGCTGGGATTACAGGTGTGCGCCACTACCACCTGGCTAATTTTTGTATTTTTAGTAGACACCGGGTTACCCCAAGTTGGCCAGGCTGGTCTTGAACTCCTGACCTCAAATGATCCACCCACCTCGGCCTCCTAAAGTGCTGGGATTCCAGGCGTGAGCCACCGCGCCTGGCTGTGACTCCAGTTTAATGACGGTAGATATGCTCTGGTGCAGAATTTAAAGTTTTTTAATCATTTGTGAATATGTAGATACACAAGATATGCTTATCTTAAAACATAAGTATTTATGTATTAAAGTACACAATTGTTAAGTCTGACCACTTATGTATAGCTCCACTAACAATTTCAGAACTACTTTCTGTGTAGATTACTCAGTGCTTTCCTTGTGTCTCCTAAAGGCAGTCATTTCCACCAGCATTTGAAATGTCTCATAGGATACTCGAGGCGGAAATATATGCACTTTGAAATTAGAAAAAATTTTTGAAAAATAGCTAATAGAAAGAAAAGAATTGGTAAATGTTGGAATTTCAGAGACACAAGTATTTGGGCATGTCATCATTTTGAGTTTGTTCACATAATCAATGACCTACCTATGCAACCAATGTATAGAACATTCCTTCCCAAAAAATCTTTGCAAATTTAAAACAATGCAGTGTTTTCTCTCAGAGAAAATGTTAAAAAGTCATGAAATAATAATTAACACAGCATTCCTGGTTATAGAAGTATTTAATTAAGACATCTTCGTTTGATTTTAAGTTACTCTAGTGAAGAAAGCAGGTAGCATGCCAGTAATAGAGACTCGCTGTATAAATTGTAATTGTTAATGATGATTCTGATGCACTTGTTCTTATGGAAAGTTAGGACAGTGTTGAACATGGCCTTTGAAGACTTGCAGACCCAAACTACAGTCTTCATTGACCAGGTGTGACACAGCAAACAAACTACTATTCTTCTCTTATTTTTCTCCATGAAATGGAATAATAGCATTGAATTCCCATGGCCATTGAAAGGATTACTGTACTTGACACAGAGCCCATAATAATAGCTATTGTTTCTATATTCACCCATATTTTACTCAATGGAAATCACTTATTTGCATTTGTGTCTCCATTACTACATTGAAAGCTCCCTGTGGATAAGCATTATGTCTTTTCGTCACTATATTCCTAGAAAAAATCATTCCAAGAATGTACATTGGGGGCAACACTCCTGTTTGGCACTGGGGTCTTTATCGAAATCTCACCGGATTACTTGGTCCTAGTTTACCAATGTCTAGTCTGAGGAGAGTCAGGAGGGACAGAAGTACTTTTCTGAAGTAGAAAGCTGTCTGACTTGGCAAGTCCTCACAGGGTATAACAAAGCAAGCATTAAATGCAATAGTTTGAGGCGAAATTGACTAGATGGTCAGCAATAGAATGAGGAAAGAAGAAAGAGTAATAGAATAGATTAAAAGAGTTAAATTTTTCTTAGCTTTAGTTTGGTAGGGTTTTCCCCTGGGACTATGGCCCACAACTCTGGAGGGGATGGCACGTTCTTGACTCGGGTGTGATGAGTCCATCCTTTTTTGCTATATGAACAGCAGTCTTGGTGGTTAGCAGCACAAGGTAGGGTCCTTCCCAGGCTGGCTCAAGTTTTTCTTCTTTCCACCTTTTGATGAGAACATGATCTTCAGGCTGGTGCTGGTTTATTGGAAATTCTAGGGGTGGTACATGTGCTAAAAGACTTTCAGTTTTTTTTTTTTTTTTTTCTCCTTTGAGAGAAAGGAAAGTGGAAGATAAACCAAGTATATAATTTTTAAGAAATCGAGCTTTTGTTTTAAATGTGGGGACCTTGGCAGTGGACTTTATAGTCCTTAGTGCCTTTTTACTGAGAAGTTTCCTTTAGCACCTTTTTTATTAGTTTTTAAACCAAAGAAAGCCAAATACCATTTTACATTTAACAATACTTCTCGTATGATTTTTATACCAGATAAGCTAAATTTTATCTTTATATTAGTGTATTATTAATGTTAAACCTAATTTTAATAAAACCTTGTAGACGTATTTATTTAATTTTTAATGTTTGACCTTAAGGTAAGATTTTATAGATTCTTTTTAACCTTTTATAATTTTTGCTAAAGAGCAGGTTGGTGCTTTAAGAAAAACCTGTTATGCTTTTACTTTAATGTCCAGTTCACAGAAAAACTGGATGATACTTCTTTAACTTTAGCTAATATGTTTACACACAGAATGTGCTTTACAATTAACGTTTTAAACCTTGCTTAAACCTTCAAAACAGTAATTTTTAACTTTTTAATGTAGGTAAAAATGTACATTTTTATGCCTCCTTATAATCCTTTTACCAAAGGTATATTTTGTTTTTCTTATACACCTTGCACATGAACTGTTTTTCTTTTTTTTTTCAATAGTTTTACTTTCAGGAGGCCTAGTTACTTTTAAATTATACAACATTTTTTGCATAAATTCTTTTTTTAAACACACATTTTTTTATAACCTTTTTTTTTCTCTTTCACGACTTTTACAGGCAATTTTTTTTGACATGCCTTAACTTTCTGACTTATTACAAACATTTCTTTCTTTAAACAACCAGTTAATTTATTTCAGGACAAGAATTTACCATATAACACTCTTTTTATATAAATTCCGCCCCCCCCTCCCTTTTTTTTTTCTTTTTTTTTTTCCCTTAGGATACTTCTGAACTGGTGAGTTGTGCTCACAATGAAGTTTCCTCTAAAAGTGATTTATTTATTTATTATTTTTACTTTTTTTTTTGTTATCGTTGGTAGCAAAGCCGTTGCCGCTACAGATTGAATGCATTTGGGCCATCCTTGGGTTACTGGGTTAAGGATTTTTTTTTTTTTGATAGGAAGGCCTCAGGGCTTTCAGGATACGCCCTTGTTTACACTGACAACAAAGTGGTATTGGAGTGTTACAGGGTTATGGAAAATACCTTCAATTATCAATTACAGGTTTTAAATTTACCTTGGTTTTTAAAGGAATAGGGTACTTTTTTTTTTTTTAACTACTTGTATCTCTCTCTCTCTCTCTTTCTCTTTGACTTTGTCTCTCTTTGACTTTCCTTTTGCCTCTGTCTCTTCTCTCTCTCTGCCTCTCTCTTTCTTTCTCTCTCTCTCTCTTCTTGACTCTCTCTTTGTCTGTCTCTTCCTCTCTCTCTCTTTGCCTCTTTTCCTCTCTGTCTCTTTCCTTTCTCTCTCTCTGCTGGTCTTTCCTTGCCTCTGCCAGCCGCTTATGCTGCTGTCCTCTCAACCTCTGTGTGTTGGGGTGGGGAGGTCTAAAACTAGCTGTAACCAAGTGTCTATGTACAGGAACTGGTCTGGGTTCCCTGGCTTACATGTTACCTTGTGCTATACCCTTGAAACAAGGGACCTGTCCAGGCTTCCTTCTAATGGCCAACCTACCTCTAATGCTGGCCAGTCTATCTTACACAAAGTTTTAAGTTTTCCTGGTGTCATAGTACTCCATAGTATCCCTTAAATCCTTTTTTTGAAAATTTTCAATGTAGTTCCTAATGGGGTGGGCTTACTTTGTGCCTCACCCATGTTTCGTCTAGACAAAACACCACGCTCACACCACACGCACACCACAAAACAAAGAACAGGTAAAAAGGGCACACACACACTTTTGTAGTTTACACCAAACCAAAATCAGAGTATCCAGAAATCCAAGCCAGGTCAAAACCAAAACCAACGTATCAAGCAATCCAAGTCAAGTCAAAAACAAAACCCAAAGTGCCGGTACAGGCACACTGTGAGTGATCAGGCCACGCTTCCACTCAAATGGAGTAGGCAAGTTCCCAAGACCAATCCTGTCAAGCAATTCAAACCAAGTCAAAACCAAAACTAAAGTGCCGATAAAGGCATGCCGTGGGTGATCAGGCCACGCTTCCACTCAAATGGAGTGGGCAAGTTCCCAAGACCGGTCCTGTCAAGCAGTTCAAACCAAATCAAAACCAGTAAATGGCATAAGTTGCCCATTTCCTAGAAAATCCTGTTGGTAAACAAATACTGTAAGATAAAAGCTGCCAGAACACTGAAAATAATTTGCATTCATTGACTTGGTAGAGGTGATGGACAAAGGCTCATTTTTAAAATGGAGCACAGTTCAAAATTATGCACTAGACAAATCAATAATTCTTTATACATGTCAGATGAAGTAATTATCTTGGTTAGCTAATTGCCTTTAAGGAAAATATCTCACTAAACCAAAGCCTTTAGAAATACAAATGAAAAATACATTTTTATTTCTCCCTAACTGTGAAACCAAAGTCTGAATATCTTAATTTGTGTTTTCCATGACACATTTACTCTTCAAATTGAATTTTTTCATTGTTTTCTGAAAGATTTTTGTAAGCTTCTGAACTTAGAATAGAGATGAACTCTCCAAAGAAAGAATAACCCCACTGAACTTTGCAAGGCTGTGCAAGGCTTCCTAAATGGACACTTTTATGCATTTGGAAGAGTTGATTTATAAAAGCTAGAGACACTGACTGTTTCTTTAAAATTCTTGAAAAAACAAAATATATATGAACAGGATGTATTGTCTTAAGAATTTGTTCATGTGATATGCTCAAATACAAGATTTGCTCTTCAATACGTATCCAACTTGCAAAATATTTAAGTATCAAGGGTGAGGCCAAAGGATACATTTTATGGAAAAACTTTCACAAATGATCCTCTACACTACTATAGCTATAGAGATGATTGAAACTATTTCTACCACCCTCCCATATGGTATCACATCACCAGTTGAACTGTGGGGGTGTATGTTTTATCAGTGAATCCAAACTAGAATAATGACAGATGTAATTGTTTTAGATTTCCTAACCTATTAATTTGCTTCCCAAAACTCCTCTTCCAAATGGCCATTTATGGGAAATTTCACACAATCAGATGGACAATGGGAAATTGAATTCATTAAATTATTTTACTGAATACTAAGAAATAATTCATTTGATTTCAGGATCCCCTTGACTGATTTAAATGACAGAACTGAGTAATTTTGTTCACTTTGTTTATATGCACAGGTCACCAATGTAATACAATCAAAAGTTTTTTTCTAGCCCAGTGGGCTTCCTTTTCATCTGTGGTCCCCTGGCACTCACTGATTGACAAGTATTTCACAGTCACGGTTTACCTTTTAAAAAACTCAGATCTTATCACTTATTTCTCTATTCATTTTTTCTTTTGTTGGGCTTACATTTGAAGTGCCTTGGGAGTGCTTAATGTCTTATCTCTTCTTTCCTTGGGACTGTCTGCAATTCAGTTAAAAAACACTCATTCTCTTTCAACCTGCTCCCTTTTTAAATAAATAAACAAACAAACAAAAACTTCTCCCTCCCAGACTGAACTATATCAATGCCTTATTTCCTGGCACTTTTAGCAAGGGATGAGATGTGTGGGTAACATAAAGGAGGAAGCTGCCTGCAGTAGAGTCTACCTGGTTTTCCTATTTCTCTTAGAATTCCTTTCAATCTTCGTCATTCAGTGAAGGATTTTCAGACAAGTAATTTTTCTATGTGTGACTGACATGTAAATAGCTAATGTAGTAGACTTGGTATAGAGACTTGGCAGAAGGCCCAACGTTCAGAATATTAATATTTTCCTGTTGGTTTTGGGATAGAAAAGCAGTGTGACCTTCTTCGAGTAGCCAGGCTATCATTTCAGCTACTTCTAAGGATTCGTTTTTTTTTTTTTTCTTATTTCCTCACAGCCTTGAGAATCAGCAACAATGTTTCTATAATAAGCCTTCTCAGTGGCTTAAAGCCAACAATTATCTAAAGATAGGTAGCATCTTAGCCATCAATCAGATATTTTTTCAGTCTTCATTCTGGGGTGCCCTTATGTTCATTTCATTCAGAATATTCTTAGATATTTTCAGGAAATGAGAGAGATGCCAAACACTGAGATCTTAAGATAGAGTATGCCACTCCTCTACAAGAGTTAACTCCAATTTTTCTGTTATTGGAGTTCTACTTCAAATTTTATGCAATATCAATTTTAATAATTACTTAGAAATTCCTATTCTACATGTTTGTTAGCTTCCATTGTTCAAGCGTAATAACAAATATTGTTTCCCTGAGTTTATCACCATCTACAATTATAGGACATCAGAATCTAATTAATTGGCTGGGCACGGTGGCTCACGCCTGTAATCCCAGCACTTTGGGAGGCTGAGGTAGGAAGATCACCTGAGGTCGGGAGTTCGAGACCGGCCTGACCAACATGGAGAAACCTAAAAATATAAAAGTTTTTACTAAAATACAAAATTAGCCGGGCATGGTGGCACATGCCTGTAATCCTGGGTACTCGGGATGCTGAGGCAGGAGAATCACTTGAACCCAGGAGGCAGAGGTTGTGGAGAGCCGAGATCACGCCATTACACTTCAGCCTGGGCAACTAGAGCAAAAACTGTCTCAAAAAATAAAAAATAAAAAAAAAATCTAATTAATTCATTCTGTATTTGTCTCAAACTTATGGAAAGACCCTACTCCTCTTCAAACCTGTTTCTGAGGGTTAACACAATGGAACTCAAAACACCGAAACTTCCATCTCTGGTATAAGAGACTGCACAGGAATCACACATTGTGGCACATTGGATGGAAACTACTCTGCTGTGTCTGTATCTTGAGCTGTTGGGGCCTGCAAAGAAAGCTGAGACCTCTGTGTACACCCCTTCTGTGACACTGTTCCTAATAGCCAGCGGGGGAGAGGAAGATATTATCTCCAATATCGCAGGGGGTGTACACCCCCTTGTGACATTGTTCCTTATATCCTAGGAGGGAGAGGATGATACCAGTGGCAATATCGCAGGGTGTGTACACACCCACTCTGATGTTGTTCCGAATATCCAGAGGGGGAGAAAACAATGTTACTCCCAATATTGCATCCTCCTGTGATATTGTTTCTTACATTCAGGGGGAGAGGATGATATTATCCCCAATATCGCAGGGGTTGTACACACCTCCTACGATGTTGTTCCTAAAATCTGGAAGGGGAGAGCATAATATTACTCTCAATATCCCGGGGCAGGGGACCTCCCTTGTAATATTGTTCTTAATATCCATGATGGGAGAGGATGATATTTCTCCCAATATCGCGACAAGTGTATAGCCGCCTGTGATATAGTTCCTAATACCTAGGTGGGGAGAGGATGATATCACTGCCCATATGGCACGAGTTGTAAAACCCCTTCGATATTTTGCCTACAATCCCGAGGGGAGAGGATGATACTACTCCCAATATGGAAGAAGGTGTACACCCCTCTGTGACATTATTCCCAATATCCACATTGGGAGACGATGACATTACGCCCAATATCACAGGGGATGTACACCCACCCTGGGTTATTGTTCCTTATGTCGAGAGGGGGAGAGGATGATATTACTCCCAACATCCCAGGGACTGTACAGCCCTCCTGTGATATTGTTCTGAGTATCCTAGGGAAGGGAGGATGATACTACACCCAGTATCACAGCGGGTGTACACCCACCCAGTGATACTGTTCTTAGGGTACTCCACTTCCCACCACCAGGGATATTGTTCCTCATATCCAGGGGAAGAGAGGATAACATTATGCCCAATATCGCAGGGGGTGTACCCACCCTCTGTGATGTTGTTCCTAGTGTCCAAAGGTAGAGACGATGACATTACTGGCCATATCACAGAGGGTGTACACCCTGCTGTGATATTCTTTTTGATATTCAGGAGAGGGGAGAGGATAACATTGATCCCAATATCGCAGAAGGTGTACAGACCCCTGTGATATAGTTCCAAAGGTACAGAGAAAAGAGAATAATATTACTCTCAATATCGCAGGGGGTGTAACCCCCCCACCCCCCGGATATTGTTCCTAATAGGCAGCGGGATAGAGGCTGATATTACTCCCACTATGGCAGAAGGTGCACACACACCTGTGATATAGTTCCTAATATCCAGCAGGAAAAAGACTGATATTACTCTGGATCTCATAGTGGGTGTACACCCTCAACCCCCCGTGGTATTGTTCCTAATATCCAGGTGCGAAGAGGATGATGATATTGCTGACGATATCGAAGGGGTTTACAACTCTTCTGTGATGTGGTTCCTGATATCCAGGGGGTGAGTGGATGACATTACTCCCAATAACGGAGGACGTGTACATCACCCTTTGATTTTGTCCTTAATAACCACATGGGGAGAGGTGATATTATTCCCAATATAGCAAGGGGTGTACACCCTGCGTGTGATACGAATCATAAAATCGAGAAGAGTGAATGACATTGCTTCCAAAATACACGGGGTGTACACCTGCTCTGTGGTATTGTTCCTATTATCTAAAGGAAGAGATGATGATATTACTCCCAATAGGGCAGAAGGTATACATCCCCCCCGCTGTGATATTGCTCCTCACAACTCGTGGGGGAGAGCATGATAGTACTTGAGATACGACAGTGGCTCTACACCCTAGCTGTGATATACCTCCTAATTTCCAGTAGCTAACGTAGGATGTGCCTCCCAACAGAGTAGCGGGTGGACACCCGCCCTGTGATATTTCCCCGAATATTCAGGGAAACCAAGGATGACGTTACCCCAAATCTTGCAAAAAGTGTACACCCATGGTGTGCTATGGTTCCTAGTCTGCGGAGGTGCAGAGGATGCTATTAGTTTTCATATCGCAGGCTGTGTACACAAACCCTGTGAAATTGTCACTGATACCAGAAAAAAAGAGAATGGTGATAGTGGACACAGAATGCAGGAGGGTGAGGGACGCCCCGCGATATGGGGAGGAAGAGCCACCCCCTCTTCCCCCCTGGCTATTACGATCTTCGGTGGACTCACAATCTGTTGACGATATTGTGAGTAATAACATCTCTCCCTCTGGAAATTATGAACTATTTCACAGACGGGTGTGCACCCTCGGTGTACAGAATGTGTACACCCGTGTGTATTGACAGTAATATCATTCTCTTCCTCCCTGAATATTAAGAACAGTATCAGAGAAGTGTTTCTACTCCCTGCGATATTGGGTATCATGTCCTCCTCTCCCACGTTGAAATTAGAAACAGTATCACTGGGGGCGTGTACACCTTCTGTGATATTTAAAGTAATATCATCCTCTTCCCTCCAGAATCATGGCAACAATATCCCTGTGGGGTGTACACTTTCTGTGATATATGTAGTAATATCCTCCCCTCCACCTTGCAATATTATTAAGGACCATGTCACACAGGGGTGTACAACCCTTGCAATATTGGAAATACTATTTTCCTCTTTCCCCCCGCATATTTGGAAAAATATCAGAGTGAGTGTACACCTCTTGCGATATGGGGATTAACATCCTCTTCTCCCTTTCTGGATATTAGAAACAATATCACACTGGGGTTTACACTTTCTTCGATATCTGGAGTAATGTTATCCTCTCCTGTTTTGAATGGCAAGAACAATATCTCAGGGGGGATGTACACCCCCTGTCATATTGGGAGTAATATTACGCTCTCCCCTCCTCGATATTAGGAACAAAATCCCAGCGTGGGTGTACACCTCCTACTATATAGAAAATCATACTGTCCTCTCCCTTCCTGGATTTTGGGAACAATATCACAGGGTGGGTGTACACTGCCTGCGATATTGAACGTAATATCATATTGATCTTACAATTTTCTTCATCAAGCTGATTCCAAAATATTAGATATCATTACTAGCTTCAAAAACCAAGTTACAAAATAATTACATACACTATGATTCAATTTTTATAAAAACCAATTAAATACGTATCTGCATGTCTATGCATATGCATAGGAAAATCTTCAATGCTACATATGTATGTTAATTCTAAGTGATGTACTTGTATATGATTTTATTTAAGTTTGTAACTTTTACAAAAATGTTTCACTGATACTTTAAGGAGTTTCAAGATGTTTGCACAGAAGCAAAGATATGATAGCAAAAAATTTTGAATAGGTTAACCAAATAAAGCTGATTCTGTTTTCTATTGGTGATGAGACCTATTTTCACATATTAACTGATGAACATTCCTTCTCCTACTCTTCTCCAATGCTATTATAGCCTTTCTTTTGTCCAAGATGTTAGATCAAATTATTTCCCTGTCTCAAGAAGGGGAATGATACAACAGAACCAGAGAACAGACAAGGCCATTCTCAGATTGAGGTTCAAAATAAGTTTTCAAAACTGGGGACACAGTAGCAATCTGTGTTTCCTTGTGACAGACTAGGTTGGTTGATATGCACATCATCATATGTCCCTGTGGAGAGATGAAGGGATAGAAAGACAGATTCTCTATCACTCGCCCCTCCATCTCAGCAAAGACTCTTGACATTATATATATAATATTATATATATACACACATATATAATTATATAAGTATAATTATATATATAATGTCATGACTTATGACATTAGATAGGCTCTCAGAATTTAGAAATAACTCTAGGGAGAGTGGAGAAAAAGTCTTCAGTTATGTAACATGAGGGCTAGAAGTGAAGGTGATATGCAGAGATAGGAAAATAAAAGCAATTTACCCATTTTTGCTGAGTTGGTAGTCTTAATATTTATTACACATATGGCCTAATACCAACCATAAAATCAGATGCTATGTACTATTGCTTCTGTTCAGGTTGCTCCGGACTCCTATGCTATCATAATTACATATATTTTATTTGTTGAAAATAAAAATATTGAGTAGAAAATCCCATTATACTTCTGTTTCTTAGCTCCAAACCAAACTGAAAATTCTTTATTATGAGTCTAATAGCCTTCTTTAGGCAGCTATTCATCTGAGTTAACAACATATTAGGCCTGTTTCTCCCAGAAGGCCCATAAAATCAAGTGCATGAGATTGTATTAAACATTAACAGTGAAGACAACGCTCATCTTTATTAAAGTTGCTGTCAAGTATGCAGATACCAACATTTTCCTTTTGTTCTTTCATGTGGCCCACATACATTAATCAGATGTCTACTATATAAGCAGACATGATAGTAGATGCCCTATCCCAGAGCCCATGGTTTTGTGTAACAGACAGGGTAGGAGCACTAGAGGTAAAAGACTTCTGAGGAGGACTTTGAGGATTTAGAAAAGTCTTTTTAAACAATCAGGTCCGTGGGGGAATCAACTCTCCTTATCCCTAAAGCCCTGCTTATATCACCTACTGATTAGGCCTCAGCTTAAGTCTTCTCTAAGCTGATTGCATTGGGTCAGGTGGCCAAGTTTTTATTCCCAAGCTATTTAAGTTTCACATCCTACCTCAACCTCATGCTTGACTGTTTCTTGCTTTAGTTTATTGACTGAAGTCTTCTGGCTTAAACACCTTTGCCTTTTGGATGACAGGAGAATCAATTTTTATATAAAAATATCACTGAGGAATCCTTTCTTATATACTATTATAATGAAAAGAACTCTTTGAAGTCAATTATTACAAAACTATTATCACAAAACTAATTATCGCCAATCTATTGTGACTTTGGAGCAAAATTATATTCTTCATCATTTTTTAAAATAAAAATACACATTAAGGTGATCATAATTTTTAATCTTTTAAAGAAACATGGGAAGTTATTGTCCTTTTACTAAACTGTTCCAGAATATTATTCTCTCTCTCTTTTTTTTTTTTTTAATAAGAGACAGCTTCTCACTCTGCCACATAGGTTGGAGTGCAGTGGTGTGATCATAACTCACTGTAATCTCAAGCTCCTGTGCTCAAGGTATTTTCCCTGCCTCATCCTCCCAAGCAGCTAGGACTAGAGCTACATACCACCACACCAGACTATTTTTAAGAATTTTGTAGAGATTAGGTGTCGCTATGTTGCTCAGGTTGACCTTGCACTTTTAGCCTCAAGCATTCCTCTTGCCTTGGCCTCCTAAAAGGCTGAGATTATAGGTGTAAGCTATTCCAGAATATTCTAAGGATGTTTTTGTCTAAATATACTTAAATGCAATAGATAATTGTTCTGCTGCTGCAAAAAAGACTCAAAGAAGCAAGGTTCAGAGTAGTGTGACTACTATACTATCATTTGTGGAAAGGAAATCTTTACTTATATATACCTACAAATACACAGAAGGTTTTTTGTTTGTTCAATTTTTTTTTTTTTTTTGAGACAGGTCTTGCTCTGTTGTCCAGGCTTGAGTGCAGTGGCGCAGCTCACTGCAAGCTCTGCCTCCTGGGCTCAAGTGATCCTCTCACCTCAGCCTCCTAAGTAGCTGAAACTACAGGCATGCACCACCACACCTGCCTAATTTTTGTATTTTTTGTAGAGATGGGGTTTTGCCATGCTGCCCAGGCTGGTCTCAAAGACCTGGGCTCAAGCCACCCACCTGCCTAGGCCTCCCACAGGGCTGGGATTACAGGTATGAGCCACTGCACCTGGCTGATGTTTTTGAAGTGATCCATAAAACTGTTCATAATGACTGTGGGGTACTAAGAGTTTTTTAAGTTTTGTGGTTACGTTTGGATACAGGCATGAAATGTGAAATAATCATATCATGGATAATGGAGTATCCATTCCCTCAAACATTTATCCTTTGAATTACAAACAATCTAATTATACTCTTTTAGTTATTTTAAAATGTACAGTTAAGTTATTATTGATTATAGTCACCCTGTTGTGTTATGAAATAGTAAGTCTTATTCATTCTTTATAACTATATTTTTCTACACATTAACCATTCCTACCTTCCCTCAAGCCCTCGCCCTACCCTTCCCAGCCTTTGATAACCATTCTTCTACTCTCTATGTCCATGAGTTCAATTGTTTTGAATTTTAGATCCCACAAATAAGTGAGATCATGCGATGTTTGTCTTTCTGTGTCTGGCTTAACATAATCATCTTCTGTTCCATCCATGTTGCTGCAAATAACAGGATCTTATTTTTTTAATGGTAGAATAGTACTCCATTGTGTTTACTACTTTTTGTCATTCATTCATCTGTTGATGAAGACTTAGATTGTTTCTAAATATTAGCTATTGTGAACAGTGTTGCAACAAAGTTGGGAGTGCAGATATCTCTTTGATATACTGATTTCCTTTCTTTTGGGTATATATCCAGCAGTGGGATTGCTGAACCATGTGGTACATCCCTGCCAACAGTGTATGAGGAGGTTCCCTTTTCTCTACATCCTCACCAGCATTTGTTATTGCCTATCTTTTCGGTATAAGCCATTTTAACTGGGATAAAATGATATCTCACTGTCGTTTTGATCTGCATTTTTCTGTTGATAAATGATGTTGAGCACCTTTTCATATGCCTGTTTGCCATTTTCATGTCTTCTTTTGAGAAATATCAAACCTTTTGCCTATTTTTTGATTGAATTACCACATTTTTTCCTACAGAGTTGTTTGAGCTGCTTGTACATCTTGGTTATTAATTCCTTGTAATATGGATAGTTTGCAAATATTTTCTCCCATTCTATGGGTTGTCTGTTTACTTTGCTGACTGTTTCCTTTGCTGTGCAGAAGCTTTTTAATGTAATGTGATCCAATTTGTCTATTTTTGCTTTGGTTGCTGGTGCTTGTGGGGTACTGCTCAAGAAATTTTTTTTTCCCAGACCAATGTCCTGGAGATTTTACCCAGTGGTTTTTTGAAGTAGTTTCATAGTTTGAGGCCTTAGATTAAAGTCTTTAATTCATTTTTTTTTTTTTTTTTTTTTTTTTTTTTCATATGGTGAGAGACAGGGGTAGTTTCATTCTTCTGCATGTAGGTATCCACTTTTCTCAGTGCTGTTTATTGAAGAAACTGTTCCCTAGTGTATGTTCTTGGCACCTTTGTTGAAAATGAGGTCTCTTTACGTGTGTGGATTTGTTTCTGGGTTCTCTATTCTGTTTCATTGGTTTATGTGTCTGTTTGTATGCCAGAACCATGCTGTTTTGGTTACCATACCTCTGTAGCATAATTTGGAGTCAGGCAACATGATTCCTCTAGTTTTGTTCTTTTCGCTTAGGGTGGCTATGGCTATTCTGGATCTCTTCAGGTTCTATATAAAGTTTATAATTTTCTGCATGTCAAGCATGTCATTAGTATCTTAACAAGGATTTCATTGCATCTGTAGATTGCTGTATTAGTCTGTTTTCATACTCCTATAAAGAACTTCTTGAGACTGCGTAATTTATAAAGGAAAGAGGTTTAATTGACTCACAGTTCTGCATGGCTGGAGAGGCCTCAGGATACTTAATATCATGACAGAAGTCAAAGGGGAAGCAAAACACCTTCTTCACAAGGTGGCAGGAAGGAGAAGGGTGAGCGAGTGAAGGGGGAAGAGCCCCTTATAAAACCATCAGTTCTTGTGAGAACTCACTCACTATCATGAAAACAGCATAGGGGAAACAGCCCCATTATTCAATTACCTCCATCTGGTTTCTCCCTTGACACGTGGGGATTATGGGGATCACAATTCAAGATGAGATTTGAGTGGGGACATAAAGTCTAACCGTATCATTGCACCCTGGCTCCTCCCAAATCTCATGTCCCTTTTACATTTCAAAACCAATCAGTGCCTTCCCAACAGTCCACCAAATTCTTAATTAATTCCAGCATTAACCCAAAAGTCCAAATCCAAAGTCTCATCTGAGACAAGGCAACTCTCTTCCACCTATGAGCCTGTAAAATCAAAAGCAAGTTAGTTACTTCCCAGATACAATGGGGGTACAGACATTGAGTAAGTACATCCATTCCAAATGGGAAAAACTGGCCAAAATGAAATGGCTACAGGACCCAGGCAAGTCCAAAATCCAGCAGGGCAGTCAAATCTTAAAGCTCCAAAATAATGTCCTTCAACTCCATGTCTCACATCCAGGTCATGCTGGTGCAAGAGGTGGGCTCCCATGGTCTTGAGCAGCTCTGCCCCTGTAGATTTGCAGAATACAGCCTCCAGTCCTGGCTGCTTTCCCCCACTGATATTGAGTGTCTCAGCTTTTCCAGGTGTATGGTGCAAGCTGTCAGTGACTCTACCATTATGGGGTCTGGAGGACGGTGGCCTTCTTCTCACAGCTTCGTTAGGCAGTGCTCAGTGGGGTCTCTGTGTGAGGGCTCTGACCTCACATTTCCCTTCTGCATTGCCCTAGCAGCAGTTCTCCATGAGGACTCTCTCTCAGCATACCTCTGCCTGAACATCCAGGCCTTTCCATATATCCTCTGAAATCTAGTTGGAGGTTCCCAAACCTCAGTTCTTGACTTTTGTGCACTGAAAGGCCTAACACCATGTATAAGCCAGCAAGGCTTGGGACATGTTCCCTCTGAAGCAACAGCCTGAGCTGTAGTTGGCCCCTTTTAGCCATGGCTGAGATGCAGAGCACCAAGTCCTGAGACTGCACAAGGCTTGGTCCATCAAACTATTTTTTTCTCCTAGGCTTCCAGGACTTGATGGGTGTGGCCTTGTGCAGACCTCTGACATGCTTTGAAGAAATTTTCCCCATTGTCTTGGCGATTTACATTTGACTCCTCTCTACTTACGCAAATTTCTGCCACCAGTCTAAATTTCTCCCCAGAATTTTTTTTTTTCCTTCTCTATTGCATCGTCAGGCTGCAAATTTTAAACTTTTATGCTCTGCTTCACTTTCACATGTAAGTTCCAATTCCAAACCATCTATTTGTGAGTGCATAAAACTGAATGCTTTTAATAGCACCCAAGTTAAATCTTGAATGCTTTACTGCTTAGAAATTTCTTCTACCAGATACCCTAAATCATCTGTCTCAAGTCCAAAGTTCCACGGATATCTGGGGCAGGGCAAAATGCCACCAATCTCTTTGCTAAAGCAAAGTGAGACTCACTGTTTTTCTAGTTTTCAACAAGTTCCTCTCTCCATCTGAGACCACCTCAGCCATGTGTTCTTGTCTTCTTCTGAGCCCTCCAAACTGTTCTAGCATCTGCTTGTTACCCAGTTCCAAAATCGCTTTTTGGATATCTTTATAGTAGTGCCCTACCACTTCTGTACCAATTTACTGTATTAGTCAATTTTCATACTGGTTTAAAGAACTGCCTAACTTTGGGTAAATTCCTGAAGGAAAGAGGTTTAATTGACTCACAGTTCAGCATGGCTGGGGAGGCCTGAGGAAACTTAATATCATAGTGGAAGGCAAAGGGGAAGCAAGGCACCTTCTTCACAAGGTGGCAGGAAGGAGAAGTGCTGAGTGAAGGGGGAAGAGCCCCTTACGAAACTATCAGATCTGTTGAGAACTCACTATCATGAGAACATCATGGAGGAAATCATCCTCATGATTCGTCTACCTCCACCTGTCTCTCCATTGACACATGGGGATTATGAGGATTATGATGCGAGATGAGATTTGGGTTGGAACATAAAGCCTAACCATATTAATTGCTATTAGTTTTTCATTAAATGTTTGGTAGAATTCAGCAATTAAGCCATCATGTCCTGGGGTTTTTTTTTTTTCTTCTTTTTCTAGGAGGCTTTTTATTATGGCTTTTATTTCATTACTTGTTATTGGTCTGTTTAGGGGTTTCAGATTTCTTCCTAGTTCTGTCTTGGTCAGGTTGTGTGTCTTTAGAAATTTTTTCATTTCTTTTAGATTTTCCAATTTATTGGCATATAATTGCTCATAGTAGCCACTGATAATCTTTTGAATTTCTGCAGTAACAGTTGTTAATTAAAAAATTTTTTTTTGACACCTGGAAGTCATTACATCTGCAGTATCAGCTGTAATATCTCCTTTTTTATTTCTGATTTTATTTATTTGGATCTTCTTTCCTTTTATCTTACTCTGGATAAAGGTTTGTCAATTTTATTTAACCTTTCTAAATACCACCCTTTTGTTTCACTGAGCTTTTGAATTGTTTTCTTCACTTCAATTTCATATATTTCTGTTCTAATCTTTATTATTTCTTTCTTTATACTAATTTTTGGCTTAGTTTACTGTCACTTTTCTAGTTCTTTAAGATACAACATTAGATTATTCATTTCAAGTTTTTCCTCTTTTTGAGGTAGGTACTTATAGCTATAAACTTCCCTCTTAGCATTACTTTTGCTGTATACCATAGGTTTGAGTATGATGTGTTTCCATTATCACTTGTTTCAATAATTTTTTGATTTTCTTTTTAATTTCTTTATTGATCCACTGGTTATTCAGGAGCATAATGTTTGATATCCACATATTTGTATAGTTTCTAAAATTTCTCTAGTTATTGATTTCTAGTTTTAGTCTATTGTGGTCAAAGAAGATGCTTGATATTATTTCAGTTTTTTAAAATGTTTTAAGACTTGTTTTGTGACCTAATATATGGTGTATCCTTGAACATCATCCATGTGCTGAGGAAAAGAATGTGTATTCCACAACTATTGAATGAAATGTTTTATAAGTATCCATTAGATCCGGTTGATTCATAGTATAGATTAAGTCTGATGTTTCTTTGTTGATTTTCTGCCTGGAAGTTTAGTTCAATGCTAAAAGTAGGATATTGAAGTCTTCAGCTATTATTGTAGTGGGGCCTATCTCTTTAGCCCTAATAATACTTGCTTTATATATCCGGATGTTTCAGTGTTGGGTGCATATATATTTAAAATTATTATATCCTCTTGCTGAATTGACCACTTTACCACTATATAGTGACATTCCTTTTCTCTTCTTACAGTTTTTGTCTTAAAATCTATTTGTTTGATATAAGTATAATGACTCCTGATCTTTTATTTTGATTTCTGTTGGCATGGAATATCTTTTTCAATCTCTTTATTATCAATCTATCTGTGTCTTCATAGGTGAAGTTTTTTTCTTATAGACAACAGATCAATGGGTCTTGTTTTTTCATCATTCCAGCCAGTCTATGTCTTTTGATTGGAGAGTTTAGTTCATTTGCATTTAATGTTACTATTGATAAATACAAACTTGTTTTCTGGTTGTTTTGTGGTCTTCTCTTCCTTCTTTTTTTCCTGACTTCCTCTAGTGAAGATGATATTTTTCTGGTGAGATGATTTAATTTCTTGCTTTTTATATTTTTGTGTATTCATTTTATATTTTTTGGTTTCAGATAACCATGAGACTTATGAATGCTATCTTATAACTTATAATTTTAACCTGATAAAACTTCACTGATTGCATAAACAGAAAAGCAAAAAGAAAATTAATAAAAATTATATGCCTTAACTTTTTTCCTTTGCTTTTTAAATTTATGTTGTTTCTATTTATATCTTATTTTACTGTTTATGTATTGAGAAGTTGTTTTAGTTCTTATTTTTGATATGTTCATCATTTAGTCTTTCTACTAAAGATCAGAGTAGTTTATACACCATGGTTACAGTATTATAATATTCTGTGTTTTTCTGTATACTTACTATTACTAGTGAGAATTGTTTTTCCTTCAGTTGATTGTTTATTGCTCATTAATGTACTTTCTTTCTGATTGAAGTGCTCTCATTAGCATTTCTTGCAGGACAGGTCTGATGTTGGTGAAATCCCTCAGCTTTTGTTTTTCTGGGGAAGTGTTTATTTCTTTTTCATGTTTGAAGAATATTTTCACTAGCTGTACTACTCTAGGATAAAAGTTTTTTCCCTCAGCTGTTTAAATATGTTGTTCCAACCTCTCCTGACTTGTAAGGTTTCCACTGAAAAGGCTGGGGCCAGATGTATTGCAGCTTCATTGTATGTTATTTACTTCTTTTCTCTTGCTGCTTTAAGAATCTTTTCTATATTCTTGATCTTTGGGAGTCTGATTATTTAATGCCTTGTGGTAGTCTTCTTTGGACTAAATCTGCTTGGTGTTCTAATAACCTTATTTTACTTAGATATTGATAGTTTTCTGCAGGTTTGAGAAGTTCTCTGTTATTATCCATTTGAATAAACTTTCTACTCTATCTCTTTTTGTACTTCCTCATCAAGGCCAATATCACTTAGATTTGTTCTTTCAAGGCTATTTTCTAGGTCATGTCTTAGTGCTTCATTGTTTTTTCTTTTTTTCTTTTTTCTTCTCTGACAGTGTATTTCTAAAGAAACTTCAAGCTCACTTGTTCTTTCTTCTGCTTGATCAATTCTGCTATTAAAAGACTCTGATGCATTCTTCAGTATGCCCCTTGCATTTTTCAGCTCCAGAATTTCTGCGTTATTCTTCTTATTTAAATCTTTAAAAAATTTATCAGATGGAATTCTGAATTACCTATCTGTTTTGTCTTGAGTTACTTTGGATTTCCTCAACATAGCTATTTTGAGTTTCTTTTCTGAAAGCTTGCCTATATCTGTTTCTCCAGGATTGGTCCCTGGTGCCTTATTTAATTTTTCTCTGTCATGTTTTCCTGGATAGTGTTGATACTAATAAATGTTCTTTAGTGTCTGGGTATTAAAGTGTTTTTATATGTTATAGTCTTCACTATCTAAGCTTATTGGTACCTGTCCTTCTTGAAAAGATTTTCCAGATATTTAACAGACTTTGGTATTGTGATCTAAACTGGAACTGCTTTAGAGGCCACTCCAAGCCCGGTAATGCTGTGATTCTTGCAGACTTATGGAGGTGCTTTCTTGATTGTCTTGGACAAGATCCAGGATAATTCTCTGAATTATCAGGCAGAGACTCTTGTTCTCCTCTTTTCTTTTCTTTCAGACAAACAGAGTCTTTCTCTCTCTGTTCTGAGGAACAAAAAGCTGGGAGTTGAGTGACACAAGTACCGTTGTGGCCACTACCACTATGACTGTGCTACATCATACCTGAAGCCACCATAGCACTGGGTCTCACCCAAGGCCTGCTATAAGCACTCCCCATCCACTGCCTATGTTTGCTCAATGCCGTGAGGCTTTCTCTGTAATCAATAAGTGGCAAAGCCAGCCAGGTCAGTGTTTTTCCATTCAAGGTGCTGAGTTACATCAGGTCTGAAGTGGTTCTGGAAGTGCTGTCTGGGAGTCAAGGACTAGAGTAGAAAATCTTGGAAATCTACCTGGTGTTCTACTATACTGCAGTTGAGCCGACACTCAAAATACAAGATACAGTCCTTCTGCTCTTCCCTTCTCTTTCCAAAGGAAGAAATGCCTTGTCCTGTAGTCACTGCCACCACAGGCCAAAGAGAATACTGCCAGACTATCACTGATGTTCCTTTAGAGCCCATAAACTCTTAAATCAGCTTCTGGTAAATGTTACTTGGCCTGTGAACACCGCCACCATTTCAGGGCAGTGAACTCATCTGTGATGTAAAGCAGGTTCAGAAATGCCATCCAAGAGTCAAGTCCTGGAACTGAGGACCCCAAAAACCTGGTTGGTGCTCTACTCCGCTGTGGCTATGCTGCTACCTGAAGACAGTACATCTCAGAGGTTCACCCAAGGCCATTGACCTGGGTGTCGCTGCTGGTTATTCATGGCCAAAGGGCTCTTCAGTTGGCAGGCAATGAATGCTGCCAGGAGGACTGGGTCCTTCCCTTTAAGGCAATGAGTTTCCTTCTGGCCCAAAGTGTGTCAAGAAATGTCATCCAGGAGCTAGGACCTGCAATGGGGACCTCATTGCTCTGACCAGTGCCCTATCCTGCTGTGATTGAGATGGTATCTGAGATGCAAGACAAAGTCCTCCCCATTTTTACCTCTTCTCTCCTCAAGCAGAAGGAAGGGGTCTCTTTTGGAGCCATAAACTGTGCAGCCAGGGGTTAAGGGAGAGGTGATGCCAGTATGCTCTTAGCTGTCCCAGCTGCTGTCTCAGTAGGTCACATGCTTCCTCCAACCCCCACCCCAAGTCTACTATCTCTGTGCCCAGTTGAGCACTAGGAGTTGCCTAAGAATTGCAGTCTTTGTGGCCTAGAGTGATTTCAGGATTACTTAGAGACCCAGAGCAATTTATCCCTCCATGGCAAGGCTTGGGCTGCTGGGATCAGCAATTTTCCTCTGTCTAGGGATGGTTTAAACGTTCCCTTCATGGGCAGGTGTCTACTGAGTTTTGTCTAGGTTTTCTTTTTGCTCTAACAGGACTGCACTGAGTCCAGTGCCTCACAATTGCTGTGTTCTGCCTCCCACAGTGTCTAGAGTGTCTCTTCACATCACCCTCTTCACATACTCTGCACAGATACTCTTCACATCACACCACATCATCACACCACTTTACATCACAGACACTCTTCACATCACACCACTGTGGCTGGGGTGGGTGGGAGAGATGGCAATTCGATGGCATTGGTGATTCCAGACTGTTTTGTTTCTATTTCTTCAGTGCCTCTTTCAGTGATACAAAAGAAAAACAAGGTACTATGGGGCTCACCTGATTTTTGGTTCTTATAAAGGTGTTTTTATCCTGTGTAGAGAGTTGCTAAGTTGGTGTCCTTGCCAAGGGAATAATTGGTGGAGTCTTCTGTTCCACCATCTTTCTCTGCCTCTTCTCAAGAATTTTGAATGGGGAAAAATCTTGTATTTCATAACAAAACCTTTTATGATGTTTGACTTATTATATAAAACTGCATCAGTACATTAGTTTTTAAATTGAAAAAATAACCTAGAAATATATATATATTTATAACACCTTGGAAATTATCTATACCAATCTCTTCATTTTTAAAAATAAGGAAACAGGTTCAAGGAAGTTATAATTTTTCCCTATCATAGAGTAAGTGAGTGTGGCGCTGAGTTCAGATGCCTCAGTGGCTATTCTTTCTCCAGTATTTTTTTTTTTTTTTTTTGAGACGGAGTCTGGGTCTGTCGCCCAGGCTGGGGTGCAGTGGCCGGATCTCAGCTCACTGCAAGCTCCGCCTCCCGGGTTTCCGCCATTCTCCTGCCTCAGCCTCTGGAGTAGCTGAGACTACAGGCGCCCGCCATCTCGCCTGGCTAGTTTTTTGTATTTTTCTGTAGAGATGGGGTTTCACCATGTTAGCCAGGATGGTCTCGATCTCCTGACCTAGTGATCCGTCCGTCTCGGCCTCCCAAAGTGCTGGGATTACAGGCTTGAGCCACCGCGCCCGGCCAGTATTTATTTTTCATAGATTAAAGAACTCAGGAGATTTGTCCATGAGGAAATCATATACTCTTTGGGACTAATTTTTACAGTGTGCCTATATTTAATATTTTATAAGTATATGCATATGCTATCAGTTGAATTGTGTTCCTCTAAAAGGGATATGTTAATGTTCTAACTCTCAGTACTTCAGAATGTTACTTTATATGATAGCTAATACTGACTGCCAATTTGATTAGACTGAAGGATGCAAAGATTTGATCATTGGTGTGTCTGTGAGGGTGTTGCCAAAGGAGATTAACATTTGAGGCAGTGACCTGGGAAAGGCAGAACCACATTTAATCCGGGTGGACACAATCTAATCAGCAGCCAGCATGGCTAAAATATAAAAAGCAGGCAGAAAAAATGTGAAAAGACTAGACTGGCTTAGCTTCCCAGCCTACAGTTTTCTCCTGTGTTGGATGCTTCTTGCCTTCAAAGATCAGACTCCAAGTTCTTCAGTTTTGGGACTTGGACTGGCTCTCCTTTCTCCTCAGCTTGCAGATGGCCTATTGTGGGACATTGTGATCACATGAGCTAATACTTAATAAAATATATATGTATATTCCATTAGTTCTATCCCTTTAGAGAACTCTGACTATACAGATTTTGGTACCAGGTGTGGTTCTGGAAGAACAGAATATTAAGGATGGAGTTCTGTCATTGGTTTGGGGGTTTCTGGAGTTGGCTGCTTAATATAATTAGACCCCAAATTCTAAGGACTCTACTTCTAATAGTATGGAGAACATTGATAGTTCTTGGTGTGAATTGTTTACAGAGTTATGCAAAATAAATGCATTTGACACTCCTGATTCACTGCTTGTGAGAGGCAAGGAGTTTAATGACTCTATACATAATACCTTTGACTACATGTGGAGAATCAAGGAACATAACAATGCTGGTTGGTTGTTCCTAAGTTCAGTGGACAAAGTGATAAAAGAAAATGATGAACTCAGAGATTCTAACTGGATTCAGAGGCAGATACTGAGTCTCAAATCTGCCAAGATTGCCCTGAATGAGAGTCTTATCTCCTGTAGAGAAAGAGCTGAAATTGTGAAAAAACAGACACAAGCTCTTTTCATGAGAATTGCTGACCTATAATAAAAGGTGCATGCACAGCCTCATCAGGTATCTACTGTTAAAATGAGGACATTGATTGGAAAAGAACAGGACCCTACAACTTGGAATGGGGACGTGTGGGAGGACGCTGATGAAGCTGGAGACACTGAGTTTGTAAACTCTGATGAAACATTTGCCAGAAGAAAAAGCTTCCCCATCACCAGTAGTGGCAACATCCCCTCCCTGACCCATGCTTCCATCAGCCTTTCCACCTTTGTCTGAGGAGATGAACCCTGTGCTGCCTGAGGCAACAGTGATGGTCTCCCCGAGACAGTTGTCAGGCAAGATAATGTTGATTATCCCCAGGAGCCACCCTCAACATTCCTTCTTACTTCTAGACCTATAACTAGACTGAAGTCCCAGGGGTCCCCTAGAGGTGAGGTGGAGAGTATGACCCATGAGGAGGGTGTGCCACACTTAAAAAGTCCTGCTTGAGGTTTTTAATTTATATGAACAGAAATCTGAGAAACAGGCATGGGAATAGATACTAAGAGTGTAGGATAGTGGTGGAAGAAACATAGAGTTGGATAGGCTGAATTTATTGATCTGGACCCATTAAGTAGGGACTCTGCTTTTAATGTTGCAACTCGGGGAGTTAAACAGGTTCTAGTAGTTTATTTGCTTGGTTAACTGAAATATGGGTGAAAAGATGGCCCACTGTGAGTGAGCTGGTCTCCCTTGATTTAATGTAGAGGAAGGGATCCCAAGGCTTAGAGAGATTGGGATGGTGAAGTGGATTCGTGACTCTATACATAATACCTTTGACTACATGTGGAGAATCAAGGAACATAACAAAGCTGGTTGGTTGCTTCTAAGTTCAATGGACAAAGTGATAAAAGAAAATGATGGATGAGTGGATACTCGCCCCCGCCGAGAGGGTCCAGATGATATACCCTTGACCAATGCCTTGCAAAATAGATTTGTGAGGGCAGCACCTGCATCTTTGAAGTGCCTTGTAATTTCTCTCTTCTGTGTGTCAGATCTAACAGTGGAAACCACAGTCACTCAACCACAAAATTTAAATACAATGGGAATAATTGGATCCTGAGGTGGCAGGGGTCAAGTGGAGGCACTCAACCATCAAAGGCAAGTTGGGCATATCTACTGTAATGGGCAGAAAAGTTAAAACAGCAATCAGAATAGTCTGATTTGTGTAGAGCTCTACCATAGGCTAATTAATATGGTGTTCCTAGAAGCAAAATTGATAGAAAGCCTACTGCATTTCTGCTTAATTTATATAAGCAGAAAACTGCTAGATCGAATGGGCAAAAAACTAATTTGAATTATCAAAACAGAGAATCATGGCCCTTCAATTAATTTCCAGACTTGAGCCAGTTTGTAGGCCCAGAACCCCTTGAAGGAAGAGGAGGCTATATCCCCTTGAGGAAGGACCCCACTACAATACTGACAGTTTATGCTGTAAATCTTTCTTCAGTTCTCCCCCCCCCCACCCCAAGGAGACCTCCAGCCTTTTACCAGTGTAAGTGTGCATTGGGAAAAGGGAAATAATTAGACATTTTGGGGACTACTGGATATTGGTTCTGAGCTGATGTTGATTCCAAGGGACTCAAAAAATCATTGTTGTCCTCTAATTAAAGGAGGGGCTTATGGAGGTCAGGTAATTAATGGAGTTTTAGCTCAGTTAGACTTACAGTGCGTCCAATGGGTCCTCAGACTCATCCTGTAGTTATTTCCCCAGTGCCAGAATGCATAATTGGCATAGACATCCTTAGCAGCTGGCAGAACCCTTACATTGGCTCCCTAACCGGTAAGGTAAGGGCCATTATGGTGAGAAAAGCTAAATGAAAGCCATTAGAGCTGCATCTATCTAGAAAAATAGTAAATCAAAAACAATATCACATCCCTGGAGGAACTGGAGAGATTACTGCCACCATCAAGGATTTGAAAAATGCAGGGATGGTGATTCTCACTACATCACCATTCAATCCTAACATTTGCTCTGTGCAAAAGACAGATGGATCTCGAAGAATAACAGTGGATTATTGTAAGCTTAATCAAGTGATGACTCCAATTGCAGCTGCTGTCCCAGGTGTGGTCTTATTGCTTGAGGAAATTAACACATCCCCTGGTACCTGGTATGCAGCCATTGACTTGGCAAATGGCTTTTTCTCCATTCCTGTCCATAAGGCCCACCAGAAGCAATTTGTCTTCAACTGGTAAGGCCAGCAATATACCTTTATTGTCCTGCCTCAGGGGTATATCAACTCTTGAGCTTTGGGTCATAATCTTATTTGGGGAGATCTTGATAACTTTTTGTTTCTGTAAGATACCACACTGGTTCGTTACATTGATTACATTATGCTGATTGGATCCAGTGAGCAAGGAGTAGCAAACACACTGGATTTACTGGTGAGACATTTGCATGCCAGAGAATGGGAAATAAATCTGGCTAAAATTCAGGGACTTTCTACCTTAGTAAAATTTCTAGGGGTCCACTGGGGTGGGGCCTGTTGAGATATTCCTTCTAAGGTGAAGGATAAGTTGCTGCATTTGGCCTTTTCTACAACCAAGAAAGAGGCACGATGCCTAGTGGGTCTATTTGAATTTTGGAGGCAACACATTCCTCATTTGGGTGTGTTACTCCAGCCCATTTATTGAGTGACCTGAAATGCTGTCAGCTTTAAGTGGTGTCCAGAACAGGAGAAGGCTCTGCAACAGGTCCAGGCTGCTATGCAAGCTGCTCTGCCACTTGGGACATATGCCCCAGCAGATCCAATGGTGCTTGAGGTGTCAGTGACAGATAAGGATGCTGTTTGGGGCTTTTGGCAACCACCCCTAGGCAAATCAAAGTGGAGGCCCATAGGATTTTGGATCAAGGCCCTGTCATCTTTTGCAGATGACTACTGTCTTTCTGAGAGACAGCTCTTGGCCTGTTAATGGGCTTTGGTGGAAACTCAACGTTTGACTATGGGTCATTAAGTCACCTTGTGAGCTGAACTGCCTATCATGAACTGGATGCTTTCTGACCCATCTAGTCATAAAGTGGGTCATGCATTGCAGCATTCCATCATTAAATGGAAGTGGCATATATGTGACTGTACTCGAGCAGGTCCTGAAGGCACAAGTAAGTTACATGAGAAAGTGGCTCAAATCCCCATGGTCTTCACTCCTGCCACCCTGCCTTCTCTCCCCCAGCCTGCACCAATGGCCTCATGGGGAATTCCCTGTGATCAGTTGACAGAGGAAGAGAAGACTAGGCCCTGGTTCACAGGTGATTCTGTACAATATGCAAGCATCACCCAAAAATGCACAGCTTTGGCACTACAACCCCTTTCTAGAACATTCCTGAAGGACAGCAGTGAAGGAAAATCTTCCCAATGGGCAGAACTTTGAGCAGTGCACCTAGTTGTGCACTTTGTATGGAAGGAGAAGTGGCCAGATGTGCGATTATATACTGATTCATGGGCTGTAGCCAATGGTTTGACTGGATGACCAGGAACTTAGAAGAACCCATGATTGGAAAATTGGTGACAAAGAAATTTGGGGAAAAGGTATGGGGATGGACCTCTCTGAGTGTTCAAACAATGTGAAGACATTTGTATCCCATGTGAACACTCAGCAACAGGTGACCGCAGCAGAGGAGGATTTTAATTATCAAGTGGATAGGATGACCCGTTCTATGGATACCACTCAGCCTGTTTCCCCAGCTATCCCTGTCATTGCCCAATGGGCCCATGGACAAAGTGGCCTTGGTGGCAGGGATGGAGGTTACATCTGGGCTCAGCAATGTGGACTTCCACTCACCAAGACTGACCTGGCTATGGCCACTGCTGAGTGCCCAATTTACTAGCAGCAGAGACCAACAGTGAGCCCTCTATATGACACCATTCCTTATGGTGATCAGCCAGCGACCTGGTGGCACGTTGATTATATTGGGACTCTTCCACCATGGAAAGGGCAAAGGTTTGTCCTCACTGGAATAGCCACTTACTCCGAACATGGGTTTGCCTATCCTGCATGCAATGCTTCTGCCAAGACTACCATCTGTGGACTCATGGAATGCCTTATCCACCATCATGCTATTCACACAGCATTGCCTTTAACAAAGGCACTTACTTTACAGCTAAAGATGTGTGGCAGTGGGCTCATGTTTATGGAATTCACTATGTTCTCCATCATCCTGAAATATGTTGAATTGATGGTGTAATGTTCTTTTGAAGTAACAATTACACACCAACTAGGTGACAAAACTTTGCAGGACTGAGGCAAAGTTCTCCAGAAGACTGTGTATGTTCTGAATCAGTGTCCAATATATGGTATTGTTTCTCCCATAGCCAGGATTCATGGGTCCAGGAATCAAGAGGTGGAGGTGGAAGTGGAACCACTCACTATCACCCGTAGTGAACCACTAGCAAAATTCTTCCTTCCTGTTTCCATGACATTACATTCTGCTCACCTAGAGGTCTTAGTTCCAGAGGGAGAAATGCTGCCACCAGGAGACACAATGATTCAATTAAACTGGAAGTTAAGATTGCCACCTGGACACTTTGGGCTCCTCCTACCTTTAAGTCAACAGGCTAAGAAGGGAGTTACAGTGTTGGCTGGGGTGATTGACCCGAACTATCAAGATGAAATCATTCTACTACTCCACAATGGAGGTAAGGAAGAGTACACATGGAATGCAGGATACCCATTAGAGCATTTCTTAATATTAACCATACTTTGTGAATAAGGTCAATGGGAAACTACAACAGCCCAATCCAGGCAGCACTACAAATGGCCCAGACTCTTCAGGAATGAAGGTTTGGGTCACTCCACCAAGTAAAAAACACGACCTGCTGAGGTACTTGCTGAAGGCAATGGCAATACAGAATGGGTAGTAGAATAAGGTAGTCATAAATACCAGCTATCACCACTTGACCAGCTGCAAAAATGAGGACTGTAATTGTCATGAGTATTTCCTCCTTCTTTTGTTAAAAACATGTTTGTGAATATATACACTTGTAGTAAGAAAATATCTTCCTTTCCTTTTCTTTTTTCTTTATCATATGACATAAGATTTACTGACTTCATATCAATATTTAAGTGTTACTAACTTTAGATAATAGTATTTCGTTTGGGGATTGATGGGTTTCTGGTTGTACAAAGGATAGTTTTATTATGTTAGGCATAATTATAACCTTATTATTGTCTTTATTTGAAGATTACGTATGATCTGAGGAGACGTGTATGGGTTCAAGTTGACAAAGGGTGGACTTGTGGTGGTTAATACTGCGTGTCAACTTGTTAGGTTGAAGGGTGCAAAGTATTGCTCCTGGGTGTGTCTGTGAGGGTGTTGCCAAAGGAGATTAACATTTGAGTCAGTGAGCTGGGAAAGGAAGACCCATCCTTAATCTGGGTGGGCACCATCTAATCATCTGACAATGTGGCTAGAATTTAAAAAGCAGGAAGCAAAACATGAAAGGACTAGACCTAGACTAGCCTAGCCTTCCAACCTACATCTTTGTCCCATGCTGGATGCTTCCTGCCCTCGAACATCAGACTTTAAGTTCTTCAATTCTGGGACAAGGATTGGCTCTACTTGTTCCTCAACTTACAGACTGCCTATTGTGGGACCTTGTGAACCTGTGAGTTAATACTTAATAAACTACCATATATATATATATACACACACACACACACATTTTATATATACTCTGTCTATATATAAAGTGTATATATATACTATTAGTATAACAGTATATTATATACATACACAAACACACACATATATATATTAGTTCTGTCCCTCTAGAGAACCCTGACTAATGCACCTTACTTGAAAATAGGGCCTTTACAGAGGCAATCAAGTTAAATGAGGTTATCAAGTTAAAATGAGGTCATTAGAGTAGGGTATCATTTAAAACAACTGGTTTCCCTAGGAAATTTGTACTCATAAATATAAACAGAAGGAAGCCAACATGTGAAATAAAGGCAGAGAACAGAGTAATAAATCTTAAAGCTATGGAATGCCAAAAATTATCAGAAAACTATCATAAGTCAGGAGAGAGACATGGAACAGATTTTCCCTCACAGTACTCAGAGGGAACCAAACCTGCTGACATATTTTAATCTTGAACTTCTAGCCTCCACAACTGTGATACAATATATCTGTGTTGTTGAGGCCAACCAGTTTGTGTTACTTTGTTGTGGCAGCTCTAGCAAATTAAGACAGCATATATTTATATATTTTATACAAACTAAGCTTGTTTTATGTATTTTTTTATTATTTCCTTTAAATTAGAAAAAAATAATGCAGTGCTTTTTAAGCTTTGGTGTGAAAATTTTATTTCAAGGCCATATCAAAATAACTCAATTTGGCTGATTTCACTGAAAAAATAATGATTTAAGTCAATATAATGAATTTACTTTCCTATTGACATCATCTGTGAAAAAAGTTGATCATTTAAAAACAAACTACTTCATATCATATTTTCCATAATTGTATTTTGTTATTTTTTGTCTCAAGACATAAAGTTGGAATTGATATTAAATTCTTTAATTGAAATGCACATGTATTGTGTGCTTTATTAAAGGTGTAAAACTGGGCATGCCCAAATGGACATGAAGAAATTTGAAACAATCATAGTTGTGTTTATCACACTGTTAATATCATACTTTAATACCACTATTAACTAAAAATATAGTTTTATTTGGTAATATTTAGAGTTATGAGAAGAAGAAAGAGAAGATTGCTTAGATACAGCTAATTTGATGTGATTATTTTAAAATTGTATTGGAAAAAAATGTAGAAATGAGAACTAATACCTTAGTTTTCTGAATGTAAAAATAGTTGTGTCTTAAGAATAGTTGACCTTCTAAACAAGTGTTTCTGCAGTTTTTCTGTCACATTCCATCAGCTTTAATAGTTGCTACTTTGAAAAGCTATGAATCTTCATACCCTACTGGGTTGATTTTTTTTTTTTTTTTTTTGGTAAGGACTAATTTTATAAATATATAACTTTCGCCTTATGTAACATAAATGAACTTTATTCAAAATTTAATGCCATGGGAATATAACTCCATTAGCTTGGGAATTACACCCCCACCCCCTACAGCAGCTGCAGCAAGTCCTGCCCAAGGAAAGTCTGGGCTCAGACATGCCAATCTCTGCTTCCACCTGGTAGTCTTTCGTCACCCGTCCTGTTTGCTGAAGACAAAGGACATAATCTCTTGGGAGGTCTGTGCCTTTTCCTACCACCTGAGAAATCTGAATACGTAACAAGGTGACCCTAGGGCGAGTTTGCATCCTCCCTATAGTACCACACCTGATGGGCTCTTGAAAGCACCACCTCCTGGCTAGTGACCAACCAACACAAAACCAGCATACTAAACCAAAAATACAACCAAGGACCCTCATGGATTCCAGTTTACTACCCTGCTGCTTCCACTGGAGCAGGTGCTGGTATCCATGGCTGCAAGATTTGAAGATGGATCACATCATGAGACTCTTTGCAGACAATTTCCAGTACCAGCCCAGAGGCCGGTAGCTCTGCTGGGTGGCTAGAGGAGCAAAAATAATCACAGGAGTTTGGCTCTCAGGAAGCTCCATCCTTAGGGGAAGAGGGAGAACACATCAAGGGAGCACTCCATGGGACAAAAGAATTTGAACAGCAGGCCTTGAGTCCCAGCTCTTCCCTCTGACCTAGTCTACCCAAATGAGAAGAAACCAGAAAAATAATTCTAGTAATATGACAAAGCAATGTTGTTTAACACCCCCAAAAGATCACACCAGCTCACCAGCAATGGATCTAAGCCAAGAGGAAATCACTGAATTGACAGAAAAAGATTTCAGAAGGTTCATTATTATGCTAATCAAGGAGGCATAAGAGAAAGTGAAGTTCAACTTAAATAAATTAAAAAAACATGATATAGGATATAAAAGGAAAATTATTGAGTGAAATGGAGAACATAAATAAAAAAAATCACAATGTCTAGAAATCAAGGACATGGAGAAATGCAAAATGCACTGGACATTCTCAGCAATAGAATCAAACAAGCAGAAGAAAGAACTTCAGAGCTTAAAGACAAGGCTTTTGAATTAACCCAATCCATCAAACAAAATAAAAAAGAATAAAAAAAATGAACAGAGCTTCCAAGAAGTTTGGAACTATGTGAAACACCCAAACCTAAGAATAATTGGTGTTCCCAAGCAAGAAGATAAATCTGAAAGTTTGGATAACATATATAAGAGAATAATCAAGGAAAACTTCCCCAGTCTTGCTAGAAATCTAGACATCCAAATACAAGAAGCTCAAAGAACACCTGAGAAATTCATCATAAGGTCACCACCTAGGCACATAGTCATTAGGTTATCTAAAGTCAAGACAAAGGAAAGAATCAAGAGCTGTGAGGCAAAAGCATCAGGAAACCTATAAAGAAAAACCTATCAGATTAACTGCAGATTTCTGAACAGAAACCGTACCAGGTAGAAGGGATTGGGGCCCTGTTTTTAGCCCCCTCAAACAAAACAATTATCTGCTAAGGATTTAGTATTCAGTGAAACTAAGCTTCACAAATGAAGAAAAGATACAGTCTTTTCCAGACAAACAAATGCTGGGAGAATTCGCCTCTACCAAGCCAGCACTATAAGAATTGCTAAGAGGAGCTCTAGATTTTGAAAAAAATTCTCAAAATACACAAAAATAGAAACTTCTTAAAGAATAAATCTCACAGGATCTGTAAAACAATAACACAACAGAATAAACAAGGTATTCAGGCAACAAATAGCATGATGAATAGAATATTACCTCATATCTCAATACTAATGTTAAATGTAAATGACCTAAATGCTTTACTAAAATGAAACAGAATGGCAGAATGGATGAGAATTCACCAATCAACTTTCTGCTGTCTCCTGAGACTCACCTAACACATAGGACTCATATAAACTTAAGGTAGGGGGAGATGGAAAAAGATACCCCATGCAAATGTACACCAAAAGTGAGCCAGAGGAGCTATTCTTATATCAGACAAAATAAACTTTAAAGCAATAGCAATTAAACAAGACAAAGAGGGACATTATGTAATGATAAAATGACTAGTCCAACAGGAAAATATCACAATTCTAAATATATCTGCACCTAACACTGGAACACCCAAATTTATAACACAATTACTACTAGGCCTAAGAAATGAGATAGATGGCAACACAATAATAGTGGGGAACTTTAATGCTCCACTGACAGCACTAGACAGCTCATCAAGACAGAAAGTCTATGAGGAAACAATGGACTTAAAGTATACCCTAGAACAAATGGATTTAACAGATAATTACAGAGCATTCTACCTAACAGCTGCAGAATATACATTCTATTCATCGGCACATGGAACATTCTTCAAGATAGACCATACGATAGGCCACAAAAGAAGCCTCAGCAAATTTAAGAAAATCAAAATTATATCAAGTACTCTCTCTGACCAGGGTGGAAAAAAATTGGAAATCAACTTGAAAAGGAACCCTCAAACCTTGCAGATAAATGAAAATTAAATAACCTGTTCTTGAATGATCATTGAGTCCACAGTGAAATCAAGATGGAAATTAAGTTTTTTGGACTGAATGATAATAGTGATACAACCTATCAAAACCTCAGGGATACAACAAAAGTGGTGGTAAGAGGAAAGTTCATAGCATTAAATGCCTACATCAAAAAGTCTGCAAGAGCACAAGTAGAAATGTAAGGTCATACCTCATGGAACTGGAGAAAGAAGAACAAGCCCAAGCCTCCAGAAGAAAAGAAATAACAAAAATCAGAGCAAAGCTAAATGAAATAGAAACAACAGCAACAACAAAAATTACAACAGATAAATGAAGCATAATGCTGGTTCTTTGAAAAGATAAATAAAATTAATAGGCCATTAATGACACTAACAAAGAAGAAAGAAGATCCAAATAAGCTCAATTAGAAATGAAATGGGAGATATTACTGCCAATACTGCAGAAATACAAAAGATGACTCAGGTCTACCATGAACATCTTTACATGCATAAACTAGAAAACTGAGAGGAGATGGATAAATTCCTGGAAATATAACACTCTCCTAGATGAAACCAAGAAAATATAGAAACTCTGAAGAGACCAATAACAGAAGCCACAAGATCAAAACGTTAATAATAAAATTGCCAAAACATAGAAGGCCAGGACCAGATAGATTCACAGCTGAATTCTATCAGACATTCAAAGAAGAATTGGTACCAATTTTATTGACACTATTCCACAGGATAGAGAAAGGAGGAATCCTCCCTAAATCATTCTTTGAAGCCAGTGTCACCCTAATATCAGAACCAGGGAAGACATAACAAAAAAAGAAAACTACAGACCAATATCCCTGATGAACACAGATGCTAAAGCTATGAGGATGCAAAGGCATAAGAATGATACAATAGACTTTGGGGACTTGGGGGGAAGAGTGGGAGGGGGACAAGGGATAAAAGACTACAAATGTGATGCAGTGTATATTTCTCAGGTGATGGGTGCACCAAAATCTCACAAATAACCACTTACTTGTGTAACCAAATACCACCTGTACCCCAATAACTTATGGAAAAAAGAAGAGGCAAATAAAAGTGATAATTATAAATACTCTAGAGTTCTATAAAATATGTGTGACACACTGTTAAATGAGGAATAAAACTGTAAGTGGTTTCCCCTTACCTTTTTAATGTAGTAGTTTTCAATTTTAGGGTGCAGAAGACTCAGTAGAGACACTTACTAAAAATGCTCTCCCAGAGATTTTTATTCAGTTGGTCTTTTGTAGGTCCTGAGCCTGCATTAGTTTTTTAGGAGAAGGAATGAGTATCTTATTTCCCCTTTATTTTTGTTTTGTTAAAAAAAAAGAAAACAAAAAAACCCCCAAAAAACCAAACCTATGTTTTAGTACAAGCTTGGGAGTATCTCTAAAGTTTAATTCCTTGGCAGTTGCATCCAGGCCAGGGGCCCTATACCATTCTCTATAGACTAGGGATTATGGTGAAACCCTACACCTCTCACACAAGAGTTCCCTGAATAAAGGTTTTGGAAAACTTACTGCATAATTTGGTCACATGAACACTGATGACTGTATAGTTCCTTATGCCCCTAAGTTGTTCATTTCCCTATGTGTTTGAAAAATTACACATCAACTTTTTCATTGACTCCTTTGCATTTTTTTCTGCTGTATAATATTTTGATTACGATTGGTTTACAGTATGTTTTAGCACTTAGGAGGGCAATTCTTACTCTTTTTTTTTTTCTTTTCATATTTGGCTTAGGAATTTGTAGACTTTTAGTCTTTCATATACCTTTTAGAATAATTTTTGGGTTCCCCAAAAGAAGGTTCATTCACAAAAATAATAGAAAAGTTAAAAACTAGCATTTATATGACTCTATGAGCCAGGGATTTTTCTAAGTATTTTTACATAAATTATTAATTCCCTTCCCCATCACAAAAACTTTACCAATCAAATGATTTTATTCTCTGATATTGTTTTGGATGAAAAAATAAAGGTACAGAAAAAGTAAATAGTTTGACCAAAGTTACTCAGTTAATAATTGATATGACTGGGATTCAAACTCAGACCCTTTGTATCCAGAGTGTATACTTTAACATCTGTGCTAAATGGAATAGTTTCATTTTTTAAAATTTTTGCTACTTTTTAGTATAATTTTAGCTGTTACTGTGAATGGCATCTCATTTTGTATTGCATTATTTGATTGCGTGAGTTTTATATACATTTTAGTTACCTTATCAATAACATACATTACCTACATTTTCTCCCAGATTGTGACTTGTCTTTTAACCCTCTGTATATATTTTGTATCTAATTTTAAATTCTAATATAGTCTAATTTATTAACATTTAAAAATATGATTTACACATTTTCTTCTTCTGCCTTAGTTTACAAAGTTGTTCTATATATTTTCTTTCCTTTTTTTTTTTTTTTTTTTGGTGAGACAGAGTCTCATTCTGTCACCCAGGTTGGCATATAGTGGTACAATCGTGGCTTACTACAGCTTCAACCTCCTGGGCTCAGCTGAACCTCCTGCCTCAGCCTCTTGACTAGCTGGGACAACAGTCATGCACCACCATGCTCAGCTAATTTTTGTATTTTTTGCAGAGATGGGGTTTCACCATGTTGCCCAGGTTGGTCTCAAACTCCTGTACTCAAACGATCTGCCTGCCTTAGCTTTCCACAGTGCTGGGATAACAGGCATGAGCCACTGCTTCTGCCTGTTTTCTTAGAAAATTTTAAAAAGTTACTTTCTATGGTTGGTCTTTAATTCCTTTGGACTTAGTAGACTTTGGCAAAACAAAGAAAAAGAGAGAGGAATGACAATTTTTTAAAAACTTAAAGAATATTTGTCAAATTCCTGTACCTAACACTGTCACCCTTTTGAAGGGTTTATTTTATTTAACAATATACTGTGACCACTTCTCTGTTATTAAAGAATACCTATCATTTCTTATGTAATGTCATTATAATATGATATCCTTAAGAATTACATGGTGAAAGAATAATTACTAAAGTGTGGGGTTGGGGTATTTATTTCATTAGCACTGCACTTCCCTGGCTACGGATTGGCAATGCCTTCATAGGCCCCCGTCCTACAGTCACAACTACAGCTACATCTAGGGGTATGTACATATAACTGCTCTCTCTCTTTGTGCTTCCAGGCCAAGGAGGGTAAAGGCTTCTCACTATTGCTATCTTTAGGGTGCTTCATCATCCTTTGTTAGTTTCCTTTAAACTTGTATACCTCCTTATATATCATTCCCTTCGTATACTCTTATTACTTGCTCCATTTCAGTGGTCATCTTTTCTTACCAGATGTCTCATGTGTAGTTACAGAGGAAGGTTGCTGGACAGGAACTGTGACTTTTGAATATAAGCACATGGAGAGTCAGGGAGGGAGCCAGATAGAGAAATATATGTCTTTCCTCTTGCTTTCCAATCTCCCCTTTGTGTTTCCCTGGCTGAGCGCACCCAAAAGCTGAAGTACGAGGGAGCTCATTGATGCAGGCCAGAAGGGTAGCCATAACAGGAGTATTTATATTGCTGAAACTGGCAAATGCTAGAAATGAGGATTTTAATTTTAATTTCATTTTATTAACTTTTTGTGTGTAAGCTATTTGCCAGCACACTAATGGTTAGAGAGAAGCCACATGCCACAGTGGAAGCAGGGAGATCAATGAAAGGGCTGCAGTGAGGCAAGAGATGATAGTGACCAAAGAGTGGGTGGGCATGGGTGGGTAGAGTACAAATTGAGAAATGTTTGGAGATTAAAAATTAATAGCAGGTGATAAAATTTGTATTGTTACATTTTACAAGAGACATAACTGAGACTCAGAAAGATTAATTTGCCTATGATCACACAACAAGCAAACAATAGGGTAAAAATTCAAATCCTTACCTTCTGGATTCCAAATCAGGTAGTGTATTTTTATATGCCTGTTGATTAACAGGAGGCCCCATTGTTCCATTCATGTGGATCACTAATAGTAATGAAGTGCTCAGAATGGCTAATTATTCTATTAGACAGATGATGTTCATGTGTTCAGGGGCATTTTTCTACTAACTGCAGGGGTATAGGTTCTGAATCTAAATCTACTGACCTGTATATTCTTGAAGTCAGGATGGTCTATAGATTTGATACTATGCCCTCAAAGCATGACAGTCTGACGCAGATAGCATTTAGACTTTTTCTGGGCCATGGGCCCTATTAATAACTTAACGAACACTATGTGAACAAACATGCAAACAATTTTGCTAATGATTTTAGCAGATTCACACATGCTGTTCCTAAAGTGTATGTTTGACTTTTAGTCCAACAATACTGTACTATGATCCTCAATAATTAAAAAAAATTGAAGAAGCATTAAATCATTTCAATTAAAAAATTTTTTGTTTACACATCACCACATAAAAATACATCTTATTTTTAAAAACCCAAAACAACTAGGTCCATACAGACACTACAGAATAAAATGTCAATTTTCTTTGATGGTTATAAAATACTGAAAATGTATAGATTAAGTATAATAAAATAGCATTTTAGAACTTGAAAGGGTCTTAGAGATTTTCTAACCCAACCCATGCATTTTACAGAGGACTAGTCTCTCCTTGTTCATGTAAGTAGTTTATGGTAGAGCTTTGTTTAGAACCCAGATCTTCTGACTCTTAATTGAGGGAGCATTCCATGTAATATTCTACCTAATGGAGATTATCTGTAAATTTCAAAAACCAAGGACAATTCATTCAAAAAATTCTGATGACATTTAAGTAAAATGATTATTAAAGTTGGGGAAGTTATTTAAGCCTTTTAATATAATAGAGAATATTAAGATAATGATATAGCTTCTAACTGCAATTCCTTTTATTGTATGGGTAAAAAATATTTTAAAACATTAGTTTATTGAGAATTGATAACTTATAAATTAAAAAATAAAGTTACATTTTTCTTTGCCAGTATGTGAAAAAATATACACATATTTAGTAAGAAAATAATCTTTACATATAGAAAAAATCTTTTAAAAATCTTTACATATAGAAAAAACAATCTTTACATATAGAAATAATCTTTACATATAGAAAAAATAATCTTTACATATAGAAAAAATCTTTACAAAAAATGCTTATTTTATTAACATAATGCATTTTACACAAAGATGTCTTAAGTTTTTAACTCTCACTTCTGACATATTTTACCTCTATTTTACTAGCACTATTGACAAGTTTTTCTTTCTGTGCTATTTTTAGAGTTTTTTTCTTTTACATATTGTGATATTTAATTATTAGATTTTAAAAATAACTTCTGTGTGCATTAAGTAGTGTTAAGTATTGATATACTTTATTTTTTAAAAACTAAAATACTTAGAGATCCCCTGATTAGTAATATAATTTTTCCTTCTTTAATATGTTCAGAGAAATCCTTTAATAATCAGAAGCTGACTGGATGTTGCATAAACTCTTAATATTGAATTATGACTATCCAGACTAGGAATAGCAAGTTAAGTTTTCATCAATGGCTGAAGCTCTCTAGCACTTTCTGAAAAATTGTTTTCTGAGATTACATCTAAGCTCAGCAAGAAGTTGATTGAGTAGTGATGCCTGCAATGGATGTAAGACAGGAGAGTACTTGCAGACATGCCACATATTTGTCATACCTGTTCTAAATGATTTACCAAAAAATGTAAACTTTACTGTTCCTAAGGACAGGAAATGTTTAGTTGATAATATTTACTGATTGTCATATAATTAACCAGAAAAAACATTTTGTTTCAATGTGTGGAGCTGAAAATACTTCTTAAAGTTTTAATATTATATACCTGCTTTGGTAATTTCTGAGTATAAGAATCTTATTTGATAAATCAAGATTCTGTCATACACCAGAATCATCATTATTAGTATCAGTTTCTTAGAAATGAGATTATTAATCTAAATGAACTCTAGAACATCCACTAGAAATCGTCTCTCTCCCATTTGTTGAATCACTTACTGGTTTCCTGATATTTTATTTTATTTAAAGTTTTTTTAGAAGAGATAACATAGAAAAATACATACTATTAAATAATGGCCTGAGATAATCACACTTTCAGTACAGAAGTTACTAATATCTGTGCAAGCACAAGGTGTTTACTACCATAATTCTTTTGTTTGCAGAGGCATTCTTAAGAAATTGAATAATTTCAGGAGGAAAAAAACACTTGGTGACAATAAGACCTTTTGGGGAAAAGTAATATCTATACACTTATTTATAGCAAAGGTGGACAGTCTTAATGTTTTATCAGAAAGCATAAATAGCTAAGATCTAGTGATATTGGAATCAATTTTAAGCCAGAGTTAAATCAAATTCCAGGTCAAAATGATAGCACTGTGGCCAGTGTAGACCCCAGTGCAGGTTCCTCAACTACATAAGTCAGAAGCTCCACATATTCAGTCAGGTAGATCTGGACTTGAAGCTTTAGGCAAATTATCTAGTTTTACCAATGCTTTTTCTTGATTTTCACAAGGCCAAGAGTAACTCCTATGCGAGAAAACCTTTGGAAAATTCAATATTGTATGCTGATGCTGGTGGTGAGGGGAGGCCTATTACCATTGGTCAAATAGCAACCTTTTCTTCATCTGGAGGAAGATGAGCTTAATTAAAGTGTCACCGGCATTCCTAGAATATTATACTGTGAGGCAATAATGAAAGAAAGAAATATATGAAGGATTCTATAGAATTTCTTTTATCTCTTACTTTCTGTCTTGGGAGATGAAACATATTAACAACTTTGTAATATTTCTTCTCTTTTCTTTTTTTTTTTTTTTTTTTGAGGCGGAGTCTTGCTCTGTCACCCAGGTTGGAGTGCAGTGGTGCCATCTCGACTCACTACAACCTCCTCCTCTTGGGTTCAAGCGGTTCCCCTGCCTCAGCCTCTGTAACAGCTGGAATTACAGGTGCATGCCATGACGCCCAGATAATTTTTGTATTTTTAGTAGAGAAGATGTTTCACCGTGTTGGCCAGGCTGGTCTCAAATTCCTGACCTCAAGTGATTCACTAACCTTGGCCTCCCAAAGTGCTGGGATTACAGGTGTGAGCCACTACACCTGGCTAACTTTTTAATATTTCTGTTAGAGAATAGATGAGATCCTGTTTTCGGTGTTCTCCCCTGCAAAGATCAACTGCATGTCATTATCGTCAGGCATTGAGGTTACAAAATAAGAGGTCAGTGAGGTGCCAGGATCAGCTCACATTGGCATGTTATTCTCTCTCAATTTTGGGTTCCATGACATAATGTTAGCGGCATAAAATTATCCATGTTGGGAGTATTTATACCACAGAAATAAGCAAATGCTACCACTCATCTTCTCTGCCTCCCTTGCTCTCCCTGGAGATAAGGTTTGTAGACATTTAATACCATTCGACAGCAGTGAGTATACTGTAGGGATTTCCAGTCAGATTCTAAAGTCCTTTGGATTGCTCAAGTCACCATAAGCATTAGAGGGAAATATACTACATTTATATATACTGCAAGTATAGGCTCAATTAAGTAGTCTAAGAGCACTTAATAGTCAAGACCAAACCTTAAACTTAATCAAGAGACTGTTACATTATAGAAGCAATTAAGGCAAATGAAATCAGTTAACCTAATTTACAGGGGCCCTGACATAAAGATATGTAAATTTCAGATACTAAATACCTAGAATAGCAGTATTTGTATTTATTATGTAAAATAATAAATAAAACAATATTTTTACATGCACTAAAATTTGTTATTGCTATTTCATCTTTGTGTTGTTCATCCTCTTACAAAACAAACATTTAAAAAATGTTTATAGACCTTGTATTGTAATGAGCTCAGACAGTTTATCATCTCATGATTGAATTTATAAAATCACTGGGAAATTTATATTTTTCTTATAAGAGTACAGGAATTTTTATCTCATACAAGGCATGAAAATGAACACACACTATGTTCCCTAAGCAATGTATGTTGACAGCTCCATTATATTACCTGTACGCCCAGGCATACTAAAACATGATGGGCCACTGACCTCTTCCCCTCTCTTCAACTAAAAAGCACAGTGTAAATGAATGCCCCTTTGCTACAGAAAAAGCGTCATTTTTTTATTTTTATTTTTTTGCTGGGAGCAGATTACAATTCAGTGGAAACTAGTTTAAACATCATCATGTTCAGCAAGATAACACACATTCAGATGACCTTTCAGTTCTCAGGCCAGTGCCTCATTTATAGTTCACAAAGTTACTGTGTGACCCACAAATAAAGTGTTCATTTTAGTGATAATAGCCAACTTGTGGTTTTAGAAATTTTTAACTTTTTCCTTTTTTAACCTATAGTGTTAATGAATTGCAGATAATATTTTGTAGTCCATTTTAATTTATTTTTTCATGACTTGGATATATTAATCTAATCCATGGAAAAACTTATGTTCTCTATAAACTCAAAAAAACTAAACTGAAATAATTATTTAGATAAAATATTACTCTGTCCAAGACTATTCTGCTTTTAACACAGTAAGTGCCTAGAGAGATGCATAAATCTTTGTCAATAATATTTTATTGTCCAATTACTTTTTCTGATTACAAATCAGGAGAGTTTGGGGGACGAAATGAAAGCTAAGAGTAATGGGTGTGAAAATATTGAGGAAAAAAGAACTTTTTTTTTCTGAATTATCCATTTTGAGTATCTATCTGATTTTTTTAAACCAAATTCCCAGAGTTCAAGTAGAAGCTTATATAATTCTAATTCAAAGAACAGCAAACATCTTAAATTTCTAATTTTTTTCTTGCTTAGTTCAATATCAAGTTGTAGAAATTGATGAGAAGTGACTTTGACTCAACCACTTTTTACTTAATGAAGGGGAAATGGAGTGTTTATTATCATTTTTTCAAAGGAAACTACCCATTGGTAGTCACTGCCAAAGTCCCAAGTTGTTGAAGTCATGTCCATCTGGATGCTTATACTGAACATTACGCTTTTACTTATATTTTCATAAGTATAGAGTTATAATAATTTTTGTATATCTGAAAATTTTTTATTTTTAAAAGAAACTAAATGCATCACTCATGCAATATTCCAGATGTTCATATTGGAGAACACAAAGGAGTAGTTATTTTCAAAGCTAATGAAAAGTGTACAAATCAGGAGAGAACTGATTTCAAGAAAATTTTCAAAAGAGTAGAATAATTTTGTTGCTACTAGACTACAACTGAGTTGTTGTGTCTATATTTCCATGGTCTGGTGAATCAGTACAAAGCACACAGCCACGGGATTTGTTAAGATGTGTGGCACATTTATCACGAAAGAGGATTATCTATTCCACAGCCTTTGAAAATGTGACCATTTCCCAAGGCATTGATTATGAACAAAAATAAAAAGACCAATGAATTCACTTTTAATAATATAACATCCTTGATAATATAGAATGACAGTCTCTAGAACATCACTTCTCCTTCAGCAGCACTACTAATATGATATTCAATTACAAAAATTGTTTATATTCTTGGAGAACAGTAAACTGATGGAAAAGTACTTTAGTGTGTAGTATGATGCAGACCACCAGCAAAGAGTGTAAAAGTTATGTAGGGTTCAGATAGAAGTGTTAATCTTGAAAATCTGAAAAACCACAGGTGTATTCAATTAGAAGCAGCTTCCAGCAGCAGGATTTAAAGGGTTAATATATGAATTTACTGAGATAAAAGAATACTTATTTCTCATACCTGGGAAATTGCTTTCTTTTACCCTTTGTATCTCTTATATTTATTTAAAATATGCTTAGATTCAACTCCTGATTCTCCATATGCCATTTTAAACATTTGACTGATTGTCTGTGTGACTGTAATTTCTCAGCTGAAGGTTGTCATGGTTTTCATTGTTTGGGCTGTAGTCTCTTCGAAAGGTGGAATACTTACTTTGAGGTGCAGTAGTATAGTCTCACTTTATAGTCCATATCTAGGGAATGTATATTTCAAATATCTGCCAATCACTGTATCATAAATTTTTGCTACAATTGTAATAATAATGCTAGGTAACACTTACTGAGCACTTGACAAGGATGTGTCAGACAATGTACTTTACAGCCCTCTGAAGTAGGGAAAGTTATTTTTATTCATTTTTATAGATGATGGAGCTGAACAAGAGAGTTTATCTGATTTGCCCAAGGTGACACAACTATCAAATGGCAGAAACAGGATTATAATTTGAATACTCCTTCTCCAATCCCTGTATCTTATTTTTTTATTTTTATTTTTTGAGACAGAATTTCACTTTGTTGCCCAGGCTGGAGTGCAGTGGCACAGTCTCGGCTCACTGCAACTTGCACCTCTCGGGTCCAAGCAGTTCTCGTGCTCAGCCTCCTGTGTAGCTGGGATTACAGGCACCCTCCACCATGCCTGGCTGATTTTTTTTTTTTTTTTTTGTATTTTAGTGGAGACAGGGTTTCACTGTGTTGCCCAGGCTGGTCTCCAACTCCTAAGCTCAGGCAGTCGACCCATCTCAGCCTCCCAAAGTGCTAGGATAACAAGTGTGAGCCACCATGCTCGGCCCAATCCTTGTATCTTAAACTCTTGCAGGACCACATAATAACACACAGATGAAGAGAAAGTTCTCAAACAAGTGATGTTTAAATTCTCTTTGACCTTCAAAATTTGGAGTTTCTTATTTTTGTTACTGATACTACAATTTCGCTGATTACCGAAGTTCAAAACTGTGGCCTCATTTTTAATTCTTTATCATTCATACCTATGACTAACTAGTGACCAATTTTTGTAATTCTCCTTCTGTAATGTCTCTAGATCTGACTTTACGCATCCATTCCATTGCCATATTCTTCAGTGTTCTTGATCTGGATTATGAATAAATAGTTCTAGTCTCTTTATGCTCTAATCCATTTTCCAAAATACTGTTGTATTGAATCTAACTCTACTCTGCTACAGTGAGGTAGGCCTGCTGACCATTCCCTAAATATACATTGCATGTTTCCATCAATGTATTTTTTGGTGTGTGTTATTCTCCCCCTGTCAGTGTCCTACTCACACTAAAAGGAAAATCTTAAAGGGTCACTTCCTTCATGAAGCCCAAGGAGACACTCTTTCCTCCTGATTGAGGAGGAGACAGGGGTAAATAAAGAAGACTTGTCTTGCAACTTGGGTGCCCGCTCAGCCCTACAGTAGAATAGGGCACCGGGGAGAGTCCTGAGGCCTGTGTTCTATGTGTTCTAGGCTCTAGCTCCCAGATGATGTTTATAGACACACCTCGTGACAGAAGGGAGCCCACTTCCTTGAAGGGAAGAACCCATTTCCTACAGGATTCATCGTTTGCTGACTAAAGAGAGCTTGGGCTTTGAATAAATATCAATGATAGCCAGGCAGCACTTGCCACAGGCCTTGGGTAAGATCCAGTGCCATGCTGACTTAAGGCATGACCTAGCACATTCCAAACGGTGGTGGCTACAGGGAGACTCCTTCGGCTCAAGGAAAGGAGAGAAAAGACTAAAGGGGACTTTGCCCTGCAGCTTGGGTACCAGCTCTGCCACAGTGCAATAGAGTACCACACAGGCTTTTGGGGTCCTCGATGCCAGGCATTGGCCCCTGTATGGCATTTCTGGACTTGCCCTGGGCCAGAAGGGAACCCACTTTCCTGAAGGGAGAGACCCAGACATGGTAGCAACTCTCTGAAGACCTGGCAGCAACTGACTCAACTGACTGAAGAGCCCTGGGACCTTGAGTGAACATCAGCGGTAGCCAGGCAGTACTTGCCATGGACCTGGGGTTGTAGTGACCCTGGGGAGACACTCCTCTGCTTGTAGAAAGGGGAGCAAAGAGTGGCAAGTATTTTGTCCTGTAGGTTGGGTGCCAGATCAGCTCCAGTGGAATAGAGCACCAAGTAGAGTCCTAAGGTTGCTGACTCCAGGTCATGGCTCCCAGACAGCATTTCTAGACTTGAGCTGAGCTTGAGAAGGGAGCTTGCTGCCCTGAAGGGAAGGGCACAAATCTAGCTGGCTTTACCACAACTACCTGTTGACTGAAGAGTCCTTGGACCTTGAGTGAACAGCAGTGGCAGCCAGGCTGCAGTCACCACAATCCGTGTGCAAAACTCAATGTTGTAGTGGTTTCAGGACTGACCCAGCACAGTCCCAGTGGTGGCGGCCACCAGGGTGTTTGTGTCACCCCTTCCTTAGTCCAGGCAGCTTAGGATAGAGAGAGAGGCTGTTCATTTGGGGAAAAGTAAGGGATGAGAACAAGAGACTATGTCTGGTAATCCAGGAATTCTCTCGGATCTCACCCAAGACCACCAAGATGGAGCCTTTAGTAGTCTGCAAGAGTCACAATGTTACTGGGCTTGGGGTGCCCCCTAACACAGATATGTCTGCAGTAACCAAAGCCTTTCAACACTCAATTTCTTTTGAATGCTTGGAAAGCCTTCCCAAGAAAGATGGGTACAAACAAGCCCAGACTGCAAAGATGACAATAAATACCCATCTCTTCAATACCAAGATGTCATGAGCATCAACAAGCATCAAGATCATCCAGGAAAATATGACCTCACCAAATGAACTAAATAAGGCACCAGCAACCAATCCTGGAGTGGCAAAGATATGTAACCTTTCAGACAGGGAATTCAAAATAGCTGTTTTGAGGGAGCTCAACAAAATTCAAGATAACCTAATGGAAAAATTCAAAATTCTATCAGAGAAATTTAACAAAGAGATGGAAATAATTTTAAAAATATCAAGCAGATATTCTATAGCTGAAAAATTTAATTGACATATGGAATAATGCATCAGGGACTCTCATCAGCAGAATCGATCAAGCAGAAGAAAGAATCCATGAACTTGAAGACAGGCTATTTGAAAATACACAGAGGAGCAAAAAAAAAAAAGGCTCAATATGAATGTAAGATAAGTACAAAACCTAGAAAATAGGCTCTAAAGGGCTAATCTGCCAGTTGTTGGCCTTACAGATGAGGTAGAAAGAGAGATAGGGTTAAAAATTTTATTTAAAGAGATAACAACAGAAATCTTTCCCAATTTAGAGAAAGATATCAATATTTAAGTACAAGAAAGCTACAGGATATAAGGCAGATTTGACCCCATTAAGACTATGCAGGACATTTAATAATCAAAATTCCAGATGTCAAGGATAAGGAAATGGTCCTAAAAGCAGCAAGAGAAAAGAAGCAAATAACATACAAAGTAGCTCCCATATATTTGGCAGCAGACTTCTCAGTGGAAAATTTACAGGCCAGGAGAGAGAATCATGACATATTTAAAGTGCTGAAGAAAAATTCTTTTATCCTAAAATAGTATATCCAGAGAAAATACCCTTCAAACATGAGGGAGAAATAAATAATTTTCCAGACAAACAAAATATGATGGATTTTATTAACACTGAACCTGTCCTAAAAGAAATGCTAATTGGAGTTCTTCAGTCTGACATAAAAGGATGTTAATGAGCAATAAGAAATCATCTGAAGATGCAAAACTTATTGATAGTAGTCCACAGAGAAATGCAGAATATTATGATACCATAATTGTGGTGTGTGTAAACTACTCATATATTCAGTAGAAAGACTAAAAGAAGAACATACCAAAAATAATAACTACAATAACATTTTAAGGCATAGAGAGTATCATGCAATATAAACAGATTCAACAAAAGGTAAAAAATGGGGAGGGTGAAGTTAAGTGAATCATTTTTATTAGTTTTCTCTTTGTTAGTTTATTTTTGTTGCAATTAGTGCTATGTTGTAATCAGTTTAAAACAATGGGCTATAAGATGTTATTTGCAAATCTCATGATAACCTCAAAACAAGAAACCTACAACAGATACAAAAAAAGAGAACGAAATTAAAACATACCACTAGAGAAAATCACTTTTATAAAAAGGAAGACAGAAAGGAAGGAAGAGAGGAAGGAAGAGAGGGAGGGAGGGAGGGAGGGAGGGAAAAAAAAAGACTACAAAACAACCCAGAAAACAACAAAATGGCAAGAGTAAGTCCCTACTTAATAATAACATTGAATGTGAATTAACTGAACACTAGAATCAAAAGACATAGAGTGAAGGAATGGATATAAAAAGAGGACCCAGCAATCTATTGCTATAAGAAACAGACTTCACCTATAAAGACACACATAGGCTAAAAACAAACGGATGGAGAAAGATATTCCACACAAATGGAAACCAAAAAAGAACAGGAGTAGTTATACTTATCAGACAAAATAGTTTTTTTTTTTTATTATTATACTTTAAGTTCTAGGGTACATGTGCACGATGTGCAGGTTTGTTACATATGTATACATGGGCCATGTTGTTGTGCTGTACCCATTAACTCGTCATTTACATTAGGTATATCTCCTAATGCTATCCCTCCCTCCTTACCCCCTCCCCACAATAGGACCTGGTGTGTGATGTTCCCCTTCCTGTGTCCAAGTGATCTCAGTGCTCAATTCCCACCTTTGAGTGAGAACATACGGTATTTGGTTTTCTGTTCTTGCAATAGCTTGCTGAGAATGATGGTTTCCAGCTGCATCCATGTACTTACAAAGGACATGAACTCATCCTTTTTTATGGCTGCATAGTATTCCATGGTGTATATGTGCCACATTTTCTTAATCCAGTCTATCATTGATGGACATTTTGGTTGATTCCAAGTCTTTGCTATTGTGAGTAGTGCCACAATAAGCATACGTGTACATGTGCCTTTATAGCAGCATGACTTACAATCCTTTGGGTATATCCCCAGTAATGGGATGGCTGGGTCAAACGGCATTTCTAGTTCTAGATCCTTGAGGAATCGCCACACTGTTTTCCACAATGGTCGAACTAGTTTAGAGTCCCACCAACAGTGTAAAAGTGTTCCTATTTCTCCACATCCTCTCCAGCACCTGTTGTTTCCTGACTTTTTAATGATCGCCATTCTAACTGGTGTGAGATGGTATCTCATTGTGGTTTTGATTTGCATTTCTCTGATGGCTAGTGATGATGAGCATTTTTTCATGTGTCTGTTGGCTGTATGAATGTCTTCTTTTGAGAAGTGTCTGTTCATATCCTTTGCCCACTTTTTGATGGGGTTGTTTTTTTTTTTCTTGTAAATTTGATTGAGTTCTTTACGTTCTGGATATTAACCCTTTGTCAGATGAATAGATTGCAAAAATTTTTCTCCCATTCTGTAGGTTGCCTGTTCATTCTGATGGTAATTTCTTTTGCTGTGTAGAAGCTCTGTAGTTTAATTAGATCCCATTTGTCAATTTTTGCTTTTGTTGCCCTTGCTTTTGGTGTTTTAGACGTGAAGTCCTTGCCCATGCCTATGTCCTGAATGGTATTACCTAGGTTTTCTTCAAGGGTTTTTATGGTTTTAGGTCTAACATTTAAGTCTCTAATCCATCTTGAATTAATTTTCGTATAAAGAGTAAGGAAAGGATCTAGTTTCAGCTTTCTACTTATGGCTAGATAATTTTCCCAGCACCATTTATTAAATAGGGAATCCTTTCCCCATTTCTTGTTTTTGTCAGGTTTGTGAAAGATCAGATGACTGTAGATGTGTGGTATTATTTCTGAGGACTGTTCTGTTCCATTGGTCTATATCTCTGTTTTGGTACCAGTACCATACTGTTTTGGTTACTGTAGCCTTGTAGTATAGTTTGAAGTCAGGTAGCGTGGTGCCTCCAGCTTTGTTCTTTTGACTTAGGATTATCTTGGCAATATGGGGTCTTTTTTGGTTCCATGTGAACTTTAAAGCATTTTTTTCCATTTCTGTGAAGAAAGTCATTAGTAGCTTAATGGGGATGGCATTGAATCTATAAATTACCTTGGGCAGTATGGCCATTTTCACAATATTGATTCTTCCTATCCATGAGCATGGTATGTTCTTCCATTTGTTTGTGTCCTCTTTTATTTCACTGAGCAGTGGTTTATAGTTCTCCTTGAAGAGGTCCTTTACATCCCTTGTAAGTTGGATTCCTAAGTATTTTATTCTCTTTGAAGCTTTTGTGAGTGGGAGTTCATTCATGATTTGGCTCTCTGTTTGTTACTGGTGTGTAAGAATGCTTGTGATTTTTGTACATTGATTTTGTATCCTGAGACTTTGCTGAAGTTGCTTATCAGCTTAAGGAGATTTTGAGCTGAGACAATGGGGTTTTCTAAATATACAGTCATGTCATCTGCAAACTGGGACAATTTGACTTCTTTTTTTCCTAAGAGAACACCCTTGATTTCTTTCTCTTGCCTGATTGTCCTAGCTAGAAATTCCAACACTATGTTGAATAGGAGTGGTGAGAGAGGGCATCCCTGTCTTGTTCCAGTTTTCAAAGGGAATGCTTCCAGTTTTTGCCCACTCAGTATGATGTTGGCTGTGGGTTTGTCATAAATATTTTGAGATATGTTTCATCAATACTGAATTTATTGAAAGTTTTTAGCATGAAGGACTGTTGAATTTTGTCAAAGGCCTTTTCTGTATCTATTGAGATAATCATATGGTTTTTGTCTTTGATTCTGTTTATATGCTTGATTACCTTTATTGTTTTGCGTATGTTGAACCAGCCTTGCATCCCAGGGATGAAGCCCACTTGATCATGGTGGATAAGCTTTTTGATGTGCTGCTAGATTCGGTTTGCCAGTATTTTATTGAGGATTTTTGCATCAATGTTCATCAAGGATATTGGTCTAAAATTCTCTTTTTTTGTTGTATCTCTGTCAGGCTTTGGTATCAGGATGATGTTGGCCTCATAAAATGAGTTAGGGAGGATTCCCTCTTTTTCTATAGATTGGAATAGTTTTAGAAGGAAAGGACCAACTCCTCCTTGTACCTCTGGTAGAATTCGGCTGCGAATCTGTCTGGTCCTGGACTTTTTTTGGTTGGTAGGCTATTAATTATTGCTTCAATTTCAGAGCCTGCTATTGGTCTATTCAGGGATTCAACTTCTTCCTGGTTTAGTCTTGGGAGAGTGTAAGCGTCCAGGAAATTATTCATTTCTTCTAGGTTTTCTAGTTTATTTGTGTAGAAGTGTTTATAGAATTCTCTGATGGTAGTTTGTATTTCTGTGGGGTCGGTGGTGATACCCCCTTTATCATTTTTTATTGCCTCTATTTGATTCTTCTCTCTTTTCTTCTTTATTAGTCTTGCTAGCAGTCTATCAATTGTGTTGATCTTTTCAAAAAACCAGCTCCTGGATTCATTGAGTTTTTGGAGCATTTTTTGTGTCTCTATCTCCTTCAGTTCTGCTCTGATCTTAGTTATTTCTTGCCTTCTGCTAGCTTTTGAATGTGTTTGCTCTTGCTTCTCTAGTTCTTTTAATTGTGATGTAGGGTGTCAATTTTAGATCTTTCCAGCTTTCTCTTGTGTGCATTTAGTGCTATAAATTTCCCTCTACACACTGCTTTCAGTGTGTCCCAGAGATTCTGGTATGTTGTATCTTTGTTCTCATTGGTTTCAAAGAATATCTTTATTTCTGCCTTCATTTCGTTATGTGCCCAGTTGTCACTCAGTAGCAGGTTCTTCAGTTTCCATGTAGTTGAGTGGTTTTGATTGAGTTTCTTAATCCTGAGTTCCAGTTTGATTGCACTGTGGTCTGAGAGACAGTTTGTTATAATTTCTGTTCTTTTACATTTGCTGAGGAGTGCTTTACTTCCAACTCTGTGGTCAGTTTTCAAATAAGTGCGATGTGGTGCTGAGAAGAATGTATATTCTGTTGATTTGGGTTGGAGAGTTCTGTCGATGTCTATTAGGTCCGCTTGGTGCAGAGTTGAGTTCAATTCCTGGATATCCTCGTTAAGGTTCTGTCTCGATCTTTCTAATATTGACAGTGGAGTGTTAAAGTCTCCTAGTATTATTGTATGGGAGTCTAAGTCTCTTTGTAAGTCTCTAAGGACTTGCTTTATGAATCTGGGTGCTCCTGTATTGGGTGCATATATACTTATGATAATTAGCTCTTCCTGATGAATTGATCCCTTTACCATTATGTAATGGCTTTCTTTGTCTCTTTTGATCTTTGATGGTTTAAATTCTGTTTTATCAGAGACTAGGATTGCAAGCCCTGCTTTTTTATTTGTTTTCCATTTGCTTGGTAGATCTTCCTCCATCCCTTTATTTTGAGCCTATACGTGTCTCTGCTTGTGAGATGGGTCTCCTGAATACAACGAACTGATGAGTCTTGACTCTTTATCCAATTTTCCAGTCTGTGTCTTTTAATTGGACCATTTAGTCCATTTACATTTAAGGTTAATATTGTTATGTGTGAACTTGGTCCTGTCATTATGATATTAGCTGGTTATTTTGCTCGCTAGTTGATGTAGTTTCTTCCTAACATTGATGGACTTTACATTTTGACACATTTTTGCAATCGCTGGTACCTGTTGGTCCTTTCCATGTTTAATGCTTCCTTCAGGATCTCTTGTAGGGCAGGCCTAGTGGTGACAAAATCTCTAAGCATTTGCTTATCTGTAAAGGATTTTATTTCTCCTTCACTTGTGAAACTTAGTTTGGCTGAATATCAAATTCTGAATTGAAAATTCTTTTCTTTAAGAGTGTTGAATATTGGCCCCCACTCTCTTCTGGCTTGGAGAGTTTCTGCTGAAAGATCTGCTGTTAGTCTGATAGGTTTCCCTTTGTATGTAACCCGACCTTTCTCTCTGGTTGCCCTTAACATTTTTTCCTTCATTTCAACTTTGGTGAATCTGACAATTATGTGTCTTGGAGTTGCTCTTCTCGAGGAGTGTCCTTGTGGAGTTCTCTGTATTTCCTGAATTTGAATGTTGGCCTGCCTTACGAGGTTGGGGAAATTCTCCTGGATGATATTCTGCAGAGTGTTTTCCAACTTGGTTCCATTTTCCCCGTCACTTTCAGGTACACCAATCAGACATAGATTTGGTCTTTTCACAGAATCCCATATTTCTTGGAGGCTTTGTTCATTTCTTTTTACTCTTTTTTCTCCACACTTCTCTTCTCACTTCATTTCATTCATTTGATCTTCAATCACTGATACTCTTTCTTCCAGTTGATCGAATCAGTTACTGAAGCTTGTGCATTTGTCATGTAGTTCTCATGTTATGGTTTTCATCTCTATCAGTTCTTTTAAGGTCTTCTCTGCATTGATTATTCTAGTTATCTATTCATCCATTCTTTTTTCAAGGTTTTATTTTCTTTGCACTGATTATGTAGTTCCTCCTTTAGCTCTGAGAAGTTTGATCAACTGAAGCCTTCTTCTCTCATCTCGTCAAAATCATTCTCCGTCCAGCTTTGTTTCATTGCTGGTGATGAGCTCTGTTCCTTTGGAGCGGGAGATGCACTCTGATTTTTTTAATTTCCAGCTTTTCTGCATTGCTTTTTCCCCATCTTTGTGGTTTTATCTACCTTTGGTCTTTGATGATGGTGATGTACTGATGGGGTTTTGGTGTGAGTGTCCTTTCTGTTTCTTAGTTTTCCTTCTAACAGACAGGACCCTCAGCTGTATGTCTTTTGGAGTTTGCTTGAGGTCCACTCCAGACCCTGTTTGCCTGGGTATCAACAACGGAGGCTGCAGAAGATAGAATATTGCTGAACAGCAAGTGTTGTTGTCCGATTCTTGCTCTGGAAGCTTTGTCTCAGGGGTGTACCCCACTGTGTGAGGTGTGAGGTGTCGGTCTGCACCTAGTGGGGGATGTCTCCCAGTTAGGCTACTCAGGGGTCAAGCAGTCTGTCCATTCTCAGATCTCAAGCTCCGTGCTGGGAGATTCACTGCTCTCTTCAAAACTGTCAGACAGGGGCATTTACAAAATACATTTTAAGAGGAAAACTATAAAAAGGGACAAAGAGCTCATTATATAATGATAAAAGGGGTAAATTCAGTAAGAGGATAAAACATTTGTAAATATATATGCACCCAGCACTAGAGAACCCAGATATATAAAGCAAAAAATATTAGAGCTAATTGGAAAGATCATCTAGATGGAAAATCAACAAAGAAACATAAAACTTAATTGGCACTCTAGTCCTAATGAACCTAATAGATATTTCATTCAACTATCTTATCTAAGAACATTTCATTCAATGGCTGCAGAATACAGATTCTTTTTGTCAGCACATGGATTATTCTCAAAGATAGACCATATGTTAGGGCAAAAACAAGTTTTAAAAATTATAAAAATTAAAATAATATCTTATCTTTTCTGACCACAATGGAATAAAACTAGAAATCAATAACAGAAAAAACTTTGGAAACTATACAGACACATGGAAATTAAACAATTTTCTCCTGAATGACCAGTGAAAAAATTAAGAAGAAATCTAAACAATTTTTGAAATAAATATTAATGGTAACACACATATCAAAATGTATAGGTCACATAGAAAGCAGTATTAACAGAAAAGTTAATAGCAGTAAGCACCTACACCTACATTTAAAAAGTAGGAAATTCTCCAATAAGAAACCTATTGATGCATCTTAAAGAATTAGAAAAGCAAGAGCAAATGAAACAAAAGTAGTAGAGGAAAAGTTATAACTAGTAGAATAAAAATTTTAAAAACGAAACAATAAAAACAAAAGGCAATAAAATGAAAAGTTGGTTTTTTGAAAACATAATGATCTCTTCATAGGATTTATCTCAGGGATGCAAGGATGGTTCAGCATATGCAATTCAATCAACATAATACATCATATCAACAGAGTGAAGGAGAAAAATTATATGATCATTTTAATTGATGTTGAAAAGCATTTGATAAAATTTAACATCCCTTCATGGTAAAACCCTGAAAAAAAAAAACAGTGTAGAAGGAACATACCTCAACACAATAAAAGCAATATATAACAGACTCACAGCTAGTATCACATTGAATGAGTAAAAACTGAAAGCCTTTCCTGTAAGATCTGGAACACAAGGATGCCCACTTTCACCACTTTTATTCAACATAGTATTAGAAGTCTTAGAGCACTCAGACAAGAGAAAGAAATAAAAGGCATCCAAATTGGAAAGAAAGAAGTCACATTATCTTAGTTTGCAGATGATACTATCTTATATTTCGAAATAACTAAAGACTCCACCAAAAAACTATTAGAACTGATAAATTCAGTAAAGTTGCAGAATGTAAAATCAATATACAAAAATCAATAACATTTCTATATGCAACAGTGAACAATCTGTTAAAAAATTAACAAAACAATCTTATTTATAATAGCTACAAATAAAGTAAAATACCTTGGACACACAGACCAGTGGAACAGAAGAGAGATCTCAGAAGTAAATCCATACCTTTATAGCAAAGTCATCTGCAATAAATAATCCAAGAGAATATATTGGTTAAAGGAAAGTCTCATCAATAAAGGACCCTGGGAAAACTGGCTATCCATATGCAGGAGAATGAAAATAGACCCGTATCTCTCACCATATACAATAATTAAATCAAAATGGACTACAGTCTGAAATATAAGACCTGAAGCTATGAAACTACTAAAGGAAAACCTTTGAAAAATTCTCCAGGAAATTGGTCTAGGCAAAGATTTCTTGAGTAGTACCCCCAAAGCACAGGCAACTAAAGCAAAAATGGACAAATGGTATCACAAGTTAAAAAGTTTCTGCACAGCAAGGGAAACAATCAACAAAGTGAAGATACAACCCACAGAATGGGTGAAAATATTTGCACACTATCTGTCTACAAGGAATTAACATATACCAGAATATATAAAAAGCTTAACTCAATAGAAAAAAAATCTAATAATCTGATTAAAAAATGGACAAAAGATTGGAATAGATATTTCTCGAAAGAAGACATACAAATGTCAAAAAGGTATATGAAAAGGTGATCAACATCACTGACCATCAGAGAAATGCAAATCAAAACTACAATGAGATATCATCTCACCCCAGTTAAAATGGCTTTTATCTAAAAGGTAGGCAATAATGAATGCTGGCAAGGTTGTGGAGAAAAGGAACCCTTGTACACTGTTGGTGGGAATGTAAATTAGTACATCCACTATGGAGAACACTATGGAAGTTCCTCCAAAAACTCAAAATAGAGCTATAACATGATCCAGCAATCCCATTCCTGGGCATATACCTAAAAGAAAGGAAGTCAGTGTATTGAAGAGATACCTGCATTTCCATGTTTAATATAGCACTGTTCACAACAGCCAAGATGTGGAAGCAACCTAAATGTTCATCAACAGATGAAAGGATAAAGTAAACATGGTGGTCAGGGAGAGTGGCTCATGCCTGCTCAACACTTTGGGAGGCCAAGGCAGGTGGATTTCTTGAGTCCAGGAGTTCTAAACCATCCTGGGCAGCATGGAAAATCCCCACCTGTGAAAAGAAAATAGCCCGATTATTGGCACATGCCACTTGTCCCAGCTACTCAGGAGGCTGAGGCAAGTGGATCAATTGAGTCTAAGAGGTCGAGGCTACAGCAAGCAGTGATCTCACCACTGCACTCCAGCCTGGGTGACAAAAAGAAACCCTGTTTCCAAAAAAAAAAAAAAAAAAAAAAAAGAAAAGAAAAAAAGAGAAGAAAAATATGGTACACATACACAATGGAATACTATTCAGCCATAAAAAGAATGAAATCCTCTCATTTGCAACAACAGGGATGGAACTGGAGGTCATTCTGTTAAGTGAAATAAGCCAAGCACAGAAAAACAAACTTCACTTGTTCTCGTTCATTTGTGGGACCTAAAAATTAAAACAATGAAACTCAGGAGATAGAGAATCAAATGATGGTTAGCAGAAGCTGGGAATGGTAGCAGGGGAGTGGGGATAATTAATGGTTACAAAAATAAAATGAATAAGATCTATTATTTGATATCATCAACAGGGTAATTACAATCAACATTAATTTATTGTATATTTTAAAATAACCAATATTTTATAATCAAAATATTTGTAACACAGCAAAGTGACAAATGCTTGAGGTGATGGATACCCCATTTACCCTGTGATTATTTCATGTAGTATGCCTGTGTCACAATATCTCATATACCCCATAAATATATACACCTACTATGTACTCATAAAAGTGGAAAAATATTAAAAAACTGTAAATAAGCAACCTAATGATGCATCTTAATGAACAGAAAAGCAAGAGCAAAGCAATCACAAAATTAGTAGATGAAAAGAAATAAAAGATCAGAGAAGAAATAAAATTTAGCCTGAAAAGAAATACAAAATATCTATAAAACAAAAGGTTGTTTTTCTGAAATGATAAAATAGATGAACCTTTAGTCAGACTAGCTTAAAAAACCATGAAAAAGGAGACGTTACAACTGATAGAAGAAATTCAAAGGATCATTGGAAACTATTATTAGCAAGTGTATGCTAATCAATTGGAAAACTTAGAAGAGATGGATAAATTTCTAGACACACACAATTTACAAAGATTGAACCATGAAAAAACCTGAAACATAAAGACCAATAACAAGTAGAAGATAGAAGCAGTAATAAAACGTCTCCTATCAAACAAAAGCCCAGGATCTGATTATTTTCCTATGAATCTTACCAAACATTTAAAGACCCAAATACCAATCCTACTCAAGGTATTATTTCAAAAAATTAAGTAGAGAATATTTTCAGACCCAATTTTCAAGGCCAGTACTTGATACCAATACCAAAGACAAAACAAAAATTCAAAATCACACAGCACTATATTTGATGAACATAGATGCAAAAATCCTCAATAAAATACTAGCAAACTGAATTCAACAACACATAAAAAAGATTATTCATCATGATAAAGTGAGATTTGTACTAGGGTTGCAAGGATAGTTTAACATTTCCAAATCAATGTGCTAAATCATACCATCAGAGTGAAGAACAAAATCCATATAATTATTTCAATAGACATCAAAAAAGCATTTGATAAAAATAGCTATCTAAAACAAAGTCCCCAAATTTGGATTTTTATTTAACTCAATATTATAATGTTTAGCATATCTGGTTATACAAAATTCATGCAGTAATCATATAGTTTAAAATTGTTTTTTTTTCATTAAATGATAAGCAAATATCTTATGTAATACAATTGTCCCTTTATATTTAACAAGAGTCATAGTAAGTCTTAAACTTCAGTGAATATTAGAATAGGCCAGGGATTGATTTAAAATGAGAAATTCTCCATTCCATTCCCAGTATTCTGGAATGGGGCTCAGAAACTGTATGTTTAATAAGTACTTTAGTGTGTTTCACACAGGAACTCTACAGATGATACTTTGGGATACACTGATAAAAAGCTTTTTGCCAAAGTTTTAAGACTTTAATAATTTTACTAGTAGAGAAAGGTCGATCTGAAAATTCATTATTTAAATTTATAGATTTGAGTTTAGTACTGTAATCTATTTTACTGTTAAAAGCCCAGCCCTGATTTCTGACCCTGGTGTTTATGACCTAGTTTGAGAAAAACTACAAACCTGAGTGAAACAGAAAATATTAATTTGAACATACTGAGGGACTACCCAGTCAGTTAGGATTGAAGGGGTTAAACTCTCAAGAGGAGAGAAAAACAAAAAGATGAGTCTGACATTTATTGCCTTTTCTACCTCACTGGTGACTGAGAGGCTAACTGAGCAGAATCTCATCAATCTTACAGATCATGATGAGAGTGTGAAAATTGGAGCCCCAGGTCCTATAAAGAGGAATCACTTTGGTGAATGTGCATGCATGCATACCTATATATAATATATTTACATATCTACATATTTGTCTCCTCTTCTACCCTCTTAAATGAATGATACAGTTTCTGGAGCCCATCCAAACTGTATTTAAATCATAGTTCTGAAATGTACTGTTTCAAGGCCAACTACTTAATATTCTTTAAGAGAACGATTTGTTCATTTGTTCATTCATCCGATAAATATGAAACGTGTGTCCACTATATTTCAGTTAGTTTAGTGTACATTTTAAAGAATATGACTACCTCATTACATTGTTGTGAGGATTATAATTTGCTTCTAACACAATAAATGGTATATAAGAGTATTTAATAAATATATGCTGAACAAAAGAATTTATCAAAGCAGAAGTAACAGATGTCTAATGGGAATCTCCTTTTATCTTACATGGTTTTATCTGTCTTATAAAGAAAGCTAAATGTCATATATGTTACTGTTGACTAATTTTTTTTTCACAAATGATTATAAAGAAGTTGGCAAAAATTAATAATTTTATTGCACACATGAAAAGAGAAAGTAATTCAAAAGGAGTTGAAAGGTTCATACATTTATCTTTTTTATTATTATACTTTAAGTTCTAGGGTACATGAGCACAACGTGCAGGTTTGTTACGTAGGTATACATGTGCCATGTTGGTTTGCTGCACCTCTCAATTCATCATTTACATTAAGTATTTCTCCTAATGCTATCCCTCCCCCAGCTGCCCATGCCCCGACAGGCCCCAGTGTGTGGTGTTCCCCACCCTGTGTCCAAGTGTTCACATTGTTCAACTCCCACCTATGAGTGGAAACATGCAGTGTTTGGTTTTCTGTCCTTGTGATAGTTTGCTTAGAATGATGGTTTCCAGCTGCATCCTTGTTCCTGCAAAGAACATGAACTCATCCTTTTTTTATGGCTGCATAGTATTCCATGGTATATATGTGCCACATTTTCTTAATCCAGTCTATCATTGATGGACATTTGGGTTGGTTCCAAGTCTTTGCTATTGTGAATAGTACCACAATAAACATACGTGTGCATGTGTCTTTATAGTAGCATGATTTATAATCCTTTGGGTATATACCCAGTAAAGGAAGTGCTGGGTCAAATGGTATTTCTAGTTCTAGATCCTTGAGGAATTGCCACACTGTTCTCCCCAATCGTTGAGCTAATTTACACTCCCACCAACAGTGTAAAAGCGTTATTATTTCTCCACATCCTCTCCAGCATGTGTTGTTTCCTGACTTTTTAATGATTGACATTCTAACTGGTGTGAGATGATATCTCATTGTGGTTTTGAGTTTCATTTCTCTGATGACCAGTGATGATGAGCATTTTTTCATATGTCTGTTGGCTGCATAAGTGTCTTCTTTTGAGAAGTGTCTGTTCCTATCCTTTGCCCACTTTTTGATTTTTTTTTTTTTCTTGTAAATTTGTTTAAGTTCTTTGTAGATTCTGGGTATTAGCCCTTTGTCAGAAGAGTAGATTGCAAAATTTTTCTCCCATTCTGTAGGTTGCCTGTTCACTCTGATGATAGTTTCCTTTGCTGTGCAGAAGCTCTTTAGTATAGTTTAATTAGATCTCATTTGTCTATTTTGGCTTTTGTTGCCATTGCTTTAGGTGTTTTAGTCATGAAGTCTTTGCCCATACCTATGTTCTGAATGGTAGTGCTTAGGTTTTCTTCTAGTGTTTTTATGGTGTTAGGCCTTATGTTTCAGTCTTTAATCAATCTTGAGTTAATTTTTGTATGAGGTGTAAGGAAGGGATCCAGTTTCAGCTTTCTACATATGGCTAGCCAGTTTTCCCAGCACCATTTATTAAATAGGGAATCCCTTCCTCATTTCTTGTTTTTTGTCAGGTTTGTCAAAGATCAGATGGTTGTAGATGTGTGGTGTTGTTTCTGACGTCTCTGTTCTGTTCTATGTATCTATTTTGGTACCCGTACCATGCTGTTTTGGTCACTGTAGCCTTGAAGTATAGTTTGAAGTCAGGTAGCATGATGCCTCCAGCTTTGTTCTTTTTGCTTAGGATTATCATGGCTATGTGGGCTCTTTTTTGGTTCCATATGAACTTTAAAGTAGTTTTTTTCCCAATTCTGTGAAAAAAGTCAGTGGCAGCTTGATGGGGAGAGCACTGACTCTATAAATTACCTGGGGCAGTATGGCCATTTTCATGATATTGATTCTTCCTATCCATGAGCATGGAATATTCTTCCATTTGTTTGTGTCTTCTTTTACTTCATTGAGCAGTGGTTTGTAGTTCTCCTTGAAGAGGTCCTTCACATCCCTTTTAAGTTGATTCCTAGGTATTTTATTATCTTGGTAGTGATTGAGAATGGGAGTTCACTCATGATTTGGCTCTCTGTTTGCCTATTATTGGTGTATAGGAATGCTTGTGTGTTTTGCACACTAATTTTGTATCCTGAGACTTTGCTGAAGTTGCTTATCAGTTTAAGGAGATTTTGGGCTGAGATGAAGGGGTTTTCTAAATATGCAATCATGTCACCTGCAAACAGGGACAATTTGACTTCCTCTTTTCCTAATTCAGTACCCTTTATTTCTTTCTCTTTCCTGATTGCCCTAGCCAGAACTTCCAACACTATGTTGAATAGGAGTGGTGAGAGAGAGCATCCTTGTCCTGTGCTGGTTTTCAAAGGGAATGGTTCCAGCTTTTGCCCATTCAGTATGGTATTGGCTGTGGGTTTGTCATAAATAGCTCTTATTATTTTGAGATATGTTCCATCAATACCTAGTTTATTGAGAGTTTTTAGCATGAAGGGGTGTTGAATTTTGTCAAAGGCCTTTTCTGCATCTATTGAGATAATCATGTGGTTTTTGTCGTTGGTTCTGTTTATGTGATGGATTACATTTATTGCTTTGCATAGGTTGAACCAGCTTTGCATCTCAGGGATGATGCCGACTTGATCATGGTGGATAAGCTTTTTGATGTTCTGCTGGATTCAGCTTGCCAGTATGTTATTGAGGATTTTCGCCTCAGTGTTCATCAGGGATATTGGCCTAAAATTGTCTTTTTTTGTTTTGTCTCTACGAGGCTTTGGTATCAGGATGATGTTCACCTCATAAAATGAGTTAGGGAGGATTAAAAAAAAACAAAACAGCTCCTGGATTCATTGGTTTTTTGAAGGGTTTTTTGGTGTTTCTATCTCCTTCAGTTCTGCTCTGATCATAGTTATTTCTTGCCTCTGCTAACTTTTGAATTTGTTTGCTCTTGCTTCTCTAGTTCTTTTAATTGTGATGTTAGGGTGTTAATTTTAGTCTTTCCTGCTTTCTCTTGTGGACATATAATGCTATTAATTTCCCTCTACACACTGCTTTAAATGTGTCCCAGAGATTTTGGTATGTTGCATCTTTGTTCTCATTGGTTTCAAAGAACATCTTTATTTCTGCCTTAATTTCATTATTTACCCAGTAGTCATTCAGGAGCAGGTTGTTCAGTTTCCATGTTGTTGAACAGTTTTGAGTGAGTTTCTTAATCCTGGGATCTAATTTGATTACACTGTGGTCTGAGACACAGTTTGTTGTGATTTCCATTCTTTTACATTTGCTGAGGAGTGCTTTACTTCCAACTATGTGGTCAATTTTGGAATAAGTGTGATGTGGTGCTGAGAAGAATGTATATTCTGATGATTTGGTGTGGAGAGTTCTTTAGATGTCTATTAGGTCCACTTGGTCCAGAGCTGAGTTCAATTCCTGGATATCCTTGTTAACCTTCTATCTCATTGATCTGTCTAAGATTGACAGTGGGGTGTTAAAGTCTCCCATTATTATTGTGTGGGAGTGTAAGTTTCTTTGTAGGTCTCTAAGGACTTGCCTTATGAATCTGGGTATTCCTGTATTGGGTGCATGTATATTTAGAATAGTTAGCTCTTCTTGTTGAATTGATCCCTATATCCCTATACCATTATGTAATGTCCTTCTTTGTCTTTTTTTATCTTTGTTAGTTTAAAGTCTATTTTATCAGAGACTAGGATTACAACACCTGCTTTTTTTTCTTTTTCTTTTTTTTTTTTGCTTTCCATTTGCTTGATAGATCTTCCTCCATCCCTGTATTTTGAGCTTATGTGCATCTTTGCATGTGACATGGGTCTCCTGAATACAGCAGACCAATGGATCTTGACTCTTTATCCAATTTGCCAGTCTGTGTCTTTTAATTGGTGCATTTAGCCCCTTTACATTTAAGGTTAAGATTGTTATATTTGAATTTGATCTTGTCATTATGATGTTAGCTGGTTATTTTGCCCATTAATTGATGCAGTTTATTCATAGCATTGATGGTCTTTACCATTTGGCATGTTTTTGCAGTGGCTGGTACTGGTTCTTCCTTTCCATGTTTAGTGCTTCCCTCAGGAGCTCTTGCAAGACAGGCCTGGTGGTGACAAAAATCTCTCACTATTTGCTTGTCTGTAAAGAATTTTATTTTTCCTTCACATATGAAACTTAGTTTCATTGGATATGAAACTCTGGATTGAAATTTCTTTCCTTTAAGAATGTTGAATATTACCCCCCTTCTTTTCTGGCTTGTAGGGTTTCTGCCAAGAGATCTGCTGTCAGTCTGATGGGCTTCCCTTTGTGGGTAACCCACCCTTTCTCTCTGGTTGCCCTTAACACTTTTTCCTTCATTTCAACCTTGGTGAATCTGAAAATTATGTGTCTTGGGGTTGCTCTTCTTGATGAATATCTTTGTGGTGTTCTCTGTATTTCCTGAATTTGAATGTTGGCCTGCCTTGCTAGGTTAAGGAAGTTCTCCAGGATAATAACCTCACTTGGTTCCATCCTCTCAGTCACTTTCCGGTACACCTATCAAATATATATTTGGTCTTTTCACAAATCCCGTATTTCTTGGAGGCTGTGTTCATTTCTTTTCACCGTTTTTTCTCTAATCTTGTCTTCTCACTTTATTTCATTAATTTGATCTTCAGTCACTGATATCCTTTCTTCCACTTGATTGAATTGGCTATTGAAGCTTGTGCATGCATCATGAATTTCTTGTGCCTTTGTTTACAACTCCATCAGGTCCTTTAAGGTCTTCTCTACACTGCTTATTCTAGTTATTCTAGTTAACTATTTGTCTTACCTTTTCTCCCCCCCCCAAGGTTTTTAGCTTCCTTGTGATGGGTTAGAACATGCTCCTTTAGCTAGGAGAAGTTTGTTTTTGTTACCAACCTTCTGAAGCCTACTTCTGTCGACTCATCAAACTTATTCTCCATCCAGTTTTGTTCACTTGCTGGTGAGGAGCTGCAATCCTTTGGAGGAGAAGAGGCACTCTGTTTTTTGGAATTTTCAGCTTTTCTGCTCTGGTTTCTCCCCATCTTTGTGGTTTTATCTACCTTTGGTCTTTGATGTTGGTGACCTGCAGATGAGGTTTTTGTGTGGATGTCCTTTTTGTTGATGTTGATGCTATTCCTTTCTGTTTGTTGGTTTTCCTTCTAACAGTCAGACCCCTCAGCTGCAGGTCTGTTGGAGTTTGCTGGAGGTCCACTCCAGACCCTGTTTGCCTGGATATCACCAGCAGAGGCTGCAGAACAGCAAATAATTCTGCTTGTTCCTTCCTCTGGAAGCTTCATCCCAGAGGCATATACTTATCTTAAATCTTATAACTTGCCATATTCTGATTTTTTATTTGCTTTAGATTATATTCTTGGCATTGCTCTTATGAAGGTTTTTTTTTCCTCTGTAAGATTCTTCTAAATTCAGGAAAAAATGTGCCTTAAAACAAGGCTAGGCTATGCAGTCTCCAGATTGCAATGATGCATCTGATTATTTGATTATTGGAATTCTGTATAATGTTAACCCTTTGTTAAAAACAAAACAAAATGTAAATTAAAATATACAGAACAAGTGTATGTGTGAATATTTCATATAAGACATAACAGATTCGAGAATAATGAATTCTAAGTGAATAAAATCATCATCCTGAAAATAATTTATAGGGAAATACTACAAAATGTAACACACTTTTCTTATCATAAAGCTACTCCTATAACTATAAGGTACAAATAAATTAATAATGAGAGGACAAGGACCAAGACTGTTTTATTTTAAAAAATAAATTACTTCTATTCATCTTAGAAACCTTACTTAATTGGGATCCCTTGCCAATGCCCTCCAGTAATAGAATACTGCATGTACACTTCTATTCATCCTTAACTAAACAAATTAAAAATTGACTTTGTTTTCTTGGCAGGGCTAGTTTTCCTATTTAAATTAAAATATAACTTTTAATAATAGAGTTGCTTAATTTTGGGATTTCTCGTTTTTTTTTTTTTTTTTCACTTAGGATGTATTAGTATGCTTTTGTCAACTTGTACAAAACTTTAGCTGCTTTGCATTTTTCATTCCTACATTTCTTCTTTTAAAAAAGTATTTAGCGAGACTCCGTCTCAAAAAAAAAAAAAAAAAAAAAGTATTTATGTTGTGGGGACAATTGATATTAGGCTGGCAAAGCTTATGATGTTTGCTGATGAGAATTTCAGGGTCCACTAAGGATTGGAGTCTTGATAGAAATGAGTGCTAGGGTTAACATATGAAGAGAAAGTGCTGAATCTTTTCAAATTAGGTTTACTCACAAGAAACTTCTGTGTGTCTACATATCTTGTTTTAAATTTAATAAAATAAATGTAAAAATCCATGAAATACATATTTGAAATGCAATATATTGCAAATTTTCTATACAAATCTGTATTTGAAAAGCACTAAAAAAAAAAAAAAAAAAAAAAAAAAGAAAAACCAAGCAGCTTGCATAGATATTTGGTGTTTGCATGCCCAGTTTTTCCACGCTTCAGGAATTATGGTGCACAGGTGCAAATTTGCAGATGAACTTTATTTTTTGGCTGATTGATAATATCTGACTTATCAAACATCAAGGATTGAGTCTTCACCATATAATATTACCAGGGCTTGACCCTGTTCCTACATGTAGCAGATATATGACAAAATTGTTGAATGATTTCTTGATTTGAAATTTCTTTTTTAATTTTATGGATTTTGTTTCCTCTCTTTTTTTAAATTATTATTATAATTGTGTTGTAGGGTACATGCAGGTTTGTTACATATGTATATTTCCTGTGCCTTGTTGGTGTGCTGCACCTATCAACTCGTCATTTACATCAGGTATAACTCCTAATGTAATCCCTCCTCCTCCCTCCCCATGATAGGCCCTCTGGTGTGTGATGTTCCCTTCCTGAGTCCAAGTGATTCATTGTTCAGTTCCCACCTAAGTGAGTGAGAACATGCGTGTTTGGTTTTCTGTTCTTGGGTGATAGTTTGCTAAGAATGATGGATTCCAGCTGCATCCATGTCCCTACAAAGGACACAAACTCATCCTTTTATGGCTGCATAGTATTCCATGGTGTATATGTGCCACATTTTCTTAATCCAATCTGTCACTGATGGACATTTGGGCTGATTCCAAGTCTATTGTGATTGTGCCACAATAAACATACGTGTGCATGTGTCTTTATAGCAGCATAATTTATAATCCTTTGGGTATACTCAGTAATGTGGGATGGTTGGGTCATATGGTACATCCAGTTCTAGATCCTGAGAATCGCCATACCGTCTTCCACAATGGTTGAACTAGTTTAAGGCAATCCAGACCACCGTAAGTGTTCCTATTTCTCCACATACTCTCCAGCACCTGTTGTTTCGACTTTTAATGATTGCCATTCTAACTGGTGAGATGTGGTATCTCATTGTGCTCTTGATTTGCATTTCTCCTGATGGCCAGTGATGATGAGCATTTTTTTCATGTGTTTGTTGGCTGTATGAATGTCTTCTTTGAGAAAATGTCTGTTCATATCCTTTGCCTACCTTTTGATGGGTTGTTTGTTTTTTCTTGTAAATTTGTTTGAGTTCTTTATAGGTTCTGGATATTGTGGCCTGTCAGATGAGAGTAGATTGCAAAAATTTTCTCCCATTGTAGGTTGCCTGTTCACTCTGATGCAGGTTTCCTTGCTGCGCAGAAGCTCTTTAGTTTAATGAGATCCCATTTGTCAATTTTGGCTTCTTTGCTGCCATTGCTTTTGGTGTTTTAGATATGAAGTCTTGCCTGATGCCTATGTCCTGAATGGTACTACTCTGTGGCTCTCCAGGGTTTTAAGTGGTGCTAGGGTCTAACATTTAAGTCTCTAATCCATCTTGAATTAATTTTCAGTATATGAGTAAGGAAAGGATCCAGTTTCAGCTTTCTACTTATGGCTAGCCAATTTTCCTGGCACCATCTATTAAATAGGGAATCCTTTCCTCATTTCTTGTTTTTCTCTAGGTTTGTCAAAGATCAGATGGCTGTATGTAATACTATTTCCTGAGACTCCTGTTCTGTCTCCATTGGTCTATATCTCTGTTTTGGTACCAGTACCATGCTGCTCTTTAAGTTACTGTAGCCTTGTAGTATAGCTCTGAAGTCAGTAATGGATGCCTCCAGCTTTGTTCTGATTCTAGGATTGTCTTGAGATGCGGGCTCTTTGGTTCCATATGAACTTCTTTGAAGCAGTTTTTCCAATTCTGTGAAGAAACTCATTGGCAGCTTCATTGGGATGGCATTGAATCTATAAATTACCTTGGGTAGTATGTATTACTTACGATATTGATTCTTCCTATCCATGAGCATGGTATGTTCTTCCATTTGTTTGTGTCCTCTTTATTTCCACTGAGCAGTGGTTTGTAGTTCCTGAAGAGGTCCTTTACATCCCTGTGCTGGATTCCTAGGTATTTGATTCTCTTTGAAGCAATTGTGAATGGAAGTTCATTCTGATTTGGCTCTCTGTTTGTCTGTTACTGGTGTATAAGAATGCTTGTGATTTTTGCACATTAATTTTGTATCCTGAGACTTTGCTGAAGTTGCTTATCAGCTTAAGGAGATTTTGGGCCGAGACAATGGGGTTTTCTAAATATACAATCATGTATAATCTACACTCAAGAACAAAGATTTCTGACTTCGATTACAATAACCTATATCCATATCTATAGTTCAAGAGGTTTGTGAAATCCTTGAAATGTAAGCAAACATTTGCATGTGCTTATAAGTATTTTCTAGGGGAGAAGGGGCAGAAGGGTATTTGGGGCACTGAAGATGGTTGTTTAGAATGTGGGAAAAATATTAGAAATTCTTTGTATATTTATTTGTTTAATCTTGGAGGTATATTTATTTATTTATTATAAAATTCTTTAATTATAGCAGTTTGGGAGAAATCCTGAAGCAATTATGCAGTCTAAATTAAGCGTATTCCAAGCATTGGCAAAGCTGTATAAGTAAGAGTGTGATTAAGTACCTCTGATGAGATATACCTAATGTAAATGACAAGTTAATGGGTGCAACACACCAACATGGCATATGTATACATATGTAACAAACCTGCACATTGTGCACAAGTACCCTAGAATTTAAAATATAATAATAAAAAAAGTACCTCTGATGAATAAGATTTGTTTATGCCATTCCATACATTTGAATAAAAATGAATAAAAACCCTTAAAATAATATCTATACTTTCTACATATCTGGGCACATGATAATTTTGAAAATAAAATGCTTGGAACTAGGAATAAGACATTTAATGATATTTTAGCATCATGCTGATATGTAAAAAGGGACCACACTGCATTTGCCAAATACTAATGAGCAGTAGGGCATACAGTTCGTTATTATAAGGAAAACCAAGTCTATTTCAATTGTATAAAAAATGTATCTCACAGATCAGTCCAATCAGCTCTTTATGGGGTTTGGTAGATTCCTCCTTGTTGGATTACCATAATTCACTAGTAAACATAACTGAGATTCTTCCTTGCTTTTAGTAACTATAGGTCCTGTCTTCTATATCATGTCATATGGCCTATGATCCAGCACCTAACAAATCCTTGTGAAGATCTCTGTAATCTGAGGTGCTTAGTGACCTATTCTCTCTTCATTAGCTTTTTTTGTCAGGACTTATATAATCATCTTTGGTTTCTTCCAGCATAATTCTGGTTTCCTGTATTTGTTTCCTAAATAATTATAGAAACACAAAAAGAAAAATAATAGAAAATATAATTATTCAAGATATAAATTAAGTTTAGCCATTAATTGCTAAGGTCTTTCTACTCACTAATGTAGAGCATTCCTATCTCTTAAAACAAAGCTTCAAAACATATTTTTACATTTGTATCATCTGAATATCTGCAAGTCATACTAGTTAAACCACAAGGAATGCATTACAGTACTTCCTACCCATATTGAAGTCTTCTACCTTTTCAGTCCTTGAAAACACAGCCTGGAACTTAGATTAAGGGGATATTGATCCTCCGAACCTTTAAAAAGTAGGTTTGAAATAGCCTTGATGAAACCATGAATTTTATACTTTAAGTCTTTAATCAATTTTACTATCTCTAATTTAATTATTGTATAGAAGTTATTATTTTTTTTGTTGAACACCTCCCTTGCTGGTTACTGTAGAGGGTGCTTTATATGTTTTATATAAAAATCTTAACAATGAGGTAATCCCTATAAATAAGTTTTTCTTCATTAGAAAAAAAAAGAAACCCTGAGGCTCAGACAGATTAAATAACTTGCTCAAGGTCAAACCACTTGTCTATAAACTAGCATAGGATCTAAAACTAAAGTCCTTCATTCTTAGTCGTTGTTCAAGGAAGTATATCTCAAACTTATATATGTACAAACCCTCTCCAAAGGGAAATTTCTCTCATGTGTCCCAATGCTAAGGTAAAGTCTCTTAATTATAGTATAACTTAAAAAGGTACAAAACTTTACAATAGGTATATATTCTTTATGTTTATAGTCGTTGTTGGTGGTTTCTTGTTTTGTTTTTTGGCAGAGACAGCATCTTGCTATGTTGTCCAGGCTTATCTTAAACTCCTGGCCTCAGGTGATCCTCCTGCCTCAGTCTCCCAAAGCACTGGGATTACACCCATGAGCCACTGTGCCCAGCCACACGTTTATAGTTCTAATATAGGGAGGAAACAAATTATTTACAAAGATATACAAACAATATAACTAAGTAAAACTACTTAAAACTAACAATATGCATATTTTAAAATGTCTTATTGAAGGACAACAGACATACAATAACATACATAAATCATGTGTAAAGTTATATAAATTTTATACACACTAATTTCTATTTATAGTCACCTGAGTAACAACCTCATGGGTCACTATGCAAAATATTTACAGGTATACGTTGTTTTATTCTGCTTCACTTTACTGCACTTAGCAGATATAAAGTTCTTTACGAACTGAAAGTTTGTGGCAACCCTGCATCAAGCAAATCTATTGATCCCATTTTTCTGAGACCATGTGTTTACTTTGTCTCTGTGTTACATTTCAGTAATTCTTACAATATTTAAAACTTTTTCATTATTATAATATCTCTTATAGTGATCTGTGATCAGTGATTTTCGATGTTACTATTGTCATTGTTTTGAGGTGCTACAACCATGCACATGTAAGATGACAAACTTAAGAAATACTGTGTGCATTCTGACTGCTCGACTGTTTGGTCATTTTCCCATCTCTCTCCTTATTCTTGGAGCCTTTCTATTCCCTGAGACACAATGTTAAAATTAGGCCACCTAAAAATCTTACAATGACCTCTAAGTGCTCAAGCAAAATGAAGAGTTGCATGCCTCTCACTTTAAATCAAAGGCTAGAAATGACTAAGCTTAGTGAGGAAGACATGTTGAAAACTGAGAAAGGTTGAAATCTAGGCCCTGTGTCAAAAACTTAGTCAAGTTATAAATTTAAGGGGAAATTTCTTAAAGGAAATTAAAAGTGCTACTCCAGTGAACACACAAATGATAAGAAAGCAAAACAGCCTCATTGCTGATTTGGAGAAAGTTTGAGTAGTTTGGGTAGATGATCAAACCAGAGACAACATTCCCTTAAGCCAAAGCCTAATTTAGAGCAAGGTTGTAACTCTCTTTAATTCTATGAAGGCTGATAGAAGTGAGGAAGCTGCAGAAGAAAAGTTTGAAGCTAGCAGAGGTTGGTCCATGCAGTTTAAGGAAAGAAGCCATCTCCATAATGTAAAAGTGCAAAGTGAAGCAGCAGCAAGTGCTAATGTAGGAGGAACTGCAACAAGTTATCCAGAAGATCTAGCTAAAATCATTGATGAAGGTAGCCACACTAAACAACAGATTTTCAAGGTGAACAAAACAGTCTTCTATTGGAAAAAGATGCCATCGAGTACTTTTAAAACTAGAGAGGAGAAGTCAATGCTTGGCTTCAAAGCTTCAAAAGACAGGCTGAATCTTTTTAGGGGCTAGATGGTGACTAAGCTGAAGCCAATGTTCATTTACCATTCCAAAAATTGCAGAGTCCTTAATAATTATAAGTCTACTCTACCCACACCCTATAAATGGAGCAATAAAATCTTGATGACAAGCACTTCTGTTTAAAGCATAGTTTACTAAATATTTTAAGCCCACTGTTGAGACCCATTACTCAGGAAAAAAATCATTTTACAATATTACTGCTCTTTGATAATGCACCTGGTACTCTAAGGTCTTTAATTTGGATGTACAAGAAGATTTATGTTGTTTTTATGTCTGCTGACAAAACATCCATTCTGTAGCCCATGAATCAAAACGTGATTTTGACTTTCAAGTCTCATTATTTAAGAAATACATTTCATAAGGCTATAAGTTGCCATAGATGGTGATTCCTCTGATGGATCTGGGAAAAGTCAATTGAAACCTTCTGGAAAGTATTCACCATTCTACATGCCATTAAGGATATTAGTGATTCATGAGAGGAGGTCAAAATGCCCACAAGCATGGGAGTTTGGAATAAGTTAATTCTAATCTTTACAGATGACTTTGAGGAGTTCAAGACTTCAATGGGGGATATCACTGCAAATGTGGTAGAAATAGCAAGAGAAGCGAGTGAGAAGTGGAGCATGAAGATATGACTGAATTGCTGCAATCTCATTATCAAACTTGAATGAATGAAAACTTGCTTCTTATGGATAAGCAAAAAAAGTGGTTTATTGAGATGGAATCTATTCCAGGTGAAGATGTGTGAACTTGTTGAAATGAAAACAAAGGATTTAGAGTATTCCATTAACTTAGTTCATAAAGCAGCAACAGGGTTTGAGAGGATTGACTCCAATTTTGAAACGAGTTCTTCTCTGGGTAAAATAGCTTCACATGCTACAGAGAAATCTTTTCTGAAAGGAAGAGTCAATAGATGCCATAAACCTCAGTGTATTATTTTCAGAAATTACTACAGATGCTCTAACCTTCAGTGACCACCACCCTTATGAGTCAGCAGCCATCAACACTGAGACAAGACCTTCCATGGGTGAAAAGATTACAACTGGCTGAAGGCTCAGATGATTGCTAGTATTTTAAAATTAAAATATATACTTTTTAGATATAATGTTATTGCACACTTACTTGACTAAACTTTTATATGCATTTAGAAAGCAAACAATTTGTGTGATTCGCTTTATTTGTTTAATTGTGGTTGTCTGGAATTGAGCCTGCAATCTCTCTGAGGCACGCCTATATAGAACCCCAGATGACTCCCTCATTCCCTCTGTCAGTCAGCACAGTCCACCATTCACCTCCTTGCCACAGATGTAACCACTAGTTTTGTTACTGAAAATGGGTCACAATCCAGACCCCAAAAGAGGGTTCCTGGATCTCACACTAGAAAGGATTTGAAGCGAATTCATACAGTAAAGTGAAAGCAAGTTTACTAAGAAAGTAAAGGAATAGGCCGGGCATGGTGGCTCATGCCTGTAATCCTAGCACTTTAGGAGGCAAAGGTGGGTGGTTTGCCTGAGCTCAGGAGTTCGAGACTAGCCTGGGAAACACAGTGAAACCCCATCTCTACTGAAAAATAAAAGAAATTAGTCGGGCATGGCAGCGTGTACCTGTAGACCCTGCTACTCGGGACGCTGAGGCAGAAGAGTTGCTTGAACTTGGGAGGTGGAGGTTGCAGTGAGCTGAGATGGTGCCACTGCACCTCGGCCTGGGCAACAGAGTGAGACTTCATCTCAGGGAGAAAAAAAAAAAAATGATCGGGCACAGTGGCTCACGCCTGTAATCCCAGCATTTTGGGAGGCTGAGGCGGGTGGATCACAAGGTCAAGAGATCGAGATCATCCTGGCCAACATGGTGATACCCCATCTCTACTAAAAACACAAAAAATTAGCTGGGTGTGGTGGCTGAGACTGTAATCCTAGCTATCCAGGAGGCTGAGGCAGGAAAATCGCTTGTACCTGGGAGGCGGAGGTTGCAGTGAGCCAACATCACGGGCTACTGCACTCCAGCCTGGGCGACAGAGCGAGACTCCCTCTCATAAAAAAAAAATAATAATAAAGAAAAGTAAAGAAATAAAAGAATGGCTACTTCATAATCAGAGCAGCAGCCTAGGCTGCTGGACTAAAGATACTTAAAGTTGTTTCTTGATTATATGCTAAATAAGGGATACATTGTTCATGAGTTTTCTGGGAAAGGCTGGACAATTCCTGTAACTGAGGTTTTCTCCCCTTTTTTGACCATATAAGGTAACTTCCTGACATTGTCTTGGTAATTGTGAACTGTCATGGCACTGGTGGGAGTGTCTTTTAGCATGCTAACGCATTATAATTAGCTTGTAATGAGCAATGAGGACGACTGGAGGTTACTTTTGTTGCCATATTGGTTTTGGTGGGATTTGGCTGGCTTCTCTATCGCATGCTGTTTGATCAGCAAGGTCTCTATGATCCGTATCCTGTGCCGACCTCATAGCTCAGCTTGTGATTAAGAGTGCCTTAGCCTCCTGGGAATGCAACCTAGTAGGTCTCAACCTTATTTTACCCAGCATGTATTCAAGATAGAGTCACTCTTGTTTAAACACCTCTGACAGTTAATTTTGCTTCTTCCACAAATTCATATAAATAAAGCAGTTCATGCTTTTGTGTCTTCTTTATTTCCCTCTGTATATATTCTTTGAGATTCTCTCAAACAATATTTTGGTAATATAACAAATAATTGAATTTTGTTAAGATGCATTTGTTTGCTGGAAACATGAGCACAAGACTGATGGCCAAGGCCAATGCTTTGTGTATTTGTCATTCCTAGATTAACATTTGCCTTGTGATTGTGCAATTCTTCCACCATTTTTTGTCTAATTTTTTTAGATTATAATTATCACAAAAGTACAAAATTAAAAATATTCTAATGATTATAAATCATCTGTGGATATGTGAAATCTGAAAACCTCAGTTTGGAATATACTGATTTAAAAGAAGAAATTGTCTAATACCTAATTAAATTAACCTTGATGGACATATGAGTAAAAGCCCTGCTAAGGGCCTTTCATTGAGAAACTTTTTCAGAGGAAGGGAAGAAATACCACTTTCTAACTTGTCTGAGGACTGGTGCTGATTCCAGAACACATTTTATTTTAGCTAATGGGTTGTTTTCTTTTAGCTTACTTGGACAAAATTTGAACTTACATCATTAATGCTGACAATACTTGCAGGTTCTTTAGAAACTGCATCTGTGTTCAGCACTAAATTTCAGAGAAAGTAACAATGGGGACACTACAAATAAGTAGAACAATACCCATAATGTCAGGATAATGTTCTTCTTTTGTAACTGAGTGAATTGATAAAAAGGATTGACACTAGACTAGCTTTGCTCTCAGGAGGGCTGTTAGGAAGGCTATGTAATGAAATTGAGGACAATAAAAGGACCCTGTCATGCCATTTGTAAAATTCTTTATAGCAGCACTTGAAATTAAATGCATTCTTTATAGCTATGCTTAGATTGTAGTTTTATTCAAGTACTTATTTTGAGATCTTTGGGGAAGAGTGTTCTTACAGGCATAGAGAAAGTTGTAAAAGTGAGGTAAAAGTAGAAATAAATAAATGGTAGCACTTAAATTGTATTTCTCCAGTTTAAGATGCTCCAGTAGGGACAGTATAAACCAATAATTAATAATTTGTCAGTTAGAAAACTATTTCCTTTATGTGTAGAGTCAAACTCTCCTTTCATCTCAGAAGGAAAACAAAGATGAGCATGCTCAAATTCTGACTATTGAAGGAAACCACCTGCATGTAAAATATATTTCAGTGGCTTTCAACTCTGATCACAAGAATTTTATTACTTACTGAAAAATTATAATGCAGTATGAATCATAACAAACAGGTTAGGTAGTTTTTATTATTTTAATCCAAATGGCCATGTAATAAAATAAAAGTTCTAAATTCTGCTTCGGGCTGGACTCAGCTTTCTTTTTAGATAAACTATGGTGTCTCGGGAATCTCTCTTATCAACCTCCTCTTATTTTATAGTTTCCTAAGCTTTGGGTAATACCTAAGTCAAATATAATCAACCTACCAATGAACCCACCATACAAACAAACTGACCAACAAGCAAACATAATTTGGTACTGAACTCTTTCCATGAAGAGTAAAAAATACATTTCTTTTATAAATCTGAAGGAGCTATAGATTTCTCATCTCATAAAAGTAAATTATGTAATATGAAATAATATAAAAGAAGGGAATATTATAGAAAAAATTAACTTTAAATAAAAAAATGAATATTACCCTAAAATATTTGGTCAATAGTACCAGGAAGGATCAAACTTTTTGTTACCGATATGTATGTACGTACTAATACGTATGATTAGCTGTAATGGATCACATGCTCTAACTTTTTGGTTTGTTCTTTGTAGCAGTCAGTAATGCTGTCTAAAAAATATTTGCCATTCTGGTTTCTGAGATCAGTGGAATGGCACTCTCCAGCCCATTGAAATTAATTGTGGCTATGTGACTTGCTTTGGTCAATGAAGTATAAGTTATATGGGTCACTTCTCTTTCTCTCTCTTTCTCTTTCATCTCTTTCTCTCTCTTTCTTTCTTCTTTTTAGAAACAGGGTCTTGCTCTGTTGTAAGACTGGAGTGTAGTGGTGTGATCATAGCCCACTGAAACCTGGAACTTCTGGACTTAAGCAATCTTTCTGCTTCAGCCTCCCGAGTAGTTGGGACTACAGGCATGCACCACCATGCCCATCTAATTTATTCTTCTTTTAATTTTTTATAGAAACAGTCTGGCTATGTTGCCCAGGCTGGTCTTAAACTCCTGGCCTCAAGTGATTCTCTCACCTGGGCCTCTGAAAGTGCTGAGATTACAGGTGTGATCCACCATGCCTGGCCCACATGGGTCAATTCTAGAAGAAAGTTTTAAGAGCTGGTGTGTTACTTGCTTCTGCCTTTCTTCCTGGTGTGTTGACTACAGGCAATGGTTGGCCATATTAGCCTGATTCCCAGGGTGAGGGGGACATGGTGCAGAGCTACAGCTATCTGAAGATGGATAAGGAGGGAGAATGAGAAACACATTTTTGTTTAAAGCTACTGAGAGGGGGTGTTGTGTTACTAAGCCTTTATTGATGGAGTCCCATCTCATGTACTGTCTATGGAAGAATCCACATAGACAGACAACTTATATCCATTCATGTGCTCAGAGTCTAAAAGAAGACACAAATAGAAAAAAAAGGCAAAAGAACAAGGGAAAGGTGGAGGTGAGTTATGGTTGTGTAAAGGGAGGAGAAAGAAGGACATTTAGAGGGAAGAGAAAAACTAGAATATATTTTGATTATTTTACATTCAAATAATTTTTCTCTAGGATATTTGTTTTTTACTTGTAAAGAGTACATTATAAAAAATAACTTAGAAAAGCATAAAACTTTAACTATATTCCCCTGTTAATTTTGTACACATGTTGGATGACTGGAGAGTAAAAGAACCTATAAAATGTTATGTTCCAGCATGAAATAACTGATTGTGGTCTTCATTGCTTCTGTGGGAAATTCAGAGACCACTGATTCTAACTCTTCGGCAAATGTAGCTAATGCAAATTGAGGTGAAACATACCAAGTCTGTTTGCATGACAACTACTACAACATATGTTGAAAAGTGGGAAATATAGAGACTTAAACATTTTGTCTGAATATCAGTCAGCTGCATGGACTCAATATTTGTTATGCCTTTAAGACACTGCTAAGAAGAACATTCCTATTCTAAATAACTTAATTTATCTGCTACCAAAATTACCCATTCAATACCAACAGAAAAGATTGTACACATTAACTATACTGCAAACAAACAAAAGGACTCAAAACAAAAAGACAGATGCACTCACATTCTTTCATTAGATTATAAAGCTAATTCAATTCAAGAATGATTCAGTATTTTCCACATGCTTTGTTTAGGAACTGTGATATCTTGCTCATATCATCCAACAAAGGAAAACAAGAAGAGTTAACTCTCCGAATGCTTATGGATTGCTGAGATTGTTTTCTAAGTGCCTTAACAGAAGAAGTTATCTAAGCTTCTCAACCATACTATTAGGTAAGTACTACCATAATCTCATTTTATAGATGAGGAAACTAGGGCAAAGTGAGGTTAAGTAACTTGCCTGAAGTCCCCTGGTTAGTGGGGCAGAGAAGCCAAGAATCAAGCCCTGGATTCATAACTCCTCTGCGCTGCTGATCTTGGAGAGTGGACAGCCAATGAGAGAGACCCAGGCATGATGTCAGAGTCTCATTTTTCATAATGATATTGGCTCTTATTTTGTATTTATAATGTATCTTCTCACCCTCTGTGGTAAAACAATTTTTATTTTTCCATTTTTGTTTTAGACTTTATTAAAATACAAAATTTTAAAATATTTATGAGCTTTAGTATAACATATAACTTTATTTTTATCTATTTTCTTTTTCCATTAAGTACTTTTTATATATCGATGCAACTTTTAATAATCATACATTTTTAATGGCTGTCTAATATTTCATAGAGTTGGTATACCATAATTTATTTAATTTTTTTGTTCATTTTGGCCATTTGCATTGCTCTCATTCACTTTACTTCACATATAACACTGCAGTAGATTTTCATGAAATATTTTCTTAGGACATATTGTCATGTATCTACTTGTAATATATAACTTTTCTTTTGCCAAATTGTGTTCTAATTTAACCTGTCATTGGTATATATGTGTAATAATTTTACCATAATTTGCCAGTATTTGGAATAATCATTTTTTAGATTTTTGTTAGTTTAGAAGGTATAAAATGGTATCTGCTATTTAATTGGTTTCTTTGATGTCATAAATTGATCATTAACTGTCATAAATTGATGCCCTATGCTCTAATGTGCAAAAAATACATGCATCTTTATTTCCTATGGTGACCTGATTTTTCTCATGTGCCAGTTCGTATAGTGTCTCTTCCTTATATTTTACTAAGGTTTATAAGTATTTAAAATATTAATTCTATTCAAAAGTAAATTCTCTATTAGCGCTGACTTTGCTTTTTAAGATTATTCAGTCCCTTTTAGATAAATGCTTAGTCTCTGACAGTTTCATCCCGACCACCTCCCTCTTTGCATGTTGGAATGTAGAAATCTAAGAGGGATTGTTTTATCCATAAGGAGGAAAGGCAGAAGGAAGCTTCCGATTATTGCCTGCCCCTTCGACACTCACTAATTGCTGCTGGAGTGGTTAATTTGGTTCTGCTTTTTGTGCTAGTGAAAACTGAGGTATGACTGATGGTACTGATGACTTCTGGCTTTGGGGAGTGACTATTGAATGCCCTACAAAAGTGTATACCCTGAATAGTAAATCTCACACGCAAAAGTCACTTTGTCATGCCACGATGTCTTTCCTTGCTCTCCTTGAAGTGCTCCTGCAGTGCTCACAATTTCTCACCAATGGGTGTGGAAACTCAGGTCTCCTGCACATACTGCACAGGTAACGAGGAACCTGGAGAGCTGCTTCCAGGTCATTTGTCTGTACATCTTCCAGAACTAGAGCAGCAGTACTATCCTGTAGGTTAATACTAATTATGCGAGGGAATTTTCCCAGGGGATTTAAGCTGCCCAAACATGCCAGGGACAGAATTCTAGCAGCATCTACCATCTTGCCAATGGTCCTGAGCTTTCTAAACCTAGTTTAATACGGTTTTCTGGACATTCCTCTTTGGAATTCTACTAGTAAAGGATGAAAACAGGAACAAATACTATACCCACTCGTGCCTCCTCCTGTCTTTCTTTTAAAGTGAAATATGCCAGGTAAGAAGAGACAGGATTTTACTGTTCAGTTCATATCTGATGTTACATCCTCTTTTTCCTAATGTGTTGTTTATCTTGCCTTCTTCTATAAAGTCCATTATGATCAGAACACAGTGAAGGGAGGGACAGCTTGTTAAATAAGAGACAAAAATTTAGAACTATTCTTTAAACTTTTAAATTGAAGTGTAACATACATACTGTAAACGGTGATAATACCTGTATAACTACCACCTAGGTTAAGATGTAAAATATTAATAACATCCCAGATATTTCACTCAGACTTCCTCCCAGACACTACCTATTCCATGGCTCAGAGAATGTGACGAGAGTATGATTTTGTTTTTCTTTCTTCCCCCGCTTTTTTTCCTTCTTCTTTTTCCCTACTTGGAAGTATGAAGAGTTTCTTGAAACTTTGACTTAATTGCTCTCATCAGTTTTGAAAAATTCATAGCTAGTTTTCTTTATTCTTTCTGTCTCTGAAGTTTCTGGGGCCCCCAAAACTCTCCATTCATTATGTATCTTTTATGTATTTTCCATTTTATAGCCATATTAGTCATAGTTTCTGCTATGTCTCATTTGATTTTAAATTCATCTATTAAATGCTTATTTAGTTATTGTGTTTTAAATTTCTATAATGTTAATTTTTTCTCCATATATTCTAATTCTATGCTAAATTCTTCACTTTTCATATATGCTCAAATATATTAAGCATAGTTGTTTAAAGTTAGTGTCTAATAATTGCAATATGTGAACCACTGTTGGGTCTGTCACTGTGCCATTTTTTCTTTTGTTTTTAAGTTATTTGGTTCTGTATCTTGGCATGTCTGTTAATATCTTATTCAAATCAAAAATTATGTATTTTACATTGTATAAGCACGGACTGATTTTTTTTCCTCTGGCTAGAATTTGTACATATCAATCAGACCTACCTTATGATCATATTCTATAGTCTTCTCATCTTCTCACTGGTCATTGAATATTACTGTTCTATGGGTATTTGTAAAAAATGATGTATTCCCTGTTTTCTGCCGCCAAAACTTATATACATTGGATTAATCTTATTAATTATATTATTCATCTTCTATTTATTTTTTTCTCTAATTTCATATGTAATATAATGAAGAGTGAATTAAAATCTTACTACTACAGTCTCTCTTTCATTTCTTTCATTAATAGGTTAAACTCATTTATATTTAATGTTATGACAGATATGTTGAGTTTTAATTTTGTCATATGTGATATTTTCTCTTTAGATGGCTTGTAAAGTTTTTTTTTTCTTCGTGGTTGGTTTTTATTTATTGTTTGTTTTTGTGATTTTTTTTTCTTCAGCTTTTATTTTAAGTTCCAGGGTACTTGTACAAGATGCGCAGGTTTATTACATAGGTAAATGTGTGCCATGGTGGTTTGCTGCACAGATCAACTTATCACCCAGGTATTAAGCCCAGCATCCATTAGCTATTCTTCCTGATGCTCTTCCTCCCCGAGCCCTCCACTCCACAATAGCTCCCAGTGTGTTATTCCCCTTCATGAATCCATATGTTCTCGTGATTCTTGTTATAGTCAGAAAGTTTTCTATTTTTCTCTACCTCTCTTCTTCATGATTCAATTTTAATCAATAGTATGCATTTCCTTAAATATGCCTTTTCTCTTAAATATGCTAATACTCTTATTCCTTGATTGATTTATTAATTTGCTAAAACTCTTGTTGCTTGTTTATTTTTAATGATATTTTGTTGTCTCTAGTTCTGGAAATGCAAACTGCAACCTTATTCTGCCCCAACTTTTTCCCTTCTCCTTCTAAAGTGTTAAAAACCATATTATTTCTATATAAAAAGTTACATTATAATTTGTCATCACCTTTGTCCTACCCTTTTTTGGTCTTCTGCACTTAAATATTTTAAAGCCTTATTCCTAGTCTTTTCTTGAATTTCTATAGTCATATTTAATTGGCTAATATTAGATATTTAGTAATTTTTTCAGGAAAGTCTCACAAGTGCAATATTACTAGAGTTAGTGTGTATTCAAAACTGTTTCGTTGTACTGTTTATAACAGAGATAAAATTTGGCTGGATATAAACATCAAACTTTACAACTTGGGTACCTTGTAAATGTTGCTCAACCACCTTCTAATACTGAATGTTGCTATGTAGAAATCTGAAGCCAAGGTGACTTTCCCCTTCATTCCTAGGCTGATTTGGTAATATGTCTTCAAGAAAAATACACTGTTTATAGAGAATAGAACAATAACTGCACGGGACACTAAAAAAACAGGTGTAACCCAGGTTTTTCTTTGTTAAATCGGAATGCATGAATATCTAACTTGATAGTGGCTTTCATGTATGTATAGCTGATTTTACTTTCCTCAGGGAATTTAAATTATGTGAATGTTGGTGTTTGACAGTATATATTTACTTCAGAAATTTTTAAAAATTCCATTAAACATTTCCTCTCATTGTCCTTTATTATCTTTTCCAGTGTTTAGTCTCTTTTTACTCCTTCCAGTGTTGTTATTTCTCTTATGTGTTTGTGTGTTTTTTGGTCTATTTGTGTGTGTGTGTGTGTGTGTGTGAGAGAGAGAGAGAGTATGAGTTCTGCTAACTCACATTTCATACCCACTTGTTGTCTTCCACTTCTGTGCTAAATTATTTTTTATTAACATGCAAAGGATTGTCTTTATACTAGTCAAAAAGAGAACCTACATTGAGACACATTTTTAAAATAAATATCACACCAACTATTGGAGATACGCAAAAAATTCACATAAGCATAGTCATACGAACAGTAGTCATATATCCATACATAAAAATCTGCTTCCTACTGACAGGAATATGTTTCATTTTCAAGTTTCTAGGTATAACTTACTGAAATTTACCACATAGGAGATGATGAAGAAAAATTTAATAGAAACAAAGTACAAAATGGTCCAAATATCTTTTTGTTGACCTCAATGTAACAAACAGGAAATTAATAACTAAAATAAACACAGAGTCTTGGAAATTAAAAAATAAAGCTCTATCCTCAATAACTCTTGGGTATAATGAAAAAACTAAATTGCAATTATAAAACAGAGAATAATAATAATTAGTACATTCTTTATAAAAATGTATGAGATATGATCAAAACTACTCAAATGAAATGTACAGTTTTATTAGCTGCTATTAAACAGGAAAAATGAAAGGAAAGCAAGAGAAGTTTTAGCACAAACAGTTAGAAAAAAATAACAAAATTTATCTAAGGAGAAAATATAAAAGAAACAAATATACTTAAAATCAGAATCAATGTATTGGCATTGTAAAATAAGAGACTTGGTGAAAATCCTGGGTTAATTCTCTCAGATAAAATATAATGTCAAATAAATAGTCCAATTTTTCATAAAGGAGACATAATTTGAAAATTATTCTAGAACATCTCAAAGGTCAAAGTATTTTCATTTTTGAAAATGTGATTAACTAATTTTTGTTTAACTGTCTTATAATGAGGCCTACACTAAATTTCCTTTTAAAAACAAAATTATTCCCCCAGCATTCCTTGCCCTTTTTAATCTGCTTTCTTTGTTTCTGTAATACTTGTAACACACTATGGAATTTATTTGTTTATGATGCTTATGGCTTATTTTCTTTTCCCTAGCCCCAACTAAAATATAAGGTCTATAAGAGTAGAGATTTTGTCTTTGATTATTCACTAGAACTGTTCATGACATATAGTAGGTGCTAAATAAATATTGAATGAATAAACAAAAGTTTGTTATTTCAGCCTTTGTGGCAACAATAATAGCAAAATAATATACAAAGAAAAGCATAAAATAAGACCATGTTATTGTCAGTTTCCTCACAATTTACAGTGAGAAAACAGAGACAAAGAAAGTGATCAACATTTCACTTCTGAGTCTTGTAGATGGGACAAGGACTATAGTTTGTAGTTTTCTGGTCCATTTGTTGTTTCACTATATGTGGTCTTTCTTGTCCCAAAGCTAAGCAATTGACCTTTAATTTTAATTTCTCTGGCATATCAGATTTTAAATTTGTCCACACATAAGATAAAAATTCCAAAGCATAGGATAGTGAGTATGTCAGCAACATTTCATAGCTGGTTAGTAGCAGAACTTCTGACCCTTCCCCAGCAGTTGTTACATACTTGTTCCCCACTCTCATTATATGCAAAGGCATAAACCAGAAGAATATCAGCTAACTCTGGTTTATTCACAGATGTTTCTTCCACCAGAGTATTTTACTGTTTAATTATAAAACTTTCTGAAGGTATTAATCATAAATCTTTTTGCTAAGTTTTTATTAGTCATCTCTTGCTTGGCTAAAGTTCATCTTGTACTAATTTTCTCAAGACTCCTGTAAACAACGTGTTCTAACTCTTACTTTTCACAACTGTTTATAGTTGTTCTACTTAAAGGGCAGGTTGGATAATACTTTGTTTTCTTGAATAGTCAATGTGTAGCTTCAATGTCTTCCAGTATTGAATGTTCCTGTGAAAGCCTCGTGCCAAATTGATTTCTTCTTAAGTGATTTGATCTCTTTAAGTATCTGACATATAAATTATTTCTTTATCATTAAAATTTGTTACCTTTGTAGCATATGTATTAGTGTTGACCTTTAGGTTAATTTTCCTCTACACATAATGAATCATTTCAATATGAAGAACCAAGTCTTTTTTTTAAATTTCATAATTTTTTTCTTGAATGTTTTTAAATTTCAGATTCATTGTTTTTATTTTCTTTTCAGTACCCTCTACTTATGTTAGATTGGATTATCTATATCTATGATCTATATTTTTTATTTTCTCTCAATTTTTTCATTCTTTCTCTGACTTCATTTTCATTTTATTTTGTTCTTTATCATTTTTTTTCGTAAGTTTCTTACTGGACTCTCATAGGATCTATTCCCCATTGAGTTCCTTATAATTTTTCTTCATTTCTGAAGTGATTTTGTTTATTTTTCTGAAATTGTGCCATTTCCTGTTTTATCATCTTTTTTTTATAGAGATCATCCCCTGGTCTTTGAGCATCGTTTCTCCAAATTCTTTTATTTCTGTCCTATAGTCTTTCTTCATGCTTTGATCTTTCATTAAGAGGGCTACCATGTTCCTCTGCTTTGTGATGAGATGATTTTTATTTTATTTTTTGGTGAGTCTTCCTCATTTATAGAAAAGTTTTGTTTCTTTTTCATGTTTTTTCTTCCTATCACTTTGTATTGATGCTTCCTTATTTCTTTTGTTGTTACTCATATTGGAATGAGTTGGATTTTCTGGGACTAAAATTGAGTATCCCTTATGCAAAATGCTTGGGATTAGAAGTGTTTTGGATTTTAGCTTTCTTTTTGGATTTTGGAATATTTGCAGTTACAACAGTTGAGCTTCACTAATCCAAAAAAATAAAAATTAAAACTGAAATGCTGTAATAAACATTTTCTTTGAGCATAATGTCAGCTCTCAAAAGTTTTGGATTTTGGAGCACTTCAGATTTCAGATTTTCAGATTAGGGATACTCAGCCTTGCCGGAGTTCACCTCAGCATGTAAGATCAGGCCAGAATAAATTTCCAGCAATCCATCCTTCCACACTGATGGATGGCTTCCTAGTTAACATGTCTTCTCTGATTCTCAGAGGAGACTCTCAGAGCATCTCAAAGGTCAAAGTGTGTTCATTTTGGAAAATATAATTAACTGATTTTAGTTTAACTGTCTTGTAAAGAGGGCTACACTGAATTTCCTTTTTAAAATAAAATTATTCCCCCAGCATTTCTGGGAACCATAAACATGGTTCTGGATGACTTCTGCCTTCATCCCTGGACTTTTCCAGTTTTTTTCACCAAGGAGATGGGTCCTGTTTTCCAAAATGATACACTAATATTTCAAAGGTTTTTCTTGCTGGTGCTTCCTAGATCTTCCACCTCTGCCCTCCTGCTCCTTTCCCTGTCTGCAAACTCTGCTTCTCCCAGTGCTTAGGCAATCCCTGTTCAAGACAGCCTGCACAGAGTCCTTCATTTTTGTAAGAAAGTGTCTGGCAGGAGAGCTATCCAATGTTGTTAGGGCATGTACAGGATCTGCCACCACCAGACCACCAGATGCTGAGAGGTGAAGCCAGCTGGACTTCTGGGTTGGGTAGGGACTTGGAGAATATTTCTGTCTTACAAGAGGATTGTAAAATGCACCAATAAGCTCTATGTAAAAATGCACCAATCAGCACTCTGTGGCTAACTAGAGGTTTGTAAAATAGACCAATCAGCACACTGTAAAATGGACCAATCGGTGCCTTGTAAAACAGACCAATCAGTACTCTGTAAAATGGACCAATCAACAGGACATGGGCAGGGATAAATAAGGGAATAAAAGCTGGCCACCCCAGCCAGCAGTAGCAACCCTCTTGAGTCCCCTTCCATGCTGTGGAAGCTTTGTTCTTTTGCTCTTCACAATAAATCTTGCTGCTGCTCACTCTCCAGTCCATGCCATCTTTAAGAGCTATAACACTCACCACAAAGGTCCACGGCTCCATTATTGAAGTCAGCGAGACCACGAACCCACCAGAAGGATGCAACTCCAGACACATCTTGGGGGCTTGTCTGGGATATTGCCGAGTGGTGTGTACCATTATATCCCTTTTGCTTGCTATTTTCTCCTATTTTTCCGTAGAATTCAGGGGCTAAACAGTGAGCACCTATCAGCCACTTAAAAGTGACTAGTGTGGCTGCAGGACTAAAGACATGGGTATCAGACTTTCTGGGAAAGAGCTCTCTACCCTCGACTCTTTAGAGTTGGGAGTGTTGGTTTGCCTGGAACCAGCTTACACTTTTCCTGTACTTCTGGGCTGAGCTGAGTGTCAACAGAGAGGAAAGCCATTCAGCTCCAGGGTTCTGACAAAAAGTTGGTTGACCCTGTAGCCATGAGTGGAACTCTTAAAGTCACCTCGCGTAAGCAAGGCTCACCCATCTATCCTATCTAACTTGACCCTTGCCTCCTGGGTCCTAATGCTTGTCAGACAAAGTTCCTTCTGCTTCTCTTCTCTGAGGCTAGTCCCGCTTCTAAAAACCACTCCCTGTCTCTGGTGCTTTTCTAGTTTCTCCCATATGAATGATTTCTAGTATAAATTTTGGGACCCTGTTCCTTTCTTTAGGCACTCAGGCTCACCAATCAGAAAGACATGATTTTTGCCCAAAGCCCCATTGGGGGTGGTAGGAGACTATCTGGAATTTTAGGATCCTTCCTCAGACTAGCAGGCCTAACAAGGGCTATTTCTGAAGCTAGGATATTGGGAGCCTCAGAAATGATATCCTTCCTATTCATATGATGAGAAGTGGAGACAAAAGGTGTCAGTCTTCTAATCCTGGAGATCCCTTTCCTGCCTCAAGGTGTGGCCCTCCACTCCATTTTTGGGGCATGTCATCTTTATAGGACAGGGGTAAGGTCCCAACACTAACAGGAGAAAATGCTTAGGACTCTAATGGGGTTTCGAGAATGTGTCGGTAAGGGCCACTAAATTCCACTTTCCTCGGTCCTCCTTGTGGTCTATGAGGAAAACTAGCATTTCTGCTGCTGCTCAGTGAGCACAACTATTCCAATCAGCAGGGTCCAGGGATCATTGTGGGTTCTTGGGCCAGTGGCGGGGAGACAAACAAACCAAAACTGTGGGCAGTTTTTTCTTTCAAATGGGAAACACTCAGGCATCAACAGGCTCACCCTTGAAATGCATCCTAAGCCATTGGGACCAATTTGACCCGCAAACCCTGAAAAAGAGGTGGCTCATTTTTTTTCTGCACTATGGCGTGGCCCTAATAGTCTCTCTCTGATGGGAAAAAATGGCCACCTGAGGGAAGTATAAATTACAATACTATCCTGCAGCTTAACCTTTTCTGTAAGAGGGAAGGCAAATGGAGTGAAATGCCTTACATCCAAGCTTTTTTTTATTGGAGGATAATCCACAACTATGCAAAGTTTGCAATTTACGCCCCATAGGAGGACCTCTCAGCTTACCACCATATCCTAGCTTCCTTACAGCTCCCCTTCTTCTTAATGATAAACTCCTCTAATCTCCCCCACCCAGAAGGAAATAAGCAAACATATCTCTAAGGGACCACAAAAACCCCTGGGCTATCAGTTATGTCACCTTCAAGCTGTGGGGGAGGGGAATTTGGTCCAACCCAGGTACACGTCCCCTTCTCCCTCTCTTGATTTAAAGCAGATCAAGGCAGACCTGGGGAAGTTTTCAGATGATGCTGATAGTACATAGATGTCCTACAGGGTCTAGGGTAAACCGTCAACCTCACTTGGAGAGATGTCATGATATTGTTAGATCAAACCCTGTCCTTCAATGAAAAGAATGTGGCTTTAGCTGCAGCCTGAGAATTGTAAGACAGATGGTCTTACAAATGGAACCCCAAGTGTACTCAACTACAACTTCTAAAGGGGACCCCTGGACCAACCCTCTGACCCTTTGGTTGGCCTACAGCATTCCCCTCTGGAAGACACTACCACTGCAGGGCCCCTTCTTCACCCCTATCCAGTAGGAAGTAGCTAGAGTGGTCATTGCCCAATTCCCAACAGCAGTTGGGGTGTCCTCTTTAGAGGGGGGATTGAGAGGTGAAGCCAGCTGGACTTCTGGGTCAGGTGGGGACTCAGAGAACTTTTCTGTCTTACAAGAGGATTGTAAAATGCACCAATCAGCACTCTGTAAAAATGCACCAATCAGTGCTCTGTGGCTAGCTAGGTTTGTAAAATGGACCAATCAGCACACTGTAAAATGGACCAATCAGTGCCCTGTAAAATGGACCAATCAGCACTCTGTAAAATGGACCAATCAGCAGAACATGGGCAGGGACAAATAAGGGAATAAAAGCTGGCCACCCCAGCCAGCAGAAGCAACCCACTTGGGTCCCCTTCCATGCTGTGGAGGCTTTGTTCTTTTGCTCTTCACAATAAATCTCGTTGCTGCTCATTCTTCGGGTTCATGCCATCTTTAAGAGCTGTAACACTCACTGTGAAGGTCCGCAGCTCCATTCTTGAAGTCAGTGAGACCACGAACCCACTGGAAGTAACCAACTCTGGGCACAATGCCCTCATGGCTTTTTTTTTTTTTTTTTTTTTTTTAAACAACAGGTATCATCATCATAGTCTCAATTGCCAATTGCCTTGCTCACATATAATTTGGAATTTGTGAGTTTTCTCATTCTTTATCTTTAGGAAGTATGTACTTCAGGTTTTTAACTATCTCTTTTACCTTTCAGGGCTTGCTTTGTATGTTTTCCAGTAGGATGATTCAGAATTAAGCTGCCATCATTTACCTAATAGATGAAAATATCTCTTCCCTTAGTTTTATATTTGTGCTTTGTTATTCCTTCATAGTGGGTAAACTTTAATATATATTAATCATACACACACACACACACACACACACTCTCTCTCATGGTGGAATGTTTGCAGCAATTTCCATCTGCTTTGTGTCCAAGGGTATGTTTTATGTCTTCTTCCATAAAAACTTACTCATATTTTATTGATGTTGTGTTGTTTCTTTTTTATTTCTTATGGTGGGAAAGTTGTATTTTCTTGGAAGACCATTCAGGACATTCTTTTGGCTGGGGGGAAAAATGTAACTTCCAGACATTGCAATCACAAGTTCTCTGTTCTGTTGCTACAGACTCTTCTCACATATGGTACTTTGCTGTATTCCCCTGAGCCGGTTGAACTCATCTGTTTCCCCAAACCAAACAATATCTAGAAGGATCTCTGCTGCCAGCCATGTTTTCCCCATTCCCCTGCTGACTACTGCAATTAAGGAACATGGGCTCTGTTCCAAGGTAGGCTCCTCATTTTCAACAAGTAATTAATTGCTAGTGAATTCTGAGATCTGCTGCTGGCATCTCTCTGCCTGTAACCCCCAAGCTCTCAGCACTGCTTAGACTCAGTTCTGTCTGAGCTCAGCCTTGCTCACAGCATATGCCACCAAAGTTATAGTAGAGGAGTATTGGCTTTTATTGTCAGAATAAAGTTGCCACCTTTGGAAATCTGTCAAGCTCAAGTCCCTTGACATTTCTAATGGCATTTTCCATATGTCTTTTGCCAGCTCTCGTATCTTTCTGAGAGCTTTATGTGTATTTTGGATTTGGAAGATTTTCCCTTTCCCTTAATTTCATTGAAAATGGAGTGTGTAGGATCATTCCAAGATAGAAGAATAGGAACATCTCTGCTCTGCAGCTTCCGGCATGAGCGATGCAGAAGACTGGTGATGTCTGCATTTCCAACTGAGGTGCCAGGTTCATCTAATTGGGACAGGTTGGACAGTGGGTGCAGCCCACGAAGAGTGAGCTGTAGCAGGGTGGGGCATAGTCTCACCCGGGAAGCATAAGGGGTTGGGGAATTCCCTTTCCTAGTCAAGGGAAGCTGTGACAGATGGTACCTGGAAAATTGGCACTCCTGCCCTAATACTGCACTTTTCCAACAGTCTTAGCAAACAGCACACCAGGAGATTATATCCTGTGCTGGCTCAGGGGGTCCCACACCCACGGAGCCTTGCTCACTGCTAGCACAGCAGTCCAAGACTGAACTGTGAGGTGGCAGCGAGGCTGGGGGAGGGGCGCCCACCATTGCTGAGGCTTGACTAGGTAAACAAAGTGGCCAGAAAGCTCAAACTGTGGAGCCCACCACAGGTCAACAAGGCCTCCTGCCTCTAGACTACACCTCTGGGAGCAGTACATAGCTGAACAAAAGGCAGCAGACAACTTCTGTGGACTTAAACATCCCCATCTGACAGCTTTGAAGAGAACAGTGGTTCTCCCAGCATGGAGTTTGAGGTCTGAGAATGGACAGACTGACTCCTCAAGTGGGTCCTGGAACCCTGAGTAGCCTAACTGGGAGACACCTCCCAGTAGGGGCCAACTGATACCTAATATACCCGGTGCCCCTCAGAGATGAAGCTTCCAGAGGAAGGATCAGGCAGCAACGTTTTCAGTTCTGCAATATGTGCTGTTCTGCAGCCTCCACTGGTTAAACCCAGGCAAACAGGATCTGGAGTGGACCTCCAGCAAACTCCAACAGACCGCAGCGGAGGGTCCTGACTGTTAGAAGGAAAACTAGCAAGCAGAAAAGAATAGCATCAACATCAACAAAAAGGACATCCACACCAAAACCCCATCTGTAGGTCACCATCATCAAAGACCAAATGTAGATAAAACCACACAGATAGGGAGAAACCAGAACAGAAAAGTTGAAAACTCTAAACACCAGAGCACCTCTTCTCCTCCAAAGAATCACAGCTCCTCACCAGCAACGGAACAAAGCTAGAAGGAGAATGACTTTGACTAGTTGACAGAAGTAGGTTTCAGAACATCGGTAATAACAAACTTCTCCGAGCTAAAGGAAGATGTTCGAACCCATTGCAATGAAACTAAAAACCTTGAAAAAAAGATTAGATGAATGGTTAACTAGAATAAATGGCATAGGGAAGACCTTAAATGACCTGATGGAGCTGAAAACCATGGCACAAGAACTACATGATGCATGCACAAGCTTCAGTAGCCAATTTGATCAAGTGGAAGAAAGGATATCAGTGACTGAAGATCAAATGAATGAAATGAAGCAAGAAGAGAAGTTTAGAGAAAGAGGAGTTAAAAGAAATGAACAAAGCCTCCAAGAGATATGGAACTATGTGAAAAGACCAAATATATGTCTGATTGGTGTACCTGAGATGATGGGGAGAATGGAACCAAGTTGGAAAACACTCTTCAGGATATTATTCAGGAGAACTTCCCCAACATAGCAAGGCAGGCCAACATTCAAATTCAGGAAATACAGAGAAAGCGACAAAGATACTCCTTGAGGAGAGCAACCCCAAGACACATAATTGTCAGATTCACCAAAATTGAAATGAAGGAAAAAATGTTAAGGGCAGCCAGAGAGAAAGGTCGGGTTACCCACAAAGGGAAGCCTTTCAGACTAACAGTGGATTGCTCAACAGAAACTCTACAAGCCAGAAGAAGGTGGGGGCCAATATTCAACATTCTTAGAGAAAAGAATTTTCAACCCAGAATTTCATATCCCACCAAACTAAGCTTCATAAGTGAAGGAGAAATAAAATCCTTTACAGACAAGCAAATGCTGTGAGATTTTGGCACCACCAGGCATGCCTTACAAGAGCTCCTGAAGGAAGCAGTAAACATGGAAAGGAACAACTGGTACCGGTCACTGCAAAAACATGCCAAATTGTAAGGACCACTGATGCTAGGATGAAACTGCATCAGCTAATGAGCAAAATAACCAGCTAATATCTTAATGACAGGATCAAATTCACACATAACAATATTAACCTTAAATGTAAATGGGCTAAATGCCCCAATTGAAAGACACAGACTGGCAAATTGGTTAAAGAGTCAAGACCCATCAGTGTGCTGTCTTCAGGAGACCCATCTTACATGCAAAGACACACATAGGCTCAAAATAAAGGGATGGAGGAAGATCTACCAAGTAAATGAACAAACAAGCAAACAAAAGCAGGGGTTGCAGTCCTAGTCTCTGATAAAACACTTTAAACCAACAAAGATCAAAAGAGACAAAGAAGGCCATTACATAATGGTAAAGGGAACAATTCAACAAGAAGAGCTAACTATCCTAAATATATATGCACCCAATACATCAGCACCCAGATTCATTAAGCAAGTCCTTAGAGATCGAGAAAGAGACTTAGACTCCCACACAATAATAATGGGAGAATTTAGCACCCCACTGTCAACATTAGACAGATCAATGAGACAGAAAGTTAGCAAGGATATCCAGGACTTGAACTCAGCTCTGCACCAAGCAGACCTAATAGTCATTTACAGGGCTTTCCACCCCAAATCAACAGAATATACATTTTTCTCGGCACCACATCACACTTATGCCAAAATTGACCACATAGTTGGAAGTAAAGCACTCCTGAGCAAATATAAAAGAACAGAAATCCTAACAAACTGTCTCTCAGACCACAGTGCAATCAAATTAGAACTCAGGATTAAGAAACTCACTCAAAACTGCAAAACTACCTGGAAACTGAACAACCTGCTCCTGAATGACGACTGGGTAAATAACAAAATTAAGGCAGAGACAGAGATGTTCTTTGAAACCAATGGGAACAAAGACACAATATACCAGAATCTCTGGGACACATTTAAAGCACTATGTAAAGGGAAATTTATAGCAGTAAATGCCCACAAAAGAAATCAGGAAACATCTAAAATTGACACCCTTACATCACAATTAAAAGAACTAGAGAAACAAGAGAAAGCATATTCAAAAGCTAGCAGAAGGCAAGAAATAACTAAGATCAGAGCAGAACTGAAGGAGATAGAGTTACAAAAAAACACTTCAAAAAAATCTATGAATTGGGAGCTGTTTTGTTGAAAAGATCAAAAAAATTGATAGACTTCTAGCAATTCTAATAAAGAAGAAAAGAAAGAAGAATCAAATAGATATAACAAAAAATGATAAAGGAGATATCACCATTAATCCCAGAGAAATACAAACTACCATCAGAGAATACAATAAACACCTCTATGCAAATAAACTATAAAATCTAGAAGAAATGAATCAATTCCTGGACACATACACCCGCCCAAGACTAAACCAGGAAGAAGTAGAATCTCTGAATAGACCAATCAAGGTTCTGAAATTGAGGCAATAATTAATAGCCTACCAATAAAAAAACATCCAGGACCAGACAGTTTCATAGCCGAATTCTACCAGAGGTACAAAGAGGAGCTGATACCACTCCTTCTGAAAGTATTTCAGTCAATAGAAAAAGAGGGAATCCTCCTTAACTCATTTTATGAGGCTAGTATCATCCTGATACCAAAGCCTGGCAGAAACACACACAAAAAATAGAATTTTAGACCAACATCCCTGATGAACATCGCTACAAAAATCTTCAAGAAAATATGGGCAAACTGAACCCAGCAACACACCAAAAAGCTTATCCACCGTATGCAGAAAGCTTATCTGGCTAGCCATATGCAGAAAGCTGAAATTTGATCCCTTCCTTACACCTTGTAAAAAAATTAATTCAAGATGAATTAAAGACTTAAATCAGTCCTAAAACCATAAAAACCCTAGAAGAAAACCTGGGCAATAACAATCCGGACATAGGCATGGGCAAGGACTTCATGACTAAAACACCAAAAGCAATGGCAACAAAAGCCAAAATAGACAAATGGGATCCAATTAAACTAAAGAGCTTCTGTACAGCTGAAGAAACTACCATCAAAGTGAACAGGCAACCTACAGAATGGGAGAAAATTTTTGCAATCTACCTATTTGACAAAGGACTAATATCCAGAATCTACAAAGAACTTAAACAAATTTACAAGAAAAAAACAACCCCAATCAAAAAGTGGGCAAAGGATAGGAACAGACAGTTCTCAAAAGAAGACATTTATGCTGCCAACAGACACATGAAAAAGTGCTCATCATCACTGACCATTAGAGAAATGCAAATCAAAACCATAATGAGATACCATCTCACACCAGTTAGAATGGCAATCTTTAAAAAGTCAGGAAACAATAGGTGCTGGAGAGGATGTGCAGAAATAGGCACATTTGTACACTGTTGGTGAGAGTGTAAACTAGTTCTTCCATTGTGGAAGACAGTGTGGCAATTCCTCAAGGATCTGGAACTAGAAATACCATTTGACCCAGCGCTCCCTTTACTGGGTATATACCCAAAAGATTATAAATCATGCTACTATAAAGTCACATACACACATATGTTTATTGCAGCACTATTCACAATAGCAAAGGCTTGGAACCAACCCAAATGTCCATCAGTGATATATTGGATTAAGAAAATCGGGCACATATACACCATGGAATACTATGCAACCATAAGAAAGGATGAGTTCATGTCCTTTGTAGGGACATGGATGAAGCTGGAAACCATCATTCTCAGCAAACTATCACAAGGACAGAAAATTAAACACCACATATTCTTACTCAGAGGTGGGCATTGAACAATGAGAACACTTGGACACAGGGTGGGGAACATCACACACCAGGGCCTGTTTTGGGGTGAGGGAAGAGGGCAGGGATAGCATTAGGAGAAATACCTAATGCAAATGATGAGTTAATGGTTGCAGCACACCAACATGGAAAATGTATATATATGTAACAAACCTGCACATTGTGCACATGTACCCTAGAACTTAAAGTATAATAAATAAATAAATAAATAAATAAATAAATAAAATAGAGTGTGTGTGTGTCTGAGACATTTTTATTTTCCATGTTGCCTGGAATGTTTTTCAATTTGCTCAAAATATTCCTTAGAATTAGCAACTCTTCTTAGCTACTTTCTTGGTGATAAATAAATGATTATGCTTTTAAAATTGTTACATCTAAATACTCCATCAATTTCTGCTGTTATTCCTATACAACATAGAACTTCTTCCAATTCACAATGCTTATTCTTCGTTATCTTCATATGATTTACAGTAAGCTAACTTTTAACATGCAACTTTTCCTGTAGAAGAAATTAGAGCCATCCCTGTTCATGAAATTTCTGTTGTTTTGAGTTAAACCTTACATCTGCAAAATCTTGTGTTTCTAACCTCAGTTAATTAACAAAGGTATTTCAGAAAATATATATTGATATACTGTTCCTGAGGGATTAAGTTGTAAAAGAGTATTAACTTTGAAGAGACATATAAATCTCATCTTTTTTTTTTTTCTTTTTAATGGAAAGGAAAAGTCAAGACATTAACTTATGTGTCTGTCCTGCATGATTATCAGGGACCACAGCATGAGCGGGGATTATAATGCAAGATGTAAATTTTAAGAGATCTCTTGGAATTCACTGTATTTTAGCAATTATAATTTCTTCTGCAAGAAAAAACAGATCTTCCATAAGCTCCTATCACTTTATGAAACCCAAAAGGGTGGTGGCCTGCTATGGTAGAGAAAAAATTTACTAGTTGTGTAATCATACAGATGTTATTTAGACGGGATCATGGCAGGCGGGAGGCAGCACTAGATTGCAGCTCTGGAGAGAGCAGCATACGGAGGCTCGCATTGTAAATTTTAGCTTCAAATAGACTGCAAGAACAAACTATCAATCCCAAGAGGACCCACAGATCCTCTGAAGGAAGTGGACTGCTCCTGCAGGACTTGAGAGACACCCCAAATTCTGTCAGTGCCCCAACTGCGGAAGTGGGAAAAGGAGACCCTCCTCTCCTGACCACACACCTGCACTGGAGAAGCTGAAAGTCCATTTACGGGAGAAGTTTCCGACTTTATCTGGAGCCAAGTCAAGTTAGAGAGCCAAGCCAAGCGAAATATAGGGGTAGAGGAAGTAGCAGACAGGCCCTGGGAGCTCACTGGGTCCCCAAGCAGCCCATTCCTGCCTGACACTACAGGGATCCATCAGGCGAGTGGCCAGAGGAGCAGGGGGTAAAACTCCACAGGGAGAGGAATTCTGTAGCTGAACTTTGTAACAATTTGAAGGGGAGAAGAAGCCTCCTGGCCAGAACTCGGGGGAGGGTGCGAATGAGGCTTGCAGACCTCACAGGCCAGGGAGAACTAAAACCCTTTTCTCTCACAGCTGGGAAGTGGATAGTCTCGGGCAAGTTTTCAAGCCTGTCTCATCCTCTGCCTGGGAACAGACTCGTGGTGTTGTAGGGGGTGGGGGGCATTGTGGGAGTGAGACTGGCTCTTTAGTTTGTGTGGGACCTGGATGAGGCCTGTGATTGCTGACTTTCCCCCACTTCCCTGACAACCTGCATGACTCAGCAGAGGCAGCCGTAATCCTCCTATGTACACAACTCCACTGACCTGGGAATTCACCTCATCTCCCACAGCAGCGGCAGCAAGACCCACCCAAGGAGATTCTGAGCTCAGGTACACTTAGCCCCACCCCCACCTGATGGTCCTTCCCTATTCACCCAGAATAGACAGAAGACAAAGGGCATAAAATCATGGGAGTTCTAGGGTCCCACTCACTGCTGGCCCGTCTCTACATTACTACAACTGATGCTTTCTGGAAAGTGCCACCTCCTTGTAGGAGTCCAACCAGCACAAAAATAGAGCATTAAACCACCAAAGCTAAGGACCCTCACGGGGTCCATTGCACTCTTTGCCACCTCCATGGGAACAGGTGCTGGTAGGTGGCTGAGAGGCCATAGATAATTCACATCGCAGGACTCTGTACAGTACCAGCATGGAGCCGGGTAGACTCACTAAGTGGCTAGACCCAGAAGAGTGATAACAGTCACTGCAGTTCAGCTCACAGGAAGCCACATTCATAGGAAAAGGAGGAGAGTACTACCTCAAGGAAACACCCCATGGGACAAAAGAATCTGAACAACAGCCTTCAGCCCAACCTTCCCTGTGACAGAGATCACCCAAATGAGAAGGAAACAGAAACCACCGCCGGTAATATGACAAAACAAGTCTCTTCAACACCTCTAAAAATCACACTAGTTCACCAGCAAAGGATAAAAAGCAAGAACAAATCCCTGATTTACCTGAAAAATAATTCAGGAGGTTACTTATTAAGCTAATCGGGGAGGGAACAGAGAAAGGCAAAGCCCGATGCAAGGAAATGCGAAAAAATTATACAAGAAGTGAAGGGAGAAATATTTATGGAAATAGCTTAAAGAAAAAACAGTAAAAAATTCAGAAAGTTTTGGACACACTTTTAGAAATCCAAAATGCTCTGGAAAGTCTCAGCAATATAGTTGAACAAGTAGAAGAGATAAATTCAGAGCTTGAAGGGGGTAAGGACATGAATAGACAATTCTCAAAAGAAGATATACAAATGACCAACAAATATAAGAAAAAATGCTCAACATCACTAATGATCATAAATAACTAAAAGTAGAACTACCATTTGATCCAGCAATCCCACTACTGGGTATCTACCCAGATAAAAAGAAGTCATTATTCGAAAAAGATACTTGCACCCGGATGTTTATAGCAGCACATTTCACAACTGCAAAAATCATGAACCAACTCAAAAAACAACCCATCAATCAACAAATGGATAAAGAAACTGTGGTGTGTGTGTGTGTGTGTGTGTATGTTTATACATATATAATATACTATGTGTTTATATTATATATAATATACTATATGTTTATATTATATATAATATACTATATGTTTATATTATATATATAAAAAATACTACACAGCCATACAAATAATGAATTAACAACATTTGCAGTGACCTGGATGCAATTGGAGACTATTACTCTAAGTGATGTAACTCAGGAATAGAAAACCAAACATCATAAACATCATATGTTCTCACTGATATGTGGGGCCTAAGCTATGAGGACACAAAGGCATAAGGATGATACAATGGACTTTGGAGACTTGTGGGGAAGAGTGGGACGGGGGTGAGGGAAAAAGGCTACAAATATTTTCCAGTGTATACTGCTGGGGTTATGGGTGTATCAAAATCTCACAAATCACCACTAAAGGGCTTACCCATGTAACCAAATACCACCTGTACCCCAATAACTTATGACAAATAATTTTTTAAATATGTTATTTAATGTTACTGAATCTCACTCTTATCTGTAAAACAGGACTGAGAAGAATATTTCACATAAAGTTATGTTGAAGATTATAAAAACAATAATTTATTATAAAACATATAGCATATTTTTAAGTGGTAATTATATTTGGTGGAATGTGGTAAAAGGAACACTTATAAGAAAAGTGGCTGTATGTATTGAATGTTGTAATGTGCTATCCAACTTCCCTGCTTGATGATGGTGGAACTCTTTCTTCTAGCTGCAGGGACTTTTGGCTGATGACAGATCGGAGCTAAACCTAGTGACTGATTGATAAGGATTTCAAAGTCCCAGCCCCCCTGCCTTAGTGTGGCATCTCTGAGGACTGTCCTAACTCCAGATGTCCCTATGTGGTTGGTTGAGGCCTCTGCTGCAACTGCATTGCAGTTCAACTTCTCCCTTTGCCCAATCTTTCTTTCTTCTCTCTCTCATGAGTGCTGCTTCTGAGGATATTCCCCAAGAAACGTCCTATAATCAAATCTGTCTCAAGAGTCTGTGTCCAGGGCGTTCACCCATGAGTGTGTAACTTGAAGAATGCTGTAATTTCTCCCCCTGCTGGCTTATGTGAACGTCAAATGTTAGTGTCAACCACTCATTCATTCAATACTCACTTCTCTTTGTTGACAACCTGCTACATGTCAAGTGCATCTTTTTCAGTTTTTTTAAATGTGTCTTTTCTAACTAGAATGAGGAACTACTCTTAAATAGGGACAAAACATTCTAACATGTTGACAGCAGTGAGAATTTCTGATTGTCTATTATGTGTCAGCTAGTAGGAAACTTTCTGTCAGCTTTGCTAGAAAACATTTGCTAAGTAAAAGAAATATATGTTTGATTTATATTGAGAAAAAATGTAACAGCATGAATAAATTATGAAAATATGCAATTATAACACAGGCAGTACATTAGAATAACAGATGCAAACTTGTTTTGTGAATTATTAGGTTATTCTCAAATTATGTATGATTTTATTCTCAAGCTGTTCATTATATCTTTTCTCCTATTTCATTTTATTTGAAAGCATGTTTTTCTAAATGGGAACTGTTTTATGCTGTAAAATTAGAGGCAGCAGGGTGAAATGAGAACATGAGTTTTAGTGTAAAAAAGATTTGGGGTTGAATTCCTTTACCATTTTATAATTGCGACCTTGGAGAAAATGCCATGTTGTTTGAGGCTTGGCTCTCTCATAAGTCAAATGAGGATACTATTACCTACTCAGTAGAGTTTTAAGATAATTAAACAAAAGCATACATGTAGAAAGCACAATGTCTCTTTAAAAGAATTCAGTGATCCCCTTCCCGAGTCCAAGTGATCTCATTGTTCAGTTCCCACCTATGAGTGAGAACATGCGGTGTTTGGTTTTCTGTTCTTGTGATAGTTTGCTAAGAATGATGGTTTCCAGCTGCATCACACACCGGGGCCTATCATGGGGAGGAGGGAGGGGGGAGGGATTGCATTGGGAGTTATACCTGATGTAAATGATGAGTTGATGGGTGCTGACGAGTTGATGGGTGCAGCACAGCAACATGGCACAAGTATACATATGTAACAAACCTGCACGTTATGCACATGTACCCTAGAACTTAAAGTATAATAAAAATAAAAATAAATAAATAAATAAATAAAAATAAAAGAATTCAATGAATAACGATAATTATTGTTGTTATTATAGTAACTTGTTCACATATGATGCTGATCATGTGATAAACTTCATTACACAATTAAATGCATTACTAATACCTGGGAATTCAGGATTCCCAAGTGATCATTTGAGAGGTCACATAACAGAAAATTCTCATGTAGACCAACTAACTCAATATTGTGAGGATTATATGAGTTGATATAAGCACATGCCCAAATCAGTTTTTTATACTAGTTAATGACTATATCCTTTAAATAGTAGTTTGTTAAACACATAGTGGCTTGAATATTTCTTTTTTTTATTTCTGTTTTTTTTTCTTTTTTTTTTTTTAATTATACTTTAAGTTCTAGGTTACATGTGCACAACGTACAGGTTTGTTACATATATATATATATATATGTGCCATGTGCTGCATCCATTAACTCATCATTTATATTAGCTATATCTCCTAATGCTATCCCTCCCCTGTACCCCTCCCCACAATAGGACCTGGTGTGTGATGCTCCCCTTCCTGTGTCCAAGTGATCTCATTGTTCAATTCTCACCTATGAGTGAGAACATGTGGTATTTGGTTTTCTGTTCTTGCGATAGTTTGCTGAGAATGATGGTTTCCAGCTGCATCCATGTCCCTACAAAGGACACAAACTCATTCTTTTTTATGGCTGCATAGTATTCCGTGGTGTATATGTGCCACATTTTCTTAATCCAGTCTGTCACTGATGGACATTTGGGTTGATTCCAAGTCTTTGCTATTGTGAATAGTGCCACAATAAACATACGTGTGCATGCGTCTTTATAGCAGCATGACTTATATCCTTTGGGTATATACCCAGTAATGGGATGGCTGGGTCAAATGGTATTTCTAGTTCTAGATCCTTGAAGAAACGCCACACTGTTTTCCACAATGGTTGAACTAGTTTACAGTCCCACCAACAGTGTAAAAGTGTTCCTATTTCTCCACATCCTCTCCAGCACCTGTTTTTTCCTAACTTTTTAATGGTTGTCATTCTAACTGGTGTGAGATGGTATCTCATTGTGGTTTTGATTTGCATTTCTCTGATGGTGAGTGATGATGAGCATTGTTTCAAGTGTCTGTTGGCTGCATGAATGTTTTCTTTTGAGAAATGTCTGTTCATATCCTTTGCCCACTTTTTGATGAGGTTGTTTGTTTTTTTCTTGTAAATTCGATTGAGTTCTTTATAGGTTCCGGTTATTAGCCCTTTGTCAGATAAGTAGATTGCAAAAATTTTCTCCCATCTGTAGGTTGCCTGTTCACTCTGATGGTAGTTTCTTTTGCTGTGCAGAAGCTCTTTTGTTTAATTAGATCCCATTTCTCAATTTTGGCTTTTGTTGCCGTTGCTTTTGGTGTTTTAGACATGAAGTCCTTGCCCATGCCTATATCTTGAATGGTATTTCCTAGGTTTTCTTCTAGGGTTTTTATGGTTTTAGGTCTAACATTTAAGTCTCTAATCCACCTTGAAGTAATTTTCGTATAAGGAGTAAGGAAAGGATCCAGTTTCAGCTTTCTACTTATGGCTAGCCAATTTTCCCAGCACCATTTATTAAATAGGGAATCCTTTCCCTATTTCTTGTTTTTGTCAGGTTTATCAAAGATCAGATGGCTGTAGATGTGTGGTATTATTTCTGAGGGCTCTGTTCTGTTCCATTGGACTATATCTCTGTTTTGGTACCAGTACCATGCTGTTTTGGTTACTGTAGCCTTGTAGAATAGTTTGAAGTCTGGTGATGCCTCCAGCTTTGTTCTTTTGGCTTAGGATTGTCTTGGCAATGTGGGGGTCTTTTTTGGTTCCATATGAACTTTAAAGCAATTTTTTCCAATTCTGTGAAGAAAGTCATTGGTAGCTTAATGGGGATGGCATTAAATCTATAAATTACCTTGGGAAGTGTGGCCATTTTCACAATATCGATTCTTCCTACCCATGAGCATGGTATGTTCTTCTATTTGTTTGTGTCCTCTTTTATTTCACTGAGCAGTGGTTTGTAGTTCTCCTTGAAGAAGTCCTTTACATCACTTGTAAGTTGGATTCCTAGGTATTGTATTCTCTTTGAAGCTATTGTGAATGGGAGTTCATTCATGATTTTGCTCTCTGTTTGTCTGTTATTGGTGTATAAGAATGCTTGTGATTTTTGCACATTGATTTTGTATCCTGAGACTTTGCTGAAGTTGCTTATCAGCTTAAGGAGATTTTGGGCTGAGACAATGGGGTTTTCTAAATATACAGTCATGTCGTCTGCAAACAGGGACAATTTGACTTCTTCTTTTCCTAACTGAATACCCTTTATTTCTTTCTCTTGCCTGATTGTCCTAGCCAGAACTTCCAACACTATGTTGAATAGGAGTGGTGAGAGAGGGCATCCCTGTCTTGTGCCAGTTTTCAAAGGGAATGCTTCCAGTTTGTGCCCATTCAGTATGATATTGGCTGTGGGTTTGTCATAAATAGCTCTTATTATTTTGAGATATGTTCCATCAGTACCGAATTTATTCAGAGTTTTTAACATGAAAGGCTGTTGAATTTTGTCAAAGGCCTTTTCTGCATCTATTGAGATAATCATGTGGTTTTTGTCTTTGGTTCTGTTTATATGCTGGATTATGTTTATTGATTTGTGTATGTTGAATCAGCCTTGCATCCCAGGGATGAAGCCCACTTGATCATGGTGGATAAGCTTTTTGATGTGCTGCTGGTTTCAGTTTGTCAGTATTTTGTTGAGGATTTTTGCATTGAAATTCATCAGGGATATTGGTCTAAAATTCTCTTTTTTTGTTGTATCTCTGTCAGGCTTTGTCGTCAGGATGATATTGGCCTCATAAAATGAGTTAGGGAGGATTCCCTCTTTTTCTATTGGTTGGAATAGTTTCATAAGGAATGGTACCAACTCCTCCTTGTACCTCTGGTAGAATTTGGCTGTGAATCCATCTGGTCCTGGACTTGTTTTGGTTGATAGGCTATTAATTATTGCCTCAATTTCAGAGCCTGCTATTGGTCTATTCAGGGATTCAACTTCTTCCTGGTTTAGTCTTGGGAGAGTGTAAGTGTCCAGGAAATTTTCCATTTCTTCTAGGTTTTCTAGTTTATTTGCGTAGAGGATTTTATAGTATTCTCTGATGGTAGTTTGTATTTCTGTGTGATCGGTGGTGATATCCCCTTTATCATTTTTTTAATTGCGTCTGTCTGATTCTTCTCTCTTTTCTTCTTTATTAGTCTTGCTAGCAGTCTATCAATTGTGTTGATCTTTTCAAAAAACCAGCTCCTGGATTCATTGATTTTTTGGAGGGTTTTTTGTGTCTCTATCTCCTTCAGTTCTGCTCTGATCTTAGTTATTTCTTGCCTTCTGCTAGCTTTTGAATGTGTTTGCTCTTGCTTCTCTAGTTCTTTTAATTGTAATGTTAGAGTGTCAATTTTAGATCTTTCCAGCTTTCTCTTTTGAGCATTTCGTGCTATAAATTTCCCTCTACACACTGCTTTCAGTGTGTTCCAGAGATTCTGGTATGTTGTATCTTTGTTCTCATTGATTTCAATGAACATCTTTATTTTTGCCTTCATTTTGTTATGTACCCAGTCGTCATTCAGGAGCAGGTTGTTCAGTTTCCATGTAGTTGAGCGGTTTTGATTGAGTTTCTTAGTCCTGAGTTCTAGTTTGATTACACTGTGGTCTGAGAGACAGTTTGTTATAATTTCTGTTCTTTTACATTTGCTGAGGAGTGCTTTACTTCCAACTCTGTGGTCAGTTTTCAAATAAGTGCGATGTGGTGCTGAGAATAATGTATATTCTGTTGATTTGGGGTGGAGAGTTCTGTCGATGTCTATTAAGTCCACTTGGTGCAGAGTTGAGTTCAATTCCTGGATATCCTTGTTAACTTTCTGTCTTGTTGATCTGTCTAATGTTGACAGTGGGTGTTAAAGTCTCCCATTATTATTGTATGGGAGTCTAAGTCTCTTTGTAAGTCTCTAAGGACTTGCTTTATGAATCTGGGTGCTCCTGTATTGGGCGCATATATATTTATGATAATTAGCTCTTCCTGATGAATTGATCCCTTTACCATTATGTAATGGCCTTCTTTGTCTCTTTTGATCTTTGATGGTTTAAAGTCTGTTTTATCAGAGATTAGGATTGCAACCCCTGCTTTTTTTTGTTTTCCATTTGCTTGGTAGATCTTCCTCCATCCCTTTATTTTGAGCCTATGTGTGTCTCTGTATTTGAGATGGGTCTCCTGAATACAGTAAACTGATAGGTCTTGACTCTTTTTCCAATTTGCCAGTCTGTGTCTTTTTCATTGGACCATTTAGTCCATTTACATTTAAGGTTCATATTGTTATGTGTGAACTTGGTCCTGTCATTATGATATTAGCTGGTTATTTTGCTCGCTAGTTGATGCAGTTTCTTCCTAGCATCGATGGACTTTACATTTTGGCATGTTTTTGCAATGGCTGGTACCTGTTGTTCCTTTCCATGTTTAGTGCTTCCTTCAGGATCTCTTGTAAGGCAGGCCTGGTGGTGACAAAATCTCACAGCATTTGCTTGTCTGCAAAGGATTTTATTTCTCCTTCACTTATGAAACTTAGTTTGCCGGGATATGAGATTCTGGGTTGAAAATTCTTTTCTTTAAGAATGTTGAATATTGGCCCCCACCTTCTTCTGGCTTGTAGAGTTTCTGCTGAGTGATCCACTGTTAGTCTGAAGGGCTTCCCTTTGTGTGTAACTCAACCTTTCTCCCTGACTGCCCTTAACATGTTTTCCTTCATTTCAACTTTGTTGAATCTGATAATATGTGTCTTGGAGTTGCTCTTCTCAAGGAATATCTTTGTGGTATTCTCTGTGTTTCCTGAATTTGAAAGATAGCCTGCCTTACTAGGTTGGGGAAATTCTCCTGGATGATATCCTGCAGAGTGTTTTCCAGCTTGGTTACATTTTCCCCATCACTTTCAGGCACACCAATCAGACATAGATTTGGTGTTTTCACATAATCCCATACTTCTTGGAGGCTTTGTTCATTTCTTTTTACTCTTTTTTCTCCACACTCCTCTTCTCACTTCATTTCATTCATTTGATCTTCAATTGCTGATACTCTTTCTTCCAGTTGATCGAGTTGGTTACTGAAGCTTGTGCATTTGTCACGTATTTCTCGTGTTATGGTTTTCATCTCTATCAGTTATTTTAAGGTGTTCTCTGCATTGATTATTCTAGTTATCCATTCTTTTTTCAAGGTTTTTAGTTTCTTTCCACTGGTTACGTAGTTCCTCCTTTAGCTCTGAGAAGTTTGATCGACTGAAGCCTTCTTCTCTCAGCTCATCAAAGTCATTCTCGGTCCAGCTTTGTTCCATTGCTGGCGATGAGCTGCATTCCTTTGGAGGGGAGATGCGCTCTGATTTTTTGAATTTCCAGCTTTTCTGCACTGCTTTTTCCCCATCTTTGTGGTTTTATCTACCTTTGGTCTTGATGATGGTGACGTACTGATGGGGTTTGTTGTGGGTGTCCTTTATGTTTGTTAGTTTTCTTCTAACAGTCAGGACCCTCAGCTGTAGGTCTGTTGGAGATTGCTTGAGGTCCACTCCAGACCCTGTTTGCCTGAGTATCAGCAGTGGAGGCTCAGTTGAAACCACCCATCTTCTGTGTCACTCACGCTGGGAGCTGGAGGCTGTTGCTGTTCCTATTCGGCCATCTTTGGTGCCAATCCCCGAATATTTCTTGTTTTAAGTAAGTATTTTGTTCTATTGTTAAAATTATTGGTCTGCTTGAGTTACAATAGCATGGGTCTTACAACTTTTATGCGTTTCCTAGGAAGGCAAACTTTTCTAAAAAATTGTTCTAAAATGGTCACAGATATGAACCACGTCTATGTATGTCTGTGTCTATGTATTTAATAGTAAATCAATAAAAATAAAATAGAAAAATTATTGAACATAACTTTGATGGAAATAAAGCTTTAAGAGAATTGTAGTTCATACATTTTTCTGACTTCTACATCAACTAATACTTTGTTTGAGTTTTCGCAAATATACCTAAGATGGATGTAGACCAAATGCTTCAATGTAGACCAAAAGTGAGGCTCAGTTCACTTTGAAGGTGCCAGATGAAAAAATAGGTTTTTTTTTTAGTGGTCTTCCTACCTTGGGAGTTTTGAGATATTTTCTAGAATGTCATTTGTAGTTAGTAAATACTAGGGAAAGACCTTGGTGCACTTTGATGTTGTCACGCTAGTCACAGATCTGAACTAAATCTTAGATATGGCATAATGCCAAAACGACCACCTTGAAATATATGACAAATGCATTAGCTTGGAGCAACAGAGATTCATGTATCTTTATTTTCTAATACTTTAAAACTGGTGTGGCATGGAAAATAAGTGATTTGGTAGCAATTATGAGAATTTTTCATCCCTAGGCCACATTTGTAATAGTTCCCAAAGAGGAAAAAAAAAAGTCTTCAAAATATGTGTGTACATGCGGTTATAGCTTTAGTGTCTAAACTTTGGATGACTATTACAGTGCTGATTAGGCTACAGCAAAGTAGCAGAATCATCTATGGAGAGGATAGCCCACTCTACACTTTAGGGGGAGTCATAAGGCAGGTGAGGGACCCGAAAAATGCCATGGATCTTGTTATGGGGGAGCCTATGTGATAAAATGACAGTGAGAGCCACAACAGGAATCCCATGTGAGTACAGCTAATACAGTATTTGTCTACTTGTGGTAATGGCTTCCTTTAGTAAGGTCAAATTCACAGAAAAGAAAAGCAAATGTGAATCTTACATCTTTGTTATAAGGGTTATAGCTAGTCAGCTGTATTCCTTTAGGCAAGTCACTTTAAGTATTCATAACTGCTCTACCAAGGGTGGGGGCATAATGTAGTTAGAAGGACGTTGAAAAACATAAAGTGCTACATAAACATAAGTTATTGCCATTTATAATTTAATTCATTTTTAGGAGCTTTTAAATGTCAAAGATATTTACATGTTTAATTTTCTTCTAACATAGTGTTGAGAATACCATTTCCATGGTAAAGGGCAGAAGAGAGTTTCCTTTCTGATCCTAGAATTATTTTTCATGAATGGCTAATGGAGATGCTATCAGATAGGCTGTATGACTGGTTCCAAAGTTTTTTTTATTTTGTTTTGTTTTTCAACTTTTATTTTAAGTTCTGGGGTACATGTGCAGAATGTACAAGTCTGTTAAATATGTAAACATGTGGGTGTAGGCATTGAGTAAATACACCCCATTCCATATGGGAGAAATTGGCCAAAACGAAGGCGCTACAGGCCCCATGTGAGTCAGAAATCCAGCAGGGCAGTCATATCTTAAAGCTCCAAAATGAACTCCTTTGATTCCAGGTCTCACATCCAGGTCCTGCTGATGCAAAAGGTGGGCTCCCTTGGTCTTGGGCTGCTCCACCCCTGTGGTTTTGCAGGGTACAGCTCCCCTTCTGGCTGCTTTAAAGGGCTGGTATTAGGTGCTTGTGGCTTTTCCAGGTGCACACTGCAAGCTCTTGGTGGACCTACCATTCTAGGGTCTAGAGGACAGTGGCCCTCTTCTCACAGCTCTATTAGGCAGTGCCCCAGTGGTGGCTCTGTGGGGGCTCTGACCCTACATTTCCCTTCTTCATGGGCATAGCGGAGATTCTCCATGAGGGCTCTGCCCCTACAACAAACTTTTGCCTGGACATTCAGGCCTTTCCATATATCCTCTGAAATCTAGGTAGAGGTTCCCACACCTCAGTTCTTGACTTCTGTGCACCCAAAGGTCCAACACCACATGGAACCTACCAAGGTTGGGGCTTTTAACTTCTGAAGCAATAGTCCAAGCTATATATTGGCTCCTTTTAGCCATGGCTAGAGCAGCTGGGATGCAGTCCTGAGGGTGCACGGAGCAGGGGGTCCTGGACCCTGCCAGAAAATCATTTTTTCCTCATAGGCCTCCAGACCTGTGATGGGAAGGGCTGCCATGAAGGTCTGTGACATTTTCCCCATTGTCTTGGTGATTAACATTTGGCTCCTTGTTATTTATTCAAATTTCTGCAGCCAGCTTGAATTTCTCCCCAGAAAAAAAACAGTTTTTCTTTTCTATCACATCATTAGGCTGCAAATTTTTCAAATGTTTAACCTCTGCTTCCTATTGAATGCTTTGTCATTTAGAAATTTCTTCCACCAGATACCCTAAATCATCTCTCTCAAGTTCAAAGTTCCACAGATCTCTCGGTCAGGGGCAGAATGCTGCCATTCTCTTTGCATAACAAGAGTGACTTTTAGTCTAGTTCCCAACAAGTTCCAACTGAGACCACCTCAGCCTGGACTTTATTGTTCATATCACTATCAGCATTTTGGTCAAAGCCATTAAGCAAATCTCTAAGAAGTTCAAAACTTTCATATTTTCCTATCTTCTTCTGAGTCTTCCAAACTGTTTCAACCTCTGCCTGTTATCTAGTTCCAAAATCACTTTCACATTTTCAGATATCTTTACAGCAGCTCTCCACTACTTGCTACCAATTTACTTTATAAGTCCACTCACATGCTGCTAATAAAGACACATCTGAGACTGGGTAATTTCTAAATTAAAGAAGTTTAATTGACTTATAGTTCAGCATGGCTGGGGAGTCCTCAGGAAACTTACAATCATGGTGAAAGAGGGAGCAAACACATCCCTCTTTACATGATGGCAGGAAGGAAAAGTGCTGAGGAAAAGGGGAAAAAAACTTATAAAACCATCAGATCTCATGGGAACTCACTCAGTATCATGAGAGCACCAGCATGGGGGTAACTGCTCCCATGACTCAATTACCTCCCACTAGGTTCCTTCTATGACATGTGAGCATTATGGGTGCTACAATTCAAGATAATATTTGGGTGGGGACTCAGCCAAATCATATCACTAGACATATTATTTCTGAGGAATTATTTGACAAGCAATTATTTGCATTCAAAGGAGACAGGCAGTTGATGATGGTGATATATTTTGCTGAAGCTTGGATAACTGGGAGAATGAATGATGAAGGCATTTGCAGAATGGCATTTCTCCTAGGTGATACCTAGAAGACAGAGGTTGAAAATAATGAACATTTTAGAGACCTCGGGTATTTTACTGAAAACAGATATTTAAATAAAGATGTATGTATTAAACATTGACACCTCTGTTATTTTTCCCTGTTTCACTCTAAGTATGATGATCCCAGCACCACAGCTTTCAATCCAGGGAACAATTGAGAATTATTATTATTTTTTTTTTAATTGAGACAACGTCTCACTCTATTGCCAGACTGGAACACAGTGGCACATCATGGCTTACTGTGACCTTAAACTGGGCTCAAGTGATACTCCTGCCTAAGTCCCTCAAGTATCTGGGAGTACAGGAATGTGCTATCATATCTGGCTGTGCTTTATTTTTTGTAGAGACAGAGTTTCACTGTGTCGCTCAGGTTGATCTCAAACTCCTGACCTCAAGTGATTTTACCTCAGCCTTCCAATGTGTGGGATTACAGATGTGAGCCACCACACCTGGCCAACAAATCTTTCTTAAAGAAACTGATGAGATCTATGAATATGACTATTTTGAGGATGTCCCAACAAAGGACAAGATTTCTTATTGATCTCTCCAATATGTAGTGCACCACAAGCCCGTTTAATTACATATTGCTTCTAGTAAGCTTGGATAAGAATTTACTTCTAAATATCACAGGATGACAAAATATTACTTTATATTTTGGGCAATTGTCTAACCATAACAACAATAATAAAATCAGACAAAACAAACAAATGACAAAAGAAATTCAGAGAAGACAGGTTGAATACAAGCGCCTGAAGAAAAATGCAAAGACACCTGTAACTAATATTCTTGGAATGAAAAGAGAATATGTGGAATACAAAAATGTGGAAGAGGATACTATTAAAATAAATAGTCAACAAAAATATTTTTTTTAGGAATAAAATGCTTAGAAAAGTTAAATCTAATAGCAAAAATACAATAGCAGTTTCACTGAAAATGTTTTCCAGAAAATAAAAAGAAAAGGAAAGAGGATTCAAAATCCAAATGGTAAGATTTCCAGAAAATGAATGAGAAAATTATTAAAGAAAAATTCCAAGATTTTAAAGAAATTTCCCCAAACAGTAAGCAGAACAGTAAGTTGTGGACTGAAGGCCCAGTGAATATCCAGTTAAAAAAATGGAAACAAGCCAATGGCAAAGAGATTCCTATTATAAATTTATTGTCTGCCACACAATGACCTTTTAGTTAGTGCCCACTATTGCAGAGAATGACCAGACATTTGTCCCATTATTTTATTTCTTTTTTTGTTGTTAGAATGTAGCAATGAGGACATGAGATAATTGAAGGCAGTGCAATGGTAGTTAAAAACATAGTCTTGGATTTTTATGTATCTGAATTAAAATACTTAGTCCAGAGTGTGAAACATCTGAATTCTGAAAAAATGTTTGCTATTTATATTGATAGTAGATATTTTCCTTTCATGTTAATTGATAACTGCTTAACAGTTAGGTTTGAATATAATTCATAATTTGTTTCTGATATGATGTATATCAGGAAATAAAGATTTCAACAATAATAATTAAAAATATTAAATACATATTTACATATTATATTGGTGTTGGTTTTGATGCTGCTTTGTTAATGTTCCTAAATCAGATGCTATTTTATTTTATTTTCTGAGCTTATAATAAGAATAATACACTACAACTGAGCACATTTGTCCTCACCACCCATATTTGTGATTGAGCTTCTAATACATTTTCCATTTCATTAATGTGTATCACAATTGATTTACCACCTCTAGGAAAAAAAATTGCATATGATCATATTGTGTTTGGAAATTTAACACATCTTTCTCTTCTGGCATTGGAATGCTTGGAACATGTATAACAATAGGACAATATCTATGTCGGGAAGAGAATCAGTTGAAGCCCCTTGATGTTACTGGTTCTGGACTGTTTACCTTCCAGACTTTTCAAGCGAGAAAACCAAAGCAAAGCAAGCACATAAAAACCATTTAGTGGATTTAAACCTTTGTTAGTTATTTTAATTATGCTTGCAGCATGATTCTTTTCCTAATACAACTAGACTTAATTTATAGTAATACCTGAATTACTATATTCACAACATAGTTTTATTGGCTTACAGTAGCCAATAAAATTTGTTGTTTCCTAAGGGATCCATACTATGGAAAACAAGTGTGAGTAAATTGGAAAATGTCTTGGTTTCAGAAAAGGCTTTTGAACTTGTTTCTCTACTTTGATGATCTTAGCCCAGCTACTGGACCTTGAGTCTAAGTTCAGTAGCTAGACTCTGACACCTTGAATAATAATAGAGAGGACATTTATTCATGCATTTATTGAAAATATTTTTATATGTTTTGAAGAGTGTTTATTTTGTTAGGTTTGCGATAGCATAATACTAGTTTTGTAAAACAAATTCAATAATATTTCATATTTTTTGAGTGTTGTGAAGCATTCATATAGAATAGGGATAACCCATTTCTTAAAAATTTGGGAAAATTTCTCTATAAATATTTCTGAGTCCTACATTGCCCTTGAAGTTTATTCTTTGAGACTGTTTCTTATTTTCTCGTGGTTTTGTTCTATTTAGTTTCAATTTCTCCTTGAGATTGTTTTGATATTTTAGATTTTATTTTAAAATTTCTAATTTTATTTCTTCAAACTTACAATTTACTAAATAGAATTCAAGTTAACCATCTGTAAAAAATAATATTTATATAATTTATATAATTTTCAATTTGCCTTTCATATGGTTGTGTTTCATTTTTATGATAACCAATGTTATAGTTTAGTAAAACTGAATATTTTGTAAATTTTATTTGGGTTTTAAAAGTAGCTCTAACATAGAGCAAATTCTGCAATAGGTCATTCAAGGACATCTAACTCCTTCCAGATTTCTGGTTTCCTGTAATTAGCACATAATTTTCAACCCCGTGTTTAACCCAAAATGTTTTCTGGAAACCCAGACACTCTTCACAACTGAGTTCAAGGCAGAAAGCAAAAACAAGAAGGAAGGTAAAAAGGGAAGCTCCAGGCAATACATCCCCCTTACATTTCATTGGTCTCTACTATTTTCAAGGGTAGCTGGGAAATGTAGTTTTGCAACTGGGCATATTGCTCAAGTTGTTAGTAAAGAAGGGGAGGATGGCAATTGGGTAGGCAATTCTCAGTGTTTGCCACACTAAAATAAATAAATAAATAAATAAATAAATAAATAAATAAATAAATAAAAATTGTGCATACCACCTAGTCCAAGTTGTGGGAAGATCTATTGGAAAAAATGCTTGAAGTAATTTATTACTGGTTCCTTAGCGTTCACAGATAAAATTAAGGTTGTTCAAGTGTGATTAACAAAATTCTACACTGCTGAATACCATTATATATTGCAGCAGAATTACAGTGACAATTGTAGTTTAGAAACCAAAATTTGTTATGCTCATTTCTTTTTTGGCCTATAATAAGCTTTAATAAATTAATTTTTCTTCATTACAGAGTTGACTATATCTTAGTCTTTGTTTTTTATTTCCAGTTGTGTGTTTTCACACACATTGGCTTAGTTTTTCTCTCAAATATAAAAAAAAAGAAAAAACATTGCTTCACTAACACTTTTCTCAGGATAACAGAATGAAATATGGGTAGTTTCTTTTGCTGTGCAGAATCTCTTAAGTTTAATTAGATCCTATTTGTCAAGTTTTGCTTTTGTTGTGATTGCTTTTGGCATCTTCATATTGAAATCCTTGCCCAAGCCTATGTCCTGAATGGTATTGCCTCAGTTGTCTTCCAGGGTTTTTACAGTTTTTGGTTTTACATTTAAGTCTTTAATCATCTTGAATTAATATTTTTATATGGTGAAAGGTAAGGGGCCAGCTTCAATCTTCTGCATAGGCTGACCAGTTATCCCAGCACCATTTATTGAATAGTGAATTATTTCCTCCATTGCTGGTTTTTGTCAACTTTGTCAAAGATCAGATGATTGTAGGCATGCAGCATTACTTCTGGGCTCTCTATTCCATTCCATTCATCTACATGTCTGTTTTTGTACCAGTACCATGCTGTTTTGGTTACTATAGCCTAGAGTATAGTTTGAATTTGGGTGGTGTGATGCCTCCAGCTTTTTTTTATTATTACTTGTTTTTTACTTTGTACTGCCTTGACTACTCAGGCTTTCATGGTTCTATATAAATTTTAAAATAGTTTTTTTGAGTTCTATGCAGAATGTCAATTTCAAAAGAAGACATATGTGTAACCAACAAGCATGTAAAAAAAGCTCAACATTGCTGATCATTAGAGAAATTTAAATCAAAACCATCTCACACCAGTCAGAATGGCTATTACTAAAAAGTGAAAAACCAAAACCAAAACCAAAACAAACAAACAAAAAACAGATGCTGACAAGGCTGTAGAAAAAAAAATGCTTATCACTGGTGATGGGAGTGTAAATTAGTTCAACCATTGTGGAAAACAGTGTGGTGATTCCTCAAAGAGCTAAAAACAGAACCTCCATTCAACCCAGCAATTCCATTATTGAATATATACCCCCAAAAATATAAATTATTCAATTATAAAGACACATGCATATGTTCACTGCAGTACTATTCACAATAGCAAAGACACGGAATCAACCTAAATGCCCACCAATGGTGGACTGGATAAAGAAAATATTTTACATATACACCATGAAATACTATGCAGCCATAAAAACGAAAAGTTCCTGTCCTTTCCAGGAACATGGAAGGAACTAGAGACCATTACCCTTAGCAAACTAAGGCAGGAACAGAAAACCAAATACCACATGTTCTCACTTACAAGTGGGAGTTAAATGATAAGAACACATGGAAACATAGAGGGGAACAACACACATTGGGGTCTATGGGAGGGTGGTAGGTGGGAGGAGGGAGAGGATCAGGAAACATAATTAATGGGTACTAGGCTCAATACCTAGGTGATGGAATAATCTGTATGAAAAAATGTATGCCCATGATATACATTTACCAGTGTAACCTGCACATCCTGCATATGCACGCCAAACTTAAAAGTTAATTTTTTTTTCTTCAGTGTAAATATACCAGGCATCTGCTTAACTAGATCACTTAGAATCATTATGGTAAGTTCATTTGCTTAATCAATATAAGGAACCACAACAAGATATTCTTCAGCTTTCCCCTTTCTCTTTAGAAATGAAAAATTTTAGTTCAGTAATTATAAATAAATTATATTTAAGGAAAACACATGTAGAATTGGGCTCAGTTCCAACAAGAATTTGTCTAATCTAGGTTAATTGTTTTGTGAAAATAAATCATATATTTAGTCCCTGTGTATATGTGTATATACATTGGCAGTAGCATCAGCCTGCAAGTTGATTGAAAATATATCAACTATATATTGACAAATGTTTTAAATTATTTAGTTTCTATTTTATGATATTTTGTTTTAATTAGCATAGGTTACTTAATAGTTTTGGCACAGCAAAAGAAACTATCAACAGAGCAGACAGCCTACACATGAGAGAAAGTTTCTGCAAACTATGCATATGACAAAGGTCTAATATCCAGCATCTATAAAGAACTTAAGCAAATTTACAAGAAAAAAACCTAAAACACCATTAAAAAGTGGGCAAAGGATATGAACAGAAACTTTTCAAAAGAAAATTCTTTATGTTTGGTGGCATTTCAAATGTATTATAAATTGTGATTTATTTTTCACTCGTGACTAAAGTTTGTTGATAGAATTAATTTCTTATATTAGCTTTTTTATGTATTTGATGATTCTATTTCTGTCACCTAATAATTATTAATCCCTAAGTGACCTCTGTGGTTCTGCTACCACATTTCTAAAGTAAGTATATTATGGTACCTAACGTTTTAGTTTCTTGTGAGAAAGAGATAATAAGTCAACACTTTCAAAGAAGTGTCTGGCTTATAGTAATAATTTTTTTTGCAATTAGGCCAAATATTAATATCATGATCATCATCATCACAAGTATTGATTCACTTATTAATTTGTGACAGGGTATAGGACTTTAAACTTGGATTTAATTATCTTGGTCCTCCACTAACTAGATAACTCACATGGGGCAAGGCACTTAAATCTTCTGGGTCTTATTTCTTCATCTGTAAAGTGAAACTAACTATAAGGAACTATAATGCTGTACAACATAGCTTTTTTCCTATATACATGTACTAGCCACACAAGGAACTGAATATTACTTCTAAATAGGGCCATGTGGCTGATAGTTATCATATCAGGAAATGCTAGTCTATAATATTCTGGGATTCTAAATTTAAATACATTCATCAACAAAACAAGGCTATAACTGGAAAAAGTAGTTTTGAGACCCATGATATTCATTTACTCCCAGAAGTGGTCAGCTTTTAGGGAATATCTGAGGTGCTGGGTATTACTGGGCTGAGATGGCCTTATTTGTTTTCACTTATACACTAGTCAATTTATTTTTCCATTATATTTGCATATTTTAATCATGAGTGACCACTTTCTTAATGAAGTCTATGCTTGTTTTGTTTGTTTGTTTGTTTTCTGTTTTTTGAGACAGAGTCTTGCTCTGTCAGCAGGCTGGAGTGCAGTGTCGTGATCTTGGCCTCTTGAGTTGAAGCAATTCTTATATCTCAGCCTCCCAAGTGTCTGGGACTACAGGTGTGCACTGCCACACCCAGCTAATTTTTTGAATTTTTAGTAGAGATGGCCTTTTGCCATTTTGGCCAGCCCAGTCTTGAAATTTCGGCCTCAAGTGATCTACCCACCTCAGTTGCTCAAAGTGCTGGCATTACAGGTGTGAGCCACCATGCCTGGCCTACGCTTGTGGTTTTAATTGATATATTTTAAAATCTGGTGATTATACTGAAATTGGCTCACAAAAGCCCAGAAAAATAAATCTATGTCAATAGTGAAAAATATAGGCTTATACAGTAGTGGCATTTGTACCCTGGATACACATTAGAATTACTTGGGGGATGGGGGTTTTAGAAATCCTGATTTTTGAATCCCATTCTCAGATTCTTATTTACTTGGTATAAGATGGGGCCATGCTTTGGAATGTTTTCAGGTGATTCAAATAGGCAATTAGGGTGAGAACCATTGGCTAAAACCTTTGGGGAGAGTAACATAACATCAATTCTCACAGCATTCCAGGAACTGGGGCCATGAGCTATTATGTACATTTCAGAGTCACATTTGTCAAATCTCGGTATGTGTAGAATTGCGTTAGGGGCTTACAGGAATCTTCATTTTGGTAGGCGCACCGGTGATGCTGATGCAGAAGTAGCTTGGGAGGTAAAAGATCTCCAATGAGAACACAAAACACTGCTGAAAAAAATCATAGATGACACTGACAAATGGAAAACACTTCCATGCTCACAGATTAGAAGAATCAATATCATTAAAGTGGCCATACTGCCCAGAGCAATTCAGCACTATTCCTGTCATACTACCAACATCATTTTTCACAGACATAGAAAAAAGCTTTCTAAAATTCACATGGAACCAAAAAGAGCCCAAATAGATAAAGCAATGCTACACAAAAATAACAAAGGTGGAGGCAGCGCATTACCTGACTTCAAACTATGCTATCAGGCTATTCACAATAGCAAAGATGTGGAATCAACCTAAATGCCCATCAATAGTGAATTGGATAAAGAAAATATGGTATGTATATACCAATGGAATACTACTCAGCCATAAAAAGAAAGAAACCATGTCCTTTGCAGCAACATGGATGCAGTTAGAGGTCATTGTTCCAAGAAAATTAATGCAGAAATAGGAAACCAAATACCACATGTTGTAACTTCTAAGTGGTTGCTAAATGTGGGGTACACATGGACATAAAGATGAGAACAATAGACACTAGGACTGCTAAAGGGGGGATGAAGAGGCAACAAGGGTTGGAAAATTATCCAGTACTATGCTCAGTACCTACATGATGAGATCAGTCATATCATAAACATCTGCATCACGAAAGCATCACCAAATATACCCATGTAACAAACCTGTGCATGTACTCCCTGAATCTAAAATAAAAGTTGAAATTATTAAAAAAAATAAATTTTTTAAAAGAAGGAGTTTGGATTACATGTTGAGAACCATTGTTTTACAGAACAATCATATTTTCTGCCAACTTGTTAAGCTTGAGATAAGATATGAAATAAATAAGTGAAAGAATTTTGACTACGTTAAAATACTATGTAAATGTGAAGTTTTTAATATTTTTTAGATCTGGAATTCTTGGATAAGTGTCTTTGAATTGAGTGCAGTGTCAGATGAGATGTTGACAATGCGGATGGTAATAGCAGAGATAGCACATGTAAATGAATGTGGTCTGGAAGGAAAAAATGAGCCTCCTCTATTTGCTTCTTTAGTAATGATGGATGGTGACATCATCCCTTTCTAGTTGTCACTGTGGAAATTTAAATAGGAAAGGAAGGCTCTGGTTTATAGCCCATGGCAATGACATTTTTGGTCACTGATTGTCTTCTAAGAGGTATTCTTAGGTGCCCTTTGTTACTATGGTAAATTTAAAGTGGCCCAGATCTGATTCCAAGCCTTTTCAGAGTAAGAAATCTTATTTTCTCTGAAAGCCTATGCAATCATTGGGTATTGTATTTTTGTTAACTAAATTAACTCAAGTGATATAAACAAAGAATTCCAATTTATCCATTCAAAATGATAAATTATTACTACATTGAGCATAACACTCATGTCCCACTGATTAATGCATTTTATTTCTATTGACTCATGAACATGAGAAACAAAACCATAATCTAAGGTTGCTTACTAGACATGAAATGCGATTAAAGAGGATATTTGGATTAATTAAACTGCTACTCAATCAGACTAAAAAGAGATAGAAACTTCCATATCACACTTAGATGTTCTTATAGTGAATCTGATTACTTGCAGTCCAAAAACAAGTTTTGCTTTCCTTTTGGCAGTGCTAAGATGAAAACTCAATATTTTCTTCTGTGGCTTTCCTTCCATCATGCTTTCATGGCTAGTTAATCCTTTTTGAAAATAGATATATGATTACTCTAGACATGGTAATGCATTTGGCTGGATTTTAGTCTTCTTTTAGCGCAGTCTCGTTGAGGTTGCAAAGAATAGTCATTCTCAGATTTCCACAGGTGATATTCAATGCAGGTTTATTATAAGAGTTCAAGGAAATAATAATTTTGTAACTGATATCAATCAGCGGTGGAGAGCTTGAATATATTTCAGGATACAACAACTACACTAGTGGCCTTATAGCAACTCTAGTAATCTATTAATAGCAGCATCTCTATTCACTAATTATATGAATATGCTCCCAGGAGTTGTCTTTTACAATATAAACTTAAGCATTTCTTTTAAAAAAATTTTTATTTTTTTAGAGACAGGGTGTCTCCCTATCACCCAGGCTAAAGTACAGTGGCACATCTTAGCTCACCATTACCTCAAACTCCTGGGCTCAACTGATCCTCCCACCTCAGCCTCCCACATAACTGGTACAGGTGCATGCTACCATGCCTAGTTAATTTTTAAATTTTTGGTAAAACAGGGTCTCACTGTGTTGCCAAGACTGGTCTCTAACTCCTGGCCTCAAGTGATCCTCTTGCCTTTGCCTCTCAAAGTGCTGAGATTGCAGGCATGAGCCACCATGCCCGGCCAGCATTTCTAAATATAGCTATAACCCATCTTTTCTTTATATTTCTCTTTTATTGGCTTTGGTTCTCTCTGAGTGTCTCACAATCAATGTGTCTTGGAGAAAATATGATTTGCTGGGTTCCTTACTAACATCAAACACCCATATTGTATAGGATTCCCAGGCCATCTCTCTTCATAAACTATTTCTCTCCTATGTGTTCAGTGTATTGATGGCTGCCTTTGTTACAATGCTTATCTATGAGTCTCAATACAAAAGGAATGGATACTCATGAACAAATTCCTGGTTTAGACAGCTTCCCTCACAAGAGGGCTGTGGACCTGTCAGACACTGACGTCTTCACAGCCTTTATAGCTCACACCAAGTACTGAAGGCCTATGAGCGAGTATATCTTTCTGAGGTGCTCTGTAACTCTTTCCTCTGATCAATTATGTATTGATTTTAAAATTTAAATCTCAGAGGGCAATCTTATTTTCTTTATTTATAAGTTCTTGGGGGAATGTCCCTTTAATACTACAATAGAGATTAAATTCATCCAACTTGTTTTAAACAGTATTGATAGATCTAGCAAGATAAATCAGATATAAAATCTGGTCAAAGTAATCAGAGAATAAAAAAATTACTACAAAATGATACTTACGTAAAATCCAAGATACTTAATGGAGGATCTTTCAAATCATTGTTAACATTATGATTATTATTTAGATGAGGTTCCATATGAAAATAATATAAAGTCAAGTTAACATATCATGGGACAAAATAGGAATTACTACCATCAAAATTGGAAAATGTCATTTAATTCATTAAAAGAAATGAATGAATTCCTATTATGAAGTAAAATATCCTTCCTATTCTTTATTAAACTGTATAAATTTTAAAGAAGCCCAAATCTACATGAACATAAAGTTGGTATATGTTACATATTTTATAAATATTAAATTTTGAATCCAAAGTCAAATGCTGCATGTAATAATATTCAGTAAATTTTTAATAAATGTGTCGATTAAATTTTTAAAGGAAATAAATATTAATATAATGTATCCATTGCCATTTGAATGTTCTCAAATCACTTATTAATTATCCTTCTGATGAATTTAATTTTTATGCAGTCTATCTTATAGATATATGTCATGTTGAACAAAATAATCTTTTTATATTTAAGCCAGATAGTCCCAGATTCTTGTAACTTTGACACTTGCTATCTTTGTAAAACAATTTCAGTAGCTTATTTCAGTATCAGGGATCTCAAGAGGTAAGTGGAAATGAGAAGTAAATTCCCAATTAAGTTTATTCGATTTTGTGTTTTACAGCACTCTCTTTCAAATATTCCACATATAAATGCTTTGTGTTGCTCTTTGATGTAGGTATAAATGTTAATATAAGTAAATATAGTTGTCCCTCAGTATCCAAGAGAGGAATTGATTCCAAGACCTCCCTTGGATGCCCAAATCCATGAATGCTCAAGTCTCAGATAGAAAATAGCATAATATTTTCTTATAACCTAAGCATATCCTCCTATATACTTTAAATCATCTCTAGATTACTTATAACATCTAATATGATGTCAGTGCTATGTAAATATTTTTATACTGTATTAGTTAGGGAATATGACAAGAAAGAAAAGTCTGTACATATTCAGTACAGATGCATTTTTTCCTCAAATATTTGAATATAGTAATATTTGGACTATGGTTGGTTGAATTCACGGATGTGGAATCCATGAATACAAGAGGCCAACTGTACTCCCACTGTGGCTCTAAATCTAATTTGTTGTACATCCAGTTTATTTTATTTTTACCTTTATCTTTTTGAGACAGAGTCTCACTCTGTCACCCAGGCTGGAATGCAGTGGCACATCTCAGCTCAGTGCAACCTCCACCTCCAGGTCCAAGCAATTCTCGTGCCTCAGCCTCTCGAGTAGTTGGGCCCACAGGTGCAAGTCACCATGCCAGGCTAATTTTTGTATTTTCCGTAGATATGGGTTTTCACCGTGTTACCCAGTCTGGTCTCAAACTCCTGACCTAAGGTGATCCGCCTGGCTCGGCCTATCAAAATGCTGGAATTACAGGTGTGAGCCACTGAACCCAGCATGTCCATCCACTTTGTTCAGGATATAGTAACATTGAAATAAATGATTTTTAAAATAGGAACAAAGAAAATGTTTTTCCTTCCAGAAGGGAGCAACATTCATATGAAGACCAACAACCATATAAAGAAAAGATTAACATCACTTATTGTTAGAGAAATGTAAATCAAAGGTACAACAAGATATCATCTCACACCAGTCAGAATGCTACTATTAAAATAAAAAAACAATAGACGCTGGTGAGGCTGTAGAGAAAAAAGGAACACTTATACACTGTTGATGAGAGTGTAAATTCAACCATTGTAGAATACAGTGTAGCGATTCCTCAAAGATCTAGACAGAAATACCATTCGATCAAGCAATCCCATTACTGGGTATATATCCAAAGAAATATAAATCATTCTATCATAAAGACAAATGCACGCATATGTTCACTGCAGCACTATTCACAATAGCAAAGATATGGAATCAATTTTCATGCCCATCAATAAAAGAAAGAATAAAGAAAATATGTTACATGTACACCATGGAATACTATGCAGCCATAAAAAAGAATGATATCGTGTCTTTTACAGGGACATGGATGGAGCTGGAGGCCATTATCCTTAGCAAACTAATACAGGAAGAGAAAACCAAATACCACATGTTCTCACTTATAAATGGGAGCTAAACAATGAGAACACATGAACAAATGGAGGAAAACAACACACACTGGGGCCTATGGGAGGGTGGAAGATGAGAGGAGGGAGAGAATTAGGAAAAATAACTAATGTGTACTAAGCTTAATGTCTGGGTGATGAAATAATCTGTACAAAAAAAAGCCCATGACACCATTTGCCTATGTAGCAAACTTGCATATCCTGCACATGTATTCTGAAATTAAATAAACATTAAAAATAAATATTAAAATAAATTAAAATAAACATTAAAAAAGATACAAAAAATAAGCATGCATAACTTTAACTTTTAGTATTGCAACTTTTTACAGAATACTCTGCTACACAAATGAATTAAGTGTACTATTTTGTTTAATAGCATTTTTACTGTTGTTCTTCAATCACATCTATGACATAAAATCTTTAAAATCAGGCAAACTGGTACTGGACACTGCAAAACATACCAAATTGTAAAGATCATCCACACTGTGAGGAAACTGCATCAACTAGTAGGCAAAATAACCAACTAGCGTCATAATGACATGATCAAATTCACACATAACAATATTAACCTCAAATGTGAGTGGGCTAAATGCCCCAATTAAAAGACACAGACTGGCATATTGGATAAAGAGTCAAGACCCATCGGTGTGCTGTATTCAGGAGGCCCATCTCAAAATAAAGGGATGGAGGAATATTTACCAAGCAAAAGGAAAGCAAAAAATAAATAAGTAAGTAAGTAAATAAATAAATAAATACACAAATAAAAAAAACAGGGATTGCAATCCTAGTCTCTAATAAAACAGACTTTAAACCAGCAAAGATAAAAAATGATGACAAAGACATTACATAATGGTCAAGGGATCAATGCAACAAGAAGAGCTAACTATCCTAAATATATATGCACCCAATACAGGAGCACCAGATTCATAAAGCAAGTCCTTAGAGACTTACAAGGAGACTTAGACTCCCACACAATAATAGTGGGAGACTTTAACACCCCACTGTCAATATTAGGCAGATCAATGAGACAGAAAATTAACAAGGATATTCAGGAATTGAACTCAGATGTGGACCCATCAGACCTAATAGACATCTACAGAACTCTCCACCCCAAATCAACAGATTATACATTCTTCTCAACACCACGTTGCACTTATTCTAAAATTGACTGCATAATTGGAAGTAAAACACTCCTCAGAAAATGCAAAATAATAGAAATCGTAACAAACAGTGTCTCAGAACACAATGAAATAAAATTAGAAGTCAGGATTAATAAATTCACTCAAAACTGCACAACTACATGGAAACTGAACAACATGCTCCTGAACGACAATGGTGAATAACAAAATTAAGGCAGAAATGGGTAAGTTCCTTGAAACCAATGAGAACAAAGAGACAACATACCAGAATCTCTGGAACACATTTAAAACAGTGTTTAGAGGGAAATTTATAGCACTAAATGTCCACAGGAGAAAGAAGGAAAGATCCAAAATTGACACCCTAACATCACAATTAAAAGAACTAGAGAAGCAAGAGCAAACAAATTCAAAAGCTAGCAGAAGACAAGAAATAACTAAGATCAGAGCAGAACTGAAGGAAATAGAGACACTGAAAACCCCTCAAAACATCAATGAGCCCAGAAGCTGGTTCATTGAAAAGGTTAACAAAATAGATAACCACTAGTCAGACTAATAACGAAGAAAAGAGAAGAATCAAATAGACACAATAAAAAATGATAAAAGGGATATCACCATGGATCCCACAGAAATGCAAACTACTATCAGAGAATACTAAAAACACCTCTACACAAATAAACTAGAAAATCAGGAAGAAATTTATAAATTCCTGGACACATACACCCTACCAAGACTAAACCAGGAAGCTGTTGAATCCCTGAATAGACCAATAACAAGTTCTGAAATTGAGGCAGTAATTAATAGCCTACCAATCAAGAAAAGCCCAGGACCTGACAGATTCACAGCCAAATTCTACCAGAGGTACAAAGAGAAGCTGGTACCATTCCTTCTGAAACTATTCCAAACAGTATAAAATGAGGGACTCCTCCCTAACTCATATTATGAAGCCAGCATCATCTTGATGCCAAAACCTGGCAGAGACTCAACAAAAAAAGAAAATTTCAGGCCAATATACCTGGTGAACATTGATGCAAAAATCCTTAATAACATACTGGCAAACCGAATCCAGCAGAATATCAAAAAGCTTATCCACCATGATCATGTTGGTTTCATCCCTGAGATGCAAGTCTAGTTCAACATATGCAAATCGATAAACACAATTGATAACATAAACAAAAACAATGACAAAAATCACATTGATTATCTCAGTAGATGCAGAAAAGGCCTTCAATAAAATTCAACATCCCTTCACAGTAAAACCTCTCAAGAAACTAGGTATTCATGGAACGTATCTCAAAATAATTAGAGCTACTTATGACAAACCCACAGCCAGTATCATACTGAATAGGCACAAACTGGAAACATTCCCTTTGAGAACTGGCACAAGGCAAGAATGCCCTCTCTCACGACTCCTATTCAACATAGTATTGGAATTTTGACCAGGGCAACCAGGCAAGAGAAAGAAATAAAGGGTTTTCAAATAGGAATAGAGGAAGTCAAATTGTCTTTATTTGCAGATGACGTGATTGTATATTTAGAAAACCCCATCCTCTCAGCCCCAAATCTCCTTAAGCTTATAAGAAACTTCAGCAACATCTCAGGATATAAAATAAACGTGCAAAAATCACAAGCATTCCTATACACCAGTAACTGACAAACGGAGAGCCAAATCATGACTGAACTCCCATTCACATTATTACAAAGTGAATAAAATGCCTAGGAATCCAACTTACAAGAGATGCAAAGGACCTCTTCAAGGAGAACTACAAACCACTGCTCAAGGAAATAAGAGAGGACACAAACAAATGAAAAACATTCCATGCTCACGGATAGAAAGAATCAATATTGTGAAAATGGCCACCTTGCCCAAAGTAATTTATAGATTCAATGCTATCGCCATCAAGCTACCACTGACTTTCTTCACAGAATTAGAAAACTCTACTTTAAATTTCATATTTAACCGAAAGAGAGCCTGTATAGCCAAGACAATCCTAAGCAAAAAGAACAAAGCTGGAGGCATCATGCTACCTGACTTCAAACTATACTGCAAGGCTACAGTAACAAAAACAGCATGGTGCTGGTTCTAAAACAGATATATAGATCAATGGAATAGAACAGAGGCCTCAGAAATAACACCACACTTCTACAAACATCTGACAAAAACAAGAAATGGGGAAAGAATTCCCTATTTAATAAATGGTGTTGGGAAAACTGACTAGCCATATTCAGAATACTGAAACTGGACCCCATCCTTACACTTTATACAAAAATTAACTTAAGATGGATTAAAGACATAAACGTAAAACCTAAAACCATAAAAACCCTAGAAGAAAACCTAGGCAATACCATTCAGGACATAGGCATGGGCAAATAGTTCATGACTAAAACACCAAAAACAATGGCAACAAAAGCCAAAATTGACAAATGGCATCTAATTAAACTAAAGAGCTCCTGTATAGCAAAAGAAACTATCATCAGAGTGAACAGGTATCCTACAGAATGGGAAAAATTCTTTGCAATCTATCCATCTGACAAAGGACTAATATTCAGAATCTACAAATAACTTAAACAAGTGTACAAGAAAACAAACAACCCCATCAAAAAGTGGGCAAAGGATAGAACAGACACTTCTCAAAAGAAGACATTTATGCAGCCAAAAACATGAAAAAAAGGTCATTATCACTGGTCATTAGAAAAATGCAGTAAGTACGATGTGGTGCTGAGAAGAATGTATATTCTGTTGATTTGGGGTGGAGAGTTCTATAGATGTCTATTAGGTCTGCTTGCTGCAGAGATGAGTTCAATTCCTGGATATCCTTGTTAACTTTCTGTCTCGTTGATCTGTCTAATGTTGACAGTGGAGTGTTGAAGTCTCCCATTATTATTGTATGGGAGTCTAAGTCTCTTTGTAAGTCTCTAAGGACTTGCTTTATGAATCTGGGTGCTCCTATATTGGGTGCATATATATTTAGGATAGTTAGCTCTTCCTGTTGAATTGATCCCTTTACCATTATGTAATGGCCTTCTTTGTCTCTTTTGATCTTTGATGGTTTAAAGTCTGTTTTATCAGAGACTAGTATTGCAACCCTCGCTTTTTTTTGTTCTCCATTTGCTTGGTAAATCTTCCTCCATCCCTTCATTTTGAGCCTATGTATGTCTCTGCGTGTGAGATGGGTCTCCTGAATACAGCAGACTGATGGGTCTTGACTCTTTATCCAGTTTGCCAGTCTGTGTCTTTTAATTGGAGCATTTAGTCCATTTACATTTAAGGTTAAGATTGTTATGTGTGAACTTGATCCTGCCATTATGATATTAACTGGTTATTTTGCTCATTAGTTGATGCAGTTTCTTCCTAGCCTCGATGGTCTTTACATTTTGGCATGTTTTTGAGATGGCTGGTACCGGTTGTTCCTTTCCATGTTTAGTGCTTCCTTCAGGGTCTCTTGTAAGGCAGGCCTAGTGGTGACAAAATCTCTAAGCATTTGCTTATCTGTAAAGGATTTTATTTCTCCTTCACTTATGAAACTTAGTTTGGCTGGATATGACCCAGCCATCCCATTACTGGGTATATACCCAAAGGATTATAAATTATGCTGCTATAAAGACACATGCACACGTATGTTTATTGCAGCACTATTCACAATAGCAAAGACTTGGAATCAACCCAAATGTCCATCAGTGACAGATTGGATTAAGAAAATGTGGCACATATACACCATGGAATACTATGCAGCCATAAAAAAGGATGAGTTTGTGTCCTTTGTAGGGACATGGATGCAGCTGGAATCCATCATTCTTAGCAAACTATCACAAGAACAGAAAACCAAACACCGCATGTTCTCACTCATAGGTGGGAACTGAACAATGAGATCACTTGGACTCAGGAAGGGGAACATCACACACCGGGGCCTATCATGGGGAGGGGGGAGGGGGGAGGGATTGCATTGGGAGTTATACCTGATGTAAATGACGAGTTGATGGGTGCAGGACACCAACTAGGCTCAAGTATACATATGTAACAAACCTGCACATTATGCACATGTACCCTACAACTTACAGTATAATAATAATAAATAAATTAAAAAAAAAAAAAGAAAAATGCAAATCAGGCCGGGCGCGGTGGCTCAAGCCTGTAATCCCAGCACTTTGGGAGGCCGAGACGGGCGGATCACGAGGTCAGGAGATCGGGGTGGCAGAGCGAGACTCCGTCTCAAAACAAAACAAAACAAAACAACAACAAAACAAAACAAAACAAAACAAAAAGAAAAGAAAAATGCAAATCAAAACCACAATGAGATACCATCTCACACGAATAGAATGGAGATCATTAAAAAGTCAGGAAACAACAGATACTGGAGAAGATGTGAAGAAATAGGAACGCTTTTACAGTGTTGGTGGGAATGTAAATTAGTTCAACCATTGTGGAAGACAGTGTGGTGATCCTCAAGGATCTAGAACCAGAACCACCATTTGACGCAGTGATCCCGTTACTAGGTATACACCCAAAGGATTATAAATCATTGTACTATAAAGACACATGCACACATATGTTTATGGCAGCACTGTTCATGATGGCAAAGACTTGGAACCGACCCAAATGCCTATCAATGATAGACTGGATAAAGAAAATGTGGCACATATGCACCATGGAATACCATACAGCTATAAAAAAGGATGAGTTCATGTCCTTTGCAGGGACATGGATGAAGCTGGAAACCATCATTCTCAGCAAACTAACACAAGAACAGGAAACGAAACACCACATGTTCTCACTCATAAGTGGGAGTTGAACAATGAGAATACATGGACACTGAAAGGAGAGCAACACACACTGAGGTCTGTCGGGGGGTGAGGGGTTATGGGAGGGATAGCATTAGGAGAAATACCTAATGGAGATGATGGGTTGATGGGTGCTGCAAACCACCATGACACGTGTATACCTATGTAACAAACTTGCACATTCTGCACATATATCACAGAACTTAAAGTATAAAAATGAAAACGAAAGAATAAGAAAAAAAAAGAAATTTGATTTTGCCAAGACACTCAGAATGTATCAGGCTCAGTGATGAGCTCACATTAATCAAGCTCACAAAAGACTCATCTATAAAACAGATTGCTAATTCATTAATTCAAATGAAATAGAACTTCTAATGCTCAAGAATATTTTTATCAGCTGGTCAGTATATCTTCACTTCAGCAATAAAGCTTTATGTGGAGCAGGTGTCATCAGAATATTGCTTGGTAAGCACGAGCAAGGTAGATTAGGTCTTCCTTGTACATCAATAATATTGTATTAATGCCTTCTAAAGTTTATTCATTAAGTTCCTTGACTACATTTCAGCAATGCGTTTTTTTTTCCTGATTTCATTTAGGAAGGGGTTTTCTCATGGCAATGAGCTGTGAATTAGCATGGGGATGTTGGTTGCCGTTTTTGCAAATAGCTGATTTCATATGTTCCAGTTTTTAACTCCAGTTATCTTAAATTATTATGAAACTGTTAAATATAATTTACCATGAACCTGTGTGTGTAGTATATGATTTTTAATAAAGCAAAATGGTTTAAAATGTAGAAAAATATATACAGAAAAAAATAATAGAATACTTCATGTTTTGAGCCATAATTTTCAATAAGCATGGTCTACATATCTGTACTTGGTACAAACAACTATCTGGTACAAATAGTTAAGAAATGAGATATATATTACAATTTTAAATACTTGTACTAAACACTTTGATATTATACAGACCCAACAATTTTTATGCAAATACTTACCAAAAATTGCCATAGCTATTTATTATGATGTTTAAAAATTTTACTTACTAACATTAACTCATAAAAACGGTGGCCTCTGATGAGTAATGTGCTAGTTTTGCTGCCTTTTAAGATTATCTTTACATATAAATATTAGGTCTTTTAACAAGATATGCTCTTCTTTTTTTGGCTCTGAAACGAAAGCATTAACAAATTTCAAGGTTGGACAAAAAATATTTTTATCATTAACTACTTTTTAAATAGCAATTTTTAGTTAGCAATAATTATTTTTCTGTCAACTAGTACTGATAGATTGCACATTATCTGTTAGAAATGTGTAGAAATATATAATTTATCTTGATTTATTACTTTAGTTATTAATTTTATTATTGCTATTATAATTATTATTTATTGTTACCAAGGTAGAAGTATGAATTACAATAACCTTTTTAAAAAATGATTTGACATACTTATTAAAATTTAAAATGTGCATTTCTTTTGACCTAGCAATCCCACTTTTAGAAATATGTTTTTCAGAAATAAAGTAATCAGTATATTGGTATACAGGTACAAAGATTTTCAAAGCAGATATGATTTATTATTTTAAATATAACAATCTGAAAGTTATCTGATACATCAAAGGATGGGATATCATGGGATCATTTCTTTTTAATTTTTAATTTTAATTTTTGATGGTACATAGTAGTTTTATATATTTATGTGGTACATGAGATATTTTGATATAGGCACACAATGCTTAATAATCACATCATGTAAAATGTGGTACTCATCCACTCAAGCATTTATCCTTTGTGTTACAAACAATCCAGTTATACTGTTTTGAATATTTTAAAATGTACAATTAAATTATTATTGACTATTGTCACCCCACTGTTCTCTCAAATACTAGTTCTTATCCATTCTTTCTTTTTTTTGTACCCGTTATCCAACCTCACTTCCCCTCCTCTACCCTCCCACTACTTTTCCCAGTCTCTGGTAATCATCATTCTACTCTTTATCTCTATTAGTTTATTTGTTTTGATTTTTAGATCCCACAAGTAAGTGAGAACGTGTAATATTTGTCTTTCTGTGCCTGCCTTATTTCACTTAGCATAATGACCTCCAGTTCCATTCGTGTTGTTGCACATGACAGGATCTAATTTTCTCATATGTGTGAATAGTACCCCACTGTGTATAAGTACCACATTTTCATTATTCATTCACCTATTGGTGGATACTTAGGTTGCTTCCAAATTGTGGCTATTGCAAACAGTGCTGCAACAAACATGGGAGTTCAGACATCTCTCAATATACTGATTTTCATGGACCTATTTTTAAATCATAAACTATATCCATAAGTAGTAACTTAGCAAAATATGTAAAATACCAATCACTGTGTATTTATTTCATTTTGTTAAAAAGTAAAGAGGGATATGAATAAATATCCCTCAATTCAATAAATATCCCACAATTACATACAAATATATGTAAATATATGTGTATACATACACATGTTTCATGGGTTAAGTGAAAGACAAAATATGATATACATAAAATCATTTATGTATTTATTTATAAATGTAGATCGGAAGGGGTATGTGAGGAGAAACTATTAGTTGTCATTATGTAGCTCTATATTTGGTCAATTTGTTTCAATAAGCAAGTATTTTACTTTTTTAAGTTAAAAGAGTAACTTGCTAATACATTCAATTGTATTTTTCAGAGTTTTGTTTTCATTTTTCAATAAATATTCTTGGACTTAATTGTGTTTAATATCACTTTTTATGACCACTTAAAATCATTGGTAGACTTTGTTGATCATCCTGAAGCCACTCCAAATATATATAGTCCTGTAAATTATTGCTGTTTTTTTGCCTTCAAGGTGGAAATTGTTTCAATTCTTTGACACTATTTTATTCATATTCTGTCTTCACTTATCAAGATATACTTACTGGGAGAGCAAGCAAGAGTGAATATTTTAGGCATTGATTTGGGAGGAGGTATGAGTAATGTATTAAGAGCTAGATGGAAGAGAATTTATTGACATTTAGGCACTCATCCTTGACCTGAAACTCAATGTTCTGGGAAAGACAACTAGATCTAGTCCTGATAGACTTGTAATTGATTGAATTGTGTTCCCTACAAATTCATATCTTAACCCCAAATGCGATTATATTTGGAAATAGAGTCTTAAGTAATTAAGGTTAATTGGGTCATAATGATGGGGCCCTAATTTAATAGAACTCCTAACCTTATAAGAGTAAGAGACACCATATCTCCTCTCATGTGCACTGAAGAAGGCCGTGAGATGACCCACTGAGAATTTGTATTGTTTAAGCCATCCAGTCTGTGGTATTTGTTACAGCAGCTCAAACAGACTAATACAAGGATTCAATGGGTTTTTGAGATATAACCTATAACAAGTAATGTGGTGATACTAAAATTGATTTGCCTAATATTGAAGAAAATAGAAGGCTCAAATAGATTCTAAAAATTTAGGCTCATTATTATGTGAGATCAGAAGCATTCATCATCTATGTTTTCTAGATGGGCCTATATAGAGGACAACTTCTTAACTAATGCAATGTAGAATACACTAACAAGAGGAGCCCTAATATCTGTAGTAAATTGTGGTTAACTGAAAGAGGAAAGAAGGAGAATTATGGAGTTTTAGAAAGGCCGAAGCCAGGAGGCAGCAATTTATTTTCAAAAGCAATGGAATATGAGCTGTTTTTACTCATAATTCTTCTGATACAAAATGTTTAGGGTTTTTCCACACTAACAACCAATTCTCCAACTCTCTGGACACCAAATGGGTGCCTCACAACCTAATTCAAATATGACGCTAACTGCTTAGAGTTGGCATCAGACTCCAGAGGTTTAAGGACTCAGTAACAAAAGACTGCCCTCATGTCAGATACCAGTTTCAAGTGCCAAGTACCCAAGGTACTTGCACTTCCGTGTGACTTGTATACAATGTGGGGGTCCCCACAACCCCTACTTCAGGTTCAGTCATTTGCTAGAACAGCTCATAGAGCCAAGGAAAGCACTTTATTTACTATTACCAGTTTATTATATATGAAGGAAGAAATTAACAGAGGCACATATATACATAGCATCCTGGATGGGATAAAATGCCTTGGTTTGTTGACTGAGATACTGAAACAAATAGGTTTGAGAAGACAGTTCACAAGGAATTTCTAGAAAAGGCATGGGGAGGGACTTATGGGAGTGGACACAGAATATGCAGATTTTTGTGTCTCATATTAATGCTCATCACAGAGCACCCACCACAAAATAGGTCACTGAATAACTATATGCACAGAAAGGCTCATCCTTTGGGTGAGAGCCAGTCTCTCCTGTGCTGATACAGTAGTCCAAAGTACAGAAAAGGCATAGCTATAGGAATCAAGTCATGGACTCAACTGTGCACCTTCTTGCCAGGGCTAATCTAGCTACTGCCACTAACAAAGCTCAGTTACTAGCAAAGAATTATGGTAAACTCTCAATATGGTACAATTCCTGGAGAAATCAAGTGTCATTTTCTGGCAGGCATAAGTATCATATCAAACTCCTTCTATGCCGGATGGGATGGCTATTTGTTCTGAGTAGAGATAACATCTCATTATGGATCTGTTTACCTGCCCCTACTGCCTCGACCAGTATCCTCACCTGAGAGCTTACATACTGCCTGATGGATTTTTTTGTCATGATATACCATACCATATCGGCTCAGTGTAAGGGATTTGTTTTACAACAAAGGAGTTGCAATAATTGGTGTGTGCCTGTGGGGTATATTTCTCTCACTATATACCTTCACCTAGAAGCAGCCTATGAGACAAAACAATGAATGTCTTATAAAGACTAAACTAAGGTAACAGCTTAGGAACAACCTCTAGCAGGTTGAACCTTGTCCCCCATGATGAGTGATTACTGTCAACCAACTGCTGATACATAGTGTTGTGCTGCAAGTAGCTAGAATTCATGGGTCCAGAACCAAGGGGAAGAAGTGGCATTGGGACTTCTCAACATTGTTTCCTGTGACTCAACTTGCTGAATTTATTTTTCTGTCCTTGCAACCTTGTATTCTACCTGACTTTGTACTGGTTCTCAGACTTCAGATCAACTGGATCCCTGCCTAGATTAACGGGCAAAGAAAGGAACTATCTAACTGATGACCACAAGGACACACAGTTGCTGCTAAAAATGAGAGATGAGACGAGTGTACATCGCAGCCAGGAGCTTCATCAGAATAACGCTTGATCTTTCTATGTCCAGAGATGATGGTTAAGAGCTATTTTAAAAATCATGGCACAGGCCGGGCGCAGTGGCTCATGCTTGTAATCCCAGCACTTTGGGAGGCTGAGGCAGGCAGATCACAAAGTTAGGAGATCGAGACCATCTTGCCCAATATGGTGAAAACCTGTCTCCACTAAAAGTACAAAAATTAGCTGGGTGTGGTGGCACGTGCCTGTAATCCCAGCTACTCAGGAGGCTGAGGCAGGAAAATTGCTTGAACCAGGGAGTCGGAGATTGCAGTGAGCCGAGATTGTGCCCCTGCACTCCAGCCTGGTGACAGAGTGAGACTCTGTATCAAAAGAAAAAAAAAATCATGACACAAAAAAGAGTGACTCAACTAAGAGCTCAGGACATTTAAGGATGAGGGTCCCGGTGCCACAGCAGAACAGGAACACTTATTTGCTCAAATGCTATGTTGGAAGGCAAAGAATATCCAGAACCAGTGACAGAAGAGGCAGGTGATCAAAAGCACTTAACAGCCTGAGGACCAGCTACAGCAATGAGGACTGTAGTTTGGTTTATTAATCTTCTTTCATTCAGTATTAGTAAATATCATTGCTGTCTCCCCCCTGGAATAAGACTGTATGTGATAGTCTGGACTTAACGCAGGGCACAAACAGACATGAAAGGTGCCATATATGGAGAGTATTGCACAGCTTTTATAAATTACTTCAAAATTAAATCCCCTTGCCCTATTAATCTAGCCACTACCATAGCAACCTATTTCACTAAGGCGTCTATTAGCTTCACACAGGCACAGGTTGACAGTGCCTTGCGTTAGAAGTGCACTTCTTGATTCTTATTTCTTGCCCTATGTCTTCTTTGATGCTGAGGTGTGGGCACCCATGGGAACCTGTTTGGAAATTACAGAGAGCCCAAATATGTGGACCAGATAGTGCCCTGTGTGGAGGGATGGAATTTTGTTCCTAGTGGGCCTCTAGAAGCTAGAAAAGACAAGGAAACATTCTTCCCCAAGGCCCCCAGAGAGGCAGGCAGCTCTGTTTTGACTTTAGCCCAGTGAGACTCATGTCAGACTCCTGACCTACAGAGCTGTAAGACAATAGATTTGTTTTGCTTTAGGCTATTGAGTTTATGAAAATTCATTACAGCTACAGAAGAAAGCTAATATGCCACTTGACCCATTTTATTTACTGATCATTTCCCCTTTACAAGACTGCAGTTACTTTCAGTTGTTCTCCATGTCTTCACCTCATTGTTAGGGTAATATTTCAGGTGCTACAACCTGAAACTCCAGAATCTTCACAATCTAAGAAAAATAGGTAGTATTTTTCTATCTGTACTCCTTTTGCTCCTTAATTATATCTCTCTAACCCAACAAGTTTAGTAATGTATTTGCCAACTACATCTTCAGAATGCAAGCCTCTTATGGCAGAGATTTTTCTTTTCTACAATCATCATCAATGTGTATTTTATGCCATATCTCTACATATATAGATGTGAAAAATATATGTATTTCATATCTATATACATATATAGTCAGAGAATGAATGAGTGTTAAATTAGTGTTTTTTTTTTTCAAACTAAATCATACATAGAAGCTTTATATGTAAATTAAATAAATGAAGAACTATTTGGAGAGAGCAGGTAGGGGGCCCAGAACCCCACTAGCTCAAGCCCTCAGGAATAGACCAAACCTGTTGCCCACAGACAAGGAAAGTTGGTTGGCTGGTCAGTCAGTCTCTTTCTCTCTGAATTCTCTATTTTTATGGCCTCCAACTGATTAAGTTAGACCCAAGAAGACTAACCAGGATATTTGCTCTTATATATCCCTTACTTAAAGTCAACTGATTAGAAATGTTAAGTATAGCTACAAAATCCCATTAGAGACACCTTTAGATTTCTGTTTGATTGAATTACTGGGGGCTGTAGACTAGCTGAGCTGACAAGTCAAGAAAGTCATCACAATAAATATAATTTTGTTTTCAAATAAGTAAGAATTTGAACTTTCTAATACAATTAATTTATATACTAAAGGAATATCTAAAATTTCTTTAAAATGTCCTACATCATTACAACCTTCATTACGATAATCTGGATAACATATTATTAACAAAATTATTTATTGGAAGTATAAACAGCACTTGTAGGTTAGTGAAATGCAGGTTAATGTTTTTATAGAGAACTGAAGTTCCAAGCTAATAGATCATTTCTTGGAGTACAAAATAGAGAGCAAGGACTTTTCAGAGTATAGCAAGAAAAGCAAATCTCTTTTTAAAATCATTTAAATAGACCGTGTTTAAAGGAAACTTTGAACAAGTGCATCAACAAAGATGAAAAACCTTCTACGAATTGTAGAAGCATTCTTAAAGATATGCCTGCCTACCGACAGTTCAGAGCAGGCCTAATGTACAATACATAATCTACAAGGATTCTTATTTATGATAGAAAGCAAAGAATGACATCAGTTTTTTTAAGAAAAAAATGTATTGCATACCCTCCCCAAAGAAAATTTCAATACTTAAGCACATACTTCATACTCATAATCATTTTAACAAATAATGGAAAACTCAAGGCTTGATTGTTAACTACATCAAGATCTGACTATGAACACTGAAACCATTTGAATATAAAGCAAAATTAACTTACAAGTGTAATAACAAAGCGAATGCAGATACAAAATTCTTGAGATCTACTTTCTTAGTAATAGCACTGTGAAGAGAAATTACAGATGTTCTTTCTCAATCACTTCATGGAACTGAAAAAGTAAGAGGCAAAACTGTTCAAATTTTATCTTCAAAAACCAGATATAAAAAGAGATAAAAACTTCTTGCCCTAATTTTAAAAAAATAGAAGATAAAAATCCCAGAAGGTATAGGCTTTTAAACTTACCCATACCTCCCAGGAACTGAACTACAGGAAGGCAACATTCTGGCACTGTTCTATAATATATCCAAAAATGGGAGAAAAGAAACACAAGAAAGTGAGGCTAGAGTGGGAAAAAATCAAGTGGAAAATCACTAAGGTATATACCTTAACCTAGCTTTGACAAAATATGTAGAATTCTACAGAGCAAAGAAGAAATCATCATGACTTGTCATTTTTCATGATGAACTTTGAGGATAAGTTAATTTGGAAAGTATAGGTCTAAGGCAAATGTCCAATTTGGTGTATTGGACTCTGATACAGGATATTTCACTAAATTTCATTTGAAAAGGGTCCACCGGGCACAGTGGCTCACACTTGTAATCCCAGCACTTTGGGAAGCTGAGGCGGGCAGATCACCAGAGGTCAGGAGTTCAAGGCCAGCCTGACCAACATGGAGAAACCCTGTCTCTACTAAAAATACAAAGTTAGCCGGGCATGGTGGTGCATGCCTGTATTCCCAGCTACTCAGGAGGCTGAGGTAGAAGAATTGCTTGAACCCGGTAGGCAGAGGTTGCGGTGAGCTGAGATCGCCCCATTGCACTTCAGCCTGGGCAACAAGAGGGAAACTCCGTCTCAAAAACAAAAACAAAAAAGCAAAAAACAGGGTCCTTCAACAAAGAATGTGCATACCTCCAGTAAAGAATATTTACCCAAATGAAAGGGGAAAAATAAAATCTGCAGATTGAAAGGATATATTGTGTTCTAGAAAAAATGTTGTTAATCATGCCCTAGGAAACATATTTTCTCATTCTGTTATGATGTTCAAGGATAAGGAATACTTAGTGATAAAAACAAGTCACCTTGAATAGGGAAGCTGTAATAAAAGAACTAGTATCATGCTGATGACAGATGATAATGGTATGATATCTTCAAAATCTGAAGGGCATGTATAAATCAAGAAGTTAACAAATAGCCAAGTCAAAGTACAATAAGAGTTTAATGTAACAAAGAGTAATCACCATTCAGAAAATAAAATACTAAAATTTTGAATGCTGATAAAGTGCAACTTTACTATTTTGGTAGATAATTGTCAATCTCTATGTCTTGTACCTGAACCGACTTCCCATTTTAAAGAAATCCTAGAAAGGTGGGATTTGTCTTATCTGCAGAATATAGACAGTATTAAATGTTTCATTTACCCATCCTCTGACAACTGGACCATGGATATGTACAAGAAGCATAGCCAAATTCTCCCATCCACAACTAAGACTACTGAATGCAATGTATGTAATAGGGACATTTAGGTATTTTCAGACTTTGGAGTAGAAGAAGAGGTATATTGTCACATGGAAACAACTTTCCAGAAGCATGGAAATGAATTTGCAGGGGCGTCAAAGTACATTATCATTTCAATGTGTATCCAATTATGTCAATGATCCAAGCAGTGGCAAGTATCTACCTAGCTAACTACAGAGGAGACTGATCACACAGCAGCATCTTGTGAATGCCTGGCCACCCTTGACTCCTGCCTGAGCTGAGTTCTCCAATCATTCTGTAAATTCTCTGAATTACTCAATACATTTAGAATAAATTCATTCTCTCATGTTACCCAGTCAATTCAGTTTCTGTGTTTGCAACCAAGACTCTCCAATAATGTATAACAAATTTCAGTCAAGCGAGACATGAATCAAAATTAAGACATCAAGTTTTGAGAAGATAGGATATATTTCAGCAATTTCCTTTATTTTAATTAGTTGATTTTTCAAATTAAATGCAAATGAAGTTTAAACATATTTAATAACTTAATTTTAAAATATATATTAACTGTATACTAATATATAGAAATACTATAACATTTATATAAAACAATGGCTATGTATCTTGTTACCTGGTTTTTATCTGTATTTATCTTCAGAAAGGTTTCTGGAAGGTTACTACAAGGCCACAGTAACCAAAACAGCGTGGTATTGGTACCAAAACAGATGTATAGACCAATGGAGGAGAACAGAGACCTCAGAAATAACACCACATGTCTACAACTGTCTGATCTTCCACAAACCTGACAAAGAACAAGCAATGGGGAAAGGATCTCCTATTCAGTAAATGGTGCTGGGAAAACTGTCCAGCCATATGCAGAAAACTGAAACTGGACCACTTCCTTACACCTTATACAAAATTAACTCAAGATGGATTAAAAACTTAAATGTAAAACCCAAAACCATAAAAACCCTAGAGGAAAACCTAGGCAATACCATTCAGGACATAGGCATGGGCAAAGACTTCATGACAAAAATGCAAAAGCAATTGTAACAAAGCCAGAATTGATAAATGGGATATTAATTTTCTATTAATGATTACTGTTTTGGATTATAGGGTTTCAGTTGATTGAATAAACTTCTTTGGTACTTTTCTATACTGCTTGAATACTGTATAACACATAATTTTTATATAACTAACAAAATTATTATTTTTAAGACATTAGAAAGGAAGATTTATAGGGCTTAAAACAAATAATATTTACAAGTTCTATTTTCCTCTGAGAACACTACATGTTACTTAAACTGTTCCGTGATTGAGTGGCAGCATGTTGTAATAAAAAGTGCATTGTCCTAAGACCCAGGACTTATTCAGATTCATGACCGCGTGTTCTTGAAATATTGGCTACCTTCACAGACCATTTTCTTACATTGGAAATGAACTAATCTGGCTAAGCAGTCTCTTGGTTTTCACATTTATAAAATTTTGTGACTAAAAATTGGAATTAATGACATACTTGAACAACATATAACAACATATACATGTGTATATACACATATATACATAGTTTGATATAGAACTATAATATCTGATAAGGTTACCTTTAAGTCAATGACACATGATCTTTTTGGCGTCTTGCACAAGGAGTTTTCTGAATACCATATTTTTCTCTGAATTAGATCCCATGTTTTATCACTGAGCTCTTTTGATAACTCCAATTTCAATCAGCATTTAAACAAATCCGCCAAGAAAAAAAAGATCTCCTACTATTTATTTGCCAAGTTCCTGTACAGTTTTATAGTCCTTAATTTGCAGAAAAGAAAAATTGACATACAAAACTTAATATAGCACTTAGTATGCCAGCACAGCTTTAAGCACCTTACATATATTCACTCATTTAATCTTGACAATATTATTATATCCTTTCTATAAATAGAGAAATTGCCTAAGATCACATAGCTACTAAGTGGTTGAACTGAATTTAAACCAATGCAGTGAGGTTCCTGAATCTGTGCTCCTACCCACTATGCAGTCAGTACTCCTCTGAGTTACCACCTTACCTCAGGTCACCAGTATTGAACTCTCTTTGTGTCAGATGCTGTTAGGCACTAGAGATTCAACAGGGCATTCAACTCGTGCGTCAACTAACTTGAAACATGTTGCTCATTTTCTTTTGAAAGCTTTTTAAAAAATTTCCTTATAGTAAAATAAACCTTAAAAATGCTCAGTTACTTACCTCACCAATGTTTTTCTGACTCCTCAACAAAACAGGCTTTCCACTCAAATCAGCTTAATTTGATTTGCCTCCCTTATACACAACTTAGTTGCTCTCCTGAAAGAGCCCTACTATACATTGGAAAGTCCTTCATTGTTTTCGTACCTGTCTACCACCTCCTCCAAATTTAAGGAAAACTCAGTGACAAATACATATGCCCCCCATGTCCTCTCCTTAGGGATCAGTTGGACAAACAACAGTTATCAAGTTTTCAGTAAGTTGAATATTTCGTTAAAGCATGCTTTATGTTGTTCAGGTGCAAGGGTTTATGTGCTTTTATTTGAAAGTGTTTGTGTTGGTGGTCGGGGAGAATAGGGAGATGAGATCTAGAAGTCAGAAATATTATAAATTCTTCAATTCTGAAAATAATTGTATTCCACTTCAAAGCAACTACTACAATTGACTATCAATATTAAAATTGTCCATTAGTTCAACAAATATTTATGAAGTGGCTACTAGATACTCTATAAATTTCATATTATAAAATCAAATTTGATTAACTATTAAAAAAATTTGAGTTTTCTAATTTAAAGATCTTAGGCATACATATTTTTAAAAAAATATATTCATTTAAAAAACCTGAGGCTTTTATCCTTAAATATCAGTTTAACCATAAAATGTTGATTAAAGAATTGAACATTTAATAACTAATTAAAATCTGTGTCTCTGATTTTATTACAAGCCATTATTGAATACACAGCTTAATACTGGTTAATGTCCACACACCAGTAAGATGATAACCAAAAATCCTTATTAATCTGGTCCTTGAGTAAAATATCAATGTGCCTTTGTATAACCTACTTACTACACTATAACAGCTATTAAACTATCATTTAGTTTCTATCATTTTTTATTCTTTACCTAAAATAAAATATAATTCTAACATTATAATTAAATATTTGACATTCCTCCTGACATTGCCCAGATTCTAGAGACCATCTTTTGAAATGTGACTTTTATTTATTTATAGATTAGTTAATGAAAATATTTCCAAATAGTCTTTATTTAACCCATCACTATTTATATAGTGAATATAATTATATAGACATCATCTTCATCCAAAATTAACTCTTGAACTTTTCACATGCTGTTGATCCCTAATCAGTTAAAAAAGAAGGTAATTTGCTTTTCAAATATATAGATTAAATAGACATTTAAAAATCATGTAATAGAAGGAACAATTTAGAAGTTTGGTGGTATGGACTATGTTTACATAATGGCAACAGTGTCACCCTCCCTCAGCTCTCAGCTACCCTAATATTTTAAACAGCAAGGAATACCATTTGGTAAGGCTGACTGTAAGGAGTTCTAGTTCCTGTAGAAATAGCAAGTGTCTCACTTTTATTGAACATTAGCTATTCAAGAATCATGGTGTGCCTTGTGAATTTTTTGAGATTTATAAACACAGATTCAACACAGTGAGTATTATAAATACCCACTTCAATTGTATTCTAAAGAAAAAAGTTTTTTAAATGTTTACATCAATACTTAAGATAATAAGTTAAATGCAGATATTTACTTTAGAGAACTAGGGGTTCTCTCTTTGAATGTAAACATTCAGTCTTAGGCCAACAAAAAAGAAAATGTTAATTTTTAAATGAGTGATAAATGGGATTTATATTTATAAATTTGAAAATAGGTGCAAGAAAGATTTTGATAAATAAATGAAACAAAATTAACCTTTTATTTTTCATACAGCTATAGTATTTTTGGTGATGACCTTAAGTTTCTCATAATAAAATTTATATATAGTTTTAATAGTACATTCATGATTCTTCAGTTTGGAAAGACGATAATTAAAGTTAATAAAGGACAGATTAATTCAGATAATTTAGTTGTCTTCAAATATTCATTTGTAAGTTTATTATTTGAATTTTGAATGTATTTCCTCCCTTATAGAGACAACACTGTAAATGGTGAATTTTGGTTCTCAGTCCAGCACTCAAATTTTATGAGATTTCTGCGTCTATTGCCATTTTCTCCTCAAACTTGTTCAAGATGATTTTAAAACCACAAGAGGAAAAGAATGGAAAAGGAGCATGGTAATTAACAAACAGAACCTACAGTGATAGTAAAGGAAGCCCAGGAAGAGTTTTATGCAAGAATCTCCCTTACTCCTGATATTTCCTCTTAGTTCCCACCCTGCTCCTTGGTTATAAATCAAAACTTGCCCTTATTGGATTTGGAGTCACGCCCAATCTTTCCCCTACCACAAGACCCTATTATAGTGGCCCCTATACCTATCATCATATCCCCTCTAGAATAAATCTGCTTTTCTGTCTTTAACAAGTATCATTAAACACTTTTTTAAAAATAACATCAACCATTAGTGCTTACCACTGCACAGGATGGCAGTGACTTTCAGTCTTTGGGCAGAGACCATTCCGTATGAGAGACTTGTTTAAACACGGTTTCAAAACACAAGGAGCAACAACAGAGGGGAAAAAGATGCAGGAAAAAAAATTAAGAAACAAATTTTTGGTAATATCTAAATTCAACTCAGGTATTAAGAGTCTTCAAATGACTCCTGAGTTGGATTTAGGTATCTAATTTTTTAAGTTCTTACTAAGCTAACTCAAAAGTGCTTCAGGTGTTTATGGGCTTGGTTAGGTACTATCCTTGAGCAGTAAAAAAGCTTAAGGTGATGTCAATAAATATTTATTTGTGCTGTTATGATGTTCTGGGAACATCAAACTATTTCTCATTTTCAAGTACATTTGGAGACAGTATAAATGGATTTAAAAGTTTTCAAAGTTTTTAGATATAAAATAGAAAATGTCAGGTGTTAAGTCCCCCTCCTCTAGTTTTTTTTACAGTTGTCGGGCCTTACATTTGTAGAACCTCTGTCAACAGAGTCCGAGCTGGTCTTGACCAAACCTAGGAATGTGTTATAAATTATTAAGTGAGTGCTACAGTGAAATTGATTAATATAAGGCCAATGTCCAATAGCCTGTTCACTCTCAGCCACTCTTTCTTCCTAACTCTATGATCATCCTATGATAATACAGGTGGACTTAGTTTCCTGACAGCAGTCCAGCTTCCTAATGGGAAAATATTGAGCCCTATTCTGAATCCCAGTTACTTGGATTGGATCTAGAGGCACCATGTAGATATTATCAGTCATTTCCCTATCTTAATTCTGCAGCTCAAAAGTGAGTTAATAATGTCTCAATATTTGCTTGGAGATTTTTATTTGAAGGTCTGATTAGATGAGAATCAGCACCATTCATCTGGTTTCCTTGCTGGTCCACTGATGAAGAGCCAACATTCCTAACTGCTACACTACAGTTATTGGAAACTGAACTATAAATGCTTTCCAGATTAATTCTAACTCTCAAACAATTAAGTTACTTTTCTCTGTATTCACCATTATTTATATTTTCCTCCCCACAGTAGGGATAAATTACAGAAGTTCTTAAAGCAGAGTACATTATTTGGCATGTGTCAGCCAATACAGAAAATGTGTAAGCTCCCTGCTTCCTTCCCACAACCCCCAGTCGCAGAGATGGAGACCTTCTTCTTAAAAATAGAACCACACGGGTTTCTGAGTACAACTTCCTGAGATGATGTGGCATGAGTTATTCTTAGACTAAAATGGCCATTGCCTGGCCTCCTTTCAGAGGACAAATCAAGTAGCAGAGTTAGGCCTCAGCTGGTCCTTTGAGATACCCTGAAGGTACGTGCCACAGAGTTATTTCCTGCCTTTTGTGGCATGGGCTTTTTGCCTTCAATCACTCAATTGATATATTTTTTGCTATGTACCTTTGAAATTTTATTTGTTCCTCATATTTTTCAAAGAAGTCTCCCTGTTTTTAATAATTTTTCTAAAGATGTCTGAAATACGTTTAATAACAGTCATGCACACAAGGCAAGTGCTCGTCAAGGATATCCAACAAAGCATTTAGACAAGCATACTATTTGCATAGAAGGATTGGATAATGTATCACATTACCAATAAACACTTTCTTTGCAGTAAATCCTTATAATCTCACAATTATATAACACATTAGCAATGGGGTCTATATAGAAAGTAATAATTCCTAAGGTAATTTTTTCTTGATCTGTACACTCTTAAGGCTCTACAGATTTGTATTAGCTATCTGTTGTTATATTAAAATTACTCCAAAACTTAGTGGCTTGAAAGAATAAATGTTTATTATCTCACAATCCGTGGGTCAGAATCAGAATACACCTTTGCTGTGTCCTCTGCATGAGTCTCTCACAGGCAGAAATCAAGGTACTAGCCAAGACATATATCTCAAGGTTAGACTAGAGGAGATATACCTCCAGTCTCACTTATGTGGCTGTTGACAGGCATCAGGTCTTCATTGGCCCGAGACATCAGATCCTTGCCAGTAGGCTTCCAACACTATGTTGAATAGGAGCGGTGAGAGAGGGCATCCCTGACTTGTGCCAGTTTTCAAAGCGAATGCTTCCAGTTTTTGCCCATTCAGTATGATATTGGCTGTGGGTTTGTCATAAATAGCTCTTATTATTTTGAGGTATGTTCCATCAATACCGAATTTATTGAACGTTTCTAGCATGAAGGGCTGTTGAATTTTGTCAAAAGCCTTTTCTGCATCTATTGAGATAATCATGTGGTTCTTGTCTTTGGTTCTGTTTATATGCTGGATTATGTTTATTGATTTGCGAATGTTGAACCGCCTTGCATCCCAGGGATGAAGCCCACTTGAAGTTCTGGCTAGGGCAATCAGGCAAGAGAAAGAAATCAAGGGTATTCAGTTAGGAAAAGAAGAAGTCAAATTGTCCCTCTTTACAGATGACATGATTGTATATTTAGAAAACCCCATTGTCTCAGCCCAAAATCTCCTTAAGCTGATAAGCAACCTCAGCAAAGTCTCAGGATACAAAATTAATGTGCAAAAATCACAAGCATTCGTATACACCAGTAACAGACAAACAGGGAGCCAAATCATGAATGAACTTCCATTCACAATTGCTTCAAAGAGAATAAAATACCTAGGAATCCAACTTACAAGGGATGTAAAGGACCTCTTCAAGGAGAACTACAAACCACTGCTCAGTGAAATAAAAGAGGACACAAACAAATGGAAGAACATACCATGCTCATGGATAGAAAGAATCAATATCGTGAAAATGGCCATACTACCCAAGGTTATTTATAGATTCAATGCCATCCCCATCAAGCTACCACTGAGTTTCTTCACAGAATTGGAAAAAACTGCTTTAAAGTTCATATGGAACCAAAAAAGAACCCTCATCTCCAAGACAATCCTAAGTCAAAAGAACAAAGCTGGAGGCATCACGCTACCTGACTTCAAACTATACTGCAAGGCTACAGTAACCAAAACAGCATGGTACTGGTACCAAAAAAGAGATATAGACCAATGGAACAGAAAAGAGTCCTCAGAAATAATACCACACATCTACAGCTATCTGATCTTTGATAAACCTGAGAGAAACAAGAAATGGGGAAAGGATTCCCTATTTAATAAATGGTGCTGGGAAAATTGGCTAGCCATAAGTAGAAAGCTGAAACTGGATCCTTTCCTTACTCCTTATACGAAAATTAATTCAAGATGGATTAGAGACTTAAATGTTAGACCTAATACCATAAAAACCCTGGAGGAAAACCTAGGTAGTACCATTCAGGACATAGGCATGGGCAAAGACTTCATGTCTAAAACACCAAAAGCAAAGGCAACAGAAGCCAAAATTGACAAATGGGATCTCATTAAACTAAAGAGCTTCTGCACAGCAAAAGAAACTACCATCAGAGTGAACAGGCAACGTACAGAATGGGAGAAAATTTTTGCAATCTACTCATCTGACAAAGGGCTAATATCCAGAACCTACAAGGAACTCAAACAAATTTACAAAAAAAAAAAAACCAAACAACCCCATCAAAAAGTGGGCAAAGGATATGAACAGACATTTCTCAAAAGAAGACATTCATACAGCCAACAAACACATGAAAAAATGCTCATCATCACTGGCCATCAGAGAAATGCAAATCAAAACCACAATGAGATACCATCTCACACCAGTTAGAATGGCAATCATTAAAAAGTCAGGAAACAACAGGTGCTGGAGAGGCTGTGGAGAAATAGGAACACTTTTACACTGTTGGTGGGATTGTAAACTAGTTCAACCATTATGGAAAACAGTATGGCGATTCCTCAAGGATCTAGAACTAGATGTACCATATGACCCAGCCATCCCATTACTGGGTATATACCCAAAGGATTATAAATCATGCTGCGATAAAGACACATGCACACGTATGTTTATTGCGGCACTATTCACAATAGCAAAGACTTGGAATCAACCCAGATGTCCATCAGTGACAGACTGGATTAAGAAAATGTGGCACATCTACACCATGGAATACTATGCAGCCATAAAAAAGGATGAGTTTGTGTCCTTTGTAGTGACATGGATGCAGCTGGAAACCATCATTCTTAGCAAACTATCACAAGAACAGAAAACCAAACACCGCATGTTCTCACTCATACGTGGGAACTGAACAATGAGATCACTTGGACTCGGGAAGGGGAACATCACACACCGGGGCCTATCATGGGGAGGGGGGAGGGGGGAGGGGGGAGGGATTGCATTGGGAGTTATACCTGATGTAAATGACGAGTTGATGGGTGCTGACGAGTTGATGGGTGCAGCACACCAACATGGCACAAGTATACATATGTAACAAACCTGCACGTTATGCACATGTACCCTAGAACTTAAAGTATAATAATAATTAAAAATAAAAATAAAAAAAAAGATCCTTGCCAGTAGGCTTCTTAATAAGAATAACTCACGACACGGCAGAGTGAGAGCTGAGAGAGAGAAAGAGATGGGCAGTGAAACAGAGAGCGAAGGCGAGAAACTCAGTCTTTTTGCAATCCAATCTTGGAAGTGAGATTCTGTTACTGTTTTTTAGATTCCTGCAAGTTGGCCCAGCTCACAAAGAATGAAAGTTGGGATCCATGGAAGCTATTTTAGAGGCCACAGGACTACTGCATAATTTCTTTTTCATTTTCTTTCATTCAGTTATTAAAGTTTCTAAGAACATACTATGTGCCTAGCTTTGCTGGTACTGAGGAAATATAAATGGAAAAGGAATATAAGGCCTTTTCATAAAGGACCTTCTACTTGCAAAGGACAACAAAATTATAAAACCGATTTAAAAATAATTTTATTTTAACAAGAACCATATTTTAAAATATGCCCTGAGATATATTTCTCCTTTATAAACAAGTTTACTTCTGTCTTAAGGGACACAAAGAATGTGAAGAGAAATATCACCAGACAAAATGTATTGTCCATTGGTTTCCCAAAGACTCAGGAGAAAGGCATAGGGAATGACAGCATTTCAGAGGCATACTCTTTCTCCTCACTCTCAGCTGGAAGTAGGATGTAGTGGGAGGAACACAGGAAACAGGTAAAGATGTTTAGAAGAATTCTGTACCAGAGCTCAGCCTGGGCAAAGAAACATTGGAAACAGCAGAGAAAAGACCAGGAGTTTCACTAGGCTTGGGCTTCAACACCAAATGCCTTCTGGGAAATGTGAGGATTCATCCCAGTACTGGAATGAGAAGTAGATTGGAGAAGGGATCTACCAGCTAACTGCTCTTTCTTCAAGCAACATGTAATTAATGCTTCTACTTAATTAGTCACTCTATTCACAAAATTTTGTTACTATTACTTCACTTCAGCTAGATGTCTCATGCCTTTAGGAGCTGCCAGTTAGCTGAATTATATTAAAACTTTAGAACGAATGGTTCAGCACTTTTTGTTCTACAGCAATATAAGCAGCTAAGAACATGCTTAGATCAGAACAAGAAAATACTTATGCAGTGAAAAAGAAGAAATATATTCTAAGCAGAAAATATATATTTTCTTGTGCTGTTCCTGAAATCTTTACATCAATTTTTCAGGTATTATCAATAGAGAAAAGGTATATATTTTACTTTATTATTTTTTCATTGAATAACTATAAACCTCAATTTCTGTAATTTGCATTTAGGTTAAATACATTTTGATTTCACTATTTTTTTCTACAGAGAATTGACAGATGTCTTAACAAAATATGACAGCTGTTTTTTAGACAATGAAGCATCATCAATTTTTGTGTACAGTTAAAAAATGATATACAACATCTGTAGACCAGTAATGAGTTTTAATATTTTCCATTATCTGCACAGTATTGTTCAAAATAATAATTCAATATACATTTTGTTAATGAAATCTTCTGGCTCAGTCATTAAAATAAACTCTGATTTTCAAAATGTTGCACTCATATTTATTAATCTCTTTATCTCAGTTTTCAGAATATAATTAATCTATATTTATTGGCTTGATATACAAAATACTCTCTTTCGGGAGCTGTCATCATCTAGCTGGTATTGCCAACTTCATAGAGAAACCATGTTTTTGATTTATTTTTTTTAAACAAAACCTTACAAACACATAAGAAGCAAATATCTCTTGAATAACAAATATGTAAATTAACAACTTCAATAGAAAATACACTCTGGAATACTCCCCCACCAAAAAATTATTCACATAAAAATATATGACTTTATTGTGACAATTTAAATATACATTTTTTCTGATCACTTTGTAATAACTTTTATCTAGCTTACATTGTTGTATGACTATAGTATACAATACATATAACATACAAAATATGTGTCATCGACAATGGATCAGAAGACTTCTGGTCGACAGTCAGTTATTAGTAATTAAGTTTTGGGGGAGTCAAAAGTTACATGCAGATGTTTAACACCTGCTGGGAGACAAGAGAAGGCCAGTGCCCCTAAACCCTGTGTTGTTCAAGGGCCAACTGTGATGAGAAGAGTATATATCATTTAAACTACTTACACATTTTTAGGAAATGTTTACTATTGGGGGAACCAGCCCCCAATATTTCAACATACATTCTTTTTTATTTTCCCTAAGTGTCAGCCTGTCTGAGAAATAAAGAGAAAGAGTACAAAAGAGAGAAATTTTACAACTGGGTCTCTGGGGATGACATCACATGTCAGCAGGTTCCGTGATGCCCTTGAGCCTCAAAACCAGCAAGTTTTTTTTAGGGATTTCAAAAGGGGAGGAGTGTATGAATAGGGAGTGGGTGACAGAGATCACATGCTTCAAATGGCAATAAAAGATCACAAGGGCAGAAGGACAGAGCAAGGTCACAAGGCCAGGGCAAAATTAGAATTACTAATGAGGTTCCATGTCCCACTATGCACGCATTGTCATTGATAAACATCTTAACAGGAAACAGGGTTCAAGAGCAGAGAACCAGTCTGACTAGAATTTGCCAGGCTGGAATTTCCTAATTCTAGCAAGTCTGAGGGCGCTGCGGGAGACCAGGGCGTATTTCATCCCTTATCTTCAACTGCATAAGGCAGACATCCCCAGTGTGGCTGTCCATAGGCTCCCCATGGGAATGCATTCCCTTCCCAGGGTTGTTCCTTACTGGGAAAAGAATTCAGCGATATTTCTCCTACTCATTTTCTGCAATAAGAAAAATATGACTCTGTTCTGCCCAACACTGCAGGCAGTCAGACCTTATGGTCATCTCCCTTGTTCCCTGAATATCGCTGTTATCCTGTTCTTTTCCAGGGTGCCAAGATTTCATAGTGTTCAAACACACATGTTTTACAAACAATTTGTGCAGTTAACACAATCATCACAGGGTCCTGAGGTGGCATATATCCTCAGCTTATGAAGATGACAGAATTAAGAGATTAAAGTAAAGACAGGCATAGGAAATTATAAGAGTATTGATTGGGGAAGTGATAAATGACCATGAAATCTTCACAATTTATGTTCTGCCATGGCTTCAGCTGGTCCCTCCATTTGGGGTCCCTGACTTCCCACAACAGTTTACAAATTAAATACAAAAAAGATTTTTAGCAGCAGTATGAAATGGATAATCTTAGCATAAAAGAGTGTTAGTAAATATCTCATAATTAAAATTCAGCATATTTGCTTGTTGATTTCAGTTCCCTATAGGTTCTGGATATTAGGCCTTTGTCAGATGCGTATTTCACAAATACCTTCTGTCATTCTGTAGATTATCTGTTTGCTTTATTGATTTTTTTTTTTTTTTTTTTTTTTTTCTGTGCAGAAGCTCCTTACTTTAGTAAGGTCCTATTGTCTATTCTTGTTTTCATTAAAATTACTTTTGGGGACTTCACCAAAAATTCTTTGCCAAGGCTAATGTTGAAAAGAGTATTTCCTAGGTTGTCTTCAAGGATTTTTATAGTTTGAGGTCTTATGTTTCTATCTTTAATCCATCTTGAGTTTATATTTTTATATGGTGAAAGGTAAGGGTCCAGCTTTAATATTCTGCATAGGCTGGCCAGTTATCCCAGCACCACTTATTGAATAGGGAGTCCTTTCCTCATTGGTTGTTTTTGTCTGCCTTTTCAAAGATCAGAAGGTTGTAGGTGTGTGGCTTTATTTCTGAGTTTCCCATTCTGTTCCTCTTTGTCTATATGTCTGTTTTTGTGCCAGTACCAAGCTGTTTTGGTTACTGTAGTTTTATAGTATAGTTTGAGGCCTCTGGCTTTGTTCTTTTAAATTAGCATTGCTTTGGCTATTTGGACTCTTTTTTATTTCCATATGTATTTTAGAATAGTATTCTACAAAGAATGGCATCAGTAATTTGATGGGAATATCATCGAATCTGTAAATGCTTTGGGAAGTATTCTTTGCAATTTGCCCATTTTTGTAACATTGATTCTTCCAATCCATGAGCATGGAATGTTTTTTCATTTATTTGTGTCATCTCTGATTTCTTTCAGCAGTATTTTGTATTGAAAAATGGTTGAAGGACATCAACAGACACTTCTCAAAAGAAGACATTCAAATGGCCAACAAACATGAAAAAATGCTCAGCATCACTCATCACTAGAGAAATGCAAATCAAAACCACAATGAGATACCATCTCACACCAGTCAAAATGGCTATTACTAAAAAGTCAAAAAATAGCACATGCTGATGAGGCTGTGGAGAAAAGGGAATACTTATACACTGTTGGTGGAAATGTAAATTAGGCCAGCCACTGTGGAAAGCAGTCCCAAGATTTCTCAAAAAACTTAAAACAGAGTTACCATTTGACCCAGCAATCTTATAATAGGGTACATTCCCAAAAGAAAGTAAGTCAGCCCACCAAAAAGGCACACGCACTCATATGTTCATCACAGCACTATTCACAATAGCAAGACATGGAATCAACCCAGGTGCTCAAGAAACAGATATTCCAACTTATATAAATTATGCTAGAACATGGGGTGAGGGAAGCCAGCTAATGAACACTCCAAGGCAAACATATAGCATTTATTTTTTAAAGTATAATAAAAACTAAATAATAGGTTAATCACACCTACCAATTTAGGTAAAAAAAAATGTTAAAAAAATGTTTCAAAACCAAGTCCAAAGCTATGTTAAGTAAAATTTTTTAAAAAGCATTATATCTAAGTAGGATTTATCCAGAAAGACAAAAAAATTTCCACACTAGAAATCTACAGATGGACTTCTAACCGATAAGACAAAGGAATCATATTATAGAAATGTTCTGTAAAATACTGTCAAATATATTAAAATATGTAGCTGATTTATTGAAGAAAATGGCATAAAATTTTCAAGTGCCAAAAATAAGAAAGGTCCTTCAAGCTGAAACTATATATGTAAGTAAAAGTCTTAGTAAGGAAATTGCCAGTGTACATATACCTGAGAGTCTGGCATTTTTTACTCTCTATAAAACAAGCAATGGAAGAAGTCTCCCTGCATCAGATGATATTCAATAATGTGTTTTCAGTGAGTGGAAAACAAACACAGAACTCCCAGAGAAGTGTGTCTTCCAGAAAGTGCATCTTATTCTGACCTGCACAAGATTTGTATATTGACTAGAAATACATGTCGGTGCTAGATCATTAAATTTTTTTAGGAGAAAGGGTAACGTAATCAGGTTTAAAAAGGAATATTAATTTGAAAAGGAACACTTTGAAGTATATATATTCAAATAAGAGCAGAGTTGGGAGTATGCATAAATTGAACAATGTGGCTATTGCAATGCTCCAGTATGGATAATGTCATTGTGATTGAATGCAGAAAACTATGTAGAACTATCATTTAAGGAGATAAAGGGATTTGGTATTAATAAAGAATGGGATATAAAGAGATAAAGTGAGGGGAAAAAAGAAATATCACAACTTACTGTAGAATTCTGGAATGTCATACTGTTCTTTGGAGTGTGAAAAATGGAAGAAGCTCGAGTTTGGAGGAGATGACCCTGAGTTTGGTTTTGTACATGATTTTTTGTAAGATGGCCTTAGGTGACATAAGGAAAAAAAATGCGTCCATTGATAAATTTGATATGAACCCGAACATGAGTTAAAAATGTGAATCATCTACATTTAAAAGCAATTGAATGTTCAAGTATGGATGATTTTACCTAAGGGAAAGTAGAAGTGATAAGGCCAAGCCTCAGGACTTTAAATCTCCTCCAAAGAGAGGAAATTAAGCTTTCCAAGAAGACCAAGGATCAACAGCACTGATTCCTATTGCTATAAAAATGTCCAGAAAGAGATATATTTTTAACGTCTATTGGAATTAGTGACTTAGTGGCTTAAGCAAGCTTTTTTTAATGGAATGATGGAACCAGAAATCCGATTGGATTAGGTAGATATGAAAGGCAAATGACTAGGAAGAAACAGGAACCTGGTAGTAGTAACTGACTTTAGAAAGAGATCCTGGATGACTGGGAAATTAGGAAGGTGTAAATATTCTTTCACTGTATACATTTTACACATTTTAAAATTTTACACAATTTAAAATGTGTAAAATGTGTAAAATCTTACACATTAAATTTACACAATTTAAAATGTGTAAAATCTTCCACATTCTATCTTTTAGCTAATCATAAATGATATAAGTAAAAGAAGTTTTAGAAAATGGTAAAATGCTGATGTGTTTGCTTTTGTTGAAATGAAAATCTCTCAAGACAATAAATTTCACAAGTAGCAGTTGGTTTTTGAACATGAACACTAAAGATTATCCTTATATTACATATAGCCTTATAAAGAAATCGCTGTGGATAATACAGGATTATTAGCAGGTCTCATTTACTTTTCTTTGTTCTTTGACACTGTAGACAGAAATCATTTATGACTCTCTGTTAGTCCATTTTACATTGCTATAAAGGAATATCTGAGACTGGGTAATTTATTTGTATTTTCCTTTATTTCGCCTCATGGTTCTTCAGACTGAACAAGAAACATAGTGCCATCTGCTTCAGGTGAGGCCTCAGGAAGGTTACAATCATAGCAGAAGGCAGAAGGAGGAACCAACATATCACATGACAAGAGAAGGAGCAAGAGAGAATAGTAGTTGCCAGACTTGGGAACAATCAGTTATAGACACAGGTAGGGCACCAAGCATTAATGAGGGATCTGCCCCTGTGACCCAAACATCTCCCACCAGGCCTCACTTTCAACATTGGGGGCCACATTTCAATATGAGATTTGGAGGGGAAAAACATCCAAACTATTTCAGACCCTAACCTCCGTGAGCTCACTGTAGATCTGTGGCTACATATGATAGTACTGAACCTGCAATGAAATTGTGACAAGTAAATTTGATGAGAAATAAATCTACATGAATCAGATAATCTCTGGTAGAATATAACTGATACAATGCTTTACACTGACAACATCTGTCCTCATATTATGTGCTATTTAATTATTGTGATAGGTATAATATATGGTCTATTCCTTCAGAACAATTAAATGCACAATGATAACACCCCTGCTGCTGATCATTCCTTATCCCTGGCATAACCCATCACCTCAAACACATATAATGTGCCTTCTAGCTCGGCTCTCCTCAGACTCTGATGCAGCCTTGTGAGACAAAGCCACATGTCTTATCCATGCTCAGATTTGGGGGCTTCTGAGCTATGGAATCCCCTTGCCAGTGCCTGATGTCTCCCATCCCCAGCATTAGCCCAGTGATTAATTCTCCAGTATGCAGGCCTCCTATATTAGGGGTTTCAACAAACAAGAAAAGTCTAATTTGCAGTCCCAGTGTGGAGTGGGTTGTAAAACCTCTATCTTCTTAACTTATCTCTGCCTCTCTAATTCCTCTCTCCCAGTTCATTTCCTGTAGCCTAAAATGGAATCATTATCTTTTCTGCATACCTGGAAACTTTGCTTAGGTAATTTTCTACCCTTTCTGTAGTTTAGAGGACCAGAAACATTTATTCTTTCAGGGGGGAAGTTCTGAAAGAATAATTCAGGAAGAGCTCCAGCCTCCAGCTCCTAGTGTGAGCAACACAGAAGACAGGCGATTTCTGCATTTCCAACTGAGGTACCGGGTTCACCTCACAGGAGCGTTTTGGACAATGGGTGCAGGAGAGTGGGAGCAGCCCACCGAGTGAGAGTCAAAGCAGGGTGAAGCATCACCTCACCCAGGAAGCACAAGGGGGAAGCAAACTCCCTTCCCTAGCCAAGGGAAACCGTGGCACACAACACCTGGAAAATTGGATCATTCCCACCCTAATACTGTGCTTTACCAAGGGTCTTAGCAAATGGCAAACCAGGAGATTACATCCCACACCTGACTCAGAGGGTCCCACACCCAAGGAGCCTCCCTCATTGATAGCACAACACTCTGAGATCTAACTGTAAGGCAGCAGTGAGGCTGGGGGAGGGGCACCCGCCATTACTGAGGCTTGAGTAGGTAAACAAAGTGGCTGGAAAGTTCAAACTGTGTGTAGTCCACTGCAACTCAAGGAGGCCTGCCTGCCTCTGTAGACTCCAACTCTGGGGACAGGCAATAGCCAAACAAAAGGCATCAGAAACCTCTGTAGATTTAAATGTCTCTGTCTGACAGTTTTGAAGAGAGTAGTGGTTCTCCCAAAACTGTATTTGAGATCTGAGAACAGACAGACTGCCTGCTCAAGTGAGTCCCTGACCCCCAAGTAGCCTGTTGGGGAGACACCACCAACTAGGGGTAGACTAACACCTCACACCTCACACTGCCAGGTACCCCTCTGAGACAAAGCTTCCAGAGGAATGAACAGGCAACAACATTTGCTATTCAGTAATATTCACTCGTCTGCAGTGTCTGCTGCTGATATTTGGGCAAACAGGGTCTGGAGTGGACCTCCAGCAAACTCCAACAGACCTGCAGCTGAGGGTTCTGATTATTAAAAGGAAAACTAACAAACAGAAAGGACATCCACACCAAAACCCCATCTATACATCACCATCATCAAAGACCAAAGGTAGATAAAACCACAAAGATGGGGAAAAAACAGAGCAGAAAACTGAAAATTCTAAAAATCAGAGTGCCTCTCCCCCTCCAAAGGAACACAGCTCCTTGCCAGCAATGGAACAAAGCTGGATGGAGAATGACACTGACGAGTTGAGAGAAGAAGGCTTCAGATGATCAAACTTCTCCAAGCCAAAGGAGGAAGATTGAACCCATCGCAAAGAAGCTAAAAACCTTGAAAAAAGGTTTGATGAATGGCTAACTAGAAGAACCAATGTAGAGAAGGTCTTAAATGACTGGATAGAGCTGAAAACCATGGCACAAGAACTATGTGACAAATGCACAAGTTTCAGTAACCGATTCAGTCAACTAGAAGAGAGGGTATCAGTGATTGAAGATCAAATGAATGATTTGAAGCGAGAAGAGACGTTTAGAGAAAAAACAGTAAAAAGAAATTAACAGAGCCTCCAAGACATATGGGACTATGTGAAAAGACCAAATCTACCTCTGATTCGTGTACCTGAAAGTGAGGGGGAAAATAGAACCAAGATGGAAAGCACTCTGCAGGATATTATCCAGGAGGACATCCCCAACCTAGCAAGGCAGGCCAACATTCAAATTCAGGAAATACAGAGAATGCCACAAAGATACTCCTTGAGAGGAGCAACTCCAAGACACATAATCGTCAGATTCACCAAAGTTGAAATGAAGGAAAAAATGTTAAGGGCAGTCAGAGAGAAAGGTCGGGTTATCCACAAAGGGAAGCCCATCAGACTAACAGTGGATCTCTCAGTGAAAACTCTACAAGTCAGAAGAGAGTGGGGGACCAATATTCAACATTCTTAAAGAAAAGAATTTTCAACCCAGAATTTCATGTCCAGCCAAACTAAATTTCATAAGTGAAGGAGAAATAAAATCCTTTACAGACAAGCAAATGTTGGGAGATTTTTGTCACCACCAGGCCTGCCCTACAAGACCTCCTGAAGGAAGCACTAAACATGGAAATGAACAACAGGTACCAGCCATTGCAAAAACATGTCAAAATGTAAAGTCCATTGATGCTAGGAAGAAACTGCATCAAGTAGTGAGCAAAATAGCCAGCTAATGTCGTCATGACTCCCACATAATAATAATGGGAGACTTAAGTATCCCACTGTCAACATTAGACAGATCAACAAGACAGAAAGTTAACAAGGATATCCAGGAATTGAACTCAGCTCTGCACCAAGCAGACCTAATAGACATCTACAGAACTCTCCACCCCAAATCAACAGAAAATACATTCTTCTCAGCACCACATCACACTTATTCCAAAATTGACCACATAGTTGGAAGCAGAGCACTCCTGAGCAAATGTGAAAGAACAGAAACTATAACAAACTGTCTCCCAGACCACAGTGCAATCAAACTAGAACTCAGGACTAAGAAACTCAATCAAAATCACTCAACTACATGGAAACTGAACAACCTGCTCCTGAATGACTCCTGAGTACATAACAAAATGAAGGCAGAGATAAAGATGTTCTTTGAAACCAATGAGAACAAAGATACAATATACTAGAATCTCTCGGACACATTTAAAGCGGTGTGTAGAGGGAAATTTATAGAACTAAATGTCCACAAGAGAAATCAGGAAACATCTAAAATTGGTACCCTGACATCACAATTAAAAGAACTAGAGAAGCAAGAGCAAACACATTCAAAAGCTAGCAGAAGGCAAGAAATAACTAAGATCAGAGCAGAACTGAAGGAGATAGAGACACAAAAACCCTCCAAAAAATCGATGAATCCAGGAGCTGGTTTTCTGAAAAAATCAATAAAATTGATAGACTGCTAGGAAGACTAATAAAGAAGAAAAGAGAGAAGAATCAAATAGATACAATAAAAATGATAAAGGGGATATCACCACTGACCCCACAGAAATACAAACGACCTTCAGAGAATACTATAAACACCTCTATGCAAATAAACCAGAAAACCTAGAAGAAATGGATAATTTCCTGGACACTTACACTCTCCCAAGACTAAACCAGTAAGATGCTGAATCCCTGAATAGACCAATAGCAGGCTCTGAAATTGAGACAATAATTAGCCTACCAACCAAAAAGTCCAGGACTAGATGGATTCACAGCTGAATTCTTCCAGAGGTACAAAGAGGAGTTGGTACCATTCCTTATGAAACTATTCCAATCAGTCTAAAAAGAAGGAATCCTCCCTAACTCATTTTATGAGGCCAACATCATCCTGATAACAAAGCCTGGCAGAGACACTACAAAAAAAGAGAATTTTAGACCAATATCCCTGATGAACATCGATGCAAAAATCCTCAATAAAACACTGGCAAACCAAATCCAGCAGCACATCAAAAAGCTTATCCACAACGATCAAGTGGGCTTCATCCCTGGGATGCAAGGCTCGTTCAACATACACAAATCAATAAACATAATCCAGCATATAAAGAGAACCAAAGACAAAAACCACATGATTATCTCAACAAATGCAGAAAAGGCCTTTGACAAAATTCAACAGCCCTTCATGCTATAAATTCTCAATAAATTCGGTATTGATGGAACATATCTCAAAATAACAAAAACTATTTATGACCAACCCACAGCTGATATTATTCTGAATGGGCAAAAACTGAAGCATTCTATCTGAAAACTGGCACAAGACAGAGATACCCTCTCTCATTACTCCTATTCAGCATAGTGTAGGAAGTTCTGGCCAGGGCAATCAGGCAGGAGAAAGAAAGACAGGGTATTCAATTCAATTAGGAAAGAGGAAGTCAAATTGCCCCTTTTTGCAGATGACATGATTGTATATTTAGAAAACCACATCGTCTCAGCCCCAAATCTCCTTAAACTGCTAAGCAACTTCAGCAAAGTTTCAGGATGCAAAATCAACATGCAAAAATCACAAACACTCCCATATACCACTAATAGACAAACAGAGACCCCAAGTATTAGTGAACTTCCATTCACGATTGCTACAAAGAGAATAAAATACCTAGGTATCCAACTTACAAGGGAGGTGAAAGACCTTTTCAAGGAAAACTACAAACCAATGTTCAATGAAATAAAAGAGGACACAAACAAATGGAAGAACGTTCCATGCTCATGGATAGGAAGAATCAATATCGTGAAAATGGCCATACTGCCCAAAGTAATTTATAGATTCAATGCCATCCCCATTAAGCTACCAATGACTTTCTTCACAGAATTGGAAAAAACTACTTTAAAGTTCATATGGAAGCAAAAGAGAGTCCACATTGCCAAGGCAATCCTAAGTCAAAAGAACAAAGCTGGAAGCATCATGCTACCTGACTTCAAACTATACTCAAGGCTACAGTAAACAAAACAGCATGGAACTGGTACCAAAACAGAGAGAGACCAATGGAACAGAGCAGAGCTCTCAGAAGTAATACCACACATCTACAGCTATCTGATCTTTGACCAACCTGAGAAAAACAAGAAATGAGAAAAGGATTCCTTATTTAATAAATGGTGCTGGAAAAACTGGCTAACCATATGTAGAAAGCTGAAATTGGATCCCTTCCTTACACCTTATACAAATAATAATCCAAGATGGATTAGAGACTTAAATGTTAGACCTAAAACCATAAAAACCTTAGAAAAAAACCTAAGCAATACCATTCTGGACAAAGGCATGGGTAAGACTTCATGTCTAAAACACAAAAAGCAACTGCAACAAAAGCCAAAATTGACAAATGGGATCTAATTAAACTGAAGAGCTTCTGCACAGCAAAAGAAACTACCAACAGAGTGAACAGGCAACCTACAGAATGGGAGAAAATTTTTGCAATCTACTCATCTGACAAAGGGCTAATATCCAGAACCTACAAGGAACTCAAACACATTTACAAGAAAAAAACAACCCCATCAAGAAGTGGGAAAAGGATATGAACAGACACTTCTCAAAAGAAGACATTTATGCAGCCAACAGACACATGAAAAAATGCACATCATCACTAGCCATCAGAGAAATGCAAATCAAAACCACAATGAGATACCATCTGACACCAGTTAGAATGGCGATCATTGAAAAGTCAGGAAACAACAGGTGCTAGAGAGGATGTAGAGAAACAGGAACACTTTTACACCATTGGTGGGACTGTAAACTAGTTCAACCATTGTGGAAAACAGTGTGGCGATTCCTCAAGGATCTAGAACTAGAAATACCATTTGACCCACCCATCCCATTACTGGGTATATACCCAAAGGATTATAAATCATGCTGCTATAAAGACACATGCACACGTTATGTTTACTGCGACACTATTCACAATAGCAAAGACTTGGAACCAACCCAAATGTCCATCAGTGACAGACTGTATTAAGAAAATGTGGCACATATACACCATGGAATGCTATATAGCCATCAAAGGGATGAGTTCAAGTCCTTTGTAGGGACATGGATGCAGCTGGAAACCATCATTCTCAGCAAACTATCGCAAGATCAGAAAACCAAACACCACATGTTCTCACTCATAGGTGGGAATTTAACAATGAGAACACTTGGACACAGGAAGGGGAACATCACACATCAGGGCCTATTGTGGGGTGGGGGTAGGGGAGAGGGATAGCATTAGGACATATACCTAATGTAAATGATGAGTTAATGGGTGCAGCACACCAACATGACACATGTATACATATGTAACAAACCTGCACATTCTGCACATGTACCCTAGAACATAAAGTATAATAAAAAATTAATAAATAAATAAAAATATTTATTGCAAAAAATTATTCTTTCAAAATTTTGGCTTCTGCAAAATAAGTCACTTTCAAGTCTACTTTTGTTTCTGCTCCAGGTATTAAAAATTAGATTTGAAAACCAAAAGTGCTTATAAATTCTTTGTTCCTTTTCTCTGGCTGTATCTCCCTGTCCCAAATCAAAGATTATCTTAACTTTAATAAGCAGATAGCTGAAGAGCAACATACATTACTGAGGTTTTTTAATACACTATTTAAAAAGTATTATCTCACTATTATACTAAAACAGAGATGGAAACTGACCCGTGTTTTATTTAACTTGTTTCTTATATTTTGATATCATGTTGGATGATCTGATACAAGCTTGTTGTCTACTATGTATATAATATGTAATTTTCATGGATTTGTAGAGAAGAAATGGAGTTACCATGAATTAGGAATATTTGTAGTATATAGCTGCTTCTTCTAATTATTATCAAAAAACAGTGTTGCAGATATATTATTGACCAACTAGTTGATTAATTATGACCAAAGCTATTTTAGCAAACATCTTAAATTCTGATTTTTTTAATTTAGCAAATAAAACTAAAAGGTACTCCATTATATTATTCGCATCACTTCTACTAACAATCTACATATACCTTTTGTCACTAGTTTCTTCAAAAAGTTATACAAGTAACTTACATATCTCCAACCTCAAAATGCTCCAGGACCTTTATTATGTGTCCATGTGTTTTTGTGTACACGTATGGGCATGTGTTTGTCTTGGTTTTTGTTATGACTAAAATAACTGTTCCTTTATCTGCTTTGGAAATCTATTTAGGCAAAAATCAACCATCACATAAATGTGGCTCCAATTAGGTTTCTTTTTGTTCACTTCTAGGAGTACTTGGAATACCATTGTATGCAGACCCTCTCCCTCTCTGAGTTCTTCAATTTTTACCTTGTCTTCAGCTTAGCTGACAATTAAAAGTACACAGCTGTGCACTTATTTTATAAAGAATACAAATATTCCAGCCACCTGTCAGGGAGTATAACTTCAAAAGGTCTGTCACTAAATAGAAAGCTTTCAAAAACCCAGTAAAGAGAAACAGAGTTAACAGATGTTGAATTCATTATTCCAGTAATATAGCAGGAAGTATATGCAATTTATTCATCTTTTAGATAATTCAAAATTTATCCTTGAAATAAGCTAGATCATCTGAGAGCCACACACTTGAGTCTCATTACTTTTGTTCTTTTCTCCTGATGTAAGTGTGTTTTTGTGCTTTGGTATCATGACACCAATCTGTATTAAGAACATGTTACTAGGTTTATGGTTAAATTTAAATTTCCTTATCAAGGGTAGTTTTCTCTCTCTTTAGAAAACAGTTTGTTTTTATCTTATAAATTCTAAAATGTAGGCATATATCTCCCCCTCTCTCTGACACACACACACACACACACACACAGAGACACGCACACACACAAATGGCTGCCAGAAGTTTACTGTCATATTTGTGTCCCACTTCTGGCAAGCACAATATGTACTAATCTAAATAATTTAAGCTGTTTGAAAATTTTCCCGCTCTATTTTTATTTTGCCTTTCATTTTCCAGATTTATTGTATCTTTGGTTTGATACATCTTTATAAAATGCTTTAAATCATTTTTTAAACAAGGAATAAGTGTAAGTATATTCTGTTTTAATTCTTTTAGTCTCATATTATCAGAATTATAATTTAGCACCTTCTTTTTTCTCCTTGCTTAAGGGCATGCATGCACTTGCTGTCTGGCATCTGAACAAAAATATAGAATAGGACAGGTGTGGTGGCTCATGCCTGTAAACCCAGCACTTTGGGAGGCCAAGACAAAAGGATTGTTTGAGCTCAGGAGTTCCTGAGGAACATGAGACTCCATCTCAAAAAACAAAATATACACATGCACACACACACACACACACATATATATATGTATGTATATAAAAATATCCTCCAGGAAACTTTGGATGTCATTAAATAAAAACTCATAAAAATGTAGACATAACTTGGGGAAACTGTGGGTTCATCTCTAGACTACCACAACAAGGCAAGTCACAAAAATTTTTGTTTCCCAGTTTATATAAAAGTTATGTTTACATTATACTATAGTCTATTATAATTTGTTCAATGTCACTATGTTCTTAAAAGGGTACATACCTAATTTTAAAAATATTGCATTGCTAAAAAATATTAATGATCATCTGAGCCTTCAACCAGTCCTAATCTTTTGACTGGCTGGGGGTCTTGCCTCAATGTTGATGGTTGCTGACTAATCAGGGTTGGGGTGGCTGTGGCAATTTCTGAAAATAAGACAATAATGATGTTGGCCACATTGAATCTTCCTTTTGTGAAAGATTTCTATGTAGTATATGGTACTCTTTTATAGCATTTTTATCCACAGGAGAACTTCTTTCAAAATTGGATTCAATCCTTTTAAATCATGCTGCTGCTTTTTGAATTAAGTTTATGTAATATTCTAAATCCTTTATTGTCATTTCAACAATGTTCACAGCGTCTTCACCAAAAGTAGATTCTATCTCAAGAAACCACTTTCTTTGCTCATCCATAAAAAGCAACTCATCGTCTGTTTAAATTTGATCATGCATATGTTAGCTCTTTCTTATATTGTTAGAAAGGAATAACAGACTGGGTAATTTATAAAGGAAAGAGGTGTAATTGATTCATTGGTCTGCAGGCTGTAAATGCATGACACTGACATCTGCTTGGCATCTGGGTAAGCCTCAGGAACTTTTACTCATGGGGTAAGGCAAAGTGAGAACAAGCATGTCACATGGAGAGAACAGAAGCAAGGGGAAGGGTGTCATATACTTTTAAACAACCAGATCTCATGAGAACTCCCTCACTATTGCAAGGACAGCACCAAGCCATAAGGGATCCAGCCCCATGACCCAAACATCTACCACCAGGCTCCCCCTCCAACATTGGATTGAGATTTCAATCTCATTTCAACATGAGATTGGTGCAGGACAAATTTCCAAACCATATCAATGCAATTATGGCAATTCAATCACATCTTCATGCTCCACTTCTAATTCTAGTTCTCTGTCCATTTCTACTATATTTACAGTGACTTCTTTCACTTAAGTCTTGAATCTCTCAAAGTCATCCAGGAGGCTTGGAATCAGCTTCTTTCAAACTCCTGTTTATGTGGATATTTTGACCTCTTCCCAGGAATCACTAATATTCCTAATGACATCTAGAATGGTGAAGGCTTTCCAGAAGTCTTCCAATTGACTTTGCCCAAATCCATAAGATGAATCACTATCTATGAAAGCTATGGCCTTACAAAATGTATTTCTTAAATAATAGACTTGAGGGTCAAAATCACTACTTGATCCATGGACTACAGAATGGATGCTATGTTATCAGGCATGGAAACAACGTTAATCTTCTTGTATATCTACATCAGGGCTCTTGGGTTACCAGGGCATTGTCAATGAGTAGTAATATTTTGAAAGGAATCTGTTTTCCTGTTCAGTTGATCTCAGTGGTGGGCTTAAAATATTCAGTAAACCATGCTGTAAACAGATGTACTATCATACAGAATTTGTTTTTCCATTTATAGCTTTTGATTTTTCTTTTTTTTTTGAGACAGAGTCTTGCTCTGTTGCCCAGGCTGGAGTGCAGTAGGTGATCTCAGCTCACTGCAACTTCTGCCTCCTGTGTTCAAGCGATTCTCCTGCCTCAGCCTCCTAAGTATCTGGGATTACAGGCACCCGCCACCACACTTGGCTAATTTTTGTATATTTGGTAGAGACGAGGTTTCACTATGTTGGCCAGACTGGTCTCGAACTCCAGACCTTGTGAGCCGCCCGCCTCAGCCTCACAAAGTGCTGGGATTACAGGCCTGAGCCACCCTCCCCGGGTGTAGCTTTCAATTTAAAGTGAGAAATGTCTAACTCTTTGTTCCATTTGAACAGTTAGAAGGCATTGTAGGGTTATTAATTGGCCTAATTTAAATATTATTGTGTGACTATCAGTGTGTAGGGAGTGAATAGGCAATGTCAGTGAATATCAGTGACTAGGGAGGCTTGAGGGAAGGAATAGGAATGAAGAAATGGCCAGTGGGTGAAGCAGTCAAAGCTCACACAATATTTATTAAATTTGCTGTCTTATATGGGCACATTTCTTGGCTTCCCAAAACAATTAAACAACATCAAAGATCACTGGTCACAGATTACCATAACAGATATAATAATAATGAAAAGATTTGAAATATTATGAAAATTATCAAAACATGACACAGAGATACAAAATGAGCACAAGGTGTTGGGAAAATGGCACCGGTAAACTTGCTTGACACAGGGCTGCCACAAACCTTTGATTTGTAAAAATTGCAGTATCTGCAAAGTGCAACAAAGCAAAACACAATGAGACAATATATGCCTGTAAAAACTTAATTTGTTTCCTTTAATAAATTATTTGACCTTTTTGTATATACAGACATTCATAGTTCTACCAATGTTGTGAAATTCTGACTTATCCTTTAGAATATTACAGTAATCTGTGTGTACTGTTATAATTATGCAATACCAGTGCTATGCACCAGATTTTATTCCCATATTCTCATTCTGCTTACTTCATTATGTATGTTGAAGATGCTATAAAAGTTCTGGGTGATTTTTATTTTCTATTTTTCATTGCTATGATTTTAGGTAGAGTTAGTCCAGAGTAATGTTGTAGCTGTATAGAGCTGATTTGAGCAATACCTGTTCATTATCTACCCATTAAAGCACCTCTTAAAAGTTATGATAATAAATAATGAATTGCTTACATGCCTAGGTTTCTTTCATTAGTCTCTAAGTTCCTAGAAAAAACAGTCTTACATATTTTGAGGTCTTCAGTGCCAACACAGGATATAGAATACAGTGTGTATTCCATGAACATTGTTGAATAGATTTTTAATGAATAAAATAAATCATATTTTTATTAATTAAGACCTTGTAAAATGAGATGACTAATGATATCCCTTATTAGCTGTCTTAAATTTCCAGCTTCTTCTACCCCATGTCTGTTCTGCTACCCAAAAAGGTTTTCTTACAAATATCCAATTTTCAACCAAGTTTTAATATCTCCCCCAAATTACCACCTTTAGAAATCATACATTCATAGAAGCACACTTTTGTCACTCGATTATTTGAAATATCTTGGTAAAATATGTTAAAAATATATATGTGAGTGTGTGTGAGTATGTGTGTGGAGGGTTAATTATAAAGCCTAAGCATATGGGGATTGTAAAAATAAATTAGAAAAAAATCCCATCCTAATATTTACAAACCGATAGGAGAGACAAGCACAGGTGTACTTCTAATATAATATGTTTATCAGTAAATATTAAATATTTCTTGAATGTTCCCTTGTAAGCCGTTATCAAGTTCAAACCATTTTAGTTGGTTTATTTTTCCAGTGTACCAATTTTGTGTGCCTTCTCAGATTCATTCTCTTAATTCTTTCTTTCCAAAGAAGATACCTCTTTACAAGCTCACCTAGCTGGCTCATCAAGTTCCTATAGTCACTGAGTTCCTGTATCTCCTGCCATTTTCTTACTTAGATGAAATGCCACCTTATTGGGCAGGGACTATAGCTTCCTGAATGATTGCTAAGTAAAAGGCTGCCACAACCCAGAAATTCAAGGAATTTCATTCTATAGAGTGTTTCTTGACTGGGAGATGTAAGAGAAACAAACAAAGGCATTTATTCTCTTTTTTTCTTTTCATACTGTTCTCTAAGGTATGATTTCTCTTTACAGTTCTTGCAAAGAAAGTCCCACATGTAAAGAAGCCTATGCCTGCTGAACAATGTCTATTTCACCTTGAGAACTGTGAAAGGTATCCACTGCAGTGATAAGCATATTTTTCAATGTTGTCACCTCCTTTTGATTTCACTCTCAACACCCTCGGCTTGCACTTCCCAAAGAATGTGGCTTTAATCCTTTTCTCAGGCTTTGATTTTTACAAGATCAAATCTAAGATCATACTTAAAAATTAAACACAACAGTGTTTTGAATTTTTCTTTCTATTATATAGACGTTCTCCTCCTGTGTGGGGTGATGAACTTACGTATTTTTTTAAAAAATTCTGAACTGTTTACCATATTTTTTAGAACATAGTGTCTGTTATTTAAATCTGTATGAAGATCTTCATCAAAGGTAACTCTGTCTTCTAGAAGGATGCTTACCAGAGGCTTAGAAGAGTGGTGGGGGACTTGGGAGGAGGTAGGGATGGTTAATGGCTACAAAAAAAAAAAAAAAAAAAAAAAAAAGAAAGAATGAATAACTATTTGATAGTGCAACAGGGTGACTATAGTCCATAATAACTTAATGGTACATGTTAAAATAGCTTAAAGAGTGTGATTAGATTGTTTGCTTTGAAATGTCTTTGTAGGGTCTCATGTACCCCACAAATATATACAACTACTGTGTACCATAAAAAATTTAAAAAAATAAATTTCAACAAAAGAGTACAAGAAGAAGAAAAAAGAGAAAAAATAGAAATGGTAAACATGCTAAGTGGTGAAATTAATTTACTATTAAGAAAATCCTTAGAAATCAGTTTTTCTGAGTTTCTCTGTATAACTGTATACATCTGTTAAGTTAGGCTGTCTGAAATAGTTAAGCAGGAAAATATACTTGTTTGGAAACTATTTTGAAGGACATAATGAAAACCAGTTAAACTCTCAACTTGAATTTTTTCATAAAACAAAATTGTGAAAAACTTAAGAAAGTTAAAGTGAAGTAATTTTAAAGCTCCCCTCCAAATTAGTCATTCTTTAAATAAGATATATAACATAGTCAACTCCGGTAATACCCTCCACTGGAGGTCAAAAACATACACGCTACAGGTTAAATATTTGTAAAAGGATAGCTAATTTTATGACTACCCATAAATATTTTTAGCCTAGGACAACAATATGGATAATAAAACATATTCATGATGCAAACCATTCACCTACATGGGTCAAGAACAATTTTTCTTTTACCTATGTATTCAAGCATTTGTTTGGGTTTTTTTTTTTTTTTTTTTTTTTTTTTTTTGGTGTATGATATGGTGGGGTTACTTTTCAAGCATAAAGACACTTGTAGATGGCATAAGTGGTAAATTACAGAATATGGGAAATATCCCTCACACTTATATTTAAACAACAGTAAATGAACTAAATTAGTTGTGAAATTCACTCTTGTCAGCAGCGTGAATTGAACATTACCATATGACTCTTACTTCTCTATGTCATCAATATCACTGCATCTCATAGTTATTTGTAAGACCTTTGTCTTATACCATTTAAACGAGAAATGTATTTATCCCTTCTATATCTTGTGAAGGGAAGATAAATCTTGGGGCCCCCCAAATCACTAAGCTAAAGGGAAAAGTTAAGCTGGGAACTGCTTAGGGCAAACTTGCCTCCCAGTGTACTCAAAGTCTCCTCTCTGTTCACTGCAATAAATGCATATCTCATTGCCTCCTTAGGTCAGGCTATTCAGACATTCAAAAGAATGCAACCATTTGTCTCGTATCTACCTGTGACATGGAAGCCCCTTCCCTGCTTCAAGTTGTCCCACCCTTGCTTTGAGATGTCCCTCCTTTTCCAAACTGAAACAATGTTCGTCTTACATACGTTGATTGATGTCTCATGTATCCCTAAAATGTTTAAAATCAAACTGTGCTCTGACCACCTTGGCACATGTAAGGGTTCACAATCTTAAATGATATATAAATATGAAAGAGAATAGAGACCAAAATATAACTCTCAACAAAGTGTTTTTAATCAAATTAAACTCATAGGAAAACCTTGAAAGGATAAACAATAAAAATAATAATAATAAGTAGCATGTTGATTACCTGTGTTTCTCTTCCAGATTTATTCTCTTGTCTTATTCGCCTGCTCTCTGTCTCTGAGCAGTATGAATTGTATTATCAATGGCTTCCTTTCCCTTGGGCTTCTGATTACATTTGGCCAATAGGAAAGGGGAACACCAAAGCAGATTAAAGGAAGAGAAAATAGTAAGATCAGTTTACTCTAGCTTTTTTATACGAGGCTATACAATTCCCCGTCAAAGGAAAGTCAAGAAACCTAACTGTATATTCAATATGGACATCCATTATCTGTGTTTCTGACTCAGCCAGTGTGAGCACCACCCTTCTCAGATGCAAAGTAAAATGTCTAAACTAGAGGAGCTCTGTATTTTCATCTGGAACCTAGGAAATATTTATTTTCTAATCTAAGTCATTCATTCCATGTATTTTACTATTTCTTTCGACTTTTGTCCCTACCTAAATACTCTAACAATGTCTGCTTCAGCACCATATCCCCCATGTGTTTCTAACCATTAGAAACAATGGAAGCAGCAGTTTTTGAAGAGGTAATGGGGAGCAATGGAAGATACAATGAAGGAGCAGTGGTCGTTCAGAAAGTATTCTCCTGTCTAACCACTGAATTACCAACTCCCTCTTTTTTTCTAACTTTCACCTGTATAAACTACTATGTACTACTTTTAATAAGCACCACTTGCACAAAGTCTCAAGGATGTTCTAATGACAAGCTACAAATGTTTTCATCAATATTTGGAGAAATATGATGATTTTTATGTAAGGAATAATATTTAAAGATTTTAACTTCAAAGTCCTTCTTTCCCATCTCCACTTGCTCTTGCTGGCCCAGAAACTCTTCCTCATTCTTTAACCCTAAGAATAGTAGGATTGCAACCTGGAATATGGGGAAAGTAAATAAATTGCTTTAGTCAGAGTATAGACAGGAGTTGGAAGCCAAATCATTTTATATGTGTAAGAGTCCCAAAGTTGGAAAGAAAAAAAATTCTGTCATAGCTTTTGATTTTCAAAAGAACTCAGTTTTAGAATTTGAAACCAAACATGGAGGACAGGAAAAAGTTCAGGAAAGTTGATCAGAGAGCTTAGAAGAATTCAGCATGAAACATAAAGACAATTTATTTGTACATGCAAAGATAACAAAAGCCTTCCTAATCAAGGAAGGAACAAGCTTTGGAGAAAATCAAAAGGAATCTGAGCAGGGTTTAAATGTTGCCTTAGTTCTTGAGAAGGTGCTACTGTTTTCACTTGTTAGGAGAGGATAATTGGGAGTGGGTACAGCCCTTCACCTGACTTAATTTGTATGAGTGTGCCTGTCTTCTTACTGAGAAAATAAAGGGTAGTAGCTCCACCAGTAAAAAAAAATTATTGAAGCAATAAGAAATTTTTTTGTGAAAGAAACCCTTTTAGCAATTCCAAATATTATGTCCAGGGAACCACAAGTTTTTACTTAGCTGTGTATGTGTATGTCCCCATTACGTTATAAACTCTTCACACATTGGTGGAAATATGGCACACACTTCGTATACCTGTTCCATAAATGTTAGTTAAATGAATACCTAAACTTAATAATGTAGCTTATCTTCACTTCTGTTGTTATACCATTGGAAGAACTGGAAGAAAGCAAGATTTTCAAGGAGTTACAAAAGTCAGCGTCTGCCAATAACATAGTCCTTTAGCTTCAATTTCCACTCAAGAACACCATCCATAAATATTTAAAACATTTTAAATATATGTTTTATGTCATTTTCACATTAGCTTAAATATTATTTGTATCATATAATTTTATCAATCAAAACCAAATTAATCAAAATCAATTCTCAAATTAAATTAGATTTTCCATTCTGATATATTTTCTTAGTAAGTTCAAAGAGATTGCTATAGTTAATCCTGGCAAATGTTCGAATCATTCAATTCAATTTGGAGGGAAGTCTATTCCTGTATGCCCTCTTAGAGTTAAGTTATATTCTATGACATCTTGTATACTTTGAGGTTGTTGAGGCATGTATCTGTGGTTTATGCATTGAAGCAGAAACAGGGAAAACACTTATACAACTGTTTTAATAGTTGTAGAGACTGGTGTTTCCATGTTTACCTTTATTTTAACCCAGTGTGGATTCTAACTAGGAATGAAAGAATCAACTCTGCGGGTCTTTTTAGCTCTACAACAGTGTATAGATTCATCCTGAGTTATTGATTCACCTACTTAGCTACCACCATTCCCTTCACAAAGCCATCACAAATGCTGCCCAAAACTGGTATTGAAGAGCTCCAAAGGTCAGCTGAAGAACACAGAGCATTCTTTTTGCTGAATGTCTGCAGGTTATGTTTTGCTTTCCTTTACTTGCTCCTTTTAGAATTAGTCATGACACATTTTTCTTTTTTAGCATAAACCCATCAGTATTCACAGATACTATGAATAAGTTTTTTTTTCCACCTAGGTACATTGAATATCCCATATCTCACAGAATGAAACAGATTTAGCATTACACTTACTTCTTTAAAAAAAGAAATAAAATAGTTATTTTCTAACGTATTTCTAAATATAATTTTGCCCCAGAAACTATATTGAATACAAGTGTGTTTTGAAAGAACTGATTTTAAGTATTTGTATTTGTTTTATATCACAAGAAATAGTAGCTACAAATTTAGAGACAGATTCTTACTTTTCTAAATTGATTTGTAATATTTTTCAAGAAATATTTGTGCTTAATGCTGCTTCTTGAGCAAATTACATCTGGATTATCATTGGTTTATTTCATAATCTAGTTGTGCATCTCTGAGATGAAAAGGCATACAATAATTTTTCAATTTGAATTACAATTTTTATATGTATTTAAAGTATGTATATTAAAACTGTCTACTAATATTTAATACATTAAACTGCATACATATTAAATATATGCATATACAGACATTCTCACTTAAAGTAGTAACATGGAAAAAAGTCTATTGACTATGCCACCTTTTTTTCTAATGAGTTTCATTAGAAGATTTACAAAGTATTCTATAAGAATTTTTATTTGTTTGTTTATTAGTTTGATTTAAGTTTTAACTTTCTGGTATACTTGGAAAAGTCAGGTCCTTTGTCTTACTAATTTATAAACCAAAAGTTGAAGCTTTGAGATAAATATAATCAATCCTTCCTTGAAGTAATAAAAAAAAACTAATAAAGTAGTTAATGACTACATAATGAGGTATGTTTTCCTCTAAGGAATTAGAATGCTTACCATTTTATCTCTAAGTTCCAGAATTAAATATACATTATGTCTATCCAACATGAAAGCACCAGACATTTGGTTAAAAACTAATTTAGTTGTTTTAAAGCCTACCTCATATGTCAATGGATAGTTGGTAGAACCTATTTTCACTGCTATAAAATATCTGACTGGTATCAATGAAAACAATGTATTTTTCTGACATTAAGCCATGTAAATATCCAACAGCCCTCCTCTTGTCTCTTATTAGTCTTTCACACATTTCATTTTCTCAGATATTTCTTATAGGGCTCCCAGTACAAAACAAATTATCATCAACTTTAATTTCTTAATGATTTAAGTCCCTATTAAAAAAAAAGAAAAAAAGAAAAGAAAAAAACTACAGCCACTGATTTAATTATAATTACTTCAATTTCTAGTTCTTTGATATTCAAGTTTAATAACTGTTCTGACATATTATGGATAAATTTTATTAGCATCCTTTCTAAAGGGCTTATGTGATCCAAAAAAGAGACATGTTTTCAGGTTGTCTATTCCTTGTCATCTATTTTTATTTAATGCATTTCCCTTTGAGTAGTAGAAGTTACAGAAGTTTTAAAGGCAGATTTTGAAATTGACATTGGTGTAGAATAATTTCTACAAACTTGTTTCGTATAAAATTTCTTCACAGAAATAAGATAAATGTTTTGTAGATGATAAAATGAACTACACATTCCCTTTTATGAGTCAGTTTCTGCCTCCAGCTTACTAATGACTGTAACTCATTACCATAGATGGTGCCTTGTAATTTACAGAATGAGCAAAATTCCTACTCTGTGAAAGAATTAAGCACCAAATCAGATCATTTTTACTTTAAGGAAAATTTCTCATTATCCACACTTTTTCTAAGGCAAGCCTTAGCCCTGTTTCTTCCTGACTGCCAGGAAGATTTGTAGGTAGTAAGACAAATGCAGGAAAGCCACATGTCATGGGCAATTGCCTGGACTGCTAAATTGTTTAGGTAAGTCGCTAACAACTTGTAAAAGAGTACTAAGAGCAGTTAAATGTGTTATGCCCGTTAACTGATTTACACCTAATAATTTAAGGTGCAAATTTTGACCTGTAATACCCAAAAAACTGGGACAGAAGAACGAATTTAGGTTAAGTATCTTATAGTGTTGTATTCATTGTGAGATATGATGAAGTTTCTCTTCAAATAGCCTGATCAATCCTTTATTCTTTAATTCATAGTACCCCCCATCCCTTTTTCCTTTTTCTCTTTTTTCTTCCTTTCTGCCTTTGTTACATGCCCAGACATGCCACAGTACCAGGCGTTATCAGTACCAGCTCACATTCCTTTCCTTATTTGGAAAGAATACTAACTCTAACTCATTGCACATACCCCTTCCCCTTTCCCCTCTCCCGCTTACATGCCCACTTTATCTAAAAAAAGTTCAAATGTTTAGCCAACCAGGGGATTAGTTTAGATTGTACAGCCTGGCCCCGGCCAATGGTGAAAAGGTACAGGGGCAGGACTTGCGTCAGGAATAAAGGTTCTTGTGCCCCTTTGTTCAGGTGTGCTCTCATGGCAACTGGCCAAGGCGAAGCACCCCTCTGTGCAGAAGTAAAATTACTTTGCTCAGAATCCTTTGTTTGAGTGTTCAGTTTCCTTAGGGTTTTAAATATTATTCCCAACATTCGTAAAAAGGCACTTAGAATGAAAGATCCTCTGCTAATTATGAAAAATGTTTATAGATTTTTTTTTTAACCCAGAGGAAGCTCTTTTCTGATTTAAGAGTTCCTAGTCAAAGTAAGCCACTTAAAATAGCCCCATTTAAAAAAAATATTTAAAATATCCCAATCTTCTTTGATAAATCATACACTTTACCTATTATATCTTTTTTTATAGTAAATTGTGTAAATCTGTAGATAATGTGCTATGAATTTTAAAAGAAAAACCAGAGGAAAGCTGTTAGAATTAGAATGGTAAAACTTTCAGTCTGTTGAACATAATATACTCTTGTTGTCTTTTCAGATATTTTCTGACATCTTTTAAAAAGCATAGTGATTACTTTCCGTGCCATTTTTTAAAAAGTCATTTGTTCTTTCAGCATATTTTTGTTCACCCAAATAACTAATTCTTTTTTCTTAATTGTATCATTATTTTTTACTGGCATTGTTGAAACACATACCTGAATATATAAGTTAATGAAAATATTAGAATTATTAATTTTCAAAAATTTTTTGAGACTGAGTCTCACTCTGTCAGCCAGGCTGGAGTGCAGTGGCATGATCTCAGCTCACTGCAACCTCCTGCTCCTGGGTTCAAGTGATTCTCATGCCTCAGACTCCCGAGTAGCTGGGATTACAGGCTTGCACTACTACACCTGGCTAATTTTTTTGTATTTTTAGTAGAGGCAGGGTTTTCCCATGTTGGTCAGGCTGGTCTCAAACTCCTGACCTCAAGTGATCCACCCACGTCTGCCGTCCTAAGTTCTGGGATTGCAGGCATGAGCTACTGCACCCAGCCATTGATTTATAAATTAATTTTAAACTCCCATATGGAAATGTGGCAAGCCAGGTTTCACTAACAACTGTTTCAGTACTGACTGAGTGGTTAAGTTCAATATTAAAAGCCAATTCCTTATACAAAGGCTGGGATGTAATAAAAGCCCATGAAGAGTTTTGCCTAGGCCTTTCCTGGGCCTTAAAGCATGACAAAATAATGAAGGAATTCTTAACGGACCCATTTAGAATTAAACATGTTTTATTGTGGGTCTGAAGAAACTCCCCAGGCCTCCAAAAACAAGTTTACTGGGGATCTGAAGGAACTCTTCAGTGATTTAGTGATTTAGTGGGAGACAAGGGTGGTCACCCCAGCACCTGGACCCATTTAGATTACATAAATTTACTGAGGCTCCAGAGAAAGGTCTTCAGTACTCAGACCTTAGTTACAGATTAAAAGAAGTTAATCACTTAGATGATTCTTTAGATGAATGCACACTTACACATATACATATAGCTTAGAAGGTATATAAGCTCTAGAAAACTTTGTAATTTTGAGTTGGTCTGGCAAGAGTTTCCAAGCCTTCTCCCTGTAACTGGTTACAGAAATAAAAACTCTCTTCCTCCCCAGTTAATCTGCATCTCATTATTTGGCCACAGGAAATAGCAGCCTGACCATCAGTTTGGTCTGGTAACAGAAATTTTCAGGTATAGTTTCTGTCATCTCAAGCTAAACATTAAAGAACACCTTCAAATAGTTTAATATAAACTTCAGTTTAATATAAAATACAGTTTAATAAAAATGCCATCAAATAGTTTAATATAAGCTTGAATAATTTAATATAAACAAATTTTGTTTACAGTTATTATTTGCTCAAGAGCAAAGCCAAAGTCAATACCAAATAAATAAATAAATCCTGAGACGTGGAGAGATATGGAACAAAAGCCCTGATGGCATCAGGTCAGGAGCTTGTTCTGCCTCTGGACTTCTTGCTGTGGGAGATAAGAAACATTATCATATTTAAGATTTCTTTTATTTTGTAGGCAAAAGTATCCTAAGTGATATAGCATCTTAAGTATGTTTTTACATAAGTAGCTGTAGCAGCTATTTAATGTTAAAAATTTACATGTATTGAATTCATCCATTCATTTTAATACTGCAGATGACTTCTACATTAGCCTAATAAAACAAAGACAAGCCATTTTAATCTTCCAGTGACCTGACTAGTGTGAGTACTTAATGATCATTCCTTACAAATGGCACCAAGTTCCCAATGCCTCTATCCTAGGGCAGGATACTCTTACAGTAGGCCATTATCCACTCAGGATGAATGTCAATGTCTGTTATGAGATGAGTAGCTCCTTTTGGCCAGCTAATTGACCTCTAGTTCCTCTCCAAGATTATTGTTAAAAAGTCTTAAGAAGTTAACTTTGGGTCAAAAAATCATGCACTTAAGATTTCCCTCGGCCTCAAGCATGCACAGTGCCTTCCACCACTGTTTCTCCCCTTCTTTCAATCATACATTTAACCCTGACTGATTCATAATAAAATCTCCTATCAATTTTGTTAGGTCAGTAATGTGAATTTATTTCTCATTAATTAATTTTATTCTAAGACTTCTTTGTTGTTGTTGTTGTTTTGTTTTGTTTTGTTTTTTATTATACTTTAAGTTCTAGGGTACATGTGCATAACGTGCAGGTTTGTTACATATGTATACTTGTGCCATGTTGGTGTGCTGCACCCATCAACTCGTCAGCACCCATCAACTCGTCATTTACATCAGGTATAACTCCCAATGCAATCCCTCCCCCCTCCCCCTTCCCCATGATAGGCCCCGGTGTGTGATGTTCCCCTTCCCGAGTCCAAGTGATCTCATTATTCAGTTCCCACCTATGAGTGAGAACATGCGGTGTTTCGTTTTTTGTTCTTGCGATAGTTTGCTGAGAATGATGGTTTCCAGCTGCATCCATGTCACTACAAAGGACACAAACTCATCCTTTTTTATGGCTGCATCGTATTCCATGGTGTATATGTGCCACATTTTCTTAATCTAGTCTGTCGCTGATGGACATTTGGGTTGATTCCAAGTCTTTGCTATTGTGAATGGCGCTGCAATAAACATACGTGTGCATGTGTCTTTATAGCAGTATGATTTATAATCCTTTGGGTATATACACAGTAATGGGATGGCTGGGTCATATGGTACTTCTAGTTCTAGATCCTTGAGGAATCGCCATACTGTTTTCCATAATGGTTGAACTAGTTTACAATCCCACCAACAGTGTAAAAGTGTTCCTATTTCTCCACATCCTCTCCAGCACCTGTTGTTTCCTAACTTTTGAATGATTGCCATTCTAACTGGTGTGAGATGGTATCTCATTGTGGTTTTGATTTGCATTTCTCTGATGGCCAGTGATGATGAGCATTTTGTCATGTGTCTGTTGGTTGTATGAATGTCCTCTTTTGAGAAATGTCTGTTCATATCCTTTGCCCACTTTTTGATGGGGTTGTTTGTTTTTTCTTGTAAATTTGTTTGAGTTCTTTGTAGGTTCTGGATATTAGCCCTTTGTCAGATGAGTAGATTGCAAACATTTTCTCCCATTCTATACATTGCCTGTTCACTCTGATGGTAGTTTCTTTTGCTGTGCAGAAGCTCTTTAGTTTAATTGGATCCCATTTGTGAATTTTGGCTTTTGTTGCCATTGCTTTTGGTGTTTTGGACATGAAGTCCTTGCCCATGCCTATGACCTGAATGGTATTACCTAGGTTTTCTTCTAGGGTTTTTATGGTATTGGGTCTAACATTTAAGTCTCTAATCCATCTTGAATTAATTTTCGTATAAGGAGTAAGGAAAGGATCCAGTTTCAGCTTTCTACTTATGGCTAGCCAATTTTCCCAGCACCATTTATTAAATAGGGAATCCTTTCCCCATTTCTCGTTTTTCTCAGGTTTATCAAAGATCAGATGGCTGTAGATGTGTGGTATTATTTCTGAGGACTCTGTTCTGTTCCATTGGTCTATATCTCTGTTAACAAGTGAATAATGCACTAAAAATAAAATATCACTGTGACCAAGTCTCACTAAATTGTACCAAATGAGCTCATATTCACTTTATCACAAATATATATCTAAGTCCAAATATACCTGATGTCTAAATTTAAATACCTTCAACATGAATATCACTAATATTTTACCAAGAAGAGGTTATAGTCATATCCTTTAGTAATATCTCAGTCTAAATAAGCTGATAATTTGTTCTTTTCTCATAAATATAAAATTATAAAAAAAGGTTTGGGGAGGTTGTTGTTTTTGCTTAACATATATGGAGTTGAAGAAAACAAAAGGAGTTTTAGACAATCTCTTACACGTCAAATAAACTTCTGAATACTTTTAAATGCATGTGATGTTTAGGTGCTAAAGCAAATACATGGATTTATATTATTTGGCTGTGCGTACCCACACAAATCTCATGTTGAATTTTAATTCCCATTGTTGGGAGAGGGACCTGGTGGGAGATGATTGGATCATGGGGGTGGATTTTCCCCTTGCTGATATATTGTGATAGTGATGTCTCACAAGATCTGATGTTTTAAAAACATGGGGCACTTTCCATTGCTCTCTCTCTCTCCTGGCAAAATGGGAAGAAGGTGTTTGCTTTCAGTGCACTGTCTGTCATAATTGTAAGTTTCCTGAGGTGTCCTAGTCATGCTTCCTTTTAAGCCTGTGGAACTGTGAGTCAATTAAACTTCTTTTCTTTATAAATTACTTAGTCTCAGGAAATTCTTTATAGCAGTGTGAAAATGGAATACAAAAAAAATTGGTGTGGGGGGTGAAGTATGGCTATAAAAATATCTCAAAATGTGGAAGTGATTTTGGAACTGGGTAATGGACAGAGATTGGAACAGTTTGGATGGCTCAGAATAGACACAAAAGTGGGGAAAAGTTCAAAACTTCCTAGAAACTAGTTGAATTCTTGCGACCAAAATGCCAATAGTGATATGGACAGTGAAGTCCAGGCTGAGGTGGTTTCAGATGGAGATGAGCAACTTATTGGAAACTAGAGTAAAGGTCACTCTTGCTATGCTTTAGCAAACAGACAGGTAGCACTTTGTCTCTACGTTAGAGATCTGTGGAACTTTGAACTTGAGAGAGATGATTTAGGGTATCTGTTGGAATAAATTTCAAAGCAGTGAATCATTCAAGATATGACCTGGCTGATTCTAAAAGTGTACACTCACATGTGTGAACAAAGAGATTATCTGAAATTGAAAGTTATATTTAAAAGAGAAGCAGAGCATAAAAGTTTGGAAAATGTGCAGCCTGACAATGTGGTAGAAAATAACCAATTTTTCTGGGGAGAAATGCCTGTTGCAGGAATTTGAATAACTAAAGAGAAGTCACATGTTCATGGTCAAATAATGAGAGAAATATCTCCAGGGCATTTCAGAGACCTTTGCAGCAACCTCTCTCATCACAGGTCTGAAGGTCTAGGAGGAAAAAATGGTTTCATGGGCCAGGCACAGGTCCCAGCTGCTCTGTGCAGCCTCAGGACATGGTACACTGCAACTATGCTTCAGCACCAGCCATTGCTAAAAGAGGCCAAAGTACAGCTTGGGTCATGGCTTCAGAGGGTGCAAGCCCCAAGCCTTAGTGGCTATCACATAGTGTTGGGCCTGCTGATGCACAAAAGGCAAGACTTGGGGTTTAGAAACCTCCACCTGGATTTCAGAGGATGTATGGAAATGCCTGGATGTTCAGACAGAAGTCTGCTGCAGGGATGGACCCCTCATGGACAACTTCTACTAGGGCAATGCAGAGAGGAAATGTGGGATTAGAGCCCACACATAGAGTCTCCACTGAGGCACTGCCTAGTGGAGCTGTGAGAATGGGGCCACCATCATCCAGACCCTAGAAAGGAAGATCCACAAACAGATTGCACCATGTACCTGGTAAAGCTGCAGATACTCAATGCCAGCCCATGAAAGCAGCCACTGGGTCTGTATCCTGCAGAGACACAGGGCTGAAACTGCCTAAGGCCTTGGGAGGCCAGTTCTTGCATCAGCATACCCTGGATGTGAGACATTAAGTCAAAGGAGATCATTTCAGAGCTCTAATAACTTCCCGACTGGGAAGTAATAACTTCCCGACTGGGTTTTGGACTTGCCTGGGATCTTTGACCCTTTGTTTTGGCCAATTTCTCCAATTCAGAACAGTAACATTTACCAAATCCCTGTACTCTCATTTTATCTTGGAGGTAACTAACTTGTTTTTGATTTTACAGGCTCATAGGTAGAAGGGACTTGTCTTGTCTCAGATGAGACTTTGATTTGGACTTTTGGGTTAATGCTGGAATGAGTTAAGACTTTGAGGGACTGTTGAGAAGGCATGATTGGTTTTGAAATGTAAAAAGGACATAAGATTTGAGAAGGGCCAGGGGCAGAATGATAAGATTTGGCTCTGTCCCCACCCAAATCTTATCACAAATTGTAATCCCCACATGTCATGGGAGAGACCTGGTGGGAGGTGATTGCATGATGGGTCCAGTTTCCCCCATGCTGTGCTCATGATAGTGAGGGAGTACTCATGATATCTGACGGTTTTAAAAGTGGCAGTTTTCCCCTGAATGCTCTGTCTCTCTCTCTACCTTGTGCAGAAGGTGCCTGTTTCCCTTTCAGCTTCCACCAAGATTGTAAGTTTCCTGAGGCCTCCCAAGGCATGCAGAACCATGAGTCAATTAAATTTCTTTTCTTTCTAAATTATCCAGTCTCATATAGTTCTTTATAGATGTGTGAAAGCAAACCCATACATGGAGGCACAGATGAAGCAGAAATAAATCCTACTTTCAAGAGATTTGAACAGACTAGAGAAAATGAAAGTTAAGAAAAGTGAAAAAATAATTTAATTTTAATTGAAAATTACTAGCATCAAAAAAGAAGTACAGAGAAAAATAGAAGATGGGAAGTGAAGTGGGAGATAACGTTTGCAGTTTGGAAATGCATTGAACTTATTAAGTAATATTTTGACTAAATTTATTTTATCATTTTAAAAAAGGTGAAGTTACTGTGCATTTTTAAGTTAGATGAAAAACTGTTAAGGGTGATTTAAATTTTAAAATAGGTGATTACAAATCTCTAAAGAGGTGTATAAGAAAACTGACTTTATAAATTACTTTATAAGTTAAAGGTATATGAAAATGTTTTTCCCTCTGTCTTAAGAATGTCTTTCATTCCAAAAATTATGTAAAAATAAGAAAATACAGCTACATAGGATACTCCAGAATGCTAACCATTATCAAACCAGGGTCTCTGCAACTGCATTGAATATGGATTAAATTATAAAAATTGAGGCCAGAAGACTTATTTAAATTGCTGATAACAAAAATCAACCTAGATTTCTACATTCTATGAAACTACCCTTCAAGAATGAAGAAAAAAATAGGCTTTTTCTGGATTTAACAAATCTGCAAAAATTTCACCAGCAGATCTGAACAAAAAAAGGTTAATGGAAATTTTAATTTAGTAGACTAAAAGAATGTAATTCCAGTTGAATATTCACATCTTCAGGAAAATATGAAGAGCTGGAAATGATATAAAAGCAGATACATTTAAAATAGTGTTTCTTCTAACTTGATTAACCTAGGTAAGATTGTTAAAAAAATATTGTAATACTGTATTGTGAAGCATATTACTTATATGGCTCTAATATGATAAGCTCTTGTATGATTATTCAAGATAAGAGGTGAGTTAAATGGACCTTATACTGTAGGAAGATTTTACATGTATTTAAAGTTGTTCAATATTAACTATACACTGGTTGCAGTGACTTATGACTGTAATCCCAGCACTTTGAGAGACTGAGGCAGGCAGATCGATTGAGCTCAAGAGCTTGAGAGCAGCCTGGCCAACATGGTGAAATCCTGTCTCTACCAAAAATACAAAAGTTAGCTAGACATGGTGGTGCATGGCTATAATCCAGGCTACTCAGGTGGCTGAGGCAGGAGAATTACATAAACCCAGGAGGTAGAGGTTGCAGCAAGCTGAGATTATGTCACTGCACTTCAGCCTGGATGACAGAGTGAGACTGTCTCAAAAAATAAAAATATAAATAAAAAACAAATATGATATGGTTTGTCTGTGTCCCCACCCAAATCTCACCTTGCATTGCAGTTCCCATAATCCCCACATGTCATGGGAAGGACCTGTTGGGAGGTATATTAATCAGGGGTGCTACTTTTTCCCATGACACTTGTTAAAGAATGGCAAAGCTGACTTTATTCCAGGGGTATTGCAGTAGGAATAGGGACCACCAAAATAGGGTTTTGCAGAAGAAGACAGAGATTTTTCTTGTCAACCAAATAACAAACAGAGAGAGACTCTCTAAAAGAAATTTACTTGGGAATAAGGCATGGCAATGGGAATGCATATGCCATAGTAAGCTATGTGCAAATTCAGGAAGGTAAAGGAAGACAAAAGTTTTAAAAGAAAAAAATGAGAATTATCCAATTGTTTTGAAATAATTATAGTAGGCAACAATGATCAAGAACATGGGTGGTGCCAGTTCAAGGCTGGACAGGCAGCTGTGGGGCAGATGTTCTTGCAGACGTATTTTTTGTGTACGGTTGTGATGTGCAAGGTTGTGGTTTCTGTAGTTATTTTTGGTTGTTGTAATTGGCACGTAAGTGTGAGAACTCTCTCTTCATAGCCTTCTTAGTTCTGTTTGTCAGGGTTGTCTTAACATTAGTCTCTATTTTGATCCTGACAACTTTCATGTTCTCAACTGTAAATATAACAAAGAGTGAATTTATAGCTAAGGAGTAGGGTAGGATTCAGTGGATGGAAAATACTAAGAGGAAATACCAAGGGTAAGGGAGGATTCTGGCTAAATAAACTTAACAGAATTCTTGCTGAAGGCAGGCCAAGGTGATCAGACATAACCTGAGGGCTGGTGAAGGGTGAGGAATTTGATCAGATATGTATTGAAAATGGAGGATTCTGGCTACCCTGTCTTAGCAAGATTCTTGCTAAAATTGGACAATGCACATTCATGGAAGCCCAAAAGTTAGGGCCTAATTGAGAAGGGAGTTTAGAGGAGCTGACTAGAGTTTGGTCAAACAGAGAATTTTTGTCACTGGCAAACCATAGGGCTCTTAGTTTCTGCTCTCTCAGACAACACTGCCATGCACTGCTGGATGTCCAAAACAGACGACCATTGTTTTGTATTTTTCATCCTGTTTTTCAGTTATTTCAGGGCAAGAGTGAAGTCTTGTTTTGTTATTCCATCTTGGATGGGAGACTAAGTTCTTGCTTTATTTGTTGTATGTTCATCATAAATAAGAAAGAAACTGTATTATGGCTTAAAATTGAACAAATTCTTAAAATTGAAAAATACATGTTTATGCTAGTTTTTAAAAACTAAAGCTAATGAGTATTCTATGCCAATTATTTAAGAAATGTTTCTATCCACACCATAACCATCAGAAAACAAAAGAAGACTTAGTAAAACTTTCACTTCAAAGCAAAAAACATACTCAGCAGGTATAATTTTATGTGACTATGATGAAGTTCTAAGTAGATTGGATATAATTTTAAGTAGTATTCCCAATAAGAAAGTTTGTAATTAATTTACCAATTATTAATTTTCTAGTTTTTCTTTACCTTTACATTCACATGAGCAATTTAATATAGGTGATCAATACATAATTCAGAAACTGCTATACTACTTCTAAGCAAGCCTGATGGGGTAAGTGGTGATAAAAACGGAAGGGTCAAAGTGTGTGTGAGAAAAATTCCCCACTTTGCGTAAGCTGTTTCTTATCTGAATCTATAAATACGGTCCTTAAGCTTATGCAAGTGTTGTGATCATGGCGTAAAAAACAACCTTCAAAAGCCTGACTGAAGTTTTAAAAAATAAATTGTATTTGTAAATTCTGGTCAAAGCTTTAGTAATAATTACTCTACTACATACATTATTTTATTGGTTATAATATGGGTCATACGCAGAAGCTATCAAACTTTTCTTTTTCTGTATATTAGTTTCTTGAACTCAATAAAACAATAAAACATTTTCTTTTATTTGTGTATAGGGAAAATGTCAATATTACATTTCATTAGTTTGAAAGGGCATTTTTGTGTGTACCTTTTTGCAGAATTAAATCAGAAAACATTTTTATGGAACAGTTATAAAAATTTAATAACTTTTATTACTACTTAGAAGGCATACCTTGCCTAGATTTTTCTTTCCTTTTAGTTCTAAAACTTATATCCAAACTTTCCCTTTTAGTGTTTTTTTTGATGCCTTTAAAAAAGAGGTTTATACCAGCAATCTCATTACTGGGTACATACCCAAAGGATTATAAATCATTCTACTATAAAGACACATGCACACGTATGTTTATTGCAGCACTATTTACAATAGCAAAGACTTGGAACCAACCCAAATGACCATCAATGATAGACTGGATAAAGAAAATGTGGCACATATACACCATGGAATACTATGCAACCATAAAAAAGAATGAATTAATGTCCTTTGCAGGGACACAGATGAAACTGAAAACTATCATTCTCAGTAAACTAATGCAGGAGCAGAAAACCAAACACCACATGTTCTTACTCATAAGTTGGAGTTGAACATGAGAACATATGGTCACAGGAAGGGGAACATTACACATTGGGGCCTGTCGGGAGTGGGAGGCAAGGGGAGGGAAAGCATTAGAACAAATAACTAATGCATGTGGGGCTTAAAACCTAGATAGATGGGTTGATGGCTGCAGCGAATCACCATGGCACATGTAAACCTATGTAACAAACCTGCACATTCTGCGCGTGTATCCCAGAACTTAAAGTAAGATAATAATAATATAAAAGGGATTTATAGTAGAAACTTTGGGATTCTCCTAGCAGCCACTTTCCTCTTCACTTTTTTAAGGGATATGATCTTTTTAATGTAATTTTAAAAGTTATAATTGATACATAATAATTTCACATATTTCCTTTTCACTTTCTTACTTAGAGCAATTGAATCAGTGACAGTTCCATGTCTTGATAGAGGTAAAGAGCACACAAGATGCTGCTAGAATACAGAGAAAGACTTGCTTCCTACTTTGCTGAAGTCTTAGGAAGAGAAGTTCTCTACTAGATTGGTGATTCTCAATCTTTAGCATGTGTTAGAATCACGATTACCCAGAGGACCTACTAAATAAAACACAAATTACAAGCCACCACCTCCAGCTGGGTGGAGCCTGAGTTATTACATTTCTAATAAATTATGTTACTGATTTTGATGCTAATGGTCCCAGTACCACATTTTGAGAGCTGCTGATCTGATCAGTGGTTCTCAACTCTGTCAGCACTTTTGAGATACCTGGGGAGTTTATGAACACAGGCAGTTCCTGCTTTGCATGGTAGCGCGGGATTGTAGAAATGGCAATACAATCTGAAATCATGCAAAGTGATCTTAATTATTGATCATTAAGAAAATTCAAATTATTCCTTGATTTTTTGGCAAATTATTAAAAACTATCTTGCTGTCTCATTAATGTTGTGAAATTTTAAAGTAACCTAGTATTTATTTAGTAATGAAAACATCACAAACATTGAGAAATACATTTACTTTTTTGTAGAAAACTTACATAAAGTTGCCTTCTTGTATCATTTATGATGCTGAATGAGCATCTCTTCTATGCTTTTGCAAATTATCACACTCCTTTCTGACTTTAGGTCAGCTTCCAACATTTTATCCTCTGTGCTTTCAATGCCATGAGATATCTCAGATTTCCTTTAATGCAAAACTTCTTGCCAATGTCACTTCCTCTGGAGCATCTTTATTCTCTTCTTCACAACCACTTTCCTCAATCATGCTGATAAGTTTACCTTCACTATATTTGTCTCTTCCACATCTAGGATCTATCAAACAGCAGCAATGTCAACACATTCCCACAATAGACTATTCCATTTACACTGAATTTTCATTTCACTCCCAGAATTATCATTTTTATTTCTTTGCTGCCCTTTTAACTAGGTTGGCCAATTTCCTTTTGTGATTACCCATGTTATAATATGTTACATGGGTTTAGAGACACACTTTGATGTAGTGAACTGATGAACAGTGCAGTGATGAGTCACAAGCATGCTTTAAAAAAAGTGGTGTGATTGATCATTGACCCCATGAGTACCTGTTTTTTTATGTAGAAATTTGTGGACTGAAGAACTGACAGTAAAGTTTGCACTTTATACAATTATACAATTCCTCACAATTAATATGCCATCGCAATGAAATTTCAGCAGGGTTGTTGGGGAACAGGTGTTATTTAACTAAGCCATAATAACTGAAAGCTGCATACAGAAACCATGTAAAGCAAGGACTGCCTTTAATAGCACTACCTGGTCCCCATCTCAGACCAATACCCTTAGAATCTCTGAGACAGTATTCAGGCCATGATATTATTTCACAATCTCCCTCAAGTCATACTAATATGCAAGCTCTAGAACAGTGTTCCTCAAAATGTAGTGTTCGTAGAAATCATTTGGAGGACGTAGGCAGATTCTTAGGCCCCATCCCATGGATACACTTTGAGTAGTTGGATATAATGACAGTTTATCGTCTGAGTGAGAAGCCAACAGCTGTGGCAACTACTTTTATTACCATATAAAAAGCCACTGGAGCACATATTTGGCACATAAAGGAGAGCAGGACTGGGAGAATTATTATGAACTCAAGATGGAAATCTGATGAGTTGATGAACCTCAGAATTAAACTACAGCTAAGTTCTCCTTTCCTAGGAATTTTCAGTTACATAAACCAATAAATTCTTTTTAAAGCAGTTTTCAGTTAGATCTTGATATTGATAATACCAAGAACTCAACCTCGCAAAAGATTGAATCATTGTGTAAATTTTCTTTTATTTCATCAGTGTGGTTATTTTTTCATTACATATTTAAGAAATGGGCAAAGTGGAAGAGATCTTTGGGTGTTTTCAGGAGAGGCGCAAGTAGGAAAGGAGATGACTTCATTGTGTTTTTGAACAATAAAGCCTCTCTCAAGTTAGACTTTCATCTTTTAAGGGGTGATTTTCAATATCAAGTGTAAAACAATTATCCAGACATTTGTTAAGTGATACCACTTGATATATGATTAATTTTGAATGGAAGTAACTTTTTTTTTGTCTATAAGTTTGATAGCAACACTTTTATTAGTGAAAAATTCTGATGAGTACATTAGTGTCATTTATTATACTTAGCAAACAACTGACTTAGCAAAATAACTGGAAAGCTCAATTATTTGCTCTTTCCATTTCATCTAATTATGTATTGCCAATAAATTTAATAAAAACTCTTCACTTAATAAGCCTTCTCATAATTAAACACACATTAAATTTTTACTCAATTTTCTTTCCATTGCCCGGTCTATTAGTTTGGTAAGGCCTGCCATAACAGTACCACAGACTGGGTGTCGTTTAAACACAACAAATTTATTTTCTCACAATTCTGGAGTCTAGAAATCTGAGATCAAGGTGTCTGCAGGTTTGGTTTCTCCCGAGGCCTCTCTTGCCACAAAGATGCCTGTCTTCTCCCTGTTTCACATGGTCTTCTCTCCATGTGTCTGTGCCCTAATCTCCTTCTTACAAGAACACGGTCATATTGGGTTAGGGCCCACCCTAATGACTGCATTTTAACTTCATTGCCTCTTTAAAGATCTTATCTCTGAATGAAGTTATATTCTGAGGTTCTGAGAGTTGGGATGTCAACATTTGAATTTGGGAGGGGGTCATAATTCAGCCCGCAATACCCAGGCAATTTTAATTTCCTCATTGATCAGTTTAGGCTCTATTTTTCTAACTCCTTCTTTTCCCTCTTTCTCCCCATCTGTCTCCTTCTTCTTTTCTTTTTTATTCTTTGTACTATAAATTGTCTTCCATTTTTATGCTTTCTTTTTAATAACTGGAAATGGATGTTAGATAAGATAATTTAAGGGCTGGTGTTGAGGGCTGTGCTGCCCAAATTACAAGAACATTTATTTCTTTACGAATTGTACTGTGCTTGGTGAGGTCTCAGTAAAGGGTAAAAATGTGTCAAAGCATATAATCAAACCTCCAAAAACCATTTTCTTTTTCCTAAGAGGAATGATAAATTACCTGTTCATAATTTAAAGTTAAATTTATACCAAGCCTCGCTACGAAGTTTCCAAAGGTGATGTGGGAATGAACGGCTTGACCTGGGCTGAATGTGAAACTTGTGAGTAATACAGTAAGGTGTGTTTGTGGTGGACATAAAATGACTTATGTCTGTTCTTGGCAAATAAGCATTTCCTGTGCTTCGTGCTTTATTTCACCTTCAAAATAAAGTTCTTGAAAATGTAGCTATATTATGCCACTAAATGATAACTTGGACTGAGTTTGCCAGATGACATTATTAAAAGCTTAAAGTCAGTTAACTCTATATGAATGATCTGCAAGGTAATGCATATTAGATTAACATTGTTTATATATACACTGAAATTCATCATAAGAATACTGCTGACAGTTATTCTCCCATAATGAAAAATTACCTTTAAGACAATAGGAAGCCCTTGTAATTCTCCTATTTTATTGAAATGTAAGAGAACAACTTTTGATGTACATGTTTTGCATTTTGAACAAATGTGTTCACATGTTTAAACATTTCTCTCTTGTAGAGGATTTCTGACTTGTTTTTCTAACTTTATTTATGGCAATTTCTTTTTTTCTTCTATTTTTTCTCTTTTTTTTAATCACAAAAATTTGTATTTCTTTCCTCTGATTCTTGCAGTATCAAAACTAATATATTGTGTTCTGTATTCTATCTGATATTAAAACCTTAGTAATAAGCAGACATCATATTTGACAAGATAATATTTCAAAAGTTTGTAACTTTTTTAAAGAATTATAGTTTAGTTGGTACCTTACGGTCTCTGGAGTCAGTTGTTTTCAAACATTTTTGTTATGTTTGATTTTATTTTCATTTTTTGAAGTTTTGTTTTAATTTAATTGGCAATTTAATAATTGTAAATATTTATAGGATATGATGTGATGTTTCAATGCATGCATACATTTTGTAATGACCAAATATTTTAAAAAGCAGAACTCATGTAACTCCAAAATGTAAAATAATAAAAAGGCATTTGCTATTGGTGAAGTAGGAGGAGGCCCTTTTGATGCCAGAGAAGCTCTGATAAACCTTGGGCATCGGTGACATGAGTTTCAGGCCATTAGTCTGAGTGTCACATGCCCCAGACTATTTTTTCTCAGGACTCCTTGCAGTACTTGCTTTACAAAAGATCTAGTCTCTTGCTAGGATTCTTACATAAAATTATGCATAATATTGATTCATATAAAATACAAATAATAAATATAACAAATAAATGTTACATGTTATACCTAAAAGTCTCACCAATATTGATGTTACTGAATGAAAATTCACAGGTGCACAGGAAAAAACCAAAGCCAAGGTGAAGAATTTGTTGGATAGGTGTGGCATCAGTTGTATCTCTGTTCTGATGAAACTGCCTGTTTTCTACCTAGCTTCTGCTCTTGTTCAAATTCAACTCTAGTGGATGCCATTTCTATTAATCCTTTAACTATTATTGCTTTACATCCTATTATAATTGTCCTTATAGCCATTTTAATGCTCTGTTTTCTTTCTGAATGTCCCTATTCATGTTACCATCTATGAACAGAACTTGCCCCTTCTTCCCGTGGTAATTTATTGAGCTATTCTTCTGACATTCTCATTTATCCCTTTAATAGCAGCTGCTGCTAATCTTGTCTACTCCTTATTTCATGGCAGTTCACACAGATCTTATACTTGACAAAACTAAAGGGAAAAATAAGCCAAGTTATAATTTATTCTGATCAACAGATATTTCCCTTAAAATATTATTGACTTAAAATTTACCAGATAATACAGCAGCTTAGACTTTCGTTAAAATCTTCCTATTTGAATATTTTGAGTTATAGTTAACTAAATCATCATTCATCCCTATTAGCCTTATTTTAATGAGAGTTGTGGCAGAATCTTTTAAGAAAGGACAGGCATCATTTACTCTGATGAACATAGAGGTTATCTTCTTCTTCTATCCAATAATTCTCAGAGTACATGTTTTTTTTTCAAAATATAGTTTAAGCCACCAATAGTTTAGTCAGTTGGCAGCTTAGTTGATATAAAAGATTAAGCTATTCAGATATAAAAATCTATATAGAGCCAGCAACTAGAAATACATATAATGTTTCAGAGCATTTATTTGTCAGTACACCAAGAGGCAGTGCTTGAAAATCTTTGTGTGGGGAAAAAAAGATTATAGAACTAACTTCTGGCCACTTAGAGATAAATCATTAAACAATGGTAGTCATATTGTTAGAAAAAGAAACCACTTTATTTTAACAACGAGACCCAGAGAAAGAATAAGTGGCTCAACTAAGGTTAAATGGCCAGGTCACAGCCAACCCAGGGTGGAAATTTTGTCTTCATGTACTAGAGTAATATTCTTTCCATATATTAAGAATTAAAGATTTAATTAATATACAATACTCACAAGTGATAACTGTGGCAAATCTTATGTATGCTAGATCTCTGACCTTCCTACAGAGCAGTTATTGTCTTCATTTTAATGCTGAGAACTCTGAATCTTGGTGACATTTAAGTTGCTCAAGTTCATCCAGATGGAAAGTGACTAAGCAGAGTTTTGGATGGTGCCTGTAACACATCCAATCTCTGGATCATCTCTACAGTGCAATATAGTTTCTAGTCTCTGAGATAAAGGAAATACTACTGAGTTTACATTCTAACCTTACGGTTAAAACAATCATGATAAGCTGAATTTATTAAAGGTCTCCTAGTACAACTGTTCAGGAAAGCCAGCTTTTAAGCTGTGAACCACCGTTCCCTGCTCCTGTGACCACGATCCTAGGGATGTAATTGATTTAGGTGAACTTTTGGATTTAAGTTTCTCTGTCAATAAAATATTGAATTAGGGGCTATATAGCGTTAAAATTCAATGGCTGACTATTGCCACTATCTGATTACTACTAAAAGCTGCAAAGAGTTCAGATTAACTCTACTTTATGAGTTAAATATCTGACTCTTCCTTACTGCAGTTCAACTCTTGTATATTTAGTAGAGATGGGGTTTCATTATGTTGGTCAGGCAGGTCTCGAACTCCTCATCTCAAGTGATCCGCCCACCTTCGCTCCCCAAAGTGCAGGGATTACAGGCATGAGCCACCGCACCCAGCCTATTTTATATCTTTAAACATCATTAGAATTACAACCAAGAGTTAAACAGTTTGCACCAGACTAATCCCAATTATCTAGAGATTATCAGCAGTAATACCAACCAGAAGTTGGCACGGGGCAGAGACAAATAGATGCTGAGTGAGAAGGTTTGAGTCATAGGTTCTGGGTCCACCACTCAGTGTTGCATAACCTTAAACCTTTCAATTCTTATATGTATGTAAATGGGGACAATAATTTTGTCTGTCCCATAACATTGCAAAAACAAATGGAATCATGTATTTTATAACATTATAATAAATGGAAGGAATTGTTATTAATTCCTATAGTCCATTACGATATAATGTAGACATTCGAAGCAGAAATTTACCAAATAACAATTCATATAAGCACAGCTTTCAGACAACCAAATTTGTAATTTGTTGTAAGGAAAACCTGACACTTTAATGTGTCCTAGAAAAACAAAGAGAATAGAAAGCTCACCACATGCCAAATATCTGTGACAAAGTTGCCCCTTGGTAAATATTATAATAAAATAGTAAATAATTAATTTAGAGAAGAGAAAATAGGAAAACTAATTATCAAACTTGCAGGAGGGTAAATACAATACAAAGGGACTCAGAAAAATAAATTGAGGATATTTGCATCGAGTCAGTCAACCCAAATTTTTAAAAATGTAAAAATTTGCTTATTAACTAACATGAAGACTGACTACAGTCCTCTCTGTGACGATAGGGTTTAAAATATACCAATTTGCTAAAGCTGAGGTTGGTCTCACTCTTGAATAATTTATGGAGAAACTGAATCTCATTGGAGACAGATGTAAGTAGGAAACTTTGGATAAAAGAATTAAAATTCTCTTTTTTGTTACTTTTGCAGTTTAATGCATTTTAAAGTGTACAGTTGAGGGAAAAATATACTAATAAAATTAAGGTTGAAAATTGATTATAGCCTGATAGCTGCAATCATATACTGTTAAAATGATGAAAAAGAAAACTGATACCTCGCTGCATACAAGGCAGTTATTGCATTGCCTGAGTTGTGTAGAAACCATTAAAATTCTCCATCTAATATGCAATTTTATTAATAACATATTTTCATTCCTTCCTCAAATTCTGAATTGTTGGGTATCATATTTCACCTCTACATCACTCAGCATGCACTATTTTTCTACCCAATACTCTTTTCTACAATTAATCCTCATGTTCAGTTTTCAAAACTTAAAAAAAAATTCACTTTTCATCTTTTCTTCCAGATAGGATTTTCAGTGAACTATTTCAGTAGTCAACTGTCATGAAAAGGCTACGTTAATTGCCCTCAAATATCAGGTACATACATAACAGGTGGGAGCTTATTAAAATGCAGATTTCTGTTCCTAGTCCTAAAGATCATTACATAATTGGAGCTCATGAATCTGTTATTTTAACCAGAGGCAGGTGATCTCTAGATACATGGAGAAACCAATAATTTGATATATGTGAACACAGATGAGAGGAATTTAGGATGTGGTAGCTCTGAGAAATTTAAAAACTTTTCTAAAGGGAAAGAGAAAAGGATGAATATTAATTGGACATAGGCAGTCATTGTGCTAAGTGCTTTACACATGATGTCTCAATTAATCTTAACAACATCTGAGGGGTGGACATTATCATCACAGTTCTAGTATCGTGACTTGTAAAATAATGAAGCTGGATATTCAATTAAGTTTTTAGCATTAATGCCCATTGGGATTCTGCTTGTTATTACAATTCATTATGAATTTTCACATTTAAAAAACTGACAAATAATATTAAAATATCAGTATATAAATATGTGAATATTTAGTGTGATGAAGGCAAGGATAAAAAAACAACTTTAATAGGAAATACTTCCTAAGCGATATTATTAATTAAATCCAAAAACCTAGTACGATGAATTAGTGAAGGGCACATTGTTTTTAGTCACTGGGGAGTTGGGGGAGGACAAATAAAGAACTGTAGGATCATTTAATAATTTCCTAATTTTGCACGAGAGTGTTTCCTATCCTCCAAAAGGAAAGGGGAAAAGACACATACAAGAAGTTGAAATTGGTTAGGATTATGAAAGGGAAATTCTTAAATCACAATTACAGTTCAGAGATTGGGTACTTAAAAATAAATCAGTACATTTATTTTATATTATTCACAGTTAGCACTATATTTTTCATTTAGATACAATAATACTGTGTGTGTGTGTGTGTGTGTGTGTGTGATGGAAGGCAGGACACAGACAAAAGTATATTTAAGGAGTGGGAAAATTTTGATGTTTATATGAACCTCAAGATGCAGCTCAGCTTCTCTTACTGATCTTAACTACTTTACCCAGTGTTGTTCTATGAACGTCATCCTAGCTCTCACACCCTGAGTGTCTGAACTACTCCTCTTGTTTGTCAACATAATCCAGCCCAATCTCTTTGCAAATCTAAGGTCTAGCTCCCACAGCTTCTCTCCATTTTTTACCCTAGCTTGGGCTTTCAGGTCTTTTCCAGAGCTCTGATCTGTGGTGACATGCTCTCCCATAAGTATATGAATAATTCTGAAATTTAGCCTTCTGGAAGTCCCCTTCCAGAATTAATTCAAGAAAGTGGCTTCCTCCCATAGCTTACATGTTTGGGTAGGCCACCTCCATGACTATTCAACTTGAAGACCATCTCAATTATATACTTGGCTTTACCCTCCTTTCTTAATTCAGAGTGGAAATAAAACAGATAAATAAAATAAAACTTCAGATGATAGACATACTTTGAATATAATCTGACAGTTTTAATTTTTCAGACAATTAAGAATGTGAGTGGAAAACTAGTGACTTAATTTTATTAGTTACTAAGAGTTCAGAAAAGGTCAGTATTTTAATTTCCAGAATGATTAGCAATTATGTGTAAAATTTGCATCTCTGAACCAATGTATTTTAATTGCATTAGACTATTATGCATTTAAAAGGGTAAAATTTTATACAACAGTGTACAATGCCATATTTTCTTTTTAGTCAAATAAATATACAGATATAAAAGACATACTTTTTCTTATTCAATTATTTCTTTTCAACCAGTAATATGTAATATATACACAGTAATATATAGCAATATATATTACATATATATTGTAATTATAGCATACAGTATTATGTATAGTAATCACAGTGTGCTTTGTGGAATGCATGAGATCCAGCTTCTATTCAATTATGTATCAGTCATTCAAGAAAAATAAAAGTCGTTCTGGGTATTTTAAGCAGGAAGAGTCTTAATACAGGGAATTAAAGCCTTAAAATAAGGTATACGACTATAAGGCTGGAGAAAGCTGCTGTTAGGGAATTCAGAAATGGAGACATCACAGCACAAGGACACCCCACCTATGAGGTTAGCAATCCATAGCGCAGAAGTGAGGAGCCCCTCCCGAAGAGGTCCAGATATCTGATAGCACAAGAAGTGGCTGTCCAAGAGCTCACCTAGCAGCAACAATGAAAGCAAAGGTAAAATTCCATGTCCAACAGCTGTCGTCAGAGATGAATAGATTCTCCACTTTTGCTTTCTGAATCTAGCGTGAACAACTCTTTGTGCTATCATCTGTGGAGAAATTGACTAGAAAGGAGATTTTTTTTTGACGTTTAGGGATTATACTGAGTGTAAATAAATCACATCTGAAACAATAAAACAATGATAAGTAATCATTCACATTTTGGGTGAAAATTTTTAGTAATGACCGTTCTCAAATTCTCAAAAAAAAATTTATTTTTCATTTTTTTGCTAGCTCCGAGTGCTAGATTTACCTGAGTTTGAATGAAACTGAACTTTTCTTTAACTTGCATTCTTTCTTTTTGTCTGCTCTCTGTCATAGAACATGCATCATAAGCCTTCCTTATTCAAAGGAGGAGGCTAAATAATTCTGAGTCCTTTTTAATTTTCTCACGTCAAGTGGATTTAAACTGCAATGTATCTCAATATTTTGAGTTCCCACTGCAGAATGTACCTTTGTTTTTATTAACTTATTTATTTTTTGAGACAGGGTCTCACTCTGTCACCCAGACTGGCGTGCAGACGTGCAATATGGGCTCACTGCAACTTCTGCCTCCACTGCTCAAGTGATCTTCCTTCTCAGCCTCCAGAGCAGCAGGGACTACAGGCATCCACCACCATGCCCAGCTAACTTGTATTTTATTTTTATTTTTATTTTTTTGTAGAGACAGGGGTTTTTCCATGTTGTCCAGGCTGGTCTCGAGCTCCTGAGCCTGCCTTGGCCGCTCAAAGTGCTGGGATTACAGGCGTGAGTCGCTGCACCTGGCTTTTATCTTTGTTTTTTGCTGTTGATATTAATGTAATGATGTGGCCTGATCCATGTAGTCTACAGAAGATATAACTTTTTCTGTTAATTTAGCTTAATATTGCAGTGTATATATTTCTGAAACCCACATTAACCTTCCTGATACAAACAAATAAACCCCACAAAAACAATAGGTTTCAAAATAAATAATTGTCCCTTCTTCCTAATTTCAAATTGTTTTTGACTCTAAATATAGGATGTTTTGTGAATTTTTATTAAATTTTATTTTAGTTATTTTTGCCAGTTCTTATCTTTCAAGATTTTTTGAATGCAAGCTGTTTTTCTTTTTAAGGCTCTGAATTAATTTTGAATAAGTCGATTAAATTCCTTTTGTATTTAAGAGTGAGGCTATATAACTTTAACGATTAGTACACTTTTTTTTTTGAGACAGAGTCTTGCCCGTCGCCCAGGTTGGAGTGTGAGGCATGATCTTGGCTCACTGCAGCCTCCACCTCCTGGGTTCAAATGATTCTGTTGCCTCAGCCTCAGGAATAGCTGGGGGTTACAGGCATGCACCACCACGCTGGGCTAATTTTTGTGTTTTTAGTAGAGACCGGGTTTCACCATGTTGGCCAGGTTGGACTTGACCTCCTGACCTCAGGTGATCCACTTGCCTCGGCCTCCCAAAGTACTGGGATTACAGGCATGAGCCACCATACCCAGCCATGTAGACATAATTATGTATCTTGTTTTTCTTGCTAGAACCCTGCCCTCTTGGGAATATTCTTCTGGTTGTGCCTTTCCTTATTCTTCATTCCCCCCCATTACTCCTTTTATCAATTGCTCTTACTGCTTCTATCCTATTTTGATCTTGGTCTTTCAAACATGTGAGCTTCAAGTACTTCATTGACATGATTGAAAGGTAGTCTCAAGACAGAGACACTAAGAGACTATTTACCAAAATATAGTAGACCAAAAGCAAGAATAAAAGTAACGCTAAAGACTGTAATAGGACATTCAAGATGTAATTTGCTGGTGTATTCTAAAATTTATTTGTTCCCTTTCCTATCTAAAAATAAGAAGTTTTAAGTTAAAATTTAGTGAAAATAAACTCATTCTATTTAAATGAACAAACATGAAAAGCTAAATAATATAAAACAGATATGCTTAGCTCATTTTTATTTATTATATAATAATAGATAGATATGTTTGTTTTATCTATAGGAAGTGACAATTTTACTCCTTAGATTATGAATAAAATAGATCTAGGAGAAAAACATAATTTTCTGACAGGTGGAAATTTATATAATGGCATTATTTTATTATATTAATTGCAGAAAAATATATCTATTATTATCCAAAATTTAAAATACCCTTGAAATCTCTGAGACCAAAGAACTATTCATTTTTCTTCATGGGACGTTCTAATATCACTGTAATGAATGAAATGTCAAATTTCTACATTATATATTTACCATATAGAGAACATGTAGAGAAGACAATTGAAAAGATTTTCCTTGTCTTTGATAGCATTGTATTTCTAGGTGCAAATTATATTTGCAACAAAAGCACATAATAAAGCAAACATTTCATATTCTATGCAATTTTTATGGTTAGAATTTGGCTTACTTACTGGAGCCAGAAGATAGAAAGGAGTTGAATAGTAAGGAAGTGCCAAAAACTAGTTAATGTTGGAGTGGAGAGCTCTTGTGCTTCAGGTAACTATTCCATCATTAACCATGGTCTCTAGTAAGTAAATTAATTTGGTGTTTATTTTTCTTCCTGAGTTACTAGTTATAACTTTGTTACTTGTAGAAGTTCTTAAGGAGAACAAATGTATATAATACAAACAGACATTTTGGTTCACCAAATAGCTGTGCCATATAAATCAATATCAAATCTCTCAAAACCACACAGTTACATGGAAATTAAACAAACTTACTCCTGAATGACTTTTGGATAAACAACAAAATTAAGAGAGATATCAAAACATTCTTTGAAATAAATGAAAATAGATATTCAACATACCAAAATATCTGGTATAGAGCAAAAGCAGTGTTAAAAGTTTATAGCCCTGAACAGCTACCTCAAAAAGCTAGAAAGACCTCAAATTAATTATCTAACATAAAACCTAGAGGAACTAGAAAAACAAGAACAAACTAACTCCAAATCTAGCAGAAGAAAAGAAATAACTAAAACCAGAGTGGAACTGAATGAAATTAAGATACAGAAATCCATACAAAATATCAATTAAACCAAAAGTTGATTTTTCAAAAGGAGTTGAACAAGCTCAATAGACTGCTACCTAGACTGACAAAGAAAAAAAGAGAAAATCCAAAACGCACCATTAGAAATGACAAAGATGACATTACAACTAATGTCACAGAAATACAAACGATCTTGAGACTATTATGAACAACTCAACTCTATGTACACAAACTGGAAAATCTAGAGAAAATGGATAAATTCCTGAAAATACACAATCTCCGAAGATTGAACCAGGAAGAAATTGAAGCCCTGAACAGACCAATATTGACTTCCAAAAATGAAACAGTAACAGAAAACCTATCAACCAAAAAAAGCTCTGGACCAGTTAGATTCATAGCCAAATACTACCAGATGTACAAAGAGAAGTGGGTACCAATTCTACTGAAACTATTCCAGAAATTGAGGATGAGGGACTCCTCCCTAAATCATTCTATTAAAGTAGCATCACCCTGATTCCAAACTTGGTAGAGACACAATGCAAAAAGAAAACTACAGGCCAAAATTCCTGATGAACATACATGCAAAATGCTAAACAAAATACTAGGAAACCAAATTCAGCAGCATATCAAAAAGGTAATTCACTGTGATCAAGGAGGCTTCATTCTTGGGATACAAATTTGATTTAACATATGTGAATCAGTAAATGTGGTTTACCACATAAACAGAATTAAAAGCAAAAACCATATGATCATCTCAATAGATGCAGAAAAAATCCAGCATCCTTCCATGATAAAAACCTCAAAGAAACTAGGCATCAAAGGAACATACCTCAAAATCATAAGAGCCATCTGATATGACAAACCTACAGTCAACTTCATGATGAATGGATACAAACTGGAAGGATTCCTTTTGAGAACTGAAACAAGACAAGGTTGCCCACTCTCACCACTCCTATTCAACATGGTACTGGAAGTGTTAGCCAGAGCAATCAGGCAAGAAAAAGAAATAAAAGGCATCCAGATAGGAAAAAGAGAATTCAAACTCCCTCTCTTTGTGAATGGTATGATCCTCCAACTAGAAAACCCTAAGGACTCCATCAAAAGGCTCCTGAAACTGATAAACAAATTTAGTAAAATTTTAGTTTACAAAATAAATGTACAAAAATTCATCCACTTCTATATACCAATAATGTTCAAGGTGAGAACCAAATCACAAATGGTATCTCATTTACAATATCCATGAAAAATAAAACAGCTAGGAATAAATCTAGCCAAGGAGGTAAAAGATCTCCAGAAGGAGAACTATAAAACACTGCTGAAAGAAATCATAGATGATATAAACAAATGGAAAAACATCCCATGCTCATAGATTGGAAGAATTAATATCATTAAAATGGTCATACTGTCCAAAGCAATCTACAGATTTAGCACTATTTCTATTAAACTACAAATGTCATTTTTCACAGAATTAAAAAAAAATTAAAAAACTATTCTAAAATTCCCATTGAACCAAAAAAGAGCTCAAATATCCAGCAATACCAAGCAAAAACAAAACAAAACAACAAGAAAACAAAGTCAGAGTCATCACATTACCTGGCTTTGTACTATAAAGCAACAGTAACCAAACAGCATGGTGCTGGTACGAAACAGGCACATAGACCAATGGAGCAGAAGGGAGAACCGAGAAGTAAAGCAGCCCACCCATAGCCATACGATTTTCAACAGAATCAACAAAAATAGACAATGGCAAAATACTTCATATTTAACAAATGATGCTGCGATGGCTGGCTAGTCACATACTAGTCACATACAGAAGAATGAACTAGACCCTTATTTTTCACCATCTACAAAAATTACATCAAGATGGATTAAAGGAATAAATCAAGATGAATTACATTTTAATGTAAGACCTCAAACTATAAAAATTCTAGAAGAAAACGTAGGAAATACCATTCTTGATATTGATCTTGGGAAAGACTTTATGACTAAGTCATCAAAAGCAATTGCAACAAAAACAAAAATTAACAAGGGGGACCTAGCTAAACTAAAGAGCTTCTGCACAGCAAAGAAAACTGTCAAAAGAGCAAACAGACAACCTACAGAATGGGAAAAAATATTTGCAAAGTTTGCATCTGACAAAGATATAACATCTAGAAACTATAAGGAATTTAAATAATTCAACAAGCAAAAGTCAAATAACCCCATAAAAAATAGGAAAAAGAACAATGAACAGACACTTTTCAAAAGAAGACTTCTCAAAAGCAAGCAAACATGAAAACATGCTCCGCATAATGAATGATCAGAGAAATGCAAATCAAAACTGCAATGAGATACCATCTCACACCAGTCAGAATGTTAAAAAGTCAAAAAGCAACAGGTGCTGGTGAGGCTGCAGAGAAAAGGGAAAGCTTACACACCGTTGATGGAGATGTAAATTAGTTCAGCCTTTGTGGAAAGCACTTCGGAGATTTTTCAAAGAACTTAAAACAGACCTATCATTCAATGCAGCATTCCCATTACTGAGTATATATCCGAAAGAACAAAAATCTTTCTACCAAAAAGACATATGCATTCACATGTTCATCACAGCACTATTCACAATTGCTAAAACATGGAATCAGCCTAGGTATTTGTCAGTGATGGACTGGATAAAGAAAATGTAGTACCCATATACCATGGAATATCATGCAGCCATAAAAGAGAATAAAATCATGTCTTTGCACAACATGGATGCAGCTGGAGACCATTATCCTAAGCAAATTAATGCAGAAACTGAAAACCAAATACTGCATGTTCTCACTTATCAGTGGGAGCTAAACGTTGGGTAGTCATGAACATGAAGATGGCAAAATTAGACCCTGAGACTTACTAGAGCAGGGATGAGGAGTCAAGGGTGGAAAAACTAACAATTGGGTATGATGCTCAGTACCTGAGTGACTGGATCATTCATACTGCAAACCCCAGCATCATGCAGTATGCTCAGTTAACAAACCTGTATATGTACACCCTGAATCTAAAGTAGAAGTTGAAAACAAAAATAAAAGTTACATTACATAAAAACATTACAACCCAAGTTTTATTACTCTAATAGCTACAACTATTTCTTTTACGATCATTCCTCATTTAAGCATACTCTTTTGTTGAGTACTTAAGCTGTTTCTAATTTTTGTACTATTTTAAATAATGTTAAAGAATTTGACATGACACATTTTTAAATCAGGTTTGTTTCTTCAAGATTAACAACTAAAAGTGAAATTACTAGATTAGAAGCAGTGATTTTTTTCTTAGAATTAAAAAATAATAAAAATAGCCAAATGTGGTGGCTCATGCCTGTAATCCCAACACTTTGGGAGGGGGGTCAGGTGGATCATCTGAGGTCAGGAGTTTGAGGCCAGCCTGGTCAACATGATGAAACCCTGTCCCTACTAAAAATACAAAATATTAGCCAAATGTGGTGGGATGCACCTGTAATCCCAGCTACACTGGAGGCTGAGGCAAGAGAATCACTTGAACCTGGGAGACAGAGGTTGAAATGAGTCGAGATCGCGCCACTGCATTCCAGCCTGGGCAACAAGAGTGAAACTCTGTCTCAAACAAACAAACAAACAAACAAATATTATCATACAAATAAAATGACAGAAGACAATTCTTTCTTGAACAGTTATGAAACGTGTAGCTATCTTATGTGCATTATTTATTTCAACTCTCAGTAAGTTCTCAGGGTGGATAATATTATTCCCCTTTTTAAACAGATAAACTGAGGCTCAGGTTGGTTAAATGACTTTCCCAAACTCATGCAACTAATTGTGTCAGAGTCCCAGATATTAATATTACTCTATCTGCAACAAAATCTCTTTCTCTTTTTCCTAAAAAATGCAAGACAGAAGGGAGTATCTCCTATTTGACTTTTATCATATCAGTTTATTATAATCACAAAAGAGTAAATTTCACCCAAATTAATGTAGCTCCTTCTTCCTGGAAATTTTGCGCCTAAGCCCTGGCATATCAAAATAATAAAAAAGCAGTTGTTATTTTTTAAAACTACAATTGCCAAGAGAAAGATTTATAGCTTTTCTGATAAGTTACAGAAGGATTACAGTGACAGCAAAATATTCATGGTGACAAATCATGCTTTACAAACTTAATAGGAGAAAACCAATAGAAAAAGAAAATTAAACACTGATTTTGTGAATTAAGCACTTCTCATTGTTTTTTGTTTGTTTTCTTTTTGTTTGTTTGTTTGTTTGTTTGAGATGGAATCTCACTCTGTCACCCAGGCTGGGGTTCAATAGCATGATCTTGGCTCACTGCAACTGCAGCCTCCCAGGTTCAAGTTATTCTCCTGTCTCAGCCTCCTTAGTAGCTGGGACTACAGACTGGCACCACTATGCCTGGCCAATTTGTGTATTTTTAGTAGAGACGGGGTTTCATCATGTTGGCCAAGCTGGTCTGGAACTCCTGACCTCAGGTGATCAACCCACCTTGGCCTCCAAAAGTGGTGGGATTACAGGCATGAGCCACTGCACTCAGCCTACAGCACTGTACTTTTTGAGTCGTTTTTTCCCTCTAAAATCCCAAAAGGACAGCTAAGGTTTTGTAAGGTTATGTAACTTTCCAACTGGTTAACCAGTCAGTGATGAGGTCAGTATTCAAACCTATCATTCCAATTTCAAAGGTGATGCTTTTTGATTCTTGGTTAGCATATATGCAATACTATAATTCAAAGTTTATGATTAGCAGTGATTGAATAAAGTTGTTAAACTGATACTTATTTATTGAGTGCTTACTGAATGCCAAAACATGTTTAGCATTTTATCTGGATTAGCATAATCCTCACAATAGTCTTTTGATATAAGTTTTCTTATTATCCCATTTTACAGATTTGGGATCTCAGATGCAGGGAGATAAATAAAGATGTAGCAAGTATAAGAATCCTTCTTCAATTCCAAATTTACCTCCAATTTGATGTTTTTGAATTAAGTTACAGTGCATTATACATTTCCCTAGAGTAGGGTTTAAATAAGCAAAGCAATTAGATGCCAATGAAATATTGGGATTTTAATGCAGACATTTAAATAATCACCATAAAAAACAAGTAGAGATTCGGGGTCATATTTATTATATTGTAAATTTTTTAAATAGAACTGAAATGTATAATGTAGTTGATTGCAAATATATAAAGAATTAACATCCTTGTCAAGTCAAACATCCTTGTTTATTTTTTATATAAGTACTAGAAGATAACAAAAAATAAAAATAAGTTATTTGATAAGATGGTGGTATTATGGATTAATCTTGTCCGTAACTTTATCTATTTTGTGATTACACTGTATTTTTTACTTTTTAAGATAAGGGCTGATTTTTGAAAATATACATGATGTTTACATAAATAAAAAATACATATCAATGAAATGACTTTTATTGCAAAGAAAAATAAATTTTATGTGGGAGTATGAAAGCTTAAAATAACCTTATAATTTACACTAACCCCTTTGTCTTTAATTTATATGCATGAGTTTTAAAGTTTTTACATGAACTTAATTTTATGTTATTTTCTTTTTTTAATCTGTCATATACAAATCGATGGTGTATATAAGATGAAAACGAAGCATTTCAAATCCATTCAATCATGATTATTTTCATTAGAATAAACTTTTTCCACTGCAAAATCTGTATGTAACATTTGGAGGCTCCGTTTCTGAAACTGGTAAATACTCAGTGTTTTTGTTACTCCAGTCACTATGAGAATTTGCTTTACTATGCCTTCAGTAACAAATTTATGGATAGATTTAGACTTTCAGACATGGCATATTGGAAAATTTTGACCAACTTTCCTGCTGAGAAAAAAATGAGGAAAGATGAATATTTACCTGAAGGCATGGAAAGTCAATAAGGCAATGAAGAATGAGAAGGTTAAGATTTGGAAGAAGAGAGGTATATCTAATATTTAGAGCTGATTTTGCTCTTAGTGTGTCTGTAGATTTCAGATGAGGTGACTGAGTGGCTGAGAAACTGAAAGGGACCCTTGAAAATCTTGTGAAGCGAAAGGGACAAAAAGTCAAGTTTAGTTCATTCTCAGAGAAGGCCCATTAAGTCTCCTGTATTTGGTTGACACTCTGAAGAGTTGTATTCTGGAAGCAAGGGAATGCAATCAAAATAAATCCGCCTTGTATAGATTGAAATCCAGTTTTGGATCATTTCAAGTCCTCATGTTGGATAAAGATACTCCCAGAATTCTGTATCTTTAACAGGTTGCAGAGACAAATGTAAATATTCTCCTGAGGACTATATCATCATCATCTGAAGCCACATTATTTTTACAATTTTAGATTTACAATGCTGCCCATTCAAACATAATAGACACACAAACAGTTAAGAGAACAAGAATGAAAATAAAGAAAAAGCAATAGACAATAGAAACATACCAATGGAGAAATGTATTAGGAAGGAACTTATCAGACACATATGTGTTTATGCATTTATTTTAAAATTTATTATTATTATTTTCTTCTTAGAGACAGGGTCTCACTCTGAACCAAGTTTGGAATGCAGTACAATACCCAGTAGTGTATCATTGCTCATTACAGCCTTGACTACCTGGGCTTAAGTGATCCTTCTGCCTCAGCCTCCCAACTAGCTGGAACTACAGGCAGGCACCACCACACCCGACTATTTTTTGTTTTAATTTTGTTTTTGTAGAGACAGGGTCTTGTTTTGTTGCCCAGAGTTGTGTATCTCTATCCCTCTCTTTTTCTCTAGATAGATAGAAAGATAGATAGATAGATAGATGATAGATAGATAGACAGACAAAATCGAAGTTTTATAACTGAAAACAAAAATACAATATTTAAAATTGAGAAATCAATGGCTAGGTTTAGAGGTAGTTTGGAGCAGGAGCAGAGCAAGATGGCTAAAAAGAAGCCTTCACCAATGACCCCTTCTGCGGGAACACTACATTTTAACAAAAAACTACACACAAAAAAAGTATCATAATAAGAACCAAAAACTGGGTCAATAATAACAGTACCTGGTTCTGGTTTTAACTTTATATTGCTCAAAGAGGCACTAAGGAAAGACAGTCTTGAATTGCTGATACCACCCCTCCTCCATCCCCTGGCAGTAGTCTTGTGGCATGGAGAGAGAATCTGTGTACTTGGGGGAGGGAGAGCACAGCAACTGAGAGACTTAGCATTGAATTCAGTGCTGCCCTGTCACAGCAAAGACGAAAGCCATTCTGGGCTCCTCTGGTGCCTGCACATGGAGGAGCATGTGGACAAGATCTAGCTAGAGGGAAATTACCCACCAAAGTGGTTGAAATTTGGTGTCCACAAACCTCACCACCACAAGCTGAAGTGCTCTGAGGTTCTAAGTAAACTTGAAAGGGAGTCTAGGATACAAGGATGGCAATTCTTAGGTAAATCTTAGTATTGGGCTGGATTTAGAGCCAGTGGACTAGGGCAGCATGTGACCGATGGAGACACCAGCTGGGTCAGCTAAGGGAGTGCTTGCACCACCTCTCCTGCAACCCCAGGCAGCTCAGCTCACAGAAACAAAAGTGACTCCTTCCTTTTGCTTTAAGACAGGAGAGAAACGAGTAAAGAGACCTTTGTCTTGCATCTTGGATACCAGGTCAGTCACAATACAATAGGGCACTGGGCAGAGTCAAGGCCCACACTGCTGGCCCTGTCTCCCAGACAGCATTTCTAGATACACCTTGGACCAGAATGGAACCAATTGCCTTGAAGAGAAGGACCCATTCCTGGCAGAATTGTTCACCTGCTGACTGAAGAGTTTTGGGCCCTGAATAACCAACAGCAATACCCATGTAGCATGCTGTGGGCCTTGGGTGAGACCCAGCACATACCCAGCTCTGATGGCTATGGTGAAAAACTCCTTCTGCTTCAGGAAAGCAGAGGAAAATGTAAAGGGGAGTAGCAAGAGAAAAGAAACAAATATACAATGGCTCTTCAATACATCTGGCAGCCAACTTTCCATTATGGGGCAGGAGAGAGTGGCACTGGAGAAAACAAAACAAAACAAACAAACAAAAAACCCAACTTTATCCTAGAATAGTATATTTGGCTAAAATAACCTTCAAACATAATGGAGAAATAAATATCTTCCCAGACAAATAAAAGATGAGGGAATTTGTCAACACCTGGACTGTCCCACAAGAAATGCTAAAGGGAGTTCTATCTGAAAGAAAAAATGTGAATGAGCAATAAAATATCATCTGAAGGGCAAAACTCACTGATCATAGTAAGTACACAGAAAAACACAGTATTTTATAATACTTTAACTATGGTGTATAAAGTACTCTTATGTTAAGTCAAAAGACTAAATGATGAACAAATCCAAAAAATAACTATAACTTTTCAAGACATATATAGTAGAATAGCATATGTAGAAACAACAGAAATATAAAAGGTGAAGTTGCAAAGTTAAAGAGTAGAATTTTTATTAGTTTTCTTTTTGAATGTTTGTTTGTTAATGCAATTACTGTTGTCATCATTTAAAATTATGGTTTATAAGATAGTATTTACAAGCCTAATGGTACCTCAATTCCAGAAATATATAATGAATACAGAAGAAATTAAGAGCAAGACCTTAAATCATACCAACAGAAAAAAAAAAAAAATCACCTTCACTAAAAGGCAAACAGGAAAGAAGGAAAGAAGGAAGAGAAGACCACAAAACAACCAGAAAACAAATAACAAAATGGCAAAAGTATGTCTTTATTTATCAATGATAACATTGAACGTAAATGGACTACACTCTCCAATCAAAAGATATAGAGTGGCTGAATGGATAAAAAAAAAAAAAAGGCCCCAAATCTGTTGACTATAAGAAACACACTTCATCTATAAAGATACACACAGACTGAAAATATATGGATGGAAGAAGATATTCCACACCAATGGAATGAAAACAGAGCAGGTACTTTTATATCCGAAAAAATAAATTTCAGGAAAAAAACTGTAAGAAGAGACAAAGAAAGTCATTATATAACGATAAAGGGGTCAATTCAGCAAGAGGATATAACAATTGCAAATATATATGCACCCAATGCTGGAGCAACCAGCTATACAAAGAAAATATTGTTAGAGCTACAGAGAGAGGTAGACATTAATACAATAATAGCTGGAGATTTCAACACCCCACTGTTAGCATTGAACAGATCTTCCAGACAGAAATCCCCCCAAAAACATCAGACTGAATCTGCACTACAGACCAAATGTACAGAATAGATATTTACAGAACATTTCATGCAAAGGCTGCAGAATACACAATCTTTTCCTCAGTACATGATCATTTTTAAGTATGGAACACATGTTAGGTCACAAGATAAGTCTTAGAACATTCAAAAATTTTGAAGAATGTGAAGCAACTTCTCTGACCACAATGAAGTAAAACTAAAAATCACTAACAAGAGCAAATTCGGAAACTATGCAAACATGTACAAATTAAACAACAGGATCCTGTTTGACCAATGGATCAATGAATAAGAAAAAAAGAAATTAAAAAATTTATTGAAACAAATAATAATGTAAACATGATGGCCGGTCGCGGTAGCTCACGCCTGTAATCCCAGCACTTTGGGAGGCCAAGGCAGGCAGATCACGAGGTCAGGAGATCGAGACCATCCTGGCTAACATGGTGAAACCCAGTCTCTACTAAAATACAAAAAAAAAAAAAACTAGCAGGGCGTGGTGGCGGGCGCCTGTAGTCCCATCTACTCGGGAGGCTGAGGCAGGAGAATGGCGTGGACCCGGGAGGTGGAGCTTGCAGTAAGCCTAGATAGTGCCACTGCATTCCAGCCTGGGCGACAGAGCAAGACTCCATCTCCCGTCCCAAAAAAAAAGAAAGAAAAAAAAGTTCAATGAAACAAAAAGTTGTGTTTTTGAAAAGGTAAAAAAAAAAAAAAAAAAAAAAAAGGTGACAAACCTTTAGCCTGATTAACTAAGGATAAAAGAGAGAAGACCCAAATAAATAAAATTGGAGGTTAAAAAAAAATTACAACTGATACCATAGAAATTCAGAGGATCATTAGTGGCCACAAGAAGCAACTATATGCCAATAAATTGGAAAATCTAGAGGAAATGGATAAATTCCTAGACACGTACAATGTACCAAGATTGAATCAGGAAGAAATCCCAAACCTGAATAGACCAAAAACAAGTAGCAAAATCAAAGACATAATAAAAAGTTTCCCATTAATGAAAAGCCTGTGTCCCGAGTGTTTCACTATTGAATTCTACCAAACATTTAAAAAAAAAAAAATGATGCCAATGCTACTCAAACTATTTTGAAATTCTGAGGAGGAAATACTTCTAAACTCATTCCACAAGACCAGTACCAACATCAAACAAATACACAAAATAAGGGAAATTACAGGCCAATGTCACTGGTAAATATAGATGAAAAAATCCTCAACAAAATGCTAGCAAACCAAATTCAACAGTGAATTCAGAAGGTCATTCATCATGACCAAGGAGGAATTATTCCAGAGATGTAAAGAGAGTTCAACTTATGTAAATTAATCAATTTGATGCATGATATCAGTAGAATAAAGGAGAATAACCAGTGATAATTTCAACTGCTGCTGAAAGAGCATTTGATAAAATTCAGCATCCTTTTATGATAAAAACCCTCAAAAACTGGGTGAAGAAGGAACATACCTTAATATAATAAAAACCATATACAATAGACCCACAGCTGATATCACACTGAATGGGGAAAACCTGAAAGCTATTCCTCTAAATTATGGAACACGACATGCATGCCCACATTGACCATTGTTACTGAACATAATGTCAGAAGTCTTAGCTAGAGCAGACAAGAGAAAGAAATACAGGGCATCATAGTTGTAAAGAAGGAAGCTAAATTATCCTTGTTTGCAGATGATATGCTCTTATATTTGGAAGAATCTAAAGACTCCACTAAAATACTATTAGAACTGATAAACAGGCCAGATGCAGTGGCTCAAGCCTGTAATCCTAGCACTTTGGGAAGCTGAGGTGGGTGGATCACCTGAGGTCAGGGGTTCGAGACCAGCCTGGCCAACATGGCAAAATCTAATCTCTACTAAAAATACAAAACTTAGCTGAGCATGGTGGTGCATGCCTGTGATCCCAGCTACTCAGGAGGCTGAGGCAGGGGAATCGCTTGAACCCAGGAAGTGGAGGTTTCAGTGAGACAAGATCGCATCACTGCACTCCACCCTGGGTGACAGAGCAAGACTCCATCTCAAAAAAAACAAAAAAAACAAAAAACAAAACCTGATGAAAAAAGTTGCAGGATACAAAATCAACAAACAAAAATCAGTGGCATTTCTATATGCCAACAGTGAACAATCTGAAAAAGAAATTAAGAAAGTTACTCCATTTATAATAGTTACAAATAAATTTAATTACCTAGGAATTAATTTAACCAAAGAAGTGAACAATTTCTACAATGAAAACAATAAAATGCTAGTGAAAGAAACTGAATAAGACACAAAAAATGGAAAGATATTCCATGTTCATGAATTGGAAGAATAAACATTGTTAAAATGTCTGTACTACCCAAAGCAATCTACAGATTCAATGTGATTCCTGTAAAAATACCAATTATGGCTTTCACAGAAATAGAAAAAAAAATCCTAAAATTTATGTGGAACCACAAAAGACCCAGAATAGCCAACACCTTCTGATCAAAAAGAGCAAAACTGGAAGATTCACATTACCTGACTTCAAATTATACTACAGAGCTATAGTAACCAAAACAGCATTGTACTAGAATTAAAAACAAACACATATACCAATGAAACAAAAGAAAGAACCCAGAAGCAAATTCACACACCTGCAGTGAATCACTTTTCAACAAAGGTGTCAAGAACATACAATGGAGAAAAGACAATCTGTTCCATAAATGGTGGTGGGATAACTGGATATTCATATGCAGAAGAATAAAACCAGACCCCTATATTTCATAACATACATAAATCAAATCAAACTGGATTAAACACTTACTTCTAAGACCTCAAAATATAAATATACTACGATAAAACATCAGGGAAACTCTTCAGGAAATTGGAGTGGACAAAGATTTCTTGAGTAATAACCCATAAGCACAGTCAGTCAAAGAAAAAATGGACAAATGGGATCAAATCAAGTTAAAAAGCTTCTGCACAACAAAGGAAATCATCAACAAAGTGAAGAGACTACCAACAGAATGGAAGAAAATATTTGCAAACTATCCATGTAACGAGGGATTAATAACCAGAATATATAAGGATCTCTAACAACCCAATAAGAAAAAAAAATCTAAGAATCCAATTTAAAATGGACTAAAGATCTGAATAAATATTTCTCAAAGGAAGACATACAAATGGCAAACAGGCATATAAAAAGGTGCTCAACATCATTGATCATCAGAGAAATGCAAATCAAAGCTACAATGAGATATTATCTCACCCCAGTGAAAGTAGTTTATATCCAAAGGCAGGGTATAGCAAATGCTGGAGAAGATTGGAGAAAAGAGAACCCGTGTACACCGTTAATGGGAATGTAAATTAGTACAACTACTATGGAGAACAATTTGGAGTTTCCTCAAAAAATGAAAAATAGAGCTACCATAAGATCCAGCAATCTCACTGCTAGGTATATACCTTCAAAAGAAGGAAATGAGTATATGGAAAAGATACATGTGTTCTCACATTTATTGCAGCACTGTTCACAATAGCCAAGATCTGGAAGCAACCTAAGTGTCTGTCAACAGACAAATAACTAAAGAAAATGTGGTACATATACACAATGGAGTTGTATTCGGTCATAAAAAAGAATGAAATCCTGTTACTTGCAACAACATGGATGAAACTGGAGGTAATTGTGTTAAGTGAACACAAACAGCACAGAAAGACAGATTTCACATGTTCTCATTTGTGGGAGCTAAAAATTAAAATGAGTGAACTCGTGGAGATAGAGAGTAGAAAGAGGGTTATCAGAGTCTGGGAAGTGTAGGGGGAGTAGAGGGGAAACAGGCATGGTTAATGAGCACATGAATTAATTAGAAAGAGTAAATAAGATCTAGTATTTGATGGCACAACATTGTGACTATAGTGACATAATTTAATGGTACATTTAAAAATAAAAAAGATTATAATTGAATTGTTTGTTACACAAAGGATAAATGCTTGAGGGCATGGATATACCATTTACCATGATGCAATTATTATGCATTGCAGGCCTGAATAAAAATATCTCATGTACTTTATATATATACACACACACACACACACACACATAGTTCTCTTTCTATATATAGAGAATTCTTTTATACATATATATCTTAAGTACTTCATATATATACACATATATGCACATACGTATGTGTATATATATATGGTATGTGTACATACCTAATATGTACTCACAAAAATTAAAAATTAAAAAAAAAGCAGATTGGGCGCAGTTGAAGAGAGAATTAATTACCTGAGATATGACTTTATGACAGAATCAAGGGTGGCTAGAAGACAAAGGAATGGTATCTCCAAGGTGCCAAAATAAAATAACTGCTAGTGAGATTCCTAAACCCAAGAGATTTTCCTTGAAGATTAAAGATGAAGACAGTCTTGAAGCCACAATAACAAAAACATCCTGAATTTATTACTAAAGATAAGTTAAAGGAAATAATAAAGACTTGCTTTCTGTTGATAAGAAGAAAATCCCAACTGGAATGCCAATCATGCAGAAGGGAATAGAAAAACAGTGAAATTTTAATTATCTGGAACAAATATAAATAAATAGTTACTCTATAAAAGAGCAATAACAATCATTCCTAGGATTTAAAGTATTTGTAGAATAAAAATTATGACAATAATAATTCAAAAGACAGGAGGTAGGTCAAAGGATTTAAGTTATTTTAGCTCCTTTCATTGTGCTACAATAGGTAAATATGCCAATTAAGATCATCCCCGGAATTTCAGAACACCTTATCCCTTTTCCTTCTTTATTTCTCTGCATAGCATTACCAGTAACTGGCTATGTATATGTGTTGGTTACTCATATTTATTGTCTCTCTCTATTTCATTCTGATATAGTTTGGCTGTGTCCCTACCCAGATCTCACCTTAAATTGTAATAATCCCTACATGTCATGGGAGAGAGCTGGTGGGAGATAACTGAATTATGGGGGCGAGTTTTTCCTGTGCTGTTCTTGTGATTCTGAATAAGTCTCACAAGATGTGATGGTTTCATAAATGGGAGTTCCCCTGCCCAAGCTCTCTTGCCTGCTGCTATGTAAGACGTGACTTTGCTCCTCATTTGCCTTCTGTCATGATTGTGAGGCCTCCCCAGCCACGTGGAACTCTGAGTCAATTAAACCTCCTTTCCGGCTGGGCTCAATGGCTCATGCCTGTAATCTTGGCACTTTGGGAGGCAGAGGCGACTGGATCACCTAAGGTCAGGAGTTCAAGACAAGCCTGGCCAACATGGCAAAACCCTGTCTCTACTAAAAATATAAAAATTAGCCAGGTGTGGTGGCAGGCACTTGTAATCCCAGCCACTCGGGAGGCTGAGGCAGGAGAAATGCATGAATCTGGGAGGTGGAGGTTGCAGTGAGTGAGCCAAGATTGCGCCACTGCACTCCAGCCTGGGCAACAAGAGTGAAATCCTGTCTCAAAAAAAAAAAAAAAAAAAAAAAAAAAGAGAGAGAGAGAGAGAAGAAAACACCTCTTTTCCTTGTAAATTACCCAGTCTCAGGTATGTCTTTATTAGCAGCCTGACAACAGAATAATACATATTCATAGTATTAATAACACCTGGCTTCAGCAGCTAGGAAAATATATGCCCCAAAACATTTGTTGAATCAGTTAATAATAAATATGGTGGTAAAATATTTGCAAATGTACTTCTTGATATAATGTAGTACTATATAAATAATTTCTCATATGTAGCAAATACTGTTAAAAATAATAAATCTTAAAGGGGTTATTTGGAAAAGATATGTCTGTTTCATTCTGTCTTTTAGCTTTGACTTATCAAACTCAGCTGGATTGGTAATATGATATACTGACATAATCCAAGTCAACATGGCATTTTAATAATTGTCAAAGTGTAAAAAATGAAGGTTAAAGTGGATCATAATATCATGAGAAAGATGATTAATGATTACCTTTATAAATGTTAATGTATTTTATTCTGTGTTATATCAGAGTTATTCATGTCATTTTCCATATATATGCAAATTAATCTAACTGTGGAAGTAGTAGGTTATCATCTTGTCTCTCTATATAAAAATATTTGTAGTTTAAGATAATGACACAAATTTTTCGAATTATTTAAAATGTTTCTATACCTACTTAGAAATGTGACAAAAAGTTTTATTGAATTAAGATGTTTGGTAATGTTAAGTTCTCCATGCCAATCATGTATTTTTCAATTAACAAATCTATGACAGTGGGAATACATTTTGTTAGATGAGAGAGTAAATAAACAGCATTTCCAAATAAATCATCTGGAAGAAGTGAAAAACTTAAAAATATAAACTGTTTAATAAAATACCATGCATCGGTCAGAGTGCTAGCAGAAGGAGGGGGGGTGGAAACATTTAAATGAGTTAAAGTGAGCTTAGTGAAAGTGCTGTTTATAAAGCGGTACACAGGATATGGAGCACAGAGAAGGGATGGTGTTGTATTCCAGATCTTAGCAACTACAGGGAGCTCCTTCAATTTCTAGGCCTGAGTAAGGAATTGGAGAGAAGTAGAGCTGGGACTATGGTTCTAGGGAGAGATACCCAACAGAAGATGAGGCCTCCTGTAAAGGTATACAGCTCACTAGCTGAGGGAGTAAGCATCCTCCCTCATTTTCCTTTTGCCTTCAGAGCTCCTCCTCGTATCTCTCATTGTTCAAATATAATCCCAAAGACTGATGGCAAAGGAATATGGGAGATTCAGTTCATCAAATTTAGTCTTCTGGGAGACCAAGCAGAGTGGAGAAGGACAATTACTACATTTGCAGGGCAAAGGCACAACATTAAGCACATACTTTCAATAACTAAATAGATAAAAGTGAAATAAAACATGAAGCTACAAACATTGCACTGAATTTTTGACGGTGCTACATGATTTCCAAGTTATTCTGATGATCATGTAAGTCATAATGTTTAAAGTGAATAAATACATCTATCACACAATGAAAACTATTGCTGAAAAAAACACATTTCAGAAGCCTGAAGTCAAAGTGTTTTTCTCATAACCATATTAAAAATCATGTAAATAAACCCTAGTAATGCAACTATACTAATCATGTAAGTTGAGGTTTGGGGACAGTAAATGGATGCTAAAGCAATGAACAGAATAAATTTAATGAAAATTGAACCTTAATAAGATTTAAGGCTGTTTCTTAACAAATTATAACTTTTAATCATTTCTAGATTAACCAATGCTTCAAAGATATTTTGATCCATAAGCTTATTCATTTATTTAATCATTTGATTAGAAACTCTATATTCCAGGGATTACATATCGGTCAGAAATGAACACTGATTTTTTTTGGTCCGCACTCTTTATAAAAGATACTAAATATCTAAAATAATTTCTTAGCTTTATAAGTGTGTAGAAAAAATTCTCTCTAACTGTGTTTTTCTCCTATTCTAATACCACAATATTCATCAATGCAGAAGACTTCTGTGACCATATGTGTGGGTATTTTTCCCCCACACACCAAGCAGCAGACACCAGGTAGGTGTTCTCTCATTCAGTTAGAGAACTATCTAACTGAATTAGACAGTGTTCAGTTAGAGAACACTGTCTCCAGCTAGATACTGTCAGATCCCACAAGTTGAGGAATCAGTCCCCAAGACTGTCTGCCACCCCACACTAGTGGTAAGTCCGGGCCTGTAAAACTTCTAACCAACCAGCTTTAAGTTGGTATTTCCATGACCCCCTGTTTGGGTACAATTAATTTGCTGTAGCAGCTCCAAGAACTCGGAGAAACAGTTATGTTTATTGGTTTATTACATAGGATATTGCAAAGAATACAGGTGAAAAGATGGGATGTATGGGGAAAGGGATATGGAGCATCCATGCCTTCCCTGGGTGCACCACCCTGCAGGAATCTCCACATATTTACCTATCTGGAAGCTCACTGAACCCTGTCCTCTTGGGTTTTTATGGAGGCTTCATGACGTTGGCATTTCTTCCCCCAGGGTATAGGACGAGACTCTTTCATGGGAGGGTCTTAAGATAAACAGTGTTAAAGATGGGGAACCTTAGAGTCCTGCCCTGCAGCAGGTAAAATGAGAGCATAAGAAGGTCAGAGGCCTGCCCCTGAGAACTAACACACCCAATGTTATAACAACAGACTAACAAGAGTTATGGGAGTTATGAGCCAGGAACCTTCACTGAAAACCAATATATGATAACACCACAGCATGTTAGAACATATTACACATTACTTACATTTACTAAATATTAATATTGGAAGGGATGTCCTGATAGTTGACCATCAATCTATCAAACAAAATATTGCTGTACTCAATGGCATATTAACGGACTCATTTATTTTATAATGAATGTTACCAAGAGGAATTTCTTTAATAACAACAGTACACCCCAAAGGAATAGGATAAAGATGTTTTATAATTATATTGATTTTCAAACTTTATTTTATTTATTTATTTTTTTGAGAAAGGGTCTCAAAATATTTTGCCCAGGCTGAGTGCAGTGATATGATCATCACTCGCAGTGTTAGCGGTGGAAGAGATCTGGGTTACCCCAAGTTACCAGTGGCTTATCCATAGGGATCCATAGCAACTCCAATCCTTGCCTCCTCAGAAGAAAGAATTTGACTCAGGGGCATAAAGCAGAAAAAGGTACTAAGGCAAGTTTCAGAGCAGGAGTGAAGTATATTTAAAAAGGCTTTACGACAGGAAAGAAAGGAAAGAACCCTTGGAAGAGATTCAGCAGAGAGCTTGAAAGTCAAAGAGAGAACAAACCAAGTGCCTTTAACCTTGAGCTGGGATTTTATAGTCTCACCTCTTTCTCAGATTCTTCCCTTAGGATTGGCTTCCAGCATGCAAAGAGTCCTCCTTACCTTTCAGAATTGAGCATGTGCAGTGTGTTTAGGGAGTTATGTGCATATCCATTTGAGGCTTTCTTCCTTTTTCTGGTAGAGTGTACCCAGAAGATCATACTTCACCATTTTTGTCTCTTAATGTGCATGCCCAGGACATTTCTTCTCTCTGGGGTTTGCCTTTAATTAACACTTTAATGTTAGTGCAGAAACTCTTGGTCCATCATTTCAGAAATGGACGAATTATTTATTAACTAAGCATAAGTCAGTGTCTCTGAGAAAACAGAATGTATTGAACTGGTTTAAATGGAAAGCATTTATTATGGTATATGTACACGTAAGAGGACAAGAATAACTAAATGATATTGTAACATCAAGAGACTAGAAACACCAGGAAACAATTTCCACCCCTGGGAAGGGCTGAATATTTACTGGAGCCCCCGGAAAGATCTGTGAAAGGAGAGGTGTCATTGCTGCTAGAGTAGGAGCACTGATAGGGGGAGAGAAGCGGAAGGATATATTCTAACTTCCCTCTTTCTACCCTTCAATCTCTATTGTCATTTCCTGTTGGCCAAAATTACTCAAAGCCAGAGGGGAAGGGCTTCAGGTGATGTCTGCCAGGGCACCAAGAGGGCAGAAAAAGATATTTAGAGGTAAATGAAAAATAACAAGCAGAATAAGTAACAAGGTTCATCACATCCATCTCTGCAACATACTAATCAAATTTATGTAAGTTTTATTTATCTTTTGGCTGAAAATTCAAAACATTATTTTCTTTTTTTTTTTTTTCTTTAAACCATTTGTCAGGGGCGAAGAAAACCACATTTTAAAAAGCAGAAGCCATTCATCCATTCATTTTGTAAGATATTTCTATTTTTACAAAGAAATCTCAAGCCACTTCATTGTTGTAAAAGTAAGAAAAGTTTATTAATGACTTCAATTTCAAAGTACCTTTGATTAATTAGAGCCAAGTACAGTGAGAGGCAAACTACTTTTCATTAATGATTGTTTTCATTGTTTCTATTATAAATGTCTCTAATTGACAGCACACATTTTCCAAATAGTTGGTATTATTAGATTAGAAACCTGATGCTGTTCACATCTGGGCACAGGAGGAAGAAATAATTAAATTTAATAATAGTGAAAAGAACCCACAGTAATCCATCATGCCACTACTCTAGCATGAGCAGTGAAGTTGAGTGGGTGCCAAATTAGAAAATAAATCCATAAAAATATGCCAATTACTGTAAACATAATAAAATTCCCTTTCCATTTCAAGTAAATATGAACCATCCTCATCACCTTGAATAGAACCTCTTAGGAATCTATTGCTTCTGAATTTTAGATGCCTTGTAATGCACATTAGTTGCAAAAATTTTATAAAAGCTTAATGAGAAGATACATTTTTAAAGCAATGATAACCCCATTGGGATATATAACTCAACTATTGAAACTTATTCCTATAACTGAATATCTATGACTAACGCGTCTGTGACTTAATTTGTATGTAATTTGGTATAATTACTCTGAGTTTTAATTGGACAAATAAGAAGTAACCACCCAAGAACATTGAGAGGATCATATGTAGTTTACGATTTTTTTTTTTTTTACAATACCATATTCCTATCCAGATCTGAGGTTACTTTCATTTAATTAAGTAAAATGTCTAAAAAATCTTTAAATTAAAAACTACTCTCACCATAAATCTTTTAGGAATAAAATAACTCTAATCCCTGAATTACATGGATTTGTGTTAAATTATTCAAAACTGATAATTTAACTCAAGTATATTTTTCTGTATCATTGTAGGCATGGCAAGGAGATGAACTTGTAGTCAAGGAAAAGTGAGGAGTAAGAGAGAGAAGATAATCTAATTATGCACTGGTTTCCACAGAGTAGTGTGTCTTGCCAACTGCAAGAACCTGTCTCTTCTGTGAGTTTCTGTCTCTTCTATTCTAAAAATGTTCTCTCAAAGCAAAGCACTAAATTAATCTCGGAAAATTCTGTTTCGTGTTAAGTAAAATACATATGTCAGGGACTGAATTAAGACTTTTAAATGTTTAATTTGTGGAGGAAGAAAAATCCATTACAGAACTTGCTACTGGAAAAATTGCTGGTTTGAAATTAGAAATATGTTTTTGTTCCTCCGAAGAGAGATGTCAGTACCACAGAAAAAGCAGTGAAGTTGAGTGGGTGCCAAATTAGAAAATAAATTCCTCAGAGAGATTGTTTTGAGGAATACACACATATATCGATTGCCAGGGCATATTGATTCCCAGGGCTTGAGACCTCAGCAATAATTGTTCCCCTCCGAATAGAATTTCCCTAGTTCTTAAGTTGTTTTCCAAGTATGCTGTGAATATTGTGTTACCTCCTTTCCAGAGTAAGTTTTGGGAAGAGAGAGGGGAAGAGAACACAAAGACATCAGGCATATTATTGTTAATAGGAGAGGAGTGGGGTAATAAAGTTGACACACCTGTTTTACAGTTCCTCCCAGGGTCAGGCCTAGAGATGTCCCAAATCTTTAGTAACAATTGAATCACGAGAGAGAATCAATTAGAAGCAAAGCAGATTCACTGGGGAATTGAGGTTTTAAAAAATGAATTTTTGCATCCTTTTCCTTGCTAAATGCAATGTGAAATCCTTCATAATTCTGTACAATATGCTTCTATTTCTTGAAAATATCAAATTTAAAAAGTAAAATATTTCACTTATTCTCATGTGATGTGACATGGAGGTTTTTTTTATTATTATACTTTAAGTTCTAGGGTACATGTGCACAACATGCAGGTTTGTTACATATGTATACATGAGTCATGTTGGAGTGCTACACCCATTAACTCGTCATTTACGTTAGGTATATCTCCTAATACTATCCCTCCCCCCTTCCGCCTCCCCCCTCCCCACAATAGGACCCGGTGTGTGATGTTTTATTACAGTTATATTTGGACTGGTTGAGTAATAGTTTAAGATATTACTTTTTTTCCTATTTATACTCATTTCATTTTCCTTTCTGCTTAAGGCAGCATATTTTCTGTCTTTTGTTTCTAAAACCCTTAGTTTCAGAGTGAAGAGAGGATAGACAAGAGCAATAAAGTGAACTAGGTTAAACTACAAAACTTGGTATAAATTCTAAATCTGGGGAGAATTATGACTCAGTCATGTCTAAGACTGCTTTCAGTTTGGTTTACTACCAAACCAGGACAAATATTTAATGCAAAGGACAAACACAAGATTAGGATATAAGTGAGTAGATATACCTAGTCTTAGTACCTGCATGATGTGAGAATATACCAGATTAGAGGAACTCAGAATTATGGACTCTTTCCCTCAATTCTATTCCAGACTATGGTGTCATAGGAGGGCATTATGGTATTCCAGTCTCCACACAAGATTATGAGGTTATGACATAAGGGGATTCTTCCTTGGCCATAGTTAGGTACTGTACTTTTAAGTTCTGTTTTACTACATCATCAGGTCTACTCAAAATTTTTATTTGGAAAGCCTAACCATGGCCTATCATAAAAAACTAAAATGGTATTTTTTCCAGTGAAGGGAAAGACATCACACAGATCACACACACACACACACACACACACACATACACACACACACACACACACACACACAGAGAGAGAGAGAGAGAGAGAATCAGTCCAGGCAGAAGTAGAAGGTGTGCTGAACAAGGACACGTGTTAATTTTTTTAACCTTACCAAAAAAAATAGAGACTTAAAATCCAAAAGTAATTCACAGAAAATAATTAGACGTCTGTAACACCTGAATTTGTGAACTGAGTTTCATTTGTCTTATAGCCATTAATTATTTTTTCATTGTATTTGTGAAGTTAATAGGTATTAACTATTAATAGGTTAATAGGTCTTGAGACTCCACCTGCCTTTGAACTTAATCATCTTTATTTTTCTCCTCATTGACTTTTAAAGATACTTTTATTTGATCTCATTATCCAAAATTCATGCTGCCATGCCCTATTTGTTGTTGGTAACTATGTTGTTATAAACTAAATGTTTGTGTCTGTCCCTATTCATATGTTGAAATCTAATCTCCCATGTGATGGTATCCCCCACCTTCAAAGGTGGGGGCTTTGGAAGGGAATTAGGTCATGAGGGAAGAGTCCTCATGAATGAGATGAATGCCCTTATGCGAGGTCATAGAACTAGCTAGTTCTCTTTCCACTATATAGGATTACAAGTCAGCTGTCTGCAACCGTAAAGAGAGCCCTCACCGGAACATGATCATGCTGGCACCCCAATCTTGGACTTTCAGCCTCAAGAACTGTGAGAAATAAATATTTGTTGTTTAAGTCACTGAGTCTATGGTAATTTTTTATAGCAGCCTGAGCTAACTAAGACAGAGGTAAATTATAGCTCCTATTCTATCACTCAGACATCTGGTGATAATGAGCATGACTGCTCATTTCCCACAATGAACAAAACAACATATTTTATAAAGCTTATCTTTTTGTTTCTTTTATAAAATCACATTTGATTTTTATATATATTAAATTTATATATTTAATTAAATCTATATGTTATATATTACATATATTTTGTATATATTATATATAATATTATATATAATGTATATATTTTATACATATTATATATTAAATTTCCTTGGAAAAATAAATATTTTAGTGCTAGACATATTGAGACTTAAACAAATATTTTCATTAGAATAGTAATCAGTTCTTATTGTCAGGAATGCTTAGCAAAGCAAAATGGAGAAGTTAAAGCATTAGGCCTTTTCAGCCATATTATTATATACTACAGACAAAGTTCCTTCCTTGGCAAGAGAAAATGGATTGTTACTTTTTAAGTGGCAAGAACAATATTGTGTAAATGTCATCTTAAAAACGTGTTGCACACATCAATGGCAAGGCTGTATTATTTTGTTCCATATGGAAGAGAATAAGCCTCATAAGAGTTACTTCATTATAGATTCTCTAAAACAATTCGCAGCTGTCCACATGGACCTTAAAACCTCTGTACAACTGAATATGAAACATTTGAAATATTTTGTTGGCAATTATATGTAAAATGCTTGCCTTTATAGTAACAATTGCTTTCTAGACCACTTTGAAATATTTCTTTAAAAGCAATACAAAAACCCTCAAAAAAAATCTATAGTTTTAAAGATCTATAAATACAAAAATGTATATTTGGGTGTATAGTATTTAAAGAAAATATAATGTTAGAATTATGCCAGGGACAAATTATTTTTATATCTCATATATTGTGATAATTTTATATTTGATATATCTTAAATATCTATTTAATATATGATCCATTTTATATGACTTACATTTTCTAAACAATATTTTTTCTACTCCCCTGCTTAACAAAATATATTACTAGAGACTAGACACATAATTTGAGTGTTTAGAAATTTAAAAATAAAATCCCAATGTTGAGTGGCCTCCAATTTTTTATTTATTATAAAATTAGTAATCTGCTATATGTAAACATTAAATTAAGATATCTGGACTAACTGGATTTTTAGAAAACTGTATCTAATATTTAACTGCATTCGTGAGATGACTAAATAAACTGTAAATTAATATGGATGAAATAGAAGATGCATACAATGTTTCTCTATATTGAATAAACTTGGGAAATTAGCAATAGTCAGTGGCAGTTTTGTTTGTAGAGGGATAGGGTGGCTATGCTTTTATCCAAGGGTATGTCTGTGTTTTCGAGGGGGCACCTGTGTGTACGTATCTAAACTTAACATCTCGAATTTTTCCAGAATTATTATATTTTAAAATATCTTCCTTTGTGCCCACATGTTTATTCATACTTGTCAACCAATTTGTCTCAATTTTTGGTTTAGTAAAATGGTCACCACAGGCATACAAACTCTAGGTAAAATTTGAGCCATCCTGTCTCCTCCAATTGCACAACTGGTTAACACCTAGCATACAAATTAGATCCCACTCTCAAAGTGAGGACTGTCACAAAAAAGACACATAAGGTCAAATAAATGTTTGCTACTAGAGACATGAGAACATGCTGTGCACCAGAGAGCAGAGAATCAATCATTGTGTTATGGACATGAATTTGAATTTAATCCAAACCTAAGTGAACTAAGAGGATGTCACATGGAGAGGTACTTCAGGAAGATTTTAATTCCAAAGTATTTATAAGTAAGCATAGTTTGTGTTTTGATTTTTAAATAGAACACTTTTAGTAACAGATTGCGAAGTAGCACAATGGCAATACAGTGTTTTTGTCACTTTGAAAAATAGTCTTAACAATGAACACAAATTTTCAGGTAAATAAAGCCCACTTAGGATAAAGCTAATGAGGCATTTATTGAAGAAGAGAATATGTGAAAATTACAAAGGCTGGAGAGAAAAAGTCTTGTATTCTTACAGTTTAGGATACTCAGAGTAATATATAATGCTGTAAGGATTAACTTCCTAAATGCCTTCCATTATCATCATCTCCTATTGTGTGTGTGTCCACAGAAAAATAGCATACATCACAAAGTAAATTATTGTTGTAAGAGCAGAAACAAACAAATAGGACATAATATCCCACTTTGGAAAATGATATCCAGAATCTATACACAGACTCTTAGAGAAGAAGTTTCATTCAAAAATGACAAATATTCTGAATGCCTAAAAATAAATGCTTATACTCATTAAGAAACTTTCCATTTCTTGAAGCATTGTAGCACATCTATGGAAGATAAGTAATTATCCGTGGATCCTTAATAATTACAGAGTTTTATTTTTAAAGCATCTCTCTAAAGTTCAGAGGCATATTGTCAAGGCAACTATGAGGTCTGAATAAAAGTTAGAACCATCTCCATGTTAGCATTGTATGCAAGAAAAAAAATAAAGAAAACTGCTTAGTGCACACATATGAAATGCTACCCAAACAGAAATGTCCTAAAAACAGGAGATGATAAAAATAATGTTTCAAACACAGAGTGCCCTTTACCCCAAAGTCAAGCTCCAGTGCTGAGTTGGCTACCTAGACTAATGAAAATAAACTTAATATTAACAAAAATGGCCTGAAATAATATAAAGTCACAATCCTTCCTCAGAGCCAGAGTCACTAACACAGTGAAACTTTTAGTTGCTTAGCACACATTGTGCTCATTTTGGGTTGGTTTCATGGAACTGACTTATTAATTTCTCAAGATGGAAAAATAAAACAGTCACACAGCTTTAAATATCAGTGGGATTAAAAATGATGTTTATTTAGATTTTAAGTAAATGTACTATATACATTTAGAGGTCAAATTTGTAACATTAATGCTCCTGATAATACATTGGAGAGAAAAGAAGAAAGGTGATTGCTTCATTGTTTTTATATTTATCACTTTCATTAATATGTTTTCACAAAACTAGTAGATTATCATTCACGTGTTTACAGTGTATTATGATGACTATTCCAATAATATAAGAATCAAGGATGATAAATCTTAATGTTTTTAGGTAGAGTGTACATCCACTATTAAAGAGTTTTTGTATTGAAATGTGGTTTACCAATGAAGAAATGATTGTTGTCTATCTATAAAGTTTTATCCAATGGAGGCAGAGTAAGATGGCCAGCCATATAGAAGTTTCCACCAATTATCCTCCCTGAAGGAACACCAATCTGCCCTTCTCCCATTTCCTGGCAGTAACTGCATGACACAGAAAGAGAATCTGTACACCTAGGGGAAGGAGAGCACAGTGATGGTGGGACTTAGTGTTGGAACTCAATGCTGCCTGTCACAATGAAAAGCAACACCCAGTGAAGCTCAGCCAATGCCCATGGAGAAAGCATTTAGACCAGCCCCAGCCAGAGGTGAATTGTCCACCCTAGCAACTGAAACTTGAGTTCTGTCAAGCTTTGCCACTGCCGGTTAAAATGCTCTGGGGTTCTAAATAAACTTGAAAAGCAGTTTGGGCCACAAGGACTTCAACTCCTAGGCAAATTCTAGTTCCGGATTGGGCTTAGAGCCAGTGGACTTGGGTGGAACATGACTTAGTGAGACACCAGCCAGAACACCCAAGACAGTGCTTGCACTACTCCTTCCCCCCAGCTCCAGGTAGCACAGCTTGCAGCTTCGAAAGAAACACTTTCCTTCCACTGAGGAGAGAAGAGGGAAGGATAAAGAGGACTTTGTCTTGCAGCTTGGTTACCAGCTCAGCCACAGTAAGATATGGCAACAACCAGACTCCTGAGGCACCCATTTGAGGCCCTAGTTCACAGATGATATTTCTAGACATACCCTGGGACAGAAGGGAACCAGCTGCTTTGAAGGAAAGGATCCAGTCTTGACAGTATTTGTCACCTGCTGACTGAAGGGCCCTTGGGCCCTGAATAAACAGCAGCAGTATCCAGGTAGTACACACCATGGGCCTGGGATGAGACTGAGACATGCTGGCTTCAGATGTAACACAGCACATTGCCAGCTGTGGTAGCTATGGGAAGAGACTCCTTCTGCTTGAGAAAAGCAGAGGGTAGAGTAACAGGGGCTTTGTCTTGCACCATAGATGTCAGCTTGGCCACAGTGGAGTAGAGCACCAAGTGGGCGATTCCATACCTTGGCTCTTGAACAGCATTTCTGGATCAGCCCTGGATCAGAGGGGAGCCAATTACCCTGAAGTGTGAGTCCCAGGACTGGCAGTGTGCGCCACAAGCCAGCTGAAGGACCCTTGGGCCTTGAGTGAACATCAGCAGTATCCTGGAAGTACTCCCCCATGGGTCTGTGGTGGTGGTGGTGGCCATGAGGAGAGACTCTCCTGCTTGTGGAAAAAAGGAGAGAAGAGTGGAAAGGACTTTGTCCCATAGCTTGTGTGCCAGCTCAGCTGCTAAGGACTACAGCACCAGGTAGATACCTAAGGTTTTCAACTCTATGGACTAGCTGCGAGACAGCATTTTGGGCCAGACCAGAGCAAGGGGGAAATCACCATCCTGAAGGGAAAGACAGAAGTTAGACTGGCTTCACTACCTGTTGATTGTAGAGTTATAGGGCCTTGAGTAAACAGAGGTGGTAGTCAGGTAATGGTTACATCAGGCCTTGAGTGACACTCAGTTGTGCGCTGGCTTCAAGCCTGACCAAGCACAGTCACAGTGGTGGTGGCCACAGGGGTGCTACTGTCACCTCTCCCCCAGCACCAGGCAGACCAAAACAGAGAGAGACTACATTTATTTGGGAGAAAGTAACATAAGCGAACAAGGCTCTCTGCCTGGTAATCTAGAGAATTCTTCTGGATTTTATCCAACACCACCAAGGCAGTACCCCTACTAGTCTACAAGAGCTATGGTGTTATGGGGCTTGGGGTGCCCCCAAATGCAGGTAAGGTTTCAGTGACCAAACAGATCACAACACTCAAGTTCCTTTGAATTCTTGGAAAACTTTCCCAAGAAGGAGGGGTACAAACAAATTCAGATTAAGAAGACTTCAATAAAGATCTAACTGTTCAATGTTCAGACACTGACAAAGACCCACAAGCATCACAACCATCCAGGAAAACATGACCTCACCAAATGAATTAAATAAGAAATCAGGGACCAATCTCAGAGAGACAAATATATGTGACTTCAGAGAGAGGATTCAGAATAGCTGTTTTGAGAAAGCTCAATTAAATTCAAGATAACACAGAAAAGAAATTCAAAATCCTACCAGATGAGCTTAATAAAGAGATTGAAATAAAAAAGAAGCAAGCAGATATTCTGGAGTTGAAAAAAATCAATTGACATACTGAAGACTGCATCAGAGTCTCTTAATAGCAGAATTGATTGAACAGAATAAATAATTAGTGAGCTTGAAGATAGGCTATTTGAAAATATAGTCACAGGAGATAAAGAAAAAAGTAACAAAAATAAATGCAGCATGCCTAGGGCAAATCTAAGAGTTATTGGCCTTAAAGAGAAAGTAGAGAAATAGAGATAGAAAGTTTATTCAAAGGGCTAATAACAGAGAACTTTCCAAACCTAAAGAAATATATCAATATTCAAGTATAAGAGGGTTATATAGAACACCAAGCAGATTTAACTCAAAGAAGACTACCTCAAGGGATTTAATAATTAAACTCCCAAAGATCAAAGATAAAGAAAGTATCCTAAAACTGGCAACAGGAAAAAAAAAAAAAAAAAACAAGTAACATACAATGGAGATCCAATACATTGGTGGCAGAGTTTTTGGTGGAAACCTTATAGGCCAGGAGAGAGTGGCATGATATATTTAAAGAGTTGAAAGAAAAAAAAATTACCCTAGAATAATTTATCCTTCAAGATTAAGGAGAAATAAAGATTTTCCCAGACAAACAAAAGCTGAGGGATTTCATAAACACCAGACCTGTCCTACAAAAGATGCTAAAGGGAGTACTTCAATAAGAAATAAAAGGATGTTAATGAGAATGAGTAATCACCTGAAGGTACAAAACTCACTGCTAATAGTAAGTACATGGAAAACCACAGACGATTATATCACTGGTAATAGTAAGTACATGGAAAAACCACAGAATATTATGTCATTTAAACTATGGTGTGTAAATTACTTTTAACCTAGGAAGAAAGACTAAATGATGAACTAAGAAAAATAAAAAATCCTACACTAACTTTTCAAGACATGGACAGTACAATAAAATACAAGCAGAAACAACAAAATGTTAAAAAGCAGAGATACAATGTTAAAGTGCAGAGTTTTTATTAGTTTTCTGTTTGCTCATCTGTCAGTTAGTTTGTTTTTGCAGTCAGTGTTAAGCTGTCATCATCTTAAAATAATGAGTAATAAGACAGCATTTGCAAGCCTAGTGGTAATCTAAAATAAAAAAAAAACCATACAACAGATGAACAAAAAATAAAAAGCAATAAATTAAGGCATATGACCAGAGAAAATCATCTTCACAAAACAGAAGACAGGAAAGAAAAACGGAAGAGAAGATCAGAAAGCAAATAACAAACTGGCAGGAGTAAGCCTTTACTTATCAATAATAATTATGAATGTAAATGCACTAAACTCCCTCTTTTAATTTTGCAAATTAAAGGACATAGGGTAGCTGAATGGATAAAAACCAAACAAGACCTAACAATCTGTTGCCTACAAGAAACAGACTTTGCCATAAAGAAACATATTGACTGAAAGTAAAGAAATAGGAAACATTATTCCATGCAAATGGAAATCAGAAAAGAGCAGGAGTAGTTATATTTACATAAGACAAATTGATTTCAAGACAAAAACTATCAAAAGAGACAACAAACGTCATTATATGATGATTTTAAAAAGGGGGTCAAATCAGTGAGAGGATATCACAATTGCAAATACTTACAGACACAATACTGGTACACACAGATATATGAAGCAAATATTATTAGACCTAAAGAAAGAGATGTGCCTCAATACAATAATAGATGGATACTTAACACTTTACTTTCAGCATTGGACAGTCCTCAGGACAGATAATTAACAAGTAAACATTGGACTTAATGACCAAATGGACCTAATAGATACTTACAGAGCATTTCATCCAACAGCTGCAGAATACATGTTCTTCTCCTCAGCACATAGATCATTCTCAAAGACTGACCACATGTTAGGTCACAAAACAAGTCTGAAAACATTCAAAAAATTGATATGACATCAACTATCTTCTGTGACCAAATGGAATAAAAGTAGAAATTAATAACAGGAGTAAATTTGGGAATTATACAAACACATGAAAATTAAACAATATGCACCTGAATGACTACTGGGTCAATAAAGACATTAAGAAGGAAATTGGAAAATTTCTTGAAACAAATGATAATGGAAACACAGCATACCAAAACCTATCAGATACAACAAAAGCAGTACTAAGAGGAAAGTTTATAGCTAGAGGCATCTATGTCAAAAAAGTAGAAATACTCCAAATAAACAAACAAATGACACATCTTAAAACACTAGAAACACAAGAGCAAAGTAAACCCAAAATTAGTAGAAAAGAAATAATAAAGAATTAGAGTAAAAAACCTTATATTTTAAAAAAGAAAATGATACAAAAGATAAAACAAAAAGTTGGTTCTTTGTGAAGTCAAACAAAATTGACAAACCTTCAATGAAACTAAGAAAAATAGAACATCCAAAGAAATAAACTCAGAGATAAAAAGAAGACATTACTACTGATACTGCAAAAATTCAATGGATCATTAGAAGCTACTGTGAGCAACTATATGCCAAAAAATTAGAAAATCTAGGAGAAATGGATACATTCTTGGACACATACAACCTACCAAGAATACATACTTGGACATATGTATCTTGGACACATGCAACCTACCAAGAATCAACCATGAAGTAATCAAAAACCTGAACAGACCAATAACAAGTAATGATATCCAAGCCATAATAACATGTCTCCCAGAAAAGAAAACCTGGGATCTGATGGCTTCACTGCTGAATTTTACCATTTAAAAAAATTACCAATCTTACTTAAACTAGTCCAAAAGTGGAGGAGAAGGAAATACTTCCAATTTCATTCTATGAGGCCAATATTACTCTGATACCAAAAACCAGACAAAGACACACACACATGCACATGCACGCACACACACGCACACATAAAACTGGCAAGGCACAGAGAAATCCAAGCACTTTGGAAGGCTGAGGTGGGAGGAGTGCTCGAGCTCAAAAGTTGGAGACCAGGCTGAGCAATAGGAAGAAACACTGTCACTACAAAAAATTCCAAAAAAAAAAAAAAAAAAAAAGGGAGGTGTGGTTACACATGCCTGTAGTACCAGCTGCTTGAAAGGTTAAGGAGGGAGGATTGCTTGAGTCCAGGAGACAGAGGTTGCAGTAAGCCAAGATCCATTCTAGCCTGGGCGACAGAAAAATACTGTCCAAATAATAATAATAGTAATAATAATAATAGTAGTAGTAATCAAAATGAAAGAAAACTATAGACCAATATCACTGGTGAATATTGATACAGAAATCCTCAACAAAAAACCAGCAAACCAAATTCAACAATACATTTAAAAGATCATTCATTGTGACCAAGTGAAATTTATCCCAGAGATGCAAAGACGGTTCAACATATGTAAATCAATGTGATGCGTCGTATCAACAGAATGAAAGACAAACCATATGAGCATTTCAACTGATGCTTAAAAAAACCATTTGATAAAATTCAACATCCTTTCATGATAAAAACCATCAAAAACTGGATGGAGAAGCAACATACCTCAACATAACAAAATCCATATATGGCAGACCCATAGCTAATATCATACTGAATGGGAAAAATGGAAAGTCTTTCCTCCAAGATCTGGAATATGGCAAGGATTCTAACTTTCACCACTGTTATTCAACATACCATTGTAAGTCTTAGCTAGAGCAATCAGAAGAGAAAGAAATAAAAGGCATCCAAATTAGAAAGGAAGAACTCAAATTATCCTTGTTTGCAGATGATTGAATCTTATATTTGGAAAAAACCTAAAGACTAGATCAAAATATTATTAGAACTGATAAACAAATTCAGTAAAGTTTCAGGATACAAAATCAGCATACAAACATCAATAACATTTCTACATAACAACAGCAAACAATCTGAAAAAGCCATCAAGAAAATAATCTCATTTATGATAAAAATAAATAAAATTAAATAATTAGAAATTAATCACGAAGTAAAATATCTCTACAGTGAAGATAATAAAACATTAATGAAATAAATTAAAGAAGACACAGAACATTTGAAAGATATTTCGTGTTCATGGATTGTAAGAATCAATATTGTTAAACTACCCATACAACACAAAGTGGTCTAAAGATTCAATGCAATCTTCTTCAAAATACCAATGATATTCTTCATAGAAATGTTTAAAAATCCTAAAATTTATATTGAACCACAAAAGACCACAAATAGCCAAAACCATCCTAAGCAAAGTAAACAAAACTGAAGGAATCATGTTACTTGACTTCAAATTATACTACATAGCTATAGTAACCGAAACGGCATGGCACTGGCATAAAAACAGACACATAGACCAGTGAAACACAATAGAGAACCCAGAAAAAAAATCCATACACCTACATGAAACTCATTTTCAATAAAGTTGCCAAGAACATACACTTGGGGAAAAGACCATCTGTTTAGTAAATGGTGGTGGGAAAACTGGACATCTATATGCAGAAGAATGAAACATACAAAATTATATACAAAAACCAAACCAAATGAATTAAAAAATTAAGTCTAAGACTTCAGGCTATGAAGCTGCTATAAGAAAACATTGGGGAAACTTCTCAAGATATTGGGAAAAGATTTGAGTAATAGTAACACACAAGCACAGGGAACGAAAGCAAAAGTAGACAAAAGAGATCACATCAAGTTTAAAATTTCTGCACAGCAAAGGAAACAGTCAACAGGGTGAAGTGACAACCACAAGAACAGAAAACCAAACACCACATGTTCTCACTCATAGGTGGGAATTGAACAATGAGATCACTTGGACACAGGAAGGGGAACATCACACACCGGGTCCTATTTTGGGGTGAGGGGAGGTGGGAGGGATAGCATTAGGAGATACACCTAATGTAAATGACGAGTTAATGGGTGCAGCACACCAACATGGCACATGTATACATATGTAACAAACCTGCAAGTTGTGCACATGTACCCTAGAACTTAAAGTATAATAAAAAAGAAAAAAAAAATGAGGAAAATATCTGTAAACTATCCGTATGACAAGGAATTAATAACCAGAATATACAAGGAGCTCAAATAACTCTATAGGAAAAAATCCAATAATCCAATTAAAAATGGCCTAAAAATCTTAATAGACAGTTCTCAAATGCTCAAATGAAGACATACAAATGACAAACACACATATTAAAAGATGCTCAACACAGTTTATCATCAGAAAAATGCCAATCAAAACCATAATGAGATATCATCTCACCTCACTGAAGACTGCTTTTATCCCAAACGAAGACAATCAGGAATACTGACACAGATGGGGAGAAAAAAGATACATATACTCGTGTACACTGTTGGGTGGATTTGGAAGCAACCCTAGTGTCCATCAACAGATGAATGACTAAAGAAAATGTGGTACATATACAGAATGGAGTACAATTCAGCCATAAAAAATAATGAAATCCTGTCATTTGCAGCAATGTGAATGGAACAGTAAGTAACTGTGTTGAGTGAAATAAGGCAGGCACAGAAAGACACACTTCACATATTCTTATTAAAACGATTGAACTCATGGAGGTAGAGAGTAGAATGAGTGTTTATCAGAGACTCGGAAGGGTAGTGGGGAATTGGGAAGAAGTGAGCATGGTTAATGGGTAACAAAAGTAGAACAAATAAGATCTGATATTTGATAGCACAACAGGGTGATTATAGTCAATAAAAATTTTTAATTATACATTTTAAAATAACTAAAAGAGTATAATTGCATTGTTTGTAACACAAAGGGTAAATGTTTAATGGGATGGATTCCCCATTTACCCCGATGTGACTATTATGCATTGTATGCCTGTGTCAAAATATGTACTTCAAAAATGTATAGACCTACTATTTACCCACAAAAATTAAACATAAAAAATAGTTTTGGCTGGGCATGGTGGTTCAAGCCTATAATCCCAGCACTTTGGGAGGCCGTGGTGGGAGGATCACTTGAGTCTAGGAGTTTGAGACCAGTTTGGGCTACATGGCGAAATGCCATCTCTACAAAACATACAAAAATTAGGTGGTGTAGTGATGTGCATTTGTAATCCCAGCTACCCAGGAGGCTGAGGTGGGAGAATCAGCTGAGCCATAGAGGTCTAGGCTGCAGTGATCCATGATTACATCACTGCATTCCAGCCTAGGCAACAGAGTGAGACCCTGTGTCAAAAAAAAAAAAATTAAAACAGTTTTACTACCTTAGTAAATAATTCAATGTAGATGAGAGCCGATTTAATACTAAATTTTATTGTATACAGGCATTGGTACTGCAAAATTATGGGCATAAATAAAATTCAATGTCAATGTAGCTTTTCAATACTAAAATAATCTTAGGTGTTAAAATTTGTGTAACTAAAATCTACAGATTTACCACCACTGCTGGTTTGCTGAAGATAGATTATTGTTATCCTACATTTTCCCTTTTGGTTTAATGTTTTCAAATTTTCCTTACAAAAATCCTTTGACATATAGATTATAATTCATGCCTTATACATTATAGGTTTCTTGAAACCTGCAGCATCTCTTTCAGAACCAACAAAAGGAGACAAGAATGCACTGAATGGTAGGAAAAGATATCAGATGTTAGTACAGTAACAAAAATTTGAGTAAGAGAATGGCTATTTACAGATACCTCACTTAGAACAATAAGCAGCCTAAACAAAGCTCAAGACTATCACAATTTAAAATGAAGAAAAGATAATCATTTCTATTTATCGACTTTGGCCCATCATAAACAATTAATTTTGTGTTCAATATCTTAAACCATAGTCCCACAGCCGCAGGATCATTTCAGAGACATTATCCTCCTGACAATTCCTTAAGGCTGCCAAGTCTTAATACCTCTCTGCCTATGCTGTTTTTTTGTTTTGTTTTGTTTTGTTTTGTTTTGTTTTTTTCTCCAGATACTGTTTCGTCAGACATCCAGGGGGCTTACTGCGTGGTTACTTTATGTCTCTCTTCACTATCCTGACCACCAACATAGAACCCCATTCATGTCCTAACTTGACTAAATTTTATTTTACATTCTACCAATTACCTCATAGCTTCTCTCAAACATTCACATATATTTGTTTATATGTTCATAGTCTGCATCTTTCCCTCAAAAAATATTATGTTTACTGCTATATTTCCTGAGTCTAGACACATCTAGTTCACAATGGCAGTTCAAAGATATGTTTTAATAAATGAATTAACTTCAGTGGCTTTTTATTATTGCTCATGCTAAAAAATGATAATGGTGATTAAGAAACCCTTTAAAGCTTTTCACATCATGAGAATGTTTTGTTTTTCCCAAGATAGTAGAAAAAGGTTGCCAAGTGGTAGTTTAGGGAAGGTGTATAAGGCACTTTCACCTCTTCAGGAAGCTAAACTCTTCTTTAGTAGTCAGAAATTGCTCTGCTTCATACTTTTAGCTGAAGTGTTGATTTCTGTATTTTTTTTTTTTTGTATATCTTGTTTTTGTAGACTAAATATGAGTATAAAACAATGAAAGTTTATTATTTCAATCAGTGTTAAAATTATACTTTTCTTAAAACAAGAAAGCGGTTAGATATGTAAGCTACTGTTTGGAAGGTTAAGCATTACTACCCAGTCACAGATGTATAACAAGGCATCCACACTCCTCATCTATAAAGTGAACAGAGGAGTAGTATAACTTGACCTGCCTAAATAAAATATTTTACAAATTATAAAAATATGAAGCAGTTCATTTTTTTTTTTTTTTTTTTTTGAGACGGAGTCTCGCTCTGCCGCCCAGGCTGGAGTGCAGTGGCCAGATCTCAGCTCACTGCAAGCTCCGCCTCCCGGGTTCACGCCATTCTCCTGCCTCAGCCTCCCGAGTAGCTGGGACTACAGGCGCTCGCCACCTCACCCGGCTAGTTTTCTGTATTTTTTAGTAGAGACGGGGTTTCACCGTGTCGGCCAGGATGGTCTCGATCTCCTGACCTCGTGATCCGCCCGTCTCGGCCTCCCAAAGTGCTGGGATTACAGGCTTGAGCCACCGCGCCCGGCCGAAGCAGTTCATTTTAATAAAGCCATTGGAGATAGTCTTGTCAAAATATCCTGGTTAATTACATAAATTCACTATTTTGTTTGGGCATTCGGTTAATGTGGGCAACACACATCCCTTCTGTCGTATTTGCTTATTGTTTGACATTTTTACTTTGGCTTTTAGAACAAGTATCATATGGCTTTAAATCTTTTCCAACTGGATAACTGGATTAAGAGAACAATCCTCACTGAAAAAATGGGAACATGTGTATACAATTATCAATGTATTCAACATCATCTTGCCTTTAGGAGAACTTTCACACTTTCTTCTTATTGTCTGCCCTACATCCCACAGAGAGTCTTTGTACTAGGTGAGTTCCCACTCTGAAACTTATTTCCTGCTATAGTCCATAATATAAGTTTTCTTTTTTTGATAGTTCTCTACCAAATAAGTGATGAAACTTGTACAGAAGTTGGATTCACAGCTGTCTTTGTACCCCTCTTACAATCATAAAGGTAATTCAAGGTGTGCCCCCAAAAGAACAAAATGATAATCATGTCTTCATCTCTGGATTGCTAATATCTTGCATCCTATCTAGTGCTCAATAAATCTGTGTAAATGAATGACTGATTGAATGAATAAATTAAAATGACCCATTTTGTAGCCTTATTGTTGACTATTTATCATGTGATATTATTTGCTTTGGTGTTATACTTCCATGTGTTTAGAGGAAGCTTTACTCTAAACACACCTCCCTAAACATTGGAGAAGTTTTGTGCACACAAAACTTCAGAGCAACTTTAAATTACACGATCGGGAGCATTTAACAAAATAGGCTGTATTCTCTTTTTGCCCATGACAACTATAATAATTATAACTAGATTATTATCCTATTTCAAATCTTGTCAACACATAAATATATATATATATATATATATATATATATTTCAATAAATTTCTTTCCATGTGAGAGATTTCTCCTTCCCCTTTGTAATTTACTATGCAACAAATATTAAACTATCTCCATTAACATTTACTTTTTCCCCATTTAGGGGAAATAACATAAGATGGAAAAGCCATATTAATAATCTATAGAAAGAGTATAAAGGCATATAAATTCAAGGACAAATAGACAACTAATTTAAAGTATTATAAAATATTAAAGATTTATTTTATAGCATTTAGGCATATCACATAATGGTCAAGAACATGAGTTCTGTAATAAATTATGTCCATACTGAAAATTAGAATCCTGATTCTCTAACTAGAAATATGAACCTAAGCACATTATTTCACCTCAGCTTCTTTACCCTGCCATTTGGGTTTACAACCATATTGTTTCTTCTAAAAGATAATTGTTGTTGAATGTTCAGAATAGCACCTGCATATAAAACACATTCTATAGCAATTTTCAGCAGTATTATTAATAAAATAATTGTTATCTGTTAGAAGAGAAATCTCAAGCCTTTGGGTGGATAAGGTGTATGTATTTCTAACTAAACAACAATTAATGTTTAAGCTATAATTAAGGGTAATGACAAAAACACATGAAAAATAGAATGTTCACTAATGATGCCTTTGATATGTAGGATAGGGAAGCTCTTCAAATGCTGGTAAGCAAACATATTAAATAAATAAAAACCCATCTTAGCAATTTTCTCCTACCACAAACTTTGGACACTTTTAGTGAAAGGCAAACATTTCCGCCTTGCATCATTTTTTCCAATCTCACTGGCCTAACTCCAACCAGAGCCTATATTCATTCAATCCTAGTATAAAAATTTCCTTTAGTCTTCCATCTCTAGACTCTGTTCATCAAATCTATTATGCTCATCAATTTATAAATTAATTTTCAGAAAGCATTGTTTTGGTAGAGTCAGTCTCAGGCTGCAAAGCCTTAACTGACTTCTCTATTGCCTATAGAATAAAGCTCAGGTTCTTTAACTCTCACTCAAAGATTCCTGTACTTAGTCTCAATCTCTATTTCTAAACTTTTTCTTTATTTTCTATCCTATGTAAAACTTGCAAGTTATAGCCAAGGTGAAATTTTCTAGATATCATGTCATTGTATCACATCGCGTATCATGCTATACTCTGTCTCATCTATCTAGTCATTTAGATTATGTGTACCATATACTTGAGTTGGACAGTATGTTTATAAAATATTTGAATTCCACAAAATAATGGAGTGCTTTGTGTAAAATGTATGCTCAATCAATACTTTTTATGCAGTGATGAATCCTATATTCAAGACTAGACTAAGGAGCTCTTGAAGTAGAGATTAAACCCAGTTTGGACTCAAATAAGTTACCCAACCCATGTCCCTTTTCCCAGTTTTTAATGCTCATGGTAATTCTTTGTCTTAAATATCTCTTTATATCTGATTTCTCTTTTATTCCATCTCGTTGGTCCCACCAAGGTCCCATCCTCTTGTGTCTGGATTATTGCAAGTGTTCTAACTGGCTTCCCTACTTTCAAACCCAGTCTGCTGCATTTCGTCTTACTCACTGCTTCCAGGATGATTCTCACCAAGCTCTACTCTGAGAATATCCTGCAGTGGGTTTCTCACTGCCTATAGCACAAAATCTAACCTCTTTTAAAAAACACCTAAAGTTCATAGGTTCTGACCTTCATCTACCTTAATTCATGTTTTATTTTCTCTCTTTCTACCCTATGAAACTATAGTACCTGCAGTTTTGCAGTTCATATGATATTTAGTGAATATGTGCTTTTATTTATTATGGTAGACCCTAGGGTGATCCCCAATAATTCTCAACCTTCAGTGACTACACCTTTGCATAATCCCTTTCCTTGAAATGTGGGCTGAATCTGTGATTAAATTCTAACCAATAGAATTTGGTGAAGGTGATGGGATAAGGCTATGCTCTACGGCAAAGACAAAGGGATTTTGCAAATGTAATTAAGGTCCTATAACAGTTGATTTTTGAATTAACAAAAGGGGGTGTCTCCCAGGTAGGCATGACCTAATCAGCTGAAAGCCCTTAACACAGAGTTTCTTCTGCTGGCCTTGCAGAGGCAAACATCCATATTTCAAATGTCCATGGGCAAATCCTTGTAGACGGGGTCTGTGGGTGGTGTCCAGGATCTGAGTGAAGCCTCCAGGCCAATAGCCAGTAAAAAGCCATGACATCAGCACTACAACCACAAGGAAATCAATTCTGCCAACAAGCTGAATGAGTGGAAGCTGATTCTTCCCTGCTTGGAGCTACTAAGTGAGACTGTAGACCAAGCCAGCACCTTGAATGCAGCATGTGAAACACTGAGTACAGTGCTCAGCTAGGCATGCCCAGACCCAGACACATGGAAGTTATGAGACAATTAATGTGTGTTGTTTTAAGCCACTAAGTTGGTAGTACTTTTTTACTCAGCAAAATATAATTAATAAACCATAATATTGTCTTTTCCTGCAATATATTTGCCCCCTATTTTCTACTCAGTTCTATATCCTACTAAAACAATCCTTTCACAATCTAAATATCACCTCCTCCACAAATCCTTTTCTTATTTATTATTTTTGATTAATTATACATGCTTTTGTCTTCTGAGAGTATTTTCCACCTATTATTGTTAATATGAATCATACCATATTGAAATTTGATTTTAATGTTCATTTTTCTCTATGAACAAGGACTTTCTTGATAGGAGACTAAGCAAGTATATATGCATTTGATACATAACATAATAATTATTAAATTAGGTGATCCAATGTCATCTGCTGTGTTTATCAGCAGTATTTTATGGGTTCTTATTGTACTTCAAACTATCCATTTGAACCTTGAAATTCTCTGCTAAAAAAAAAGTGGAAATAGAGTTCTCATAAAAGGACACACCACAGAGGTTGGAAATGTAATAAAATTCAGGGAGACAAGACAAGGTTTCATAGTAAAAGAATGATTTTTTTTTTTGAAGAGTTGACGTTAACAATACTAGTTTTAAAAAGTGACTTGATCTTGATGAGAATGACTTCCAAATTTTACAGTTACTCTGAAAAGAAATAAAATGAGATGAATTACAATGAAAAGTAAATAAGGAAAATAGTTGCTTGTACCTTGAGTTCTGACACAGTATGAATGATGATGGCTTCATAGTGTTTGATCTATGACATATGAAATAAGTTTTAGAACCCACTAACATATGGTTAGATTAAAAGGGAGATAATGTATGCTGAAAGCCTAAGCTAAGTATATAGAGCCTGATACATATATAATTTAGCCTTTTCCACTACTGGCATGGCTTTCACATGATAGCATGTTATTCCACTGTATTTTCACATGCCTACATCACAGAGAAATTGTGAAAATACAGTGGAAGAACATGGGTAACATTTATTTGAAAACTACAATATGCCTTAGAAATACATGCTACTATTTTCCACCCACTAACATATGGTTAGATTAAAAGGGAGATAATGAATGCTGAAAGCTTAAGCTAAGTATAAAGAGCCTGATACATATATAATTTAGCCTTTTCCACTGCTGGTATGGCTTTCAAAGATGCTGAGGAGTTTTAGTAAGCCATTTAATGTAGTATGCTATCATAATGCAAAGAGTTCTCTCTAATCAAAGGAAGTTTTTGTCCTATTCCTTAATATAGTCAGTCATGTAAAACATAAAATATCCATAACTAATAGAATGCTGGTAGTTATCCACCATGGTGCTGTCATATAGCCTATGAAGTGATTTTTTTCCCTCAACTCAAGGATATAATTGTATTAATAGGAAAATAATGCCACAACATCTTGAGCAACAGCATGTTCAAGGGTTTCATGGTGGCTCTTATTTCTGGTTATAGATACTCACTTTCACATAGACTATTTTGACAGTTATCAAATTGTAATTCAGGTAAGCTATCAATACATGTATTTTTAGAATGACTCTTTTTGCTCATAATTGTACAGCCAATAATTAACAATGCTGAATCCACCTCTCCAGAGTGGCTTCGGAGATCTGTTACTTTATTGTCATTGATCACATGCCAATTAGCTACCATATCAGCTTGCCTCCACCCCTTCATATGAGGGGAGGAAAATAACTGCATAAGTAACTTCTATTATTTCTGCCTTTTTATTTATTGCTGTTAGGATGCCGCCCAGGATTTAGAATCTAGAAAATAATGTGACAGAAACAACTAGAGTACTATTATCACATTATTAATGTGTCTAAGGCCTAATCAAAATGATAAGGGTTTAACAGCTATATCTGAAAAATCTGTGGCTAGATGTTTTAATTGTCTGGTATCTGAAAGGTTAGACATATCACTGTGCAATTCTCTGAAACAAAGGCCTAGGCATTGCATAAAATCTTTCAGAGAAGTATCAGGCAATTTGTCAAGCCTAATGTCTAGGAAGGTGTCTATTAAAAAAAGATCTAAGAGAAAATAAAAAAGCACAAAGAAATCTATATTAAGGGATTTCTTGGCTTGCCACAATTAGCTCTAAAACTGTGGGTATATCACTTATAACTATTGAATATCAATTTTCCCATTGGTAAAATTGTTTAAATACATAATAAAATGTATCTAAAATTTTTAAATTTGACTACACAGCTAGGCACAGAAATTGTCATATATAAAACACAAACCACATAATGGCTTTTCCCTTTTTTAACCAGAGAGTAAAACATGTTAATACACACACACACACACACACACACACACACACTGATAGCAAAAGATATAACTAGTCATTCTAACTTAAGATTTCAGCACATGAAGGACAACTGAGTTTGGCTATAAATAACTTGTCTATATTTTTAAAACAAAATGTAATTAAGCTTTTTTTCTTAAAAAATATGTGTATTACTATTTTAAGCGTGTCCTTTCATAGGAATAGATGGAGTCAAATTGGTGTGAAGGAAAGGGCATCAAATATACAATTTTACAAAAAGGTTAATGAAACTTTTTGGGTTTCAATTTTCCTTTAAATTCAATGAGATATTTGAACTTTAGTCGTATCTGTTATATATATTTAAGCTCATTTTAAAAACTCAGATACACTTGCAAATATGTATTGATTCTATATTCTGATTTCAAATATGACTTTTTATTTCCAACATAATTTTGAATTATAAGAAATGTCATGCCTTAACTATATCTTTACAAATATTTATTAATGCACTATCCATGCAGTAGCTATCCTTGTGTGGCAGATTTACATACAAAACATGTTTAGACATTGATTTCCAAGAGGCTATAGTCTAACAGAAAAACAAAATATGCATAAAAATGTCAGCACCAAAAATTAAATAACTATATGCCATAAGATATAAAAACAGTTTAGTGAGAAAATGCGTATTTACCCATTTGTTCATTCATTCACTCAACAATTATTCATTATATGTCTACTGAATGGGAAAAGCATGTCTCATAAAGTTACCTTTAATAATAGAAATGTAGGCCAGATACGGTAGCTTATACCTGTAATCCCAGCACTTTGGGAGACCAAGACAGGATAATTGCTTAAACCCAGGAGTTCAAGCCCAGCCTCGGCAACCTCATCTTTACAAAATAATTTTTTGTAAATTATTACAATAATTTGTAAATTATTTTGTAAATAATATAGTGAGACCTCATCTTTACTATAATTTTTAAAATAGTAGGGTGTTGCAGTGCATGCCTGTAGTCCAAGCTACTTGAGAGACTGAGGTGGGAGAATTGCTTGAGCCTGGGAAGTCGAGGCTGCAGTGAGCCATGATTGCACCACTGCACTCCAGCCTGGATGACAAAGAAAGATGCTGTCTCAAATAATAATAATAATAATAGAAACGTACTCAGAAAACTATGTTGTCTTCCATAAGAAAGGAATTTTTAACAATTGTTTTGTTGTGATGTATAGTTACATATTTATCATTGCTTCTTTTGTTCATCATACTGTTAGCTATACTTTACTGGGTACACAGCTTATTCCATCAACTATTTTGATAGGTAAAATAATCGTCTTGCAAAGATATTCATGCCCTAATGCCTGGAACCTGTGAATAATTTTCTTTAATGGAAAAACAGGCTTTGCAAAAGGAATTAAGGACCTTGAGGTAGGGAGATGACCTTGTGTTTTGTGGGCGAGACAATCTAATCACAACAGTTCTTAAAGGTGGAAAGGAAGAGCCAGAAAGGTCGGAGACATGTGAGGTGAGATAGTCTCAACCTCCAATTGCCAGCTTTGAAGATGAAGGGAGGGGACATTGAATGAAGTAATATGATAGTCTCTAGAACCTCAGAGTTGTCGTTAGTTTATAGTCAGCAAGAAAACGGGGAGCTAACTCAGTCCTATAAACACAAGAGACTTACGTTATCAATAACTCAAATAAACAAAAATTTAACTTCTCCACTAGAGTTTCCTGAAAGGAAAACAGACACTGACCACTTGACTTTAGCTCAGTGAAACCTGTACCAGACTTCCGTACAGAACTGTAAGATAAAAAATTTGTGTTTATTTATGCCATTGGTTTCTAATCATTTATGTCAGCAATATGAAACTAACACAATTGTATTAAAATATATACATAATTAAGAACAGAACATATTATACACTGTTGAGGACTTTACAGTCTTGTGGTTATTAGGTTATGATGCTTGTTGGCCACTAGGAAAAGAAGAAGTCAAATTGTCTGTTTGCAGATGACATGATTGATTGTATATTTAGAAAACCCCATCGTCTCAGCCCCAAATCTCCTCAAGCTGATAAGCAACTTCAGCAAAGTCTCAGGATACAAAATCAATGTGCAAAAATCACAAGCATTCTTATAAACCAGTAACAGACAAACAGAGAGCCACGCCATGAATGAACTCCCATTCACAATAGCTTCAAAGAGAATAAAATACCTAGGAATCCAACTTACAAGGGATGTAAAGGACCTCTTCAGGGAGAACTACAAACCACTACTCAGTGAAATAAAAGAGGACACAAACAAATGGAAGAACATGCCATGCTCATGGATAGGAAGAATCAATATTGTGAAAATGGCCATACTGCCCAAGATAATTTATAGATTCAATTCCATCCCCATTAACCTACCAATGACTTTCTTCACCGAATTGGAAAAAAACTGCTTTAAAGTTCATGTGGAACCAAAAAAGACCCCACATTGCCAAGACAATCCTAAGTCAAAAGAACAAAACTGGAGGCATCATGCTACCTGACTTCAAACTATACTACAAGGCTACAGTAACCAAAACAACATGGTACTGGTACCAAAACAGAGATATAGACCAATGGAACAGAACAGAGACCTCAGAAATAATAACACACATCTATAGCCATCTGATCTTTGACAAACCTGATAAAAACAAGAAATGGGGAAAGGATTCCCTATTTAATAAATGGTGCTGGGAAAATTGGCTAGCCGTATGTAGAAAGCTGAAACTGGATCCTTTCCTTACTCCTTATATGAAAATTAATTCAAGATGGATTAGAGACTTAAATGTTAGACCTAATACCATAAAAACCCTAGAAGAAAACCTAGGTAGTACCATTCAGGACATAGGCATGGGCAAGGACTTCATGTCTAAAATACCAAAAGCAACGGCAACAAAAGCCAAAATTGACAAATGGGATCTAATTAAACTAAAGAGCTTCTGCACAGCAAAAGGAACTACCATTAGAGTGAACAGACAACCTACAGAATGGGAGAAAATTTTTGCAATCTACTCATCTGACAAAGGGCTAATATCCAGAAGCTATAAAGAACTCAATCAAATTTACAAGACAAAAACAAACAACTCCATCAAAAAGTGGGCAAAGGATATGAATAGGCACTTCTCAAAAGAAGACATTCATACAGCCAACAGACACATGAAAAAATGCTCATCATCACTAGCCATCAGAGAAATGCAAATCAAAACCACAATGAGATACCATCTCACACCAGTTACAATGGTGATCATTAAAAAATCAGGAAACAACAGGTACTGGAGAGGATGTGGAGAAATAGGAACACTTTTACACTGTTGGTGGGACTGTAAACTTGTTCAACCATTGTAGAAAACAGTGTGGCGATTCCTCAAGGATCTAGAACTAGAAATACCATTTGACCCAGCCATCCCATTACTGGGTATATACCCAAAGGATTATAAATCATGCTGCTATAAAGACACATGCACATGTATGTTTATTGCAGCACTATTCACAATAGCAAAGACTTGGAATCAACCCAAATGTCCATCAGTGACAGACTGGATGAAGAAAATGTGGCACATATACACCATGGAATACTATGCAGCCATAAAAAAGGATGAGTTCATGTCCTTTGTAAGGACATGTATGTAGCTGGAAACTATCATTCTCAGCAAACTATCGCAGGAACAGAAAACCAAATACCGCACGTTCTCACTCATAGGTGGGAATTGAACGATGAGATCACTTGGACACAGGAAGGGGATCATCACACACCGGGTCCTATTTTGGGGAGGGGTACGGGGGAGGGATAGCATTAGGAGATATACCTAATGTAAATGACGAGTTAATGGGTGCAGCACACCAACATGGCACATGTATACATACGTAACAAACCTGCACATTGTGCACATGTACCCTAGAACTTAATGTATTAAAAAAAAAAAAGTTTTTATTACCCATTGGTGCTGTTCAGAGATGTTCTGTTTCTCTTTGTAGGCACAGAGTAAGAATGAATGTTTCTGACTCCTTGAGGAAGGCCTAGCCATGTGATTTGATTTGACCAATGAATTGTAAGCAGAAGAGACATGAGTTATGTCCAGGTGAAACACTTTCAAAATCAGAACGTTATTTGCTGTAACTTTTTAAATCTTCTACTATGACTAGAAATGTTCTAGATTTATCTGAATTTTTTATGAGATCAAGCAAAAGCAGAATCCCTCCCTAACCTGAGGCACATGAAGTATGAGCAATTTAAAACACTTTGCTTTAAGTCATGAAGTTTAGGGTTAGTTTATTTTCATAGTGTAACCAATATGGATTATACTGACTGAAATACCAAAATAAAAGGGAAAAAAATGTTCCCCCGGTGTTCTGGGCTGAATAACAGACAAGTCCCGTTAGTTTAATGATATATTCATAAGCAGAGGAAAATATAATTATTTTGTTCTGTTTTGCAAAATTACATATAAACATAACAGTACAGACAAATTAGACAGACTTATAAGAAAATCAACTCCCCCCCCCACCAAAAAAAAAAAAAAAAACATTTTGTGCTTCCAGTAAATGGACTACTTTAAGACAAACTCTACTACTGAGGATAAGTAGAAATATGGGGCATTAGAAACTCAGTGTGCTGGCTTCAGGGAGCTACCAAGGGAGAGAAGATATACAGAGCTAAGATTTGGGAGAAGAAAAAAGCTAAGGCAAGTGATTCTGTTCTCCCCTCAAAACCGTCACAGCAACTTAGGGACTGCTGAGAGATTTCCTCCATCTTATGGGATTTGGTGATAAAAACTAGTGTTCAGGGTCTGCCTAGCATGGAGCCCTGGAAAGTGCCTTACATTCTAGTTGTGAGAATATGCAAAAACTGACATTAGCCAAGTCCTTAAAATGCCTGAGGCCCAGTTTCAAATAATCTCAATTTCTGATTGAACTTAGGTGACCTGGACCTAGCCTAGTTTTCTGACATAAACAAATTGAATATTTTCAGGAAGAATGGATTATCATTCATTACCTCAAATGACCTTTACTACTTTTCATACACAGTCTCCAACATGTAGTCAACAATAACCATGCATATGGAAAGGCAAGACTTGACCCAAAAAATTCAAGAAAAAAAAGTGAAGACAATAGAAACAGACTCATAGCAGAGCCAGATATTGAATTTACCAATCATGAACTATGAAGTAAACATGATTAATATTTCAAGAAACTCAAAAAGAAGATACAGAACTTTTTCAGAGTTCAACACTAGGAAAATATCAAGTGAAAAATTCTAGAAATGGAAACTATAATAACTAAAATAAAAAAATTAATCATGGATTTAAATTCAGATTGTGGATAGCCAAAATGAGAATTCATAAAATATAAGATAGGATGAAGCTTGAAACATTGAGAGAATAAAAATAAATTATATCAAGGATAAAGACAGCATAAACACAAAAGGGGAGGATGAAAAGGTCAAAGATATGCATTTGGAGTTTCAAAATGAGAACAGAAAAAATGAGGCAGGAGCAATATTTAAAGAGATAAGACATCAATTCATAGAATCAAGAATAATTAAAATGATATGAACAAAGAAAATCCACTTGGTATATTCTAGTAACAATGGAGAAAACCAAATACATAGAGAAAATTATTGTAGCTAGGGAAAAAGACACATTATATCTAAAGGAACAATGATGATTGACAGCTATTTTTTTTTCCATAGGGAGGGTGGAAGCCAGAAAACTATGGACTGATATCTTCAAAGAACTGAAAGGAATTTGTTTTAAAAGAAAGCAAAATAAAGACACTTTTAGACCAACAAAACTTAAAGGAATTTGTCAACCACAGTTCTGCACTAAAAGAAATAGTATGAAACAGGTGGATCACCTGAAGTCAGGAGTTCGAGACCAGCCTGGCCAACAGTGAAACCCTGTCTCTGCTAAAAATACAAAAAATTAGCCAGGTGTGGTGGCGGGTGCCTGTAATCCCAGCTACTAGGGAGGCTGAGGCAGGAAAATCATGTGAACCCAGGAGGCAGAGGTTGCAGTGAGCTGAGATCGCGTTATTGCACTTTAGCCTGGGCAACAAGAGCCAAACTCTGTCTCAAAAGAAAAAAAAAAAAAAAAAAGAAAAAGTAAACAAGGCTCTAAAGCCAGAAAGAAATGACTCAGATTTAAATTCAAAATAGAAAAATAAAGAAAAAGCAATAGAAAAAGAATATATGAGTATAAATTTTAAAGAATTTTAAAAATAATGTATAAATTATGAAAGTTATGTTACATAATTATATTTTGCAAATATGCTACTTGTTAGATTTAAAGTCATTTTTTGTTATATAAAGCAATAATAATGTATTTTTCATTATAAGATATGTGCAAAATTAAAATACACAACAATAGCTCAAAGAATGGCATGATATTCACAGTGTTAAAATGTTGTAAAATCTTTGTACTATCCTGGCAATAGCAAAAATAAAAAAATACATATTAGACTTTAATAACCAGTGGCTTATGTTGTAATCTCTAGGGCAGCCATTAAAAGAATAGTAAAATAATTTATAACTGTTAGGCTGACTAATAGAGGGAAATATGGAACATTTGTTTCTCATAAAAGGGTCAATTCACCAGAGAACTACAACGATCTAAAGTCTGTATGCACCTAAAAATTAAAAAGAAATACATAAATTTATATGCATCTAAATTTGTATGCCTCCTAATATATAAAACAAAAACTGATATTTTGAAAGGAGACTGAAAATCCACAATTATAGTGAGAGATTTTAACACGTCTATCAAAAACTGATAGAATAAACAGGTTAAAAATGTGTAAGGGAATGGAAGATTTCATCAGAAGTAACAAATTTATTTTAATTGCTATGAACACTTTGTATTGTCTTCCTTAGTCAGAAATTTATTGTCTAACAGTTCTAGAGACTGGTAGTCTGAAACCAAATTGTTATCAGAGCCATACTCCTTCAGAAGGCACTAGGAAATTTCTTTTCTAGGCCTCTCTTCTACTTTTTGGTAGTTACCTGGCTTATGGCATTATAAGTTCAATCTTCACATGGTATTCTCCCTCTGTTTGTGACTTCAAGAGGCATTTTTTTTTTCTATTTTATTTCATTTTATTTTTCACAATTTTATATAAATTTAGCTTTTAGTTTCAGGGGATACATGTACATATTTGTTAATGGGCATATTGTGATGCTGAGGTTTGGAGTATAAAAAAATCCCATCACCTAGATAGTAAACATAGTACCCAGTGTTTTCACCCTTGCCCTACTTCTTCTCTCCCTACTTTGATAATCCCAAGTATGTATTGTTTCCATTTTTGTATCTATGTGTACCCAATGTTTAGCTCCCACTTATAAATGAGAACATGTAGTATTTGATTTTCTGTTCCTGTGTTAATTTGCTTAGGTTAATGGCCTTCAGCTGCATCCATGTTGCCGGAAATAACATGCTTTTGTTCATTTTTATGGCTGCATAGTAAATGGTATATATATACCGTATTTTCTTTATTCAACCCACCATTGATGGGCATCTAGGTTGATTCCATGTCTTTGCTATGTGAATAGTTCTGCAATGAACATACATGTGCATGTGTCTTTATGTGTCTTTATGGTAGAACAATTTATTTTCCTTTGGATATATATCCAGTAATGAGACTGCTAGATCCAATGATAGTTCTGTTTTGATTATTTGAGAAATCTTTAAATGGCTTTCCACAGTGGTTGAACTAATTTACATTCCTACCAACACTGTGTAGAGTGTTCCCTTTTCTCTGCAGTCTCACCAATATCTGATATTTTTTGACTTTTCAGTAATAGCCACTGTGACTCGTGTGAGATCGTATCTGATGGTGGTTTGGATTTTCATTTCTCTGATGATTAGTGATGTGGAACATTTTTTTCATATGATTGTTGGCTGCATGAATGTCTTCTTTGAAGTGTGCCTGTTCATATTCTTTGCCCATTTTTTTTTGGGGGGGGGGGGATGGAGTCTTGCTGTGTTGCCCAGGCTAGAGTGCAGTGGTACAACCTTGTCTCACTGAAACCTCTGCCTCCAGGGTTCAAGCAATTCTTCTGCCTCAGCCTCCGGAGTAACTGGGATTTCAGGTGCCCATCACCATGCCTGGCTAATTTCTGTATTTTTAATAGAGACGGGGCTTTGCCATGCTCCCCAGGCTGGTCAACAAGTGATCCACCTGCTTCGGACTCCCAAAGTGCTGAGATTACAGGCATGAGCCCAACCATTTGCCCATTTTTTAAATGGGGCTGTTTGTTTTTTGCATGTTTAATTATTTAAGTCTCTTATAGATTCTGGATATTAGATCTTTGTCACATGCATAGTTTATGAATATTTTCTCCCATTCCATAGGCTGTTTACTGTGTCGATGGTTTCCTTTGTTGTGCAGAAACTCTTTAATTTTTTAGGTTTCACTTGTCAGTTTTTATTTTTGTTGCCATTGCTTTTCAGGACTAAGACATAAATTCTTTCCCAGGTCTGATTTCCAGAATGGTATTTTCTAGGTTGTTTTCTAAGATTTTTATAGTTTTAGGTCTTATATGTAAATCTTTAATCCATCTTGGGCAAATTTATAGGTGGTGAAAAATAGGGGTCCACTTTCATTCTTCTACATAAGTAGTTACGCAGCACTATTTATTGAACAGATAATCCTTTACTTAGTGCTTATTTTTGTTGACTTTGTTGAAGATCAGATGGCCATAAATGTGTGGCTTTATTTCTGAATTCTCTATTCGGTTTCATTGGTCTATTTGTCTTTTTTCTTCTTCAATTTTTATTTTAAGTCCGGGTATAGATGTGCAGGATGTGCAGGTCTGTTACATGGGTAAACGTGTGCCATAGAGGTTTGCTACACAGATCATCTGATCACCTAGGTATTACGCCCAGCACCCATTAGCTATTCTTCCTGATGCTCTCCCTCCCCTCACTCCCCCTTGTAGCAGGCTCCAGTGTGTGTTGTTCTCCGCCATGTGTCCATGTGTTCTCATCATTCAACTCCCACTTATAAGTGAGAGCAGTGTTTGGTCTTCCGTTTCTGCATTAGTTTGCTGAGGATAATGGCTTCCAACTCTATCCATATCCCTGCAAAGGACATGATCTCATTCCTTTTTATGGCTGCATATTTGTCTGTTTTTGTACCAGTACCATGCTGTTATGTTTACTGTTGCCTTATAGTATAGTTTGAAGTTGCCTTATAGTATAGTTTGAAACCAGAGGCATCATATTCTTTTTGCTTAGGTTTCATTCTTTTTGCTTAGAATTGCTTTGGCTAAACTGGCTCTTTTTTTGGTTCCTTGTGAATTTTAGAATAGTTTTTTTTTTTTTTCTCATTCTGTGAAAAATAATATTGGTAGTTTGATAGAAATAGCATTGAATCTGTAGATTGCTTTAAGCAGTATGGCCATCTTGCCATCTTAGTGATGTTGATTCTTCCAATATATGAGCATGGATTTTTTTTTCATTTGCTTCTGTCATCTATGATTTTTTTCCACAGTGATTTCTAAGTCTTAATGTAGAAATCGTTTACCTCCTTGGTTAGATGTATTTCTGGGTATTTTTTTTCTCTGACTATTGTAAATTGGATTATGTTCTTGATTTGGCTCCCAGTTTAAACATTATTCATGTATAAAAATGTTAATAGTTTCTGTACATTGATTTTGTACTCTAATACTTTATCAAAGTTATTTATCAGTTCTAGGATCTTCTTGGTGGAGTCTATAGGGTTTTCTAGAGATAAGATCATATCATCAACAAAGAGAGATATTTTGACTTCTCCTCTTCCTCTTTGGATGTCTTTTATTTCTTGCTTCCAGCTTTTGCTCATTCAGTATGATGTTGGCTGTGGGTTTATCATAGATAGTTCTTATTATTTTAAGGTATGTTCCCTTGAATGTCACTCTTTTTATAACAATACTAGTCATCTGGATTAGGAGCCCATCCTACTCTGCTATGACCTAATCTTAATATAATGAATTATGTCTGCAATAACTCTATTTCCAAATAAGGTCACATTTTGGGATATTGAGGGTTAGGACTTCAACATAGAAATTTTGGAGATACAATTCAACTTATAAAACATATGAGTTACCCAACAAGTGTGCATTTGAAGTGTTTACCAAGATAGACATATACTGGGCCATAAAACTGGCCTCTGTAAAATTAAAAGAATTGGGAATATGAGTGAATTAAGTAGAAGTTTCTTTTAAAAACCCCAGTGAATTCTCCATATTTGCAACAGTTACATTCTGAAAAGTTTCCATGAATATTGAATTAATGAATATTTAATTGTTACATCTAGGGAAAATATGTACATATAAATACATATCACGTAAACTGTACTCTTAAATTACCAAGATTTTATTTTCTTCATTATTAAAAAAAGAAAATAAGGCTCAAAATGTTAAGCATCTTGCCGGAGGCTACCCTACTCCCTAACAGATGCCAGAATTGGGATTTAAATGCTGTCCAGCTACCCCATAGTCAGAACTTCTGGCACTACACTGCACTGTTCCTATCATCTCGATCCTCTCATCATATATGTATGACAGCTGAAACAAGAATGCAGGGTGTTGCCTTGTTTTACCTCAGCTGGGAACATGTGCATCATCAGGTAGACTCGAATTCTTCACCACTCTTTGCATGTCTGCCAGTGGCAGTGCAATAAGTATTGATTTTGGGACTACGAATGAATTTTTGTGAGTAAGCAAATTTGCAAATATAGGATTCATAAATAAGTAGGATGGACTGTAACTAGAAAATCTTCATAAATATAGAAATTAAGCAATATACTTCTGAAAATCCAATTCATTAAAAAGTAATCACAATGGAAATAAAAACTATTTTAACATCATCATAGCAACCAAATAGCATATCAAAATTTGTAGGATAAAACTAAATCAGGATTTAAAGGAAATTAATTACATTCAAAGCAAATATTAGAAAAGAAGAAAGAGAAAAATTAGTTAAATTGCCTGTTTCCAGATAACATGATCTTGCATATAAACTCTAACAACTGTACCAAAAAAGCTGTTAGAACTAATAATTTCAGTAAAGTTGCAAAGTATGAAATCAACATACAGAAGTCATTGAAATTTTTATACAATAACAAGAAACTACCTGAAAAATAATCAAGAAAACAACCATATTTACAATGGCTACAAAAATAATGAAAATAGGAATAAATTTGAGCACGAGGTGAAAAATCTATAAACTGAATGAATGGTAAGTACAAGAGAGAATTTAGAGAAAAGGGAATACCTGCAAAGTATTGGTGGGAATGTATTACCCCCCACCCTGTCCAACTAACCTTACCAACCTCGTAACCCTTCTCTATTCTCTATTTTCATGTGTTCAATGGTTTTCATACGTAGATGCCACAAATAAGTGAGAACATGTAATGTTTGTCTTTTCACTTAACATAATGCAGAGTCCATTTCACTTAACATAATGACCTAATGACCTTCAGTTCCATCAATGTTGTTGCAAATAACAGGAACTCATTTCTTTTTTTATGTAAATTAGTATAGTCATTTTGAAAAACAGGATGGTGACTCCTCAAAAAATTAAAAATAGAACTGCCATATGATTCAGCAATCTCAGTGTTCATCCACAGATGACCGGATAAAGAAAATGTGGTACTTATGCACAATGTAGTACTTATTCAGCAATCCTACTATTGGGTATATATTCAAAAGATATGAAATCAGTTCTTCTGAGATATGTCTACATTCTCATGGTCATTGCAGCATTATTCACAATAGCCAAGATATATATTATTGTATAAAAATTTCAATGACTTCTTACTTGGAGGCTTTTTATTATGAGTTCAATCTCCTTACTTGTTACTAGATTGTTAGGTTTTTAGATGTCTTCCTGGTTCAATCTTGGTAGGTTATATGTGTCTAGGAATTTGTCTGTTTCTTCTAGAGTTTTCCAGTTTATTAGCATATATTTGCTCATAGAAGCCACTAATATTCCTTTGAATTTTGGGGGGCAGTGGTATCAGGTGTAATTTCTCCTTTTCGAACTCTGATTTTATTTATTTGGATCTTCTCTGTTTATTTCTTAGTTAACCTAGCATAAAGTTTGTCAATTTTGTTTAACTTTTACAAAAACAACTTCTTGTTTAATTGATCTTTTGTATTTATGTATATTGTATTTTTTTCATTTCTATTTATTTCTGCTGTAATCTTTATTGTTTCTTTTATTCTATTAATTTTAGGTTTGTTTTGCTCTTTCTTTTCTAGTTCTTTAAGATACATCATGAGATTGTTTATTTGAAGTTTTTCTTCTTTTTTGATGTAGGCACTTATAGCCATAAATGTCTGTCTCTTTAGTGCTGCTTTTGCTATATCCTATTTGATTTGGTATGTTGTGTTTTCATCATCGTTTGTCTCAAGAGATTTTTAAATTTCCTTCTTAATTTCTTCATTGACTTGCTGGTCATTCAGGAGTATTTTGTTTAATTTCCATATGTTTGTATAGTTTTCAAAATTCCCCTTGTTATTGATTTATAGTTTTATTCTAATGTGATCAGAGAAGATCCTTGACACTATTTTAATTTTCTGCATGCTTTCAGACTTGTTTTGTATCTAACTATATTAGTCAGGATTATCTAGAGGGACCAACATAATAGGGTATGTGTATATATAAAAGGGAATTTGTTAAGGAGAATTGACTCACAGGATCACAAGGTGAAGTCTCATGATAGGCTGCCCGCAAGCTGAGGAGCAAGGAAGCCAGAAGTGGCTCAGTCTGAGTCCCTGAGCTCAAAATTAGAAAAAGCCAGCAGTGCAGCCTTCAGCCTGTGGCCAAAGGCCTGAGAGCCTTTGGCAAACCACTAGTGTAAGTCCAAGAGTCCAAAAGTCAAGGAACATGGAGTTCAATGTTCGAGGGCAGGAAGCACCCAGCACCAGAGAAAGATGAAGACCCAAGACTCAGCAAGTCAGCTTCTTCCACCTTCTGTCTGCTTTTTCTAGATCCTCTTGCAGATGATTGGATGGTGCCCACCCACATTGTGGGTTGGTCTTTCTGAGGGTGGGTCTTTCTCTTCCAGCCCACTGACTCAAACGTTAATGTCTTTTGGCAACATGCGGAAACACCCAGACACACCCAGAAACGATACTTTACATCCTTCAATCCAATTAAGTTGAAACTTAATATTAACCATCTCACTAACATATGGTCTGTTTTTGAGCATGATCCATGTGCAGAGGAAAAGAACGTGTATTCTGCAGCCTTTGAATGAAATGTTCCATAAATATTTGTTAGTCCCATTCATTCTATAGTGCAGACTAAGTCTGATGTTTCTTTGTTCATTTTCTGTCTGAGTCAATGCTGAAAGTAGGGTGTTGAAATCTCTAGCTATTGTTATAGTGGGACCTAATTCTCACTTAACTCTAACAATATTTGCTTTGTATATCTTGATGCTCCTGTGTTGGGTGCATATTTATTTAAAATTGTTATGTCCTTTTGCTGAATTGACTCCTTTGTCCTTATATAATGACCTTCTTTGTCTCTTCTCACAGTTTTTGTCTTGAAATCCATTTTGTCTAATATAAGGATAGCTATTCCTGCTCTTTTTTGGTTTCCATTAACTTGGGATATCTTTATCTATCCCTTTATCTTTTGTCTATGTGTGACTTTCTAGGTGAAGAGTATATCTTGTAGGCAATAGATTACAGGGTATTTTTTTTTTAAATCCATTTGTCTACTCTCTTTTGATTGGAGAGTTTAGTTCATTGATATTCAATGTTATTATTGATAAATAGAGACTTACACTTGCCATTTTGTTACTTGTTTTCTTGTTATTTTGTTGTCTTCTCTTTCTTCTTTTCTGTCTTCCTTTTAGTGAAGGGTATTTTCCCCTCTGGTATGATATAATTTCTTGCTTTTAATTTTTTGTATATCCATTGTATGTTTTTCATTTTGAGGTTACCATGAGGCTTGCAAATATTATCTTATAACCCACTATTTTAAATTATGACAATTTAATGCTGATTGCATATACAAGCATGCAAAAAGAAAACCAATAAAAACTCTATATTTCAACTTCATGCCTTTGACTTTTTGGTTTTTTTCTTTTTTAGTATACTCTCTATGTCTTAGAAAGTTGTAATTATTTTTATTTTTTCATTATTTAGTCTTTCTACTTATGAGTAGTTTACACACCATAATTACAGTATTGAATTATTCTTTTTTTCTGTGTGCTTACTATTACCAGCAAGTTTTGCACTTTCAGATAATCCATTATTGCTTATTAACATCTTTTGTTTCAGATTGATGAACTCCGTTCAGCATTTCTTTTAGGAAAGGTCTGGTGTTGATGAAATCTCTCAGTTTTTGTTCATCTGGGAAGGTGTTTATTTCTCTTTTAACTTGAAGGGTTTTTTCACTGAATATATTAATCTAGGGTGAAAGGTTTTTTTCTTCTGCACTTTATGTCATGTCACCTCCTGGTCTGTAAGGATTCCACTGAAAAGTTTGCTGTCAGACAAATTGGAATTCCACTGTTTCTTATTTGTATCTTTCCTCCTGTTGCTTTTAGGATTGTTTCTCTATCTTTCAGCTTTGGGAATTTGATTAGTAAATGCTGTAAGGCAGTCGTCTTTGGGTTAAATCTGTTTGGTGTTCTATAACCCTGTACTTGAATGTTGATATCTTTCTCTAAGTTTGGGAAATTCTCTGTTACTATCTCTGAATAAACTTTCAACCCCCTTTTTTTTTTTTTTTTATCTTCCTCCTCTTTAAAGCCAATATCTCTTAGATTTGCTCTTTTGAATCTCTTTTATAGATCTTGTAGGACTGCTTCATTGTGGTTTATTCTTTTTTCTTTTGTCTACTCTTATTGTATATTTTCAAATAGCCTATCTTCAACCTCACTAATTCTTTATTTTGCTCAATCAATTCTGCTACCGACTGATGCATTCTTCCATATGTCAATTGTATTATTCAACTGTAGAATTTCTGCCTGATTCTTTTTAATTATTTCAATGTCTTTGTTACATTTTTTTAATAGAAATCTGAATTTCTTTCCTGTGTTACCTTGAATTTCTTTGAGTTGCCTCAAAACAGCTATTTTGAATTCTCTGTCTGAAAGGTCACATTTCTTTGTTCCCCAGAGATGGTCCCTGGTGCCTTACATAGTGTTTTTTGTTTGTTTGTTTGTTTTTTCTCTGATGGAGTCTCACTCCTTCTCCCAGGCTGGAGTGCAATGGTGTGATCTCGGCTCACTGCAACTTCTGCCTCCTGGGTTTAAGCGATTCTCCTGCCTCAGCCTCCTGAGTACCTGGGATTACAGGTGAGTGCCACCATGACTGGCTAATTTTTGTATTTTTTTACTAGAGACAGTGTTTCACCATGTTGGTCAGGTGGGTCAGTGCCTTATTTAGTTCCTTTGGTTAGGTCATGTTTTCCTGGATGATACTGATATCTATAGATGTTTGTCAGTGTCTGGGCATTGAAGAGTTATGTATTTATTGTAGTTTCATAATCTGGGCTTGTTTGTGCCTATCCTTCTTGAGAAGGCTATCTGTTCAAAAGGACTTGGGTCCCAAGCCCAATATTACTGTGTTTTTTTGCAGAGTTATAGTGATACCACCTTAGTGGTCTTAGATAAGATCTGGAAGAATTATCTGGATCACCAAACAGAGAGTTTTGTTTTTTTTCCCTTACTTTCTCCCAAGCAAATGGAGTCTCTTTCTGTCTCTGTGTCAAGCTGCCTGGAGCTGGAGATGTGGTGATGCTGGCACTCCTGCAACCACCACCACTAAGACTGTGCTGGGTCTTTTCCAAAGCCAGCACAGCACTGGGCCTTCCTCAAAGTCTGCTGTAACTGCTACTTGCCTACCACCTATGTTCACTCATGGCCCTAGGGTTCTACAATTAGCAGGTAGTAAAACCAGCCAGGTTTGTCTCCTTCCCTTCAGGGCAGCAAGTTCCCCCAGGCCTTGAGTAAGTCCAGAGATGCTATCTGGGAGTCAAGGTTTAGAGTCAAAAACATTAGAAATTTGCCTAATGTTCTGTTCTATTGCAGCTAATCTGGCACTCAGACTACAAAAATAAGTCCTTCGCCTTCTTCCTTCCCTTTTCCATAGGCAGAGGAACCTCTCCTTGTGGGCACCACCGCCACCATCCCCCAGGGCATTTCTGCCAGTCCATCGCCAATGTTCACTTAAAGCTCAAGGGCTCTTCAGTTAGCTTGTGGTGAATTCTGCCTGGCCTTGGACTCCCTCTTCAGGGCAATGGGCTCCCCTGTGGCCCAGGGCAGGTTCAGAAATGTTGTCCAAGAGCCTAGGCCTCAACTTGGGGACCTCGAGAGCCTACTTTTTGCTCTACCCCACTGTAGCTGAGCTGGTACCTAAGATGTGAGACAAAGTCCCCTTTACTTTTCTCTCTGCTTTCTCAAATAAGTCTTTCACCACAACCACCATAAGTGATGAATCTTGCCAGGACTGGGTCCTTTCTTTAAGACAGCAGTTCCCTTTTGGACCAGGATGTGTCTAGAAATGTCATCTGGGAGCCAGGACCTGGAATGGGGGGTCCTATGACTCTGCTCAGTGCCCTACCCTACTGTCGTTGAGCAGGTATCCAAGATGCAAGACAAAGTCCTCTTTAATCTTTGCTCTCTGTCCCTTAAGAGAAGAAAGGAGACACTTTCATTGCTGCTAGTTGCACTGCCTGGGATTGTGGGAGGGATGGCTCAAGCACTTCTTTAGCTGCGCAAGCTGGTGTCTCCCTAGGTCACATGCTAACTTAGTCCTTTGGCTCTGAACCCAGCCTAACACTAGGAATTGCTTAGGAATTGCAGTCTTTGTATCCTAAACTGCCTTTCAAGTTTACATAGAACCCCAGAGCACTTTTCCCCATGATGGGGAGGCTTTCTAAGAAACTTAAATTTTAGCTGATGGGAAGGGCAATTCCCCTCCGGCTAGGTCTGGTCCAAATGCTCCCTCTGTGCAGGAGCACTGACTGAGCCCAGCATGGCTTTACTCTGTGCTATGACAGGGCAACACTGAGTTCAATGTAATATCCTCTAGTCACTTTGCTCTTTCTCCTCCAAATGCATAGACTCTGCTCTGCAGGGACACTGCCAGTGAATGTAGGAGAGGTGGCATAGAAGATTCAAGATGACTCTCTAACCCTCCTCAATGCCTCTTTCAATAATATGAGATTAAAAGCATGTACTATAATTGTTCACCTGATTTTTGGTTCTTGTGATGGTGTTTTTCTGTGTGCAGATAGTTGTTAAAATTTGATGTTTCTGTAGGGAGGTATGAATAGTATAGGCTTCTATTTTGTCATCTTGCTCCACCATCTCCATAGAAATCTTGATACCAAAACCTAAGGAAAACTACTAAAGGAAATACAGGCAAATACTTTTCATGAAAATACAGACATACAAAATTGGACGGAGTCCATGAACTTACCCACAATAATAGGGATAGTTGGTTTATTTAAAAAGTGTAACTGAAGAGAAGTTGAGAAAGGATCTTCCTTTTAATATCTTGTGACTGGTAAATTGGATATACATGTTGAAATAAAACTGACCCCTTCCTCAAAACACTTATTTCACATGCATTGTAAATCTAAATATAAAAATGAAGCTTCAAGATAACATAAAGAATGCCTTTCTTTTCTTGGGATAGACAAATATTTCTTAAATACAAAAAGCTATACCTGTAACTTATGAAAAATGTTGGCACATTGAGTTATATTAAAATTAATTTTATTTCACTATAGACACAAGAAAATGGTAATGCACAGAGTTAGAGAAGACTTACAGAGCTCTAGAACCTAAAAGTGAACACTTATCTGAAGCATATTAAGAAACCTTTAAAATAAAAAAGACACATTTCAACAGAAAAAAATGGGTAAGAATCTTGAACAGGCACTTCACAGGTGAACACATCAAAAAGAGAATAGAAACAAGAAGTTTCCCAGCTTCATACTTATTAGGCAAGGCTAATGAAAATCATAATGAACTATCATACATTCTGTATAACTGTATGGTTAATACTGAGCAATGGGAAAATTGTATAATGGAGAAATTCCTAGATGCTTTGGAAGTTAAGCTATGTTCAATTCTTTTGGGAAGCTGTTAGGTAGCATCTAGTATAATTAAATAAATTTGTGCTAACTCAGCAATTCAACTTGCTGATGCATAGAACTACAAAACATAAAGTGAAATTCTAATAGAAGAATTATTTATTAAAACTCCAATACCTATCAAAAGTTAAATAAGTAGATGAATAAGTTACATAAATGGATAAAGTGGAGATACTTATACAATGACATATTACATACCAGTGAAAATAATGAACTGCTGCATGCATAGAGTAGCTCACAAACATAATGTTTAAGTAAACAAGCTTAACAGAAAAGAACATTTATAATTTCACTTATATAAAGTTTAAAAAGTATAAAACCATTCTAAGGTGTCAGAAGTAAGAAGATAATTTTGATTTGCACTGGGAGGGAACACAAAGTCTGACACTGTTCCTCATCATGTTCTATTTCTTGACTTCTAAGTTTGTTACATTGGTAAATTTACTTTGTGACTAATGAACTGTTCACCTATGGTTATATATTCTTTTGTACTTATGTTATAATTCAGTGAAAAAGTTTACAATAACTTTGACATACTAAAGTGAGATTTTAATTGATCAAAACCAATGAGCTAGTCTGAAAATATACAATTTTTGAAAAGAACCTTTAGCAGTCTTCTTTGAAGTCTACTTCTAGAGTGTACTTTAAAAGTCTACTTCTAGAACTACTGGAGTTCTTCTATGCTCTTAAAATGTCTATAATATGTTATTTTGACTCATAAAATGAAGAAAAGATTAATTATTTAGACGGGTGATCTGGCAAAAATGTCAACATAAACATCATAATATCTAATTTCAGCTTATAATCCTGGATAGTTAATTTTATAATTTAAAATTTTAAATGTTATAACAGAAATAGACTGCCAGAACTGATTTTAGTTTGGGAATCTTAATTGCGTACATTTTAATAAAGCAGAATAAATTTTACTAGAAGACTACCACATTTCAAAATTAGAAGTCTCTCATTTCACATATTGTTAAATGTACCTATGAATTATCTTAAAACATCTTTTCTTATCTAGTCATTTCCGCATACTCTCAGATATAAAATTCATATTAATGTAAATGCATTATAAATAATTACTTTCTGAAGTATCTCCTGAAGTTAGAAGTTTGTTTATTATGGAAAAAGAAAACAAAACTATTGAAATTGCTACATAGAATGGTGACAATAGTTCTATTTTGGGCCCTAACCCATGGTTTGGATGCCAAATAATCAACTGAATCGAATTAGGAGGCTTCAAAATATAGCTAACCTATGAATGAAGCATGTAGTCATTTTTCACTAAAACATTACAGTTCTTTTTAAGTGTCATGTACTATATATAAAATAAAGAATAAAAGGAATATTCAGAAGAACTTTATAACATTTACTGAATTGAGTTACTTCACAACAGTGTACTAGCCAATCATACAAAGGTACAATTGATAACTATATTTTTATATATTTGATTATAATTATGAATTCCATTTGGATAAGCACTCAGTAGCTAACATCAAAATGACTTACATTAAGGGCTTCAAAAGTTAGTAATATTATCTCTCCTCCTTATTCCTAATCACTTTCTGTATACACGCACAGACACATACAGACACACAATCTCACACACACTCCCACATTCCTTGTTTCCTCTTTAGGTCTTAGCAGATTATGTAGATAGTAATAAAGTCCAAGACAAGCAAAGGGTGTACAATAAATGTTATGTTCATAAAGGCAAAATAGGCAAGTAAGGAATAGGCTTTTATCTACTTTTATTGATAAAATAACTTATCTGGGCTATATTAATTCTCAGTGTTTGCAGTTTTAACAACAGATATTCAAAAGGAAAATTAGCGTTTACACTCATAACAAAGCTTTGTTTTTATAGCAATTTACACTGTATAAAACTTTTTTATATTCCTAACCATATTGTATGTCTACAATAATCTCAAGCAGTTATTAGGGAAGGGAATATAAGTCCAATTTTATAAATGAGTAAACAATATCTCAGAGAAGTTAAGGGAATAATTCCAAGTTGTATAACTAGTAAATATAAACTGTAGCTAGAATTTTTTGATAACCAAATCAGTGCTTTATCAATATATTAGCCATTTTCTACATTTATTTGCCGCATCACAAAAATACCAAGAACAGTTATAATAATAACTTATAATAATAATTGCTTAGGACTATTTGGTTCTGAACTTTGTGTCTCTTTTAAAACTGTTTTTCAGTATTTCCAGCTTCATAGATGACTAGATATTGAAAATTGAACCTTAGGAAACTTTTAAATTAATTAGACCTTAATATTGCATAATAATGAAACAAATTCAAAGTTTTTAATATGATTTTCAAAAATATAACTAGTTGAGAGAAATGAGAAATCCAATTTGCTTAAGAATTGGCTGTTGAGAAATAACAACATATAAAAATCTCAAATAAAAACCAGATTAATAGCAAGTTGTTGCTTCCATGAAAAGGATTCTTGTTTTACAAAATATATGTATGCAGATTCAGTCAATAACAAATATTTGTAAACAAATAAAGTGATTACAGGTACAGAAATTCAGTTCATAGCTTACTATTCAATAGAGTATCTGCTTTGTAAAAGATGGTGGACCACAAAATACTCAACAGATTTTGGTTTTCAAAACACAGTGATGCTATCCAAGGCTAAATGGATACTTGAAATTGGGATTGGATCTGGTGCTGAGACACAACTTTTACTCGGTTATTGATTTTTCTTTCCTCTGATTATTCCAAGGAGGGTGACTACCATTTTTGTACTTTATAGAGCAGTCTAGAGGAAAGGGTTAAGCATGTAAGCTCTGGGGACAGAAAGTCTTATTTTCAAAACATAATAGCTATATGACCTTGGATATGTTTATAAAACTCTCTTAACTCTCTTTTCCTGTCTACAAAATGGTAATAATTATAAAACTTGGCAGTCCTAAAGGGATGTTGGAACTAAATGCAAGTGAAGATTTTTTCACAGTAGTTGACACATAGTAAGTACTCAGTATACTATAGCTATTATTACTGTCATTATTGTTAATATTATGTCTATTTATTTTAGCTCTTTAATGTAACAAGTGCAGAACCATAATCTCACATCCCTCAGAGTCACGCTGATCTTGTATTTTTTGATCCTTTGACTAGATTAGTGATTTATTACAAGAAACCTAGTTAGTTTGTGCATTCTTTTTCTTTCTTATATTTCTCATTTGTAAAGACTGATAAACCAACTAGACTTTCAGACCTGATGACATAAATGTCTTATGATGAGAGTTGAACATTTTTGCAAATTAGTTCTCAAGAGGTTGCTATCTTCACTGTAATCTACTTTATAAACTCTAGAGAAAGAAAAGTTCTCAATCATACCTCACATTATTGTATTTCATGTGTTGGAAATGAATAGAGTGTTCTTGTTTGAGAAAATGTTGTTTTCTAAGGAGTTGTAGGAAATTAAAATAAAAATTTAAAGAGTGAGACCAGATTTTAGGAAGTGCTCATTTTAGGACATTAACTTAAGGAATTTAGATAAATGATAGCAGATGTATTTAATATGTCTTGTACACATTGATGGATTATTAGAAGCTTTCAAATTATCTGAGTTAAAAGTGATTATAAAGACATATCTTACCTCTTTAGTAAAACTTGTGGTCATTAATTTTCAATATCTGACTTGAAATATGGAGAAACACCTGAGAAGTGTCTACAATACTGAGCTAAACTATTTAGTCAGAACTAAGGACTAGAAAAATCTCAGGTTGCAGAGTCTTTGAGGAATATTGGTTTATTGGTTTGGTAGGCCATGTAAGGCAGATTGAAGAGGCAAGGCTGGATTAGAGAGACTGAGTCTGTTGAAACAATTCAAATTATTTACAGCATCTTTTTTGTTATACTACAGTACATGCTTTGTGAGTGTTGGCCTAAAAGACTTACAGCTTCACTGAAGTATCTAAAATGCACTTGCAGTCTTGAAGATCGGAACTGAAAAGCAAATGTGTCCTTCAGTCAAGATAGACTTGGTTAATTAATATCTCACTTCAAAATCTCCAAGGCTGAAAGCAAGAAATATTTCTCATTCATGATATGTGTTCATCACATGCTAACAGAGGACCCTGTCCACATCTTTCCAACTGGATGGAGACGAGTCCACTGTTGTGAAATACCTTATTGTGTGCCATGATTTGATCTTCCTAACAATTCCATTCAGGTGTCGGCACAGGTGATACATTAATTATTTAATTGATATGGAATCTGAGACTCAGACAGGTAAAGGGGATTGACCCTAGTTGTGTGGCTGGAAAACAAAGCAGCCATCGGTCTCATTTATTCAAATCCAGTAAAGTAATTGTTCAAGCTAGTGCTTTTTCAACTTTAATGCTCACGTAGTTTGGGGGTGGGCCTGAGATTCTGAATTTTTATCAAGATCTCAAGCAATATCCACATGGCTGATCCATACTTGAGTAGCAAGACTTTAGATGAAACTCACATCATTTCCTGTAACTTCTCAAACACCACAGTCTACATATGCTTGCTGCCACTCTTCCACGTTTGAAGGCCTTTTGAGGCCAAGAAGGGAGTGCAAGTTAAGTTTCACAAATGTTCTTGAAATTTGTAAAACTTTTAGTAAAACTTTCCAAAATGTGCACATGATGAAGAAAGCAGAAAATGTTATTTTGCTGTGACTGTATCATTTGATTTACCCTTGAATTATGATGATAGCTAGCTAATGTTTATACTGGTGATGTACACTTCATCTTCCTAAGCAGCAACTCTAAATCCATAGAGGTGAGAGTGAAGGAGAGAAGGTAATTGAGTGCTGACTCAGTATCAGTTATAAATTTCATTGTGTTTATAACACATTGATAGCTATTAAAAGCGGTGTTTTGTGAAAATTACATTTATTACTTTCTTACTTAAGTTTCCACAGAGAAATCACTTTTTGCCACATGACTACACATTTGACATTTTGAATTGTAAGTGCAGTTCTCTCTCATAAATAACATCTTGAGGTCACTGTGTGTTATTCAATTCAAAGCAGAGAGGTCGAACAAAAAATATCATTTAGTTTCAAGGACAAAATAGGAGACAATTGACTAAAAGAATTTATTTGGGTATGGTTAGGCAGAGAGTGTTTAGGGAAAATTTGTTTGAAATTTTGGTGATGAAGTCACCTGGCAGACTCTGAAGAGACACATCAATGAGGTTTGACACACTGCTGATTGCACCATTAAATCACCAAAATGGAGTTGATTTGTCTCATCAGGTCAAGTGAAAAAAATGTGATGGTAAGCTCTTTCTCAAATTTTCTTACTGAAGCTTCTCCAAATAAATCTATATTTTGCATTGAGCCAGGCTAATTGACCATAACACTCTATATTTAATAACAAGATATTTAGACTAGGCACTATGCTTCCTTAAGCAGGGTCAAATGACTATTTATAGAAAGCTGAGGAAACATTCATGATATTAGCACTGCAGAAAGATATTTGATGAACTGCAGGACATTTTGACTTTATATAGGAAAAGAGAAAAAAGTTAAAGGTTATCATAGGCTATTGGACAAATTACTAATTGTCCATAAAACCTACACTTGAGTTGATGTTATAACTTAGCACCCATGGAGAATGTCAGAAGTCAACTTTTAGTTTACTTTATAATCTAAATATTTGTGACAATAAGAAGCATAGGTATACAAACATTTTTCATATTGTGACATTCTAGTACACAAGTAATTCAGATACAAATGTTTATTTATTAGGGAAAAATAAATCTGAGATCCTACTCAATTCAAAACACTAGAATAGGTATTATGGGGATAACAGACAATATGTTGGTAATAATTATCATCATTACAATGGTAATTATATTTCTTCTAAGTTCTTAGGTATATTCAAAAAAACCTATCAATAACTATAATAAGATGGTACCAATTTATACGTGTACCAATTGTTTTTGAAAGTGGTCATTTTACTGCAAATGTCAGTACTATTAATATTATTTTACCTTTTCTGAGATATAGAGAAGTCTCATTTTAAAGAAGTTTCATCATACATGTTCTTACATTTTATTTTGTGAGTTGCTTTTTTATTTCAGAAATGCTTTGGTCTTTTTCAAAGGATATATAAATTTCTAGATAGCAGTCGATTGGGTTTTTGAGGTATGTTCTCTAAATGTTTACGGTACAACAATTCCAATATTACAGAAACTCTTTCAGAAAATAGAAAAGGAGAAAAATCTTCCCCACTGTTTTCATGTAGTCAGTATAACCAGTGACCTAAATCAGACAAATCTAGTGTAAGAATTTTAAAAATGTGCCGGGTGCGGTGGCTCACACCTGTAATCCCAGCACTTTGGGAGGCCAAGGGGGGCAGATCACCAGGTTAGGAGATTGAGACCATCCTGGCCAACATGGTGAAACCCCATCTCTATTAAAAATAGAAAAATTAGACAGGCATGGTGGCAAGCTCCTGTAGTCCCAGCTACTAGGGAGGCTGAGGCACGAGAATTGCTTGAACCCAGGAGGCAGAGGTTAACATGAGCCAAGATCGCCACTGCACTCTAGCCTGGCAACAGAACAAGACTCTATTTCAAAAAAAATAAAAAAAAAAAGAATGTAGAAAATGTAGATCAATCTCACTTATAAATGCAAAAGCTCTAATACAGACTATAATCATGTAATAAAAGTGGAGATAATTCTAGTAATAAAAGGATAATATTGGATATTTAAAAAGAAAGGAAAAAACCGTTTGATCACATGAATAGACACAAATAATTACATTTGATAAAATTAGTACCTATTCTTGATAAAAACTATAGCTAACAAGGAATATCTTCAACAAAGCAAACACTCTCAACATGTTCAAGGATAATAAAGAATAAATGCTAAACATTTATGATAAGTATTATAATTACTGGTAAAAGATTAGAAACATTCTGTTACAATTTGACAATAGTTAAGAATGTTTGCTTCCCTGATTACATTCAATATTATTCCAGTATGCCCTAGCAAGTAGAGTAACACAGGAAAAAAATAATAAAATATACAAGGAAGGAATAGAATTATCATTATTTATAGGTGATATAATTCTTTCTTTTCTTTTCTTTTCTATTTTTTTTTTTTTTTTTTTTTTTGAGACGGAGTCTCGCTCTGTCGCCCAGGCTGGAGTGCAGTGGCATGATCTCAGCTCACTGCAAGCTCTGCCTCCCGGGTTCACACCATTCTCCTGCCTCAGCCTCCCGAGTAGCTGGGACTACAGGCCCCGCTACCAAGCCCGGCTAATTTTTGGTATTTTTAGTAGAGACAGGGTTTCACCGTGTTAGCCAGGATGGTCTTGATCTCCTGACCTCGTGATCCGCCAGCCTCGGCCTCCTAAAGTGCTGGGATTACAGGTGTGAGCCACCACGTCTGGCTGGTGATATAATGTTTTATACGAAAATGTATGAGAAAATACAAGCATATCTTTGGCATTAATTTTATATATCTATGTATAACAATCAATTTCATTCTTATACAGTCACAAAATTATTAAAAATGTAATTTTTAAAATGATGTCATTTATTATAACAACAAAACTAATGAAATAAATGAAAGATACTATATGTAAAAGTGACAAGATATTTAATAGAGAAAATTAATTAGTTAATAGACATTTACAAAATTCTAAATAAATGAACAGGTGTTCTTAAACTGAACTGACACCATGGTATTTTTTAAACTTATTATCATAAAATGATTAATTTTCCCCAAATATCTTAAGTATTTGTTGGAACTCTATTCAAAATCCTGACAGAGTTTTCCATAGACAATGTTAGGTGATTCTGACATTTGTCAAGAAGAGTAAAGAACCAAAAACTGCCCCCAATTTTTTTAATTAAAAGACAAAAACAAGGATGCTTGACTTACTAGATACCAAGATTTACTCTTATTTGTATAAAGGCCCATGGATAGATATATTGATTAACTAGTGAAATACAGAATTGAAGAAAACACTTTCATATGTTCAGCATCTTACATTTGGCTTATACTCAAAGAGTTTATTATTTAATAAATGATCTTGAGGCAACTAGTTATATCAAAATTGATTTACTTTGGGAATAATATAAGAACTTACATGGGAATTAAGCTAACTGTGAAAAAAATACTATTTTTAGAAGAGAAGTGAATGTCTGTAATGCTGGTGTAAAGTTTGTTGTTGTTTTAAAGAAAACAGTACCAATTGTAAAGGAAAATGTTGATAATTTGATTGTATTAAATTTGTGAAAAAATAACTTCTGTTCATCTAAAAGCACGACAAAAACTAAGGAGATAATCCACAGACTTGAAGAATATATTTGTCATGCATATAATCATTATATGTAGACAGCTTCTAAAATTAATAAGACAAACAATAGAAAAATGAGCAAAGGGCATAAATAGATAATTCATAAAATATACACCCTGAGTGTCCAAAATCCAAAAGAATATTCAACCTTAACCACAATCAAACTGATGTGAATTAAAATCACAACAAAATAACATGGATGCCAATCAGATGGGGAGAAAAAGGCTCACAGCACCTACAATTGGAAGGAACTGTGAGAAACGGACTCATCCTTTTGAGGTGGGAGGGCAGTAGCACTCTTTGAAAATGCAATTTATGTGTTACTTATGAAAGCTGAAAAGGCCATATTTACCAGGCCCAGCACTTTCACTCCTAGATAATTTCTTTCACATGACACAATGAGACATCAGCAGGGTTTGCAGTAGTAAAAACTAGAAACATTGATCAATATTACTACTGCTTATTGATGCCTGGTTCTCTTTTCCTTTTTGACTCTGTGGAACCTACTTTTCTCAGCTGAACATGACTGGTTCTAGCCAGCAAACATGGAATGGAAGTGAATTGAATAATTTCCCTGTTTCTCTCCCCCTTGCCACAAGGGCCACAATTTTCCAGGTAGGAAACCTTTATCGCTTGGATCCCTGAGTACACTGTGGAGCTGAGTATATTCTTAAACTATAGTAGACTCTATCTAAGCCAGAAATGAACTTTTGTTTTTCTGGTGTTTGGGGGTTGTTTTCCTATTCCAGTAAAAACCTAGCCTTTCCTGACTGATACAACTTAAATGTCATCCACAGGAAAATTAATAAATTGCAGAACACCAATAAAATGAGATACTATACTACTATGAAATAATTAACTAGAATTATACATCAAAACATAAAAAACCCAGTGTGGTTCCATGTACCTGTAGCCCCAGCTTGAACACAGGAATTCAAGTCCAGATGAGGTAGGAAATGGACAGAACTTATTTTCCAGCCCCAATGGGATGAAGTGAAGAAACTGGCAGGAACCAGCAGATGGAGACAAAAGTGGTCCCTGGTTGCCCTCATTGCTTATTAGCATAAGACATTCCCACTAGTGCCATGACAATTTGCAAATACTATAGCCATGACCCAGAAGCTACTGCTCCTTTCCATTGAAATGACCTAGAAGTTGCTGCCTCTTTCCTAGAAAATTCTGAATAACTCACCCCTCAGTTTGCATTAATCACCCTAAAGTGGAAATAAGTGGCTATAAATACAATTGCCAATAGTCATAAGCGGCTCTGAGCACACTGCCTGTGAGTTAACCATGCTCCACAAGAAGCAGCTCATCAATAAAAGATTGTTGTTTAACACCATCAGCTCACCATCAAATTTTCTTCTAGGTGAAGCCAAGAAGCCTCCTGGGCTAAGCCCCAATGTTGGGACTTGCCTGCCTGCTGGCATCACAGACTGGGCAACATAGCAAGACCCCAATCTCTAAAACACACACAAAAATACAAAAACAAATCAAAGCATGGACAAAGCTCTCCAAAATAATTATGAGTGTAGACATGTGCTAGCTTCAGTGGCTCAGGAGTTAGGGTGGTAGTTAGCTCTCCATGTCAGCTGATCCAGTGCCTAAGAGTAGCAACAGAGCCTAGGTCTGAGTGTGGGCACTCTTAGAGCAGTTAGCTTCAGAGTCATGGCATGCGTAGAATTAGGAGAGGTGAAACCTTCTTTGCCAAAGTGACTTGTCAGCAGCTACTTCTTAGGCAGGGATCAGGTGTGGGGCCATGTCTCCCTCTCTGAGGTTCCCCAGCAGGAATGGCTGTTGGTTACCAATGGCGAGAGATGCCAGTGTCCTCTAAGAAGCAGGCCATTGGAACCAGGGTGGTTCTTGGCATGCGGTAGATATCACTGACTTCTGCCCTTCTTACTTGCTCCTAGCTGTCTCTTGGCATCTCAAGTTTGCCAGTATTCACCAGCAATTCTGTCTATATGCTCCTTCTTTCTTCTTTTCCTTCTTCTTCTTCTTCCTTTTGCATTGTGCTATTGTGTTTCTGCAGATTCTTGTATGCTCCTTTGAGCCCTCTGAGCTATTTTAATTTGTAAATAACTGTCTAAATTTCTTTTTATGTGTGTGTGTAGGAATGAAGACTGATTTCTCTTACTTTGCCTTCTTAGTAATATCTTTTTTTATAATATAAATATGATTTTCCTGATTTTGGAAAGTTGTGCATTCTAAAATTTACCTTAATTAATTTGAGGGTTTGTGAGTGAGATGGTTTGGTTGTATCTTCCCCTTCCAGTTTTATCTTGAATTGTAATCCCCATGTGTTGAGGGAGGGACCTGGTGGGAGGTGATTAGACCTATTCTATTCTCATGATAGTGAGGGAGTTCTTCTGAGATTTGATGGTTTTAAAAGTGACAGTTTTCCCTTGTGTACTCTCTCTCTCTCTATCCTGCTGCCTTGTGAAGGTGTCTGCTTCCCTTTTGCTTTCTGCCATAATTGTAGGTTTCCTGAGGCCTCTACAGCCATGCAGAACTGTGAGTCAATTAAACCTCTTTTGTTTATAAATTATCCATTCTCAGGTAGTTTTTTTATAGCAGTGTGAAAACGGACTAATGCAGTGAGCATGTTTAATTTTTGCTTTATTTTTATTTTTTTCAGCCCCAGGACACTCGCATGCTTTATTTTTAAATATTTTCTTTGATACATTGATATTCATTTTTATATATTTCTTGAGTTACTCCAAACAATTTAGCCCTCAAATCACTGTATTATTTTTATGGTTGTTTAAACAGAGTATGAAGTAAATACTTAAAAATATAGTAGCTGAATTTGTCATTTAATTTCAAACGCCTATAAGTATAATCAGAAAAGAAGACTAGAATAAAAGTGTTAAATTCACACTGTATAAATATTTTCTCATACACACATATTCAAAATATTGATCATGAAGAAGTAAAAAAGTACTTATTAAATACTTTCTTTTTGAATATAACCTGTGACTAATACTGCCACATACTTGTTCCTCACAATAGTTACTTCACATCTGAAAATTTACCTTTTTCTATATTTGTATTTTATAGTCAAAGCTCAAGACCTTAGGAAATTTCTTTTTACATTTGTAAACATTTTTGATGACTCTATTATTCTGACAAAAAAAAAAACCCTTAAATTATGATGCAAATATCTCATAGAGGGTAGCAGACAATATGACAAAAAATAATGAACATTCTCTATTTTCCAGGCAGTGATTTTTCAACAATTGTTCAATTTATGGGAATGATGGTAGATAAACAAAATGGTTAACTCCTGAAGGTTTTCCATTATTCTGTAATTTAAAAGCAAAAAGAGCGACTGTAATTTAACATTAACAATCATAAATTCTCATTCTTCGTTGAGTGTGGTGACAGTTCAAGCTCAGTACATACTTTAAATTTCTGGTGTTTAGTCACACATGCCTTTCATAGCTGTTGAAAAGTATAAATAAATCTTTGAAGTAATAAAATAGTTTGCTATAGGGATAACTTAGTGATATAGCTTCAGAATAATTCAACTCCTTTGAACCAGAAGATCAAACATTTTACCTTTAATCCTTTAAATTGTATTTCATGCCATTTATTCAGATTTTGACAAGGTCTTAAAAGTGTTTCTATGTACTCATTTGAATATTGAATATTTTGAATATTTCTCAAGACAATAGAATGTTCACTAGTATTGTTTTATGTCCAACAAGGCATAAGAGCAAATATCTTAATATTTGTGAGTTAATCACCAGAAATATTTATGCAGTATCTAATATATAGATGCTATATATTATAGGATATAGCATTTGCATGCAAAAATCCTATCTTTAAGATCTTACTGAAATCTGTGGAATAAATCACAATAAATTTCTATTGAGTTCTTCCCTATGCCACACATTTTACTGAACATTGAATGTACAGCAATTGAGTTGTCATTCAGCATTTTTGCCTTCACAATACTGAAAGTATATAGAATATTAGAATAATTGGAATGTGATCAGATGATATTTAAAAAACAGAAGGATTGCTTTAATAATTTAATTTTAAAGTGCAAAATGCAATGTAAATAAATTCAAACTGGTGTGTCATTGAGGTATGGTTGCTATTGCACAAACACTCAAAGGCACTGTTTTATACCAGCCTACATAAGATACTAATTAATTAATTAAACACTAATTAATGAAACATTAATTAATTTTAATAATTAAAGCAAAATTTATTACTTTGATAATGCTAACTCAAATCTTTGAATCTGTGATTTTAGATGAGAAAAAGTATACACATTATCTATCAAAGCTGTTTTTTTGACATTTCCACCAGGGGGCACTACCCACATTTAATGTAAAAATTAAAATACTTTCTAAGTTACAAATGTTTCTGACAAATATTTGGCTTCATATAATTTCTTTGTAAGTAAAAAAATTAAACTTTTGAGTGAAAATGCAATGTTATATTTCCAACATATTTTCCACAATAACTTGGGCAGATACTAGGTTACAAAGTCCTCTTTATGAAATCAGAAGACTTAGAATGTATTGTTTTATTCAAATTATTCACTAAAATCCATTTAATGTCAGCAGGAATTAATTCATTATCTACCAAATATTTAAAAAATAGTTTTCTTAATTATAGCTTGTGTTCTGGATTTAAGTCCTTGTTAGAGTAAAAGTTATAAATTTTAATTAAAATGAATAAAATAATCTAGGGATTTTATTGAGATGGACTACATAAGAAAAATAAAGTGTATTCTTTCTGGCTGTTCATCAGACCCTAGTTTCCTCTGATTTCATTAATATGTTAAGTTCACGCTACTTTTATTACAATTCATTTCTTTATTATAAGAATTAAATGCTTCCTTACCATAAAGACGTAAATGTTAGTATTTATAACTGCTAGAATTAAAAATATTCCCTGTGCTTAAAAAGTTGATATTTAGCTTACATTTGTTTACTATTTTTATATCTATAAGAAAATATGTGTGCTTATGTGGGGTTTTTTGAATAATCTAACTAAAACATTCATTATTACAGTTGTTTAAAATAGAGATTATGTCTGTAGTTTTAATAAAGGAGTATCACTACAAAGGTAACACAAGTAGGAGCAGATGTCTACAGTCTAAAGTATGGATAATTGCAATGCTTAAAAGATCACCATTTTAAGATCATAAGTAGGAACGCAGTAGTCTATGGCTTAGATCAAGTGAAAGTATGCCTCAAATTGTTAATCTCTTAAATGCTAAAAAGCCTCTCTCTTTTAAATGACACATTGGTTATAAAGTTCTCTGTAAATCATCAGGCTGATAACCCTTTGATTTCTTAGTCTTTGTAATGTTGCTGTAACTGTAGGTTTGGGAACATTATCTTGAAGGTTTCAAAATTTAATGAATCAAAAAACAGGGATTTAATTCAGCGTCTGTAAGATGCTCAATTCTAACATATTAGAAAATTCTACTACGTAATTCTACTATGTATTAGAAATTTTCTACTATGTAGAAAATTCTACTAAGAGAATTTGAAACTTAAACTCCTTCCAGTCAAACCCTTCTCTTCAATACCTGTTCTGTGTAAAACTATCAGCTTTCCTTTTAATTGGTGATAGAAAAGCCATTTGCTTATTCAAACAAGCAGTTATTATTAATTTTAAGGGAGTGTAAATTGTTGTTCATTTTATATATTTTACTTGAACAAGAACAAACTAGGAGAAGGATGGTAAAATATGGCTGTAGATTAGGTATATGTTAGTGATTTTAGAGTTCATTTTGTATTTATTCATCTATTCCACATTCTTGAAGTCTTACTATGTAGCAAGTGCTATGTTGTGCACTGGTGATATAATGGAAAATAACACAATGTTTTCAAAGGGAGTTTTAGTAAAGGATTCAAGGAAGAGTGAGGAAATAATGAGTTCACTTCTTTAAAATTTAATATTCCGATATTTAAAAAGTGTGTAATCATGAAATACTATGCATTGTCTACATAGAGCACACCCTTTAAGCTATAAAATTTTAGCCCTGTACATTGTCTTTTAGTTATTTTGCAACTCTGTAAATTATAGGTAACTGATTAACAGGCAGATTGTTTCATATCTGGTAGCGGTTCAAATGCCTTCCCAGCTCCAGCTTCCCCATCCTCATGGAAAAATCAGTTTAACCTCTATTTGCACATTGACATCAATATATCTTTATGCTATATAAATTTGCTTCCCTCTGGTTCCCTCATGAGTAGAAAATCTTTAACGCAGGTTCATTTTTATATGGTTTGGATTGTGTCCCCACCCAAATCTTATGTCAAATTGTAATCCCAAATGTTGGAGGAGGGTCCTGGTGGGAGGTGATTGGATCATGAGGGCAGATTTCCCTCTTGCTGTTCTTACGATTGTGAGTGAGTTCGCATGAGATCTGGTTGTCTAAGAGTGTGGCGTACCTCCCTCTTCTCTCTCTTCCCCCTGTTCCAGCTATGTAAGATATCCTTGCTTCCCCTTTGCCTTCGGCCATGATTGTAAATTTCCTGAGGTCTCCCTAGCCATGCTTCCTGTACAGCCTGCGGAACTGTGAACCAATTAAACTTTTTGTCTCTTTAAATTACCTTGTCACAGTTATTTCTTTACATCAATGTGCAAACAATGTAATATAACTTTTATTTCTTTGAGAGTCACAATCTTACTCTTTTTTCAAAGTTATCCTTTAACACGATATATATATATATATATCTATATTTATATAGGATATCAGAGTTTGGATTTCAGAAGTTTGTTGATAGAAGGCACCTGAATTCATAGGAGCAGATGAGATCCCCCAGAGAAAGTGGATATAGAGGTAAAAAAAAAAAAAAAAAGTCAAATAACGAATGGTGAGGAAGATTACAATTTAAAAAGCAAGATTTGGAAGGATTCCTTTTTATCAAACATTTATTTCTTTCTTGAACTCTACTAAAAGGAATGTAATTTTTATTTCTAAATGCATGCTAAGGTTTCTGGAGTAGAAAGGCCTAAAATACATTGGCATAGCAATTTAGAATGACAGATTTTAAAAGCAGAATTTGTAAACTAAGGCACATCTAGAACAGCAGTTTCAACCTTGGCTGCACTTTAGAATTATTTGTGGTTTTAAAAATACTGATGCCTTGATTCTGTCAAAGAATGCCCCATATGTCCCAGCCAATAGACAAAATGGACTCCCTGTGGCTGAGTTAAAATAGAACCATGTGGCTATGGCTGGGATGGGACATCTCTCACCTGTGTCAAAGAAACAGCTGACAAAGACTTCTGGTTTTGGGCTTAGAAACGAATCAATCAGAGCTTCCCTGCTCCATCCAATCAGGTCTTAGCTATGTTAACCAATTAGAACTAAGCAAGTTTGAATCCTTCATTTGCATAAACAGACTTGATTGGGAACCTGTGTGGATATGTTTGCTATAAAACCCTGATTCTCCTTTGTTTCTCTGAAATGCATCTTCATTTTACATGAAAGCTGTGTCTCCCTAGTGTGTAAACTGTTCACTGGAATAAAGTCTCTTTTGTCCACATTTCTCTCGAAAGAACTTTTGTTCACAATTGCCTCCCCAGAGATTTTTGTTTAGCTAATTCAGGGTGGGGCCTGGGCTCCGGGGTTTTTAAAAAGGTAATTCCAATGTGCAACCAAAGTTGAGATGCACTGGTCTAGATAGGAATAGTCAGGATGCTAAAAGCCATGAAAGAGATAATGAGGAATCCTTCAGGATATGGTATGGGAGGGGAATGGAAGGAATAAGTCTGTCAGAAAGAAGATTCCAAAGAAATGTAGCTGTCTTCAAATGTTGAAGGATTTTCATGCAAGTCTTTATTCTGTTCTATACATGTAGAAATGAGACATTAAATGGAAATAGTTTAGGCTTACACAAGAAACCTCAAATGACCTAAAATGTGTTAAAATAGCATAGCTTTATTTGCAGCTACGTCAACACTGAGACATTAAGGGATGTCTAACATAGATTTTCCTTTACTACAATATTATAAATTTGACTGAACTAGTCATCTCCTTCAAAGCCAAAGATTGACTACACTTAATGGTTCTGTGGAAATAATTTGAAATGTACCATTGAATATTAATATCATTGAATATAGTTATTCTTCCTTCATAATTTGTTTCTGAATTTATATTTATTTACACATATTGAATATTTCTTTTGAAATTTTACTTGCCTAAGTACCCAGACACCCTTTAGATGTTAATTTACTCTACATTGACTAGTCTCTTTCTCTTTCTAGTGGATATTGTGTGTTTTTGTTTGTTTGTTTGTTTACAAAGTCAACTTTTATAGTTAAATATTGCTGCATATTGAACAGTGCTCGGTTTAGAATGACTAACAAGATTTATGATCAGCCTAGAGTAAAACTTACTAGACCAGCACACTAAGCTCACTGTGTGTTTCACTATAATTTAAGGAAATATAAATTAAACTCTTCACTCATTTTGCAAGGAAGACAAATAAACCTATTATGCTTTTAAGCTCTTTTTTCCATTAAATGAAGAACATGTTTGGTTTTTTTTAAATTAAATTGTTGCTTTAATAAAAACATTGTTAATCCAAATTCCATGCTGAATACTCATAATGTTATTATTCTGTAAATTATTAAATATATTACTTAATGCTGATATTAATCTTTTGATGGTAGTATACATAAAATATGTGACAAAACTTTAATCAACAGAAATGTATATAGAATGGAAAAACAAATAATCCTTCTTTGGGCCCTCTCACCCTTTCTTCCTTCCTTCTTCTCTCCCTCCATTTTCTGCTTTTGCATATGCTTTCATTCCTTCTTTTACTATTTTGTTCCCTGCTTCTCTTGTTTTTCATCAGTTTCTAACTTTTCTTCTTTCTGTCTTTGACTTGACTTAGAACAGTTTTATAAAAAATTCTGTTCTTCCTGAAGGCGAGTTTTCTTTAATGGAAACATGCTCACCAATGTAAAAATTAGACACATTTACGTAATGAAGAACTCCTTTTTAAACTACTGTTCTCCTGTCTTTATCTTTCTTTTCTTTCTATTTATGATATGAGTAATTGCATCTACAATGTTAAAACTCTCTACCTTGCAATTTCCAATGGGCTTGTTCACACCAACCTAGTTTGAATACCTTTTCAGTCTCCTTTTTGGCTTCTTATGATCCTTCCTCATGCCTTCTCCATTCCCTACCCAGAGACTCTCTTTTTCTGTTTTTTTTTTTCTCTCAAATAAACTCAAGGATCTAATTTTTATTTTTAACCAAGTAGTTCAGGATTTCTAATATCCTGATAATTTGATTCCATGTTAAGCTGCTTACCCAATTCCAATTACCCACAGGTTACTTTAGTTTCTATACTCCTTATCTCTTCTTTCCCATGGAGAAGCAGGTCAAATTACTAATCTCTCTAAGACTGTTTCCTCACTTATAAATTAAAAAGAATGATAGTACTTGCATCATAGGATTGTTTAATATAAAATAAGATGATTCATTAACAGCACTTTAAAAGTGCCTGGCACTATGTGGCTGATACATGGTTGAATGCTCTATAAATAATACCTGATATTTCAGTTGCTATGATTGTTGTGATGTCACTCTCCTAATATGGGTATCTGATTACTTTATCCCTAGAATATAAAAATATTTTCTAATTGGATTTATTATTTTAAGTTTTCTGTTCAATTTATTAGGGATTGTGCTTAAAAAACAATCTTCCTAAAATGCCACTTGTATTATTTCACTCTATGCTGAAAAAAAGCTTGAATGGGTCTTGATTTCTGATTGTCTCAAGTATCATTACCTACATAACTTTTTTTTTTTTTCTAACTTCTTGAATTATCACTTCCTATCATGAGAAATTCTAGAATATGCATATTTGGTCTTTGTAACTTTTCTGTATTTTCAAATTGCATTTCGGAATAAATTCATCTTTAGTCACTTCTATTAAGAATGTTTATTTGAAATAGGAACCAAGTGTCAGGAAGGAAAAAAATGAAGGTAAAGTATGACACAGCATATTAGATATTTGTGTTTGTTTGCAAAAGAGCATGAGAGCAATAAAGTAAATAAAGCTAGAATTATTTGGATCTCTTGAACTACACTTTAAAGTATTTTAGGAGAGAGAGCAGAGCCACTTAAGAAAAGCGATTGGAATGTACCCTAATGAATTTAATTGGCTGCAATATAGTTAAAACTGTATAAAACAGGGCGGTTAAAAGGGAGGAGTGGTGAAAACTGTAGGCAAACAACAACAACAAACTTTTCACTTAAATTGAACCGAGCAAATTGAATACCATATGTTTTAAAATTTAAGCCAGACTAGACTGTAAGAAGCATCATTCTTTTAAAGAATAAACACCCTTCAGTTAAACGATGAAACATGTTTTGTTATTGCTTAGAAATTTTTATATTTTTTAAAGAGATCTTATAAGCTTAGTTTAACACAACTTTCATTATATACTTCTGTGCATACATAGAAAGGAAAATAAGCAACTAAATTGTTTAACGTGATACTAAATTGTTAACATTCAGGGCTAAATTATTTTTTCAAGGCACAGACAATGATTGTGATTTTTCACACCAGATGGTCTGTTCTGTTATCAAATGTATTGGTGATGCAGGAGTTTTGTTTTTTTTTTAATTCCGTTAAAAAATTAAACTTAGCAGTGTGTGCTCTAAAACAGATTTTACAATTGTGCAGAGCTAGCAGGCTTTGCAATTACCTAGAGTTAGCCTGCTTTTGATTTCTGCTATAGTAGTGTTAATAAAATTCCTAATCACTACATTTCTCATCTCTTTCTCACCACCATTTTGTTTCTAAAGGTTAAAAGATTACTTTATTATTATGGATTGGGTAGTTTTACAAGTTCAAACCTAGTAGGCAGGATTTGATGTTGAAGTATCTACTACTTGAGCTGCTCTAGTAATGAAAATTTCATGAGATTGTTGCCTTCCCAACAGTGATGGTGAAACATCTTCAACTGTAAGATGCCATTTGATTGAAAGTTATAGCTCAACTTCATGTGATATTGGGAATCATATCATCTTCTCCCCACCCCTCTGTGTATTAGGAACAATATCACAGAGAGAGTATAAAACCCCTGTGATATTGAAAGTATCATTCTCTCTTCTTCTGGGTATTAGGAAAAATATCAAAAGGGGTGTAAATTTTCTGTGAGATTGAAAGTCATATAATGCTTTCCTGCCTTCATATTAAAAACAATATCACAGGGGGGTGTAAACTCCCCACGATATTAGAAATAATATCATCCTTTCTCGCCTGTATATTGAGAACAATATCACAGGGTGTTTTTACATCCCATGTGATATTGCAGGTAATATCATCCTCTCTCAACCTGGATAATAAAAACAATATCACAGGCATGTGTACAATCTGTGCAATATTGAGAATAATATCCTCCCTTCTCCTAAATATTAGGAGCAATATCACAGTGGGAGTGTACACCTCCTGCGATATTGAGAATAATATCATATTTACCCGACTGTTTATTAGAAACAATATCACAGGAAGTTGGGGTACAGCCTCTGCGTGGCTGGAGGTAACATTATCCTCTCCCCTTCTGGACATTAGGAGGAATATCACAGAGGGGTGTACACCCCGTGCAATATTGAAAGTAGTATCATCCTCTACTTCACTGAAATTAAGAACAATATCACAGGTGGCGTGCAAGCTCCCTGTAATCTTGGGAGTAATATCATTCTCTTCTCCCCTAGATATTAGGAACAATATCACAGTGTAGGTGTAGACCCCCTGTGATATTGGGATTCATATCATCCTCTCTCCCACTGGATATTAGAAGCAATATCCCAGGAAAGTTGTACACCTGCTGCATTATTGGGAGTAATATAATTCTCTCCCACCTGGATATTAGGAACAATATCACAGGTGGTGTACACCCCCTTTGGTATTGAAAGGAGTATCACCCTCTCCCTCCACTGGATATTATAAACAGTAACACAACAAACAATATCACACACACTGCAATATTGGTAATAATATTGTCTCCTCCGCTGTATTTAGGAACAATGTCACAAAGTAATTTACACCACCTTCGGTATTGAGAGTAATACTGTCCCCTTTCCTACTGGATATTAGAAAAAAATCTCACAGGAGTGTGTACACCCCCTGCGATATTGGGAGTATTATCATCCTCTTCCCCCCTGGATATTAGGAACAATATCAAGGATTTTTGTACAACCCTTGCAATATTGAGAGTAATATCATACTGTCTTTTCCCAGATATTAGAAACAATATCACTGGGCGGGGGAGGGGGTTGCACACACCCTGCGATATTGGAAGTAATATTATCCTCTCTTTCCCTGGATATTAGGAACAAAAATCATAGGGCAGGTGAACATTCCCTGCGATATTTGGAGTAACATCATTCTTTTCCTTTCTGGATATTAGAAACAATATCGCAAAGCAGGTGTTCACCCCCTGCGGTATTGGAAGTAATATCAGCCTCTTAACCTTTGGATATTAGAAACAATATCACAGGGGCTGCTTTACACCCTCTGCGATTTTGAAGGTAATATCATTCCCTTTCACTCTGGATATTAGGAACAATACCACGGAAGGGGGTGTACAACCAATGCGATATTGGGAATAACATCAACCTCTCTCCCCCTGGATATTAGGAACAATATCAAAGAATTGGTGTACATTCCCTGCGATATTAAAAGTAATATCATCCTCTCCCTCCCCTAATATTAAAAACAATACCTGGGGTGGGGTGTAAACTTCCTGGGATATTGGGAGTAATATTATCCTCTCCCACACTGTATAATAGAAACAGTATCAAAAGGGGTGTTGTACTCCTCATGCGATATTACAAGTAATATCATCCTCTCCCAACCTGGATATTATAAACCATATCACAGGGGAGTGTACATGCCCTGCAATATTGGGAGTAATATCATCCTCTTATCTCCTGAATATTAGGAACAATATCACAGGAGGAGTGTACACCCCTTGCGATATTGAGAGTAATATTACTTACTTCCATTCTGAAAAGTAGAAAAAATATCACACGGAGTGTGTACAGCCCTGTGATATTAGGAGAAATATTCTCCTTTCCACCACTGGATATTAGGAAAAATATCACAAAGGGGTGTACACCCTCTGCAATATTGAAAGTAATATCCTCTCCTTCAGTGAACATTAAGAACAATATTACAGGGGATGTGTAAACCAACTGCTACATTAAAAGTAATATTATCTTCTCCTTCCGCGGATATTAAAAACAATATTACAGGAAAGTTGTACACCTTCTGCCATATAAGGAGTAATATCATTTTCCCTTTCCCTGGATATAAAGAACAAAATCAAAAGAGGTGTGTATACCCCCTGCGATATCGGGAGTAATGTCATCCTTTCTCCTCCTGAATATTAGGAAAAATATTACAGGGGATTTGTACAACAACCGCGATATTAGTAGTAATGTCATCTTCTTTTCCCCTGAATATTAGGAAAAATATCGCAGAGTGAATGTACAGCCCCTGCGATATTGAGAGTAATATTGTCATATCCACCTGTGGATATTAGAAGTAATATTGCAAAAGGGGGATGAACACCCCCTGTGGTATTGGGAGTAATATCGTCCTCTTGCCCCGTGGATACTAGGAACAATATCACGGGGGCTTACACCCATGGAATATTTCAAATCATATCATTCTTTCTTCCACTGGATGTTAGAAACAATATCACAGGAGGGGTGTACACACTCTGCGATATTGGGGTTAATATAATCTCCACCCCCCCGATATTAGAAACAATATTACAGGTGGCATGTAACCCCCCTTGTGATATTGACAGAAATATCATCCTCTTTCCAACTGGATATAAGAAACAACAATATCACAAGGGGGTGAATACTGAAATATTGGGATTAATATCATATTGAGAGTAATATCGTCCTCTTCCCCCCGAATATTAGGACTAATATCACAGACTGGATTTATACCTCCTGCGATATTGAGAGTGATAGTATCCTCTCTCCCTTTGGATACTATAAACAATATCACAAAGGAGGGTGTACAACCCCTCCAATATTGGGAGTAATATCCTCTTACCGCCTGAATATTAAGAACTGTATCACAGGAGGGTTTACACCTCCTGCAATATTGAGAGTCATATCATCCTCTGTTCCACTGGATATTAGAATAATGTCATCCTGTTCCTTCCTGGATATAAAGAAAAATGTCAGAGGGCGGGTGTACACCCGCTGCAATATCAGGAGTAATATCATCCTCTCTTCCTCTAGATATTAGAAACAATATCACAGGGAGCTGTACTCCCACCCTGTGATATTGAAAGTAATATCATTATCTCTTTCCCTGGATATTAGGAACAATATAACGGGGGTTTGACACCCCCTATATTTGTAGTAATATCGTTCTGTCCGTTCCTGGATATTAGGAACAGTATCACAAGAAGGTTGTACACCCTTTGCGATATTGAAAGTAATAATATCCTCTCTCCTCCTGGAAGTTGGGAACAATATTACTGAGAGGGTGTACACCCCCTGCCATATTGGAAGTAACAACATCTTCTCCCTCCTGGACATTTAACACCATATCACAGGGGTGGTGATTACCCCCTGCGATATTGGGAGTAATATTATCCTCTCTCCTCTTGAATATTAGGAATAATATTACAGGGGGTGTGTACACTTTCTGTGATAATAGGAGTAATGTCATCCTCTCCTCACCTGGATATTAGGAACAATATCACAGGGAGGCTGTACACTCCCTGCAATATTGAAAGCAGTATCATCTTCTTCCACCCTGGATATTATAAGTAATATCACAGTGGGACGTATACTCTCTGCGAAATTGGAAGTAGTATTATCCTTCTCTCCCTTTGAATATTAAAAACAATATTGCAGAAATGGTGTACACCCCCTGCCATATTACGAGTAATATTATCCTCTTCTAATCTGGATATTAGGACCAATATCACAGTGGGAGTGTACACATCCTCCGACATTGGAAGTAATATCATCTTTTTCCCCTGAATATTAGAAACAATATCACGCGGGGAGTGTCTAGGCCCTGCGACATTGGGAGTGACATCATTTATTCCCCTTCTGGATATTAGGAACAACATCATAGGGTGGTTGTACACGCCCTGCGATATTAAGAATGTTATCATCCTCCCTCTACCTGGATATTAGGAGCAATATCGCAGGGGAGTTAAGTACACTCTGCTGTACTGAGAGTAATATCATTCTCTCTCTACCTGGATATATCTATATCACAGGGGCGTGTATAAGTCCTGTGATATTGAAAGTAATATCATCCTATATCCCTCTGGATATTAGGAACAATATCACAGGGGGATGTACACCTCCTGTAATACTGGGGCTAGTATTATTTTTTCCCGCCTGGATATTAGAAACAGTATCACGGGGGTGTGTACTCCCTCTACAATAGTGGGAGTAATATCATCCTCTCCACCCCTGGATATTAGGAACAATATAACCGGGAAGGGTGTACACCCCCTGCGATATTGAAAGCAATATCATTTTCTCCCCCCAAAATGATTAGGAACAATGTCACAGGGAGGCTGTACACTCCGTGTGATATTGAGAGTAATGTCATCCTCTCTTCCCCTGGATATGAAAAAATTTCAAAGAAGGTGTGTACAACCTCTGGGATATTGAGAGTAATATCATCCTCTCTCCTCTTTAATAATAGTAACAGTATCACAGGGAGAGTGTACACCCCATGTAATATTGGGAGTCATATTATTTTCTTCTCCCTCCCCGTGTATTAGGAATACTATCACTGAGGAAGTATATTGGGAGTAGTATAATTCTCTCGTCATCTGGATGCTAGGAAAAATATCACGAGGGAATTTACACCTTCTGCGATATTGAAAGTAATATGATCCTCTTCCTCTCTTTATATTAAAAACATTATCACAGGTGTGTGTGTAATTCTCTGTGATATTGGGAATAATATCATCTTCACCTCGCTGTCTATTGAGAATAATATCACAAGGGATGTGTACACATCGTGCTATATTGCAGTTAATATCATCCTCCCTCAACCTGGATATTAAAAACAAAATTACAGGGGGGTGTACATGCCGTGCGATGTTGAGAATAATATAATCTTCTCTTCTCCTGGGTATTAGAAACAATATCACAAAGGGGTGTACTTTCCCCTATATATTAAAAGTAATATCACCCTCTGTTTCACTGGAATTTACGAACAATATTACACAAGGTTTGTAAAACTTCTGTGATATTGGGAGAAGTATAATCCTCTCCCCTTCTGGATGTTAGGAACCAAATTACAGAGGGGGTTGTATACCTCATGCGATGCGGGGAGTCATATTATCCTGTTTCCCCGTGGATATTAAAAACAAAATCCCAGGAAAGTTGTATACATACTGCGATATTGGAAGTAATATCATTCTCTCCCCACCCCTGAATATTTGAAATAATATTACAGTGGGGTTGTACACCCAATGAGATATTGAAAGTAATATCATCCTCTTCCCTCCTAAATATTAGGAAAAATATCACGAGAGGGGTCTACACTTCCTGCGATATTGGGAATAATATCATCCTCGTCCCCCCTGAATATTAGGAATAATATAACAGAGTGGGTGTACACCTCCTGTGATATTGAGAGTGATATTATACTCTCTCCTCCCGGATATTAGAAACAACATCACAAAGGGGGATGTGCACCTCCTGCAATATTGTGAGTAAGATCCTCTTCTTACCTCCTGGATATTAAGAAGTATATCAAAGGAGGGTTTACACCTTCTGCAATATTGGAAGGTATATCATCCTCTCTCCCAGTAGATATTAGAAACAATCTCACGGTGGGGGTGTTTACACTCTCTGCGATATTGGCACTAATATCGTACTCTCCCCCTCTTGATATTAGGAACAATATCACAGGGGGCCGTGTAAACTCTGTGATATTGAAAGTAATATCATCTTTGTCTCCCCTGTATATTATTAACAATATAACAGGAGGGATATACACTCCTTGCGATATTGCTAGAAATATTATCCTATTGCTCCCTTGATATTCAGAACAATATCACAAAGTAGGTGTACCCCCTCTGCAATATTGAGAGTAATATCATCCTCTCTTCTTCTAGATACTAGGACCTATATCCCAGGAAGGATGTACACTTCCTGTGATACTTGGAGTAAGATCATCTGCTTTTTCCGTTTTAGCTAAGAACAATACCAAAGGGGACGTTCACACACTCTGTGATATTGGACTAATATCATTCTTTCACTTCCTGGATATTAGCAACAATATCACGGGATGGGGGTGTTCACTTCTGCGATATTGGGAGCAGCTTCTTAACTTTTGTATATTAGGAACAATATCACTGAAGAAATGTACACCCTCTATGATATAGAGGTGTACAGGGTGTGTAGGGTGTAAAATCATCCTCTTTCTCCTTGGATATTAGGAACAACATCACAGAAGGGGGTACACTCCCTGAGACATTGAAAGTAATATCATTTTTTTCTCCCTTTATGTTAGGAACAATATCACAGGGAGGTGTAAATTCCTTGAGATATTGAAAGTAATATAATCCTCTTCCCTTCTGTATATTAAGAATAATATCACAGATAGGGTGTACACCCGTTGCGATATTGCAAGCAATAACATAATCTCCCAAACTGGATATTAAATACGATATCACAGGGCAGTGTACACTCCCTGCAATATTGGGAGTAATAGTATCTTCTGCTTTTAATGATATTTGGAAAAATGTCACAGGAAGAATGTACGGTTTCTGCGATATTGAGAGTAATACTATCATCTCCCTCCTTGGATATTAGAACCAATATGACGGGGGGGGAGTGTACAGCTCCTCCGATATTGGGAGTCATATTATCCTCTCCGCCACTGGATTTTAGGAACAATATCACAGAGGGGTGTACACCCTCTGCGATATTGAAAGTAATATCATTCTCTTATTAACTGGATTTTAAAAACAGTATCACAGTGGGTGTGTAAACCCCCTGCGTTATTGGGATTAATATGTCCTCTTCTCCACTGAATATTAGAAACAAAATTACAGGGAAGGTGTAGATCCCCTGCGATATCGGGAGCAAGATCATCCTCTCCCCCTCTGAATATTAGGAACAATATCACAGAAAATGTGTACACCCCCTGGGATATTGGGAGTAATATCATCCTCTTCCCTTCTGGATATTATGAACAATATCACAAGGGGTGTACATCCCCCGTGATATTGGGAGTAAGATAATCTTCTCCCCCTCTGAATATTAGGAAGAATATCACAGGAAGGGTGTACACTTCCTGCGATATTGGGAGTTATATCACCCTCCTCTCTTCTGGTTATTAGGAACAATTTCACAGTAGGAGTGTACACTCCCTGCGATATTGGAAGTAACGCCATCCTTTTTCCCACTAGATATTAGAAACAATATCACCAAAGGGGTGTACACCTTCTGTGATATTGAGAGTGACAGCATTTATTTCCCTCTTGATATTAGGAACAATATCACAGGGGGTTGTACACCCCCTAAGATATTGAGAGTGATATCATTTTCTGCCCCCCCCCATATTGGGAAGAATATCACAATGATTTGTACACCCCATGCGATATTGCAAGTAATAGTGGATATTAAGAACAATATCACAGTAGAGTGTACTCCCAAACTGGATATTAAGAACAATATCACAGTAGAGTGTACACGCCCTGCGATATTGGGAGTAATGTCATCCTCTCCTCTCCTGGATATTAGAAACAATATCACAGGGGGAGTGTACACCCTCTGCGATATTGAGATTAATATTATTTTCTCTTCCCAGATATTAAAAACAATGTCAAAGAGGGGGGTATACAGCCGTTGCGGTATTGGGAGTAGTATTATCTTCTCCCCCCATCCCGGATTTTAGAAACAGTATTACGGGGGGTGTACACCCCCTGCGAAATTGAAAGTAATATTATCTTTTCCTTCACTGGAAATTGAGAACAATATCACAGGGGTTGTGTAAACCTCCTCAGATGTTGGAAGTATTGTCATCCTCTTGTTGGGATTCACTCAGGATGGTGGCAGAAATATTAAAGAGAAATATTAGGGGAGGTTATAGGGAATAGGCACAAACCGTTTTGGAAGGCTGAAAGGTTACACAGCTTGTAATAAATGAACAGGCTGAAGGCTCTGGTTCTTCCCTTAGAGCATTAGGTCACAGGGTAAAGACAAAGGACAATAGAGGCTTCCCCGGTTAAGTCTGTTTACCCTACCTCTATAAAGTAATCTTTAAGCCAGATGGCCCTCTGGAGGGAAGGCCGACCAGGGAAATTGCCCCCTAATGGTATTTACTTTAGGCTGCGGTACCTGAGCTTTAATCATTTGTAGAACTACTCTCTTAACCATGTTAATTATCCTGAAGTGTGTTTACCCAAAGCTTCTGTTGTTAATTCTATACTAAATAAATGCCTGGAGTACCAGCTGAACGGGGCTGGCCAGCAGTGACAAACCTCTTTTGGTGTGTAGGCGGTCGGACACTCAGCAGGACCGGTAAAACAGAATATCTGTGTGTCAGTGTGCGTTTATTCATCCGTCGCCAGGTTAGGAGTCTGCAAGGGACAGACTCCCCGCCGCTAGTGCCACTGTGAAAGGAGCGCTACCTCATCCTCTCTCCCCATGGATATTAGGAATAATATTACGGGGCGGGGTGTACACCCACTGCAATATTAGGAGTAATATCAGCCTCTCCCCCCCGGATATTAAAAACAATATCAAAGGAAAGCTGTACACCTGCTGCGATATTGAGTAATATCATCTCTTCCCTCCTTGATATTAGATACAATATTACAGGTGGGGTGTACACCCTCTATTATAGTGAGAGTAACACCCTTTCCACTCCTCGATATTAGAAACAATATCACCGGGGGTGGTGTACTTTCCCTGCGATATTGAGAGGAATGTCATTTTCTCCCAATCTAAATATTAAGAATAATACCACAGAGGAGGTTCCCCCCCGACTTGCGATATTGAGATTAATATCATCCTATCCACCACTGTGTATTAGGAAAAATAACAAAGGGTGGGTGTACACCCCTTGGGAAAATAGAAGTAATATTCTCTCTCCACCTAAATATTTGGAAAAATATCAAAGGAAGGGTGTATAACACTTCGATATTTGGAGCAATATTGTCGTCTCGCCCCTTCTTATTAGGAAAAATATCATACAGTGAGTGTACACTTCCTGCAATATTAAGAGTAATATAATCCTCTATTCCCCTGTATATTAGGAAAAATATCACTGGGAAGGTGTACAACTCCTGCGATATTGAAAATAATATAATCCTCATCCTCCCTTCATACTATTAAAAAAAAAATCACAAGGAGGGTATAAAATCTCCGTAATATTGGGAATAATATAATCCTCTCCCCCACCCCCTTATACTAGGAGCAATATTACTGGGGGTGGGTGTGTACAATCCATGCGATATTGCAAGTAATATCGTCTTCCCCCAACCTGGATATTAAAAACAATATCACCGGAGGGTGTAAAAGTCCTGCGATATTAAGAGTAATATCATCCTCTCCTCTCCTGGATATTAGAAATAATACCCCACCCCAAGATATTGTTCCCAATATGAATGGAGAGACAGGATGCTATTATTTTCAATGTCGCAGGGGGTGTACACCAATTCTGTGATATTGTTCCTAATATCCAGCGAGGAGAGGTTATTACTCCCAATATCACAGGGGGTGTACAACTTCTCTTGTGATATTATTTCTAATATCCTGGGGGAAAGAGGATGATGTTGGGAGTCACAATTCCTGTGATATTGGAAATAATATCATCCTCTTACCTCCTGGATATTAGGAACAATATCACAGAGGGAGCATACACCCACTGCGATACTGATAGTAAAATTATTTACTACCCTTCTGGATATTAGAAACAATATCACAAGGGGTGCGCACAGCCCCTGCAATATTGGGAGTAATATTATTTTCTCCCCCTCCCGGATATTAGAAAAAATATCACAGGTGTTGTACACACCCTGTGATATAGAAAGTAATATCACCCTCTTCTTTACTGGATACTAAGAACAATATTACTGGGAGTGTGTAACCCCCCTGAGATATTTAAAGTAATATTCTCCCCTCCTCTTCGGGATATTAAAAACAATATCACAGGAAAGTTCACACTTTCTGCGATATTGGGAGAAATATCATTTTCTTCCTCCCTGAATATTAAGAACAATATTAAGGGGGGTGTACACCCCCTGCAATATTTGGAGTAATCTTTTCCTCTCCTGGATATTAGGAACAACATTACAGGTGTTTTGTACATCCCTTGCGATATTGGGATTAATATCATCCTCTTCTCCCCTGGATATTAGAAAGAATATCTCAAAGGGAAGGTGTACACCTGCGATATTGGGAGTAATATCATCCTCTTGCTCCCTGTGTATTAGAAAATATATCACGGGGGGCTTGCACTGATGCAATATTGGAAGTCATATTAGCCTTTCTTCCACTGGATAGTAGAAACAATCTCACAGGAGGAGTGTACACCCCCTGCGATGTTGGGAGTAGTATAATCTCTTCCCCCCCACTTTACATTAAAAGCAATACCACAGGGGGTGTAACCTCCCTGTGATATTGACAGTAATATCATCCTCTCCTTATATCACTGGATATAAGGAACAATATCACAAGAGGGATGTACACCCCATGCGATATTAGGAATAATATCATCTTCTTTTCTCCTGAATATTAGGAACAGTATCACAGGGCGGGTGTACACTCCCTGCAATATAGGGAGTAATATCATCCTCTCTTCCTCCAGATATTAGGAACAATATCACACGGGGAGTGTCCACCCGTGGTATTGGGAGTAATATCATCATCTTTTTCCGTGGATATTAGAAACAATATCATGGAGCGGGACTTACACCCCCTATGATATTTGTGGTAATATCATTCTGTTCCCTCCTGGATATTAGAAACAATATCACAAGAAGGTTGTACATCCGTTGCAATATTGGAGTAACATCATCCTCTCTCCCCCTGAAAATTAGGAACAATATTACAGGAAGCCTGTACACCTCCTGTCATATTGGGAGTAATATCATTTTCTCTCCCCCTGGATATTTAATGCAATATCCCACGGGTGGTGTATACCCCCTGCGAAATTGGGAGTAATATCATCCTTTTCTCCCTGGATATTAGAAACAATATCAAAAGCGGGTGTACACCCCTTGCGATATTGGGAGTAATATCTTTCTTTGGAAATTATGAACAATATCACAGGGGGTGTGTACAGTTTCTGAAATGATGGGAGTAATGTCATTCTCTCCCCCCTGGATATTAAAAACAATATCGCATGGTGGGTTTACACTCCCTGCGATATTGAAAGCAGTATCATCCTCTTTTCTCCTGGACATTAAAAACAATACCACGGGGGGGTATATACCCCCTGCAATATTGGAAGTAATATCCTCTCCCCTTCTGAATATTAAAAGCAATATATCACAGAAAGGGTTTACACCCTCTATGATATTAGGAGTAATATCATCCTCTTCTCTTCTGGATATTAGGAACATTATCACAGTGAGAGAGTACACTCCCTGCGACACTGGAAGTAGCATCATCCTTTTTCCTCCTAAATATTAGAAACAATATCACAGGGGAGATTTACACCCACCGTGATATTGGGAGTGGTATAATTTATTCCCCTTCTGGATATTAGTAATGATATCACAGGGTGGGTGTACACCTCCTGCCGTATTAAGAACGATATCATCCTCTCTCTTTCTTGATTTTAGGAACAATATTACAGGGGAAGTGAACACCCCCTGATATATTGAGTGTAATATCTAATTGGGTGTATTATAACAATTTATGCTAGAACAATATACCCTAAGGAATATAAATTGTTCTACCACAAAGACACATGCACACATATGTTCACAACAGAAAAAACATGGAAGCAACCTAAATGCTTATCAATGGTAGACTGGATAAAGAAAATGTGGTACATATACACCATGGAATACTCTACAGGCATAAAAAAGAATGAGGTCATGTTCTCTGCAGTAACATGGATGGAGCTGGAGGCCATTGTCTTAGGGAAACCAACACAGGAACAGAAAAACAACATGTGTTCTCCCTTTGAAGTGGAAACTAAACAACAAGAATACATGGACACAAAAAGGGGAACAGCAAATGCAGGGGCCTACTTGAGGGTGAAGAATAAGAAGGAGAGGATTAGCAAGAACACTTATTGGGTATTATGCTTATTACCTGGGTGCTGAAATAAACTGTACAACAAACCCTCATGACACACAATTTATCTATATAAGAAACCTACACATTTGCCACTGAACCTAAAATAGAAGTTCAAAGAAAAGGAAAATGAGAGTGCTAGAACAGAATATTTTCAAAATTCTTTTTCATGCGATAGAACTCATGACCTTATTATGGATTTTACTGAGACCACAGAATATTTATGGGGCACTGCACTACAAAGAGAATATATCTCTCCTCATTTTTACTGTGCAAATTTTGTATATTTTTCTACATGTTGTGGATATGGACTAAAACAAGGGAGAAATACTTTAATATCAGGAAAAACACAAAATATATTCCAACTAAACTTTGGAAATCAGATTTGCGATTCCATCATGCTATGATCTGCACTAAATTGTATATTAGGTGCTGGGTCAAATATAAAGATCCAAATTACCCTACTTTTAACTTCAAGGAGCTTGCAATTTACCTCTAGCCCCTGTGGCAGGAGAGGAAGATAACTTGAGTCTGGAAGGGCTGAGAAAATTCTACTGTCTGATTGTAGTTAGAATCTTACCTCTGGTTTCACTGGCTTCACTTTATTTTACTTAAAATTACTCATCCCAACTCTGAAGTTAATGATGTATGTCTAACACCAAACATCAATTGTTCTTATTCATCTACAGCTTGATAGTGAACATTGACATATGTGGGCAAAAATAAACAAGACTTAATGTGTATTAGAATTGAACCATGACCTTGAAGGGCTTGCACAATGTTGACAATTTATCATTTTTAAGTTGAGCAGTATTGTAATATAAGCAAGAGGATCTGTACATGGAAGATAACCTGCCATTCCTAAAATACATCATTTGATAGTAACAACACTTAATAGACACCCACACGAACCTAATGACAACCATTTGTTACCTTGAAGACAAGAATGCTCTTTTGTGAGAATACTTGGTACTATGAAATTAGTTTTCTCTAAATTGTTGTTATTCACTTTTTTATTAGTAGCTGACGTTTATTACATGATGATCTATTTGTTCATGAATTGCATGCTGATTTAATAAGACATGATGAATTGAAAGCATTGAGTGTAGTCTCTGTCCTTAATGCTCTAAGTTTCCTCCTCATTGCATGAAACATACATTTAGAATTACCCTAAAAGTAAAATTCATGCATAGTATTCTTTATGCTATGAGACACTTCAAAGCAAAATCAACTCAGTAAGTTATTATTTAAAAGTGACTTTGAACTCAGGATTATATCAGGCAAGAGGGCCTGAATATAAAAACAGGTTAAAAGAAGTTACCTGCCAGTTGGAGTTTACTCTTATATTGGAAAATAAATTATATATATAAATATAAGTATATAAAACATATATTCACATCTTTGAATTTACATATGAAAACATATAAAATTTACATGTGAAAACATATATGTGTGCACATGTATATGTGTTATACTTTCTGACATATACATATGCATGTACATATATGCTGAACATTTCAAGATACTGAAAATGTCTTTATTCCAAAGTCAGTAAAACAGGGTTGTTTTATTTTTTCCCTTTGTACTGTATTTTGAAAGGGCGTGCCATGCCAAGGTTATAGCAATGCAATTGTTTGCTTCTAGTAGAGTCTTCAAATTTATGTCTTTCATCTTTCACCACTGAAAATCTAAATAAAATACTGTAATTATAAATTTTATGAAAATGTTTTTTTAAACAAAAAATACACAGAAAAATGTTTTCATTATTGTAATACTTTCTCTTTTGCTAAATTTTCTCCACAATAAGTGTGAATCTTATACTTTTCACTTTGAATGCTAACATGTCTTAGGCAAAACTTCCCATCAGACTTAGAACTCATTAATCATTCATAGCACAACTAGCTTTCTTCACCTCCGCCACAAATCTAGGATACTGGTATGGAAACATACATTGAAAGATGTCCAGGTCATAAATTAAAAGCTTAAACTAATGATATATTTTGAATGATTTCATTAATCATAACATTCCCACATTGGAAGAGAATTTTAATCTAGTCTCAGCCCCCATCCAAAGCAATAATTACTTTCAGAACATTTTAGATATATTGCCATTTAGCTTTTGCCTGAATTGCTTCACAAAACAATCCTTTCCAATATTAGATATCTTAAATTGTTAGGAATTGTTTAAGATCTATCTTGAAATTTCTTCCCATATGTCCTAACCCTAACACCCATATAATGTCTGTCAAATGCTAAGTCAATAATTATGTTCCCTTTTGTGCCTCTCACTCAGGCTAAACATATCCTGTATCCTCAACCATTCATTGTGTGAAGCAAGAGCTTTACAAATCCTTTCAATGTCACTCTTAGTTAGCTTCCTGGGGTTATATTTTAACTGCCTAATATCTTTATAACATGGAACTTGTAACTCAACCTAATACCTTGCTTTTTGTAGAATGTGACTTTAGATCACGAAGAAACTATTACTTCCCATTTTTGGTACTTGTATTTGTGCAATATAAGCTTTCATTGTTTTTCAGTGAGTATTTTATATTGCTAATTCTTAATGTGCTTTGTGTCAAAATAAACCCTTTCACATAAACTTATGCTAAGCCAAGATTCTGCCCTACTATGGTTAAGAGATGAGAAGTGAACAAAGAGAGAACAAAGAACAATATAATAGAGTTTAAAGAAGGAAGTGTGGTTCACAGCTTTCAGTATAGCAGGGAGAGTGAGGAAGATGAGGACTGGAGAGAAAGAGAAGACTTAGCTTATGGCGGTCAGTACTCACTCAACCTTAAGATAGTAACTTTAGTACAAATGAGGTAATAAAAGTTTAAGAAGTGAGTAGAGTAAGTATAAGGAAGTCCTTCGAGGATTTGGAATATGAAAGTGTGAAAGGAAGCACTCCTGAGGGGAAAAATGCTCAAGTGGTTTGTTTTTGTTTTGTTTTGCTTTTTCTTAGGAGAGAAGTAGGGAATAAGTTTTTGGCTAAGGAAAAGGAGCTAGGGATTATTCTCTCTTCTTTTACAGTTAGAATTATTTGTATACTGACATTCTCTGTGCACTGTCATCAGCATCTTGAAAGCAGGACTGATTCTCATTAGACTTTTTAGCACTCTGTTACTCATATCACAGGCACTACAAAGATATTTGTTGAATTGAATTGTGTCGTTTCCCCCAATGGGCACGTTTCTTCAGAGGTTACTCTAAGTAATTCTGCAATCACAGCAGCAACTTTATTTCATTTTCTTGTTTTGTTTCTTCCTTGGTCTATAAAAGGTAAAAATATAAAATAAAATAATAATCAGGAAGAAAAATTTTAGATACATATTAGCAATTTTTTTGGTATATCTGGTTAACATATAAAGACAAGAGACAGTAAAGATTACCAAAGGAATGGTTGTAAATAGAGAAGACAAGAGGAACAAGGACTAGGCCTGGAGCACTACAATATTTTATTATTATTATTATTATTATTATTATTATTATCATCATACTTTAAGTTCTGGGTTACATGTGTGGAACGTGCAGTTTTGTTACATAGGTATACATGTGCCCTGGTGGTTTGCTGCATCCATCAACCCATTACCTACATTAGGTATTTCTCCTAACATTATCCATCCCCTAGCACCCCACACCCTGACAGATCACGGTGTTTGATGTTCCCCTCCCTGTGTTCATATGTTCTCATTGCTCAACTCCCACTTATAAGTGAGATGCGGTGTTTGGTTTTCTGATCTTAATGATAGCTTGCTGAGAATGATGGGTTCCAGCTTCATAAATGTCCCTGCAAAGGACATGAACTCATCCTTTTTTGTGGCTACAAAAAGGATGTGGCAATAAACATACGTGTGCATGTGTCTTTATCATAGAATGATTTCTAATCCTTTGGGTATATGCCCAGTAATGGGATTGCTGGATCAAATGATATTTCTAGTTCTAGATCCTTGAGGAATCACCACATTGTCTTCCACAATGGTTGAACTAATTTATACTCCTACCAACAATGTAAAAGTGTTGCTATTTCTCCATAACCTCTCAAGCACCTGTTGTTTCCTGACTTTTTAATGATCACCATTCTAACTGGCATGAGATGGTATCTCATTGTGGTTTTGATTTGCATTTCTCTAATTGATGAGCATATTTTCATATGTCTGTTGGCTGAATAAATGTCTTCTTTTGAGAAATGCCTGTTCATATCTTCTCGCAGTTTTTGATGGGGTTGTTTGTTTTTTTCTTGTAAATTTCTTTAAGTTATTTGTAGATTCTGGATGCCATCTCAAGAGAGTGTTAGCCTTTTGTCAGATGGATAGATTGCAAAAATTTTCTCCCATTCTGTAGGTTGCCTGTTCACTCTGATGATAGTTTCTTTTGCTGTGCAGAAGCTCTTTAGTTTAGTTAGATCCCATTTCCAATTTTAGCTTTTGTTGCCATTGCTTTTGGTGCTTTAGACATGAAGTCTTTGCCCATGTCTGTGTCCCGAATGATATTGCTCAGGTTTTCTTCTAAGATTTTTATGGTCCTATGTCTTACATTTAAGTTTTTGATCCATCTTGAGTTGATTTTTGTATAAGGTGTGAGGAAGGGGTCCAGTTTCAGTTTTCTGCATATGACTAGCCAGTTTTCCCAACACCATTTATTAAATAGGAAATCTTTTCCCCATTGCTTGTGTGTGTCAGGTTTGTCAAAGATCAGATGTTTGTAGCTGTGTGGTGTTATTTCTGAGGCCTCCGTTCTGTTCCATTGGTCTATATCTCTGTTTTGGTACCAGTACCGTGCTATTTTGGTTACTGTAGTCTTGTACTATAGTTTGAAGTCAGGTAGCGTGATGCTTCCAGCTTTGTTCTTCTGGCCCAGGATTGTCTTGGCTATGTGGGCTCTTTTTTGGTCCCATATCAAGTTTAAAGTAGGTTTTCTCCAATTCTGTAAAGAAAGTCAGTGGTGGCTTGATGGGGATAGCATTGAATCTATAAATTGCTTTGGGGAAAATGGCCATTTTCATAATATCGATTCTTCCTATCCATGAGCATGGAATGTTTTTCCATTTGTTTGAGTCCTCTCTTATTTCCTTGAGCAGTAGTTTCTAGTTCTCCTTGAAGAGGTCCTTCACACCCCTTGTACGTTGTATTCCTAGGTATTTTATTCTCCTTGTAGCAATTGTGAATGGGAGTTCACTCATGATTTGGCTCTCTGTTTGTCTATTATTGGTGTATAGTAATGTTTGATTTTTGCACATTGATTTTGTATCCTGAGATTTTACTGAAGTTGCTTATCAGCTTAAGGAGATTTGGGGCTGAAACAATGGGGTTTTCTAAATATACAATCATGTCATCTGTAAACAGAGACAGTTTGACTTCCTCTCTTCCTATTTGAATATCCTTTACTGCTTTCTCTTGCCTGATTGCCATGGCCAGAAATTCCAATACTATGTTGAATAGGAGTAGTGAGAGAGTGCATCCTTGTCTTGAGAGCACTCCAATATTAAGAAGTGAAAGAGAGAACAAGTAAAGTAGTTTGAAAATAAATCGCCAATGAGAGAGAAAGCAAACAAGAGAGTGTAATACCCTGAAAGTCAAAAGGAGAAAGTGTGTAAGGAGAAGGAAATGATCTAAAGTATCATACACTATTCATGATTCAAGTAACATGACTGTAAACTAATCATTAGATTCAGCAACTTTGAACACATGGGTGACCTCAAAATAAAGTTCCTGAATATCTAGCTCTTGCATACCCTTTGTGTTTATTCCCATTTTTTGTTGTTGTTGTTGTTACTGTTGTTGTTGTTTTAGACAGGGCCTCAGTCTGCCACCTAGACTGGAGTGCAGTGGCGCGATCTTGATCTCAGCTCGTTGCAGTCTCGACCTTGTAGGTTCTAGGGATTCGCCTTCCTCAGCCACTCAGTAGTAGAGCTGGGATCACAGGCACACTACCTCCCTGTAATTTTAATATATTTAGTAGAGGCATGGATTCTCCATGTTGTCCAGGTTGGCCCAGAACTTCCGGGCTGAGGTGATCAGCCGCCTCCATCACCCAAAGTGCTCGAATTACAGCTGTGAGCCAGGGTGCCTGGCTAACTTTGTGTTTACTCCGTGAACCCCAAATATGTGAGACAGGTCTCAGTCAATTTTGGAAATGTATTTTGCTAAAGTTAAGGACATGCACCTGAGACACAGCCTCAGGAGATCCCCAAGATGTGCAGGGTACGTCAATATATGTAAGATGTACATTGGTTCTTTTTGGAAAGGTGGGAGAACTCGAAGCGGGGATGGGGCTTCCAGGTCATAGGTAGAGAAAAGACAAATGATTGCATTCTTTTGAGTTGCACATTAGCCTTTTTTAAGAAGGCAATCAAATACACATTTATCTCAATGAACAGAAGGATGACTTTGGGTTCTGTCTGTCCTTTGTCCACAAGGAAACTCCTTGTGAGGGAGGTACGTAGCATTTTAATTTGTGTAGCTATCATCTTTAGGAATAGAAGGGGAGGCAACTTTGCCCTAAGCAGTGTCCAGCTTGGCTTTTCCCTTTGGCTTACTGATTTGGGAGTTCCAAGATTTATTTTTCTTTCACATTTCTTATAGTCTCTTTGAAATTGTGGTTATATGACTTCTATTCTGCCTTTCAAGGACTCTAAATTAGTATTCTCATAAATATTAGTATTTGCATTATACACAAATTTCACAAATCTGATGAGTACCAACTGTATTCCAGGCTCTGTGTTAAGCCTTTCACATACTGCACTCAATAAGAAATGTATGAGATTACCTTCATGGAGCTTAAAGTCTGTGGCAGAAATCGTTCATTTGTTGCCTATCCCAATGCCATTTTCCTCATATTCCTTGCATATAGAATCTTTTTTACAGATATTGGGCAGCCTTGTGTTGGACTTCTTCTAAATTACCAGAAGAGAATGCTGAATAGTTATTGCTCACTATAGTATTCCTTTAGCCAGCGACTGTTTAAAGAATGGCGTATCATCCAACTGTGATCAAGAGACTTGAGGAGAAGTCTAGGAATAGACTTCTTTTTTTAAATGGCCTCATTGTCTGTGATAGTACCTGAGGTTCGTTGTCTCACAGCTATCATGGACAACTAGGATGCAAACACACCAGGAGTAAGATTAAGAGTGGAAGTTTAATACCTGATGGAAAGGCACTAGCTCTCTCTGCTGCAGAGAGAGGGTCCCAGATGGGTTTTCTGCTTCCGTGGTGAAATGAAGGGGATTTTATAGATGAGCTTGAGGAGGCAGTGTCTGATGTACACAGGATGCAAAAGATTGGTTGGATCAGGTGTGTTATTTGCATAAGGTGCAAAATACTTGTTAGGGCTAGGTATGCCATTTGCATAGAGCACAAAATTCTGGCCACCCTCACCCTAATCTTTTATTCTGCAGATGAGTTCTCTGCCCGGCCTGCACCATGTTGCCTGTTTCTTTACTGTACATGTGGTGACAAAGAAAAGGGAAGATGGAGCCTCCGTGTTGAACATACACGGTCCCCAGGTAGCCTTCTTCTATTGGTACAGCTGCCAGCATTCACCTGTGCAAGCTTCCAGCTTGCTTATCTGTTGGCAGCTCGATTTTTTAGGCTGCTCTTTGTTAGAAAAACAATAATTTCTTGGGCTGCTTTTTGTTAGAAAGGAAGACTTGCAGAGGACTTTTTTTAACCTCATTATCTTCCTAAATATTTATTTTTTATATCTCCTGTATCAATATGAGAAAATGGTGAAACTTGTTCTAAAAGCAAGGTATAAGCACATATCATTTATGACAGTTTATACAACTCACCTGCTGGTCATCTTACCTCAAAGAAGAAATCATATATGGGGATTCCTGTCACACATGCAGCCTCCATTTGAATAATAAATTCTAGTATTAACCTGGAAATATAAAAGTTAGATTAAAGTTTATGTAACTTTAAAAGCTAGTTTAAATAATAAATTTATGCTGTTATCCTCAGCTAAGGTAAGTAATAACATAAAGGAAGATTTGTTAATTCAAAATTAACACCTGAAAAATCTGTTTTGGACCTGCAAGACAAAGTGAATGTATTGGGAAAGGCCACATACCAAAAGTAAATAAACATTGAAAGAGGAAAAGAAAACATAAGGAAGAAGTAGAATAGAAAGAGAATGCTGAAAAGAACTACAAACTTAACATGCCATTTTTTCGATGTTCGTATTATATATTCATTCTTTAGATGTAAAATAGCCCAGATTGAGATCCTTGTCATGGGAAGTGACTTTTTTTTTTTTTTTTTTTAAATACATACCATTCAAGTTCGAGTTTCAACAAGAAAGCTTTCTCATTTGTAAAACAGCTTATCACTTTTAGGAAGCCTACAAAGTCATGTGATGATCTTTTCTTAGTGTAACATCAGTAGTAGGATAGAAAAAGTTAAAGAAAATTTATTATTTAGTTTCACTCTCTAGAAATTTCCATCTTGATTATGTTAAATGTAAATATATTTTTAGATTTTAAGGTAAATATTTTTAATCTTCAGCTCTCTCTGAATGACTTATAGTAAACATCAAGCTAACAGCAATGGATCACAGTGTATAATTGCTTATAAGAACAAATTCACTATCTGAATGTATGGAATCAGATAGAAAGAACCGAGCAATTCGTAAGGTGATATACCTAAAATCACAAAATTTAGTAGGGAAAAAGAACAGAAATTTTGAAATACTCTATTTTAAATAGGAAAAGGATATGTTTACATTCAGTCTCTGTCCTTTTAAAACGATTTCATAGGCTGGGCGCGGTGGCTCACGTCTGTAATCCCAGCACTTTGGGAGGCCGAGGTGGGTGGATCACGAGGTCAAGAGATCAAGACCATCCTGCCCAACATGGTGAAATCCCGTCTCTACTAACAATACAAAAATTAGCTGGGTGTGGTGGCACACCACTGTAGTCCCAGTTTCTCGGGAGGCTGTCACAGGAGAATGGCTTGAGCCTGGGAGGTGGAGATTGCAGTGAGCCCAGATCACGCCACTGCACTCCAGTCTGGCAGCAGAGTGAGACTTCATCTCAAAAAACAAAAACAAAAACAAAAATTAATAGTTCTCATTCTCATTTCAAAACTTTATTGATATTAGAAGTCTTTACAGAAATTTGAAAGAGAAAAGCAAAAGCATTCTAGAGTATCTCCTACTTAAACACGACCTAAACTAATTACCATTCTGCCTTGCAGCTGACACCCAACTTCTTGACTACTCAAGTCGACAGTGGCAGAATTCAGGAAAAAACAGGATGAAGTAGAAATAATGATCTTACCTAGTTCTTTCTCAGGGACAAGATAAATGACATTTTGTATGTTATTTACTTGCTATGTATTTCCAATTATCACACAAAAATCACTCACATTTTATAAACACATTTTTAATGTAGGCCTATTTATGTTAAACAAATTGTGTTACTGAAAATTGCACAAGAAACTATAAAAATTTTTGTGAAAAGACTATTCCATGTAGAAAGAGGTGCCTCCCAGGTAGATATCCTAATTAAATATTTTTGACTAATTCTGAAAAGGCATCCAAACTGAATGCAGTCAAATTGATTTGGTCAATTTCCCGGCATGTAGGAAGTCATTTATTCAATATCTCACAAAGGAACTGACTGATATATTCAATTTAAGTGAAAGGTGGAAATGAGTCTGGATTTTTTTTTTTTTTTTTTTTTTTTAACGGAGCTTTGGTTAGCTCTTGTTGCACAGGCTAGAGTGCAATGGTGCAATCTTGGCTCACTGCAATCTCCGCCTCCCAGGTTCAAGTGATTTTCCTGCCTCAGCCTCCTGAGTAGCTGGGATTACAGGCATGCGCCACCATGCCCGGCTAATTTTGTATTTTTAGTAGAGACACAGTTTCTCCATGTTGGCCAGGCTGGTCTCGAACTCCCGACCTCAGGTGATCCACCAGCCTCAGGCTCCCAAAATGCTGGGATTACAGGTGTGAGCCACTGTGCCTGGCCATGAGTCTGGAATTAATGTGTACCTAGAAACTAAGAAGTTTGATCAACTCAATGAGCACTTTGATGACCACTGCAGTTTGATTGACAAGCGAATGAATGAGTTATTTTGGTCAAAACTTTGCACTAATTACATCACTTTCTGTTTCATTTTGCATCTATGTGAATTAATACTAAATAATTAATTTTCAGTGGAAATACATTAGCAACACTTAGAGAAATATCCTTCAGTGTACCTAGGGAATCCCACAGTCTTCCTGACCAAAAAAAGAAAAGAAAAGAAAAGAAAAGAATTTAAATGAAGAACAACAAATATAATAATGTATATTTATAAACAGAAAAGGAGTCCTGAGTGTCTTTTGAAATATAAATACCAGAAATTCTAGTTTTGCAGAAAATTTAATGTCTATCTGGTTTGAAAGATTTAACAACTGTTAAAGTAACCAGTATTTCAGAGGATATGGGGGAAAGTAAACCAGCTTTTTCATTGTGCTGCTTCAGGAGGACTAATAAAATAGAAACAACAAAAGCACTTTTAGAATATGATTCAAATGCAGTGGTAGTACATGACTCATTTTATTGAACAATTTAAGTGTGATAGCCAGAAGGCAGACTGAAAATTTCTGTTTAAATGGTCAGTCCTAAAGGATAGTATAAAAGGAAAACAGGGAAGAAAACTCAGAGATAGGTCAGAGGATAGATATTTAGGACTTTTTTCTTTTATCTGCCAAGACTATATACATAGTAATTTTATTTAATTGTTCTTTAATGTTTATAAGAATCTTGGTCACAACACATCAACAATAAAGACAATGGAAAAGAGTATTTGTCTACAGATACACACACAGATGCCCACACATACATATACACACGTATAACTGAATTAGTATTTGTTATAAATTGAATGTTTGCATTGTCCCCAAATTCATATATTGAAGCTGTAATTCCAGGTGGAATGGTACTTGGAGATGAGGCTTTGGGAGGCAATTATGTTATATGAGGTCAAGGGGGTGGAGTCCCTATAATAAGACTAGTGCCCTATGAAAAGAGAACATCAAGGAAGACTGTTGTCTAGAAGCCAGGAGGAGGGGATTCACCAAGAACCAAATATGGTCTTGAACTTTTCAGCATCCAGAACTGTAAGAAATAAACGTCTGATATTTAAGCTCCTCAGTCTATTGCATTTTGTTACAGCAGGCCACACTAAGTCAGTAATACAAAACTTGAGTTTCTCCTCCACATAATTTGTTCTTGTGGAGTGAAATAAGTTTTTAGAGGTGATATAAACAACACAACTAAAGTGCTTTAGACCTGAGTTCTAGGACTAGCATTGATCTGTCCATATAATTTTACATTATTTATTTATATTTTTATTTCGCTTATCTGTAAAACATATTGTACTTAGATAAATTTTAAAGTACCTTCTTGCTTTTTAAAATTGTTTGATATTATGGGAACCATTGATAGAAGATGAATTAGTTTTTTTTTTTTTTAATTCCTAGGTACAATAGAATATGCTGGCTTGAGTTTGAACAAAATAGTTTCACAAATTTTGAACAAATTTTCTCACCAAAAATCATAGTTAGTTATAATTTGCTTCTTTTTTTCCTTTTATTCTGCTTTGTACATATAACTATATATGACAAGTATTAAGGTATTAAGGAGGTTAATAAATGATGTATCTATGTATACTTTTCAAGTTTGCAGCTATTGAACTTCATTAATGATAAAGCTGCTTAAAGCAAAAGGCTTTGATCTGTGGCCAAACTAGCTGTCTGTTATAACCTGCCCATGCCAACATCCTGACCCCTTACCCTTCTTATGTTATTCAGTTACATAATACACCTGAGGTAAAAAAAAAATCTGTTTGTAGATAAAACACATGCTGCCTCCCAGAGTCTATGGAAATGAGGGCAGCAAATTAAGTGCATATCTTCTGCAGAGTTTTACTAAATTACCTCCAGCAAGAAATGTGTTTCAATAGACGTCACTAAACAAGAAGCACTCTTTTAATAAGGGAGTGAGTGAGTCAAGTGGCCAGTAATGTTCCTCTAGTAGATATCACTTGGCATGAAAACATGAGGAGTGAAAAGTATTCCATATCTTTTGCAAGCAATAGGAACTCTTACATTGGGATCCACCTTTAATATGCTCATGAGCATCCTGTGCGTGTGTGTGCACATGAGTGCATGCATTTTTCTGGAAGTGGGTGCAGAGCCTTTGTTATAGTGGAATCAGTGGCCTGAAAATATACCATCCATGGATATGGACAGTTGAATTGGGCTATTTATCTAGTCATCCAGTAAAATAAATAGTGGGAATGAATTTATTTCCTCACTGAATCAAAATGTAAAGGTCAAAATTTTCAGTTATTTTGATATAAACTAGTAAGAGATTCAGTATACATCTAAGTACTTGTCTTTACATTCCTTTAGTTGATTTCAGGAACATGAACATCTTATGCTATATGTTAACCCTTTCCCTAAATTGGTAATGTACCCTGCATCTCACACACATAGAGTGGAGCACCATTATTACAGTAGAAGATGTTCAGCTAGATCTACCCATAAACATTAACATGAGTTCATCTTTATAGTAAATTTAAACCAATAATCCTTGGCAATTCTTTAAGTGGATAATAAATAACATGTATAAAAGGTGACACAGAAGGGATTTGGGAAGAATAATGGAAGTTGAAGTCATGCCAATGATTACCACGTTGAAATAGTGGCTTGCTGTTGCTTTCCTCTCTCTTCCCCTATTGCTTTCTCCTTTAGCTATCATTCCTCTGTTTGCCCCCTTCAATATGTCAGTACAAAAACATATTACAAAAAGAGACATATTGAAGACTTTTTTATTACATGAAAAAGTGTACTTTTCCATTTCACATTCAAGTAATACATTATTTACATAATTGCAGATGTCATAAGTCAGGTAATTTTGCCCATTAATTCATTGAATGAACATTTGTTAAACACCTTCTAAGTTACAGATGCTGAACTATGTTCAGGGAATACAGAAGTGAATAAAAGATCATACCTTTGGATAAATCTATGGTTTTGTCATCTCTATGTGTATACATATATACACATTTATTTTACAATTATATATAAAATATCTAAAAATAAAAAGGTAAATTAATAAATACATATAATAAAATAAATATAAGTATAGTATATATAAAATATTATCTGGATATACCCATGCTTATGTTAATATTCAAGTTAATGTAGTCAATCTTATTTAAATTTAAGTTTAAATATAATATTCAGCTTTTTAAAACAAATTAGGTATGAGAAAATGCCTTACTAAAGATAAGGCAACGGATACTTAGTGAAGCAGATATGTTGTTCCATTATTGTCAAATTTTTGCATAGCAAAAGAAAACTATGTATAATTTCTTTGTGATATATTCAGCCATGATACAACATTGAGCTATGAGCAAAATCCTCCTTTTGCCAAATTCTCCAGTCAGACTGAGGTACAAAGAAGGCCAGCTTACTTTCCAAGGTCAAATTATGAGTCAGAAGCTGGTTAGTCAATAGAAAAGAAGACACTTCTGATTTGTAAATCCTTTACTGTAACTACTTGATAATCCACTTATACTTGACAAGCATTCAGTACTACAGCTACTAGTCTTTTTACATTTTTCATCCAAAACTATAGTAAATAGCAGTGACTACATTGCTGTGAAATCCTGTAAACAGGATTATCCTCAAGTACTCTTTCTGCAAACCTCAACCCATATAAAATTTCCAAAAGGAACAATTTAAATTTGGTGAAATATATAGTTTTTAGTGAAAAAAGAAAAAGAGTAACAAAGGCTCCCATAAATCACAAGTTAAGGCAATTTAGGAAGAATACAATGACCATATGGAGCCTTATTGTATTATGTAGATGGAATAAAAAATATCAAGAACAAAATTTGACACCATAAACAGGACATAAAATTAATTATTTACTAATTGAAAGAATCTGGGAGGTCTAGTGGCATAGGTAGTAAATATTATATTTTATCTTCTTTACTAAAGGCCAATAACATGTACCTATAATGATGTTTTATTCTGTGCAATATGAAGTAGAGTCCAACAGACCTAATGTTTTCAATGAGAGAAAAGAGTTGTCAAACTTGGAACAGCCTGCTGTTCCATTATGATGTGGACTAGAAATAATGGTTACTTCTATATATAGATAAAAGATCATTTAATTTTCTAGTTTTATGAACTATTTAATATTTACAAATTATTAAAATATTCAGAACACTACCAGAAACAAAAAGAACTAATTAACATAGACTTGGAGAATCGGATTGGGGAGACTCTGAATGTTTCCTTGGTGAGGTAATGATGACCTGGCATTATATTTCCTTTCCAATACTCCAGCTTGGTTGGGGGAGGGGCATCCACTATGACTGAGGCTTGAGTAGGCTGTTTTCCCCTCATGGTGTAAACTAGGCTGACAGGAAGTTTGGACTGGTGGAGTCCACCACAGCTCAGCAAAACCACTGTAGCCAGACTGCCTCTCTGTATTCCTCCTCTCTGGGCAGGGCATCTCTAAAAGAAAGGCAGCAGCTCCAGTCAGGGGTTTATAGGTAAAACTCCCATCTCCCTGGGACAGAGCGCCTCAGGGAAGGGGTGGTTGGTGCAGCTTCAGCAGACTTAAACGTTCCTGCCTGCCAGCTCTGAAGAGAGCAGCAGATCTCCTCGCACAGGGCTCCAGCTCTGCTAAGAGACAGACTGCCTCCTCAAGTGAGTCCCTGACTCCCGTGCATCCTGAGAAGGAGATACCTCCCGGCAAGGGTCGACAGACACCTCATACAGGATAGCTCCAGCTGGCATCTGGTGGGTGCCTCTCAAGGATGAAGCTTACAGTGGAAGGAACAGGAAGCAATCTTTGCTGTTTTGAAGCCTCTGCTGATGATACCCAGGCAAACAGGGTCTGGAGTGAACACCCAGCAAACTCCAGCAGACCTACAGAAGAGGGGCCTGACTGTTAGAAGGAAAACTAACAAACAGAAAGGATTAGCATCAACATCAATAAAAAGGACATCCACACAGAAACTCCATCTGAAGGTCACCAGCATCAAAGACTGAAGGTAGATAAATCCACAAAGATGAGGAAAAACAAGTGCAGCAAGGCTGAAAATTCCAAAAACCAAAATACCTCTTCTCCGCCAAAGGATCACAACTTCTTGCCAGCAAGGGAACAAAATTGGATGGAGAATGAGTTTGACAAATTGACAGAAATAGGCTTCCGAGGATGGGTAATAAACTCCTCTGAGCTAAAGAAGCATGTTCTAACCCAATGCAAGGGAGCTAAGAACCTTGAAAAAAGGTTAGAGGAATTGATAACTAGAATAACCAGTTTAGAGAAGAACATAAATGACCTAATGGAGCTGAAAAACACAGCACAAGAACTTCGTGAAGCATATACAAGTATCAATAGCCAAATCGATCAAATGGAAGAAAGGATATCAGAGACTGAAGATCAACTTAATGAAATAAAGTGTGAAGGTGAGATTACAGAAAAAAGAATGAAAAGGAATGAACAAAGCCTCCAAGAAATATGGGACTATGTGAAAAGACCAAACTTATGTTTGATTGGTATACCTGAAAGTGACAGGGAGAATGGAACCAAGTTGGAAAACACTCTTCAGGATATTATCTAGGAGAACTTCCCCAACCTAGCAAGACAGGCCAACATTCAAATTCAGGAAATACAGAGAACACCACAAAGATACTCCTCGAGAAGAGCTTCCCCAGGACACAAAATTGTCAGATTCACCAAGGTCAAAATGAAGGAAAAATTGTTAAGGGCAGCCAGAGAGTAATGTCAGGCTACCCACAAAGGGAAGCCCATCAGACTAACAGTGAATCTCTCTGCAGAAACCCTATAAGCCAGAAGAGAGTTGGGGCCAATATTCAACTCTCTTAAAGAAAAGAATTTTAAACTCAGAATTTCATATCCAGCCAAACTAAGCTTCATTAGCAAAGGAGAAATAAAATCCTTTACAGACAAGCAAATACTGAGGGATTTTGTCACCACCAGGCCTGCCTTTTAGAGCTCCTGAAGGAAGCACTACATGTGGAAAGGACAAATGGTACCAGCCACTGCAAAAACATACCAAATTGTAAAGACCATTGACACTATGAAGAAAGCGCATCAACTAACGGGCAAAATGACCAGCTAGCATCACAATGGCAGGATCAAATTCACACATAGCAATATTAACCTTCAATGTAAATGGGCTAAATGCCCCAATTAAAAGGTACAGACTGGCAAATTGGATAAAGAGTCGAGACCCATCAGCGTGCTATATTCAAGAGACCAATGTCATGTGCAAAGACATACACAGGCTCAAAACAAAGGGATGGAGGAATATTTACCAAGCAAATAGAAAGCAAAAAAAAAAAAAAAAAGCAGGGGTTGTGATCCTAGTCTCTGATAAAAGGATCAACGCAACAAGAAGAGCTAACTATCCTAAATATACATGCACCCAATACAGGAGTACCCAGATTCAAAAAGCAAGTTCTCAGAGACCTACAAAGATACTTAGACTCCCACACAATAATAGTAGGAGACTTTAATATCCCACTGTCAATATTAGAGAGATCAATGAGACAGCAAATTAAGAAGGATATTCAGGACTTGAATTCAGCTCTGGACTAAACAGACCTAATAGACATCTACAGAAATCTCTACCCTAAATCAACAGAATATACATTCCTCTCAGCACCACATTGCACTTATTCTATAATTGATCACATAATTGCAAATAAAATACTCCTTAGCAAATGCAAAAGAACTGAAATCATAACAAACAATCTCTCAGACCACAGTGCAATTCAATTAGAACTCAGCATTAAGAAACTCACTCAAAATCACACAACTACATGGAAACTGAGCAATCTGCTCCTGAATGACTACTGGGTAAATAACAAAATGAAGGCAGAAATAAAGACCTTCTTTGGAAACAATGAGAATAAAGACACAACGTACTGGAATCTCTGGGTCACATTTAAAGCAGTGAGTAGAGGGAAATTTATAGCCCTAAATGCCCACAAGAGAAAGGAGGAAAGATCTAAAATTGACACTCTAACATAAAAATTAAAAGAACTATAGAAGCAACAGCAAACAAACTCAAAAGCTAGAAGAAGACAAGAAATAATTAAGATCAGAGCAGAACTGAAGGATATAGAGACAGGAGAAATCTTTCAAAAAATCCATGAATCCAGCAGCTGGTTTTTTGAAAAGATCAACAAAATAGACAGACTGCTAGCCAGACTAATAAAGAAGAAAAGATAGAAGAATCAAATAGATGCAATAAAAAAGATATAGGGGCTATCACCACTGATCCCACAGAAATATAAACTACCATCCAAGAATACTATAAGCACCTCTATGCAAATAAACTAGAAAATCTAGAAGAAATTGATACATTTTTTAAAGCCCAGTAGTCATCCAGGTAAATTTTTGGTTTGAATTAAAGGTCCTGAGCCTTAAAGAAGCTTTGAAAATTAATTTCCTAGGAGTTGCATTTCTTTATTTATAGTAAAGTTCACATTCCATAAAGTCCATGTGATTGAAACTAATGGTGTAAAATTGTCAAATTGCCTCCATCTTATTTTTTTCAGATGTTTACTGCATTCTTTTGTTCATGACATTGTGTAAAAATTATAGTAAGGGATTCTAAGACTATCAGAAAGAGACTTTGATTTCAAAGGTCAATAATCTAGGGGTGATAAGATTTTAACATTGAAATGAGGGGGAGACTTTTGCTGTGATAAAGGGTAGGATTTGAACAGATGAAAGGGAAAAATGGTAATCAAGAGCACAAAATTAGGGCACTTTGCAGCATATTCAGAAAACCTTATACAGGAATTGTCTGTCTGACATGTGAGTCATGTAAAGGATATTGTGGACAGGAGATAAAGTAGGAAAGACTGGTTGAGGCAAGACCACAAAGAGCCTTAAAGATCAGACTTGGAGGAGTTTGAATTATGTAGTACAAGAGAGTACTAGCTCTCAGTCTCTTCAATAGCCTTTCTCTATTCTGCCTTCCTGGGCTACAGAGGCTGCAAAGTTAGATATCATGTTTCCTATACTGCTATGTAGCTAGGATTCTCATTGAAAATTACATTCTACCAATTTGATAGACTTGAGTGAAATTGGAAATTAGAATTTTTTTTTTTTTTTTTTTTTTTTTTGCAATCATGTTCATCTTTCCAGGTTCTTACTTCATGGATGCCAAGCAGCCAACAGTATGCCAAGGAGAGGATAGCAATGGTTTCATTGCTAGGTGATGTGTTCTATGGGCATATCCCAATTCCCCATTATCCTGAGTAGGCAGACTCCCCTGGTTAGTCAATTTGCTAGTGTTGTTATGGAGATTATTTCTCAAGGCCCTGCCTGTAATCTGTTCAACCATTTTGTAAGCACCCAATTCTTCATCTTAAGTAAATTTGAGATAGAGACATTTATGTGTCAGGCAACTGAATCCTGACAGAAACACTGAATTTACTAGACAATGAGGAGACCCCGTATGTTTGAAGGATTTTGAATGAATTATATATAATACCTTACACCTGATTGACTTTCTCAGTTATGTTTCATTTAAGCCAATTAAGACTAAGTTACATTTTATGCTGGATCGATAAGATGAAGAATAACTACTATTGAAGTTAAAAACAGATGAAGCTCCAAATGCAATGTGCACCCTAGTAGTAGAGAATTGATTGTGAGTTTGAAATTTCACAGGCATTATCTTCCTAATGTAGCAGCCCATAAATGCAAGGAGGACAATGTACAAGTCCTCTTGGCATAGGAACAAAGTAGTTGGAAAAAATAGTTTTATATCTCCATTTTTGCCTAGAGAATTCTAAGCCATTTATTTTTGCATGGGGAAGCAGAAATAAAATATAGTGCAAATCTGTGCATGTGAATCTTTCTGGTTTTTAATTGTTTTCTTTGGCTGAGAAATAATAAACATCAATGGGAAGAAACAATGATGATGAGCTGGTGAGTTACTTTTCTACTGTTTTGAACCACTGAGAACAATACTGTGTCTGAAAGAAACAATCAGTTGTGGATTATCAATTTTAACTCTTCTTAGCCATTAAATAGAAACTGGTAAAAAGGAAACACATGAGTGAGGTTTTCTTTTGGTTTGTTTGTTTGTTTTCTTTCTTTTTCTTTTTCTTTCTTTTTTTGAGATGGAGTCTCACTCTGTCGCTTGGGCTGGAGTGCAGTGGTGGGATCTCGGCTCACTGCAACCTCTGCCTCCCAGGTTCAGGTGATTCTCCTGCCTCAGACTCCGAAGTAGCTGGGATTATAGGTGCCCGCCACACACCCGGCTAATTTTTGTATTTTTAGTAGAGACAGGGTTTCACCACGTTGTCCAGGCTGGTCTAGAACTCCTGACCTCAGGTGATCCACCCACCTGGGCCTTCCAAAGTTCTGGGATTACAGGTGTGAGCCACTGGACCCAGCCTTGAGTGAGGTTATCAATCCATCACTTTTTAAGCTTCTAGGTTGGAAAAAAAAAATTGAATCTAGTCCGTGGCCATCATATCAAAAGAACATCAGATTGCTGGTGCTAATAAAACTATGAACAGAAAAATGGAGAAAGCCAGCATTCATCTTAAAGAGGCTTATTTTCTCCATTCCAGCCTGTTTTATGTCAGCAAAATAGAGCTGCCAGGAGACAGCCTCTACCTCCAGCTGCCTGGACACTGTGACTGAAGCTGCTATATACTTGCTCTCCTGGTGTGACCTAGATCAGGGGCCACACTTCACCAGAAGACCTAACTATTTCTGGGATGGAAGACTTTCGGTCTCCCATCACTCTCCCTCCCTATAGGGTTCATAAGGCCTAGAACACTTGCTTAGGGTCTTAGTTCACACAGATGGAAAGGAGAGAAGTCCTCATTTATGTAATGGAAGGTTTGCAGGGATATTAAATTATAACATTCTGTTTTCAGAGTAGGTGAGGAGCCCAGGAGACTAGAACTCATTATGTTTCTATGTTCCTATTAAAAGGTTATATTCTCTAGAGCAGTAAATGGAAACCTTCACATTTCAGGATAAATACTTTATAAGAACCAAAATTACTTCAGACTAAGAAGAAGGGAATTATACATTAGTTATGATGGTTTTCACAATTAAAAACAACCAGCCAAGATAAAACAAGTTGGATGAGGAAAAAAAGAACATACACTTCACAAAAGTATATTGATATTCATTATTTGGTTGAAGGACATTCTTAGTAAAAAATGATGTATCAGAGATTTAGAATATAAATAAAGAACATCTACATTAATCTATTAACACACACTCCTTTGGAAATTAGAAATAAAACAAAAGGAAATTTAAAAAAAAAAAGGTAAAATTACTTTTGTAACAACATAAAGAGTTAGTAACAAGCACAAGAGTCTTAACTTTGTGAATGAATGAGCTTTGAGGCCAACACTAGCTTTGGCATTTGCTAGCTGTATGTCTTCATGCATATTGTGCAATCTCTCCATGTCTCAATTTTTTAATCTACCTTATATTCCCCATTTTCTTTTCTCCTCCAGAGATTAGCACATAAGGGTAGAGAAAATATATCTTATTATTAATGGGTAAACGTAGACACATTTATTTCAAATTTTGTAATTTTCTCAAACATAAAAATTTAATATGGCTACTTTAAAATTAAATTATTTAATGTTGCTTGTTTTAAATAATGGAAAAGTATTGACTTGCAGTTATTAGAGTCTTTTCTTCTTAATAATCAAGGAAATAATTAACCTACTCTAACTATGCTAACCAAAAGAAAAGCAACTGATATTAATATCAGTGCCTTTTTACTTTTTCCACTCTGTAATAATTTTATAAATCAGGTTTTTAAAATTTATTTTAATTATACAAAAAATATACCTTCATCACAAAAATTCAAATAATAACAGTGTCTATTCTGCATGTAATGGTAAAGATTCTAAAATTTTAGCATTAATTTCTATGTCTGCTAAGGCTTTTGTTAGGTACCCTTTATCAAGCTAAAGAATTTTCCTTAGCCAAGCCTTAGTGAATAGTGTGTTCTTTAAAATGTACTTTAAACTTTATTAGTCTTTTTGAAATACTTTTCTCTTTTATTTGTAAGTCTTATTAATTACATTAACAAATTTTTGATGTTCAACAATTGTTACATTTCTAATATAAAACCCACAGTTCATGATTCCTTCATTACACGTATTATAGCTGGATCGAATCTGTTCTTATTTTATCATAGTTCAGTTAGAATATTCTGTCTTTTCAAGTGAGATTAGCCTATAACTTTTGCTTTTATGTCATTCTTGGAACCATAGTCATGTTGATCTTAATGAACTGGGGACATTTTCCCCTTTTTCCTGCTCTAATGCAGTTTATTGGAACGCAAAGGACTGATTGGTAATCCTCACTGTTGAATACCTCGGGCTAATGCTCCTATTTTAGGTGAATGCAGCAATGTTTTCACTTTCTTCTATGTTATTGCTCAGAGTTTCCAATTTTTCTTGAGCTTTTATGAATATTTTAAAAAATCTTATTTCTCATTTAGACATTCAAATTTATTGGTATAAAATTCCATATCATGTAGGGTACAATTAAAAATAAATGAAAACAAAATAAAATTATGTTCTATAAGCATGTATGCTCTTCTCATTCTTAATAGTGTATATGCATCTTAGTAGTATCTTTTTTTCTTGATAAGCTTTGCCAAACCATTTATTTTTATATATTATTTAAGATCAGCTTTTTATTTTTTAATCAACTCTAATAAGTTATTCTTTCTGATTCATTAATTTCTGTCCACATTTTTATTTACAGCTTGTATTATACCATCTTTGTGTTTCTTTCATTGATATTTTCCTAGTTTATTAAGTGAGAAATTTTTGTTCAATTATTTTAAAGCATTCTTGCATTTCCACCAATATACTGATGCTCTAGCTTTACCTTTTTTCCCTGTGTTTATTGGATTCAATATGTAGGGAAGTCATAGAAATTTGTTTTCAATTTTAACTTCTACTTTGATTGACTCTTGAACACAAGAGCTATTTAAAAGAGAATTTAAAATTTTTCGAGTGAATAAAGTTTTTAAAAATTTCCTTTTATTTCTAAATGTATGGTTTGTGGGAAGTAAATGTGATTTTTGTGAATTTTGCATTTTGAAAATTTTAGAAATTTTTTTCTTGTGTACTAAGTGGTCACATTTAGTGAATAGCTCAAGTGAATTTTAAAACAATGTATACTCTATATTTAAGGCTTATAAGGTATAAGGAAATATGTATCTCTGTATCTCCATCTGGCTCTACTTTTACTTCTATATCTATGCATTGTAACTTAAGTTCTGTCTCATCATCATGATTTCCTGAAATAATATTTTTAAATCTTCTATTATTTTGAATCATAAAATTTCACCTCTTGTTTCATTCAGTTTTTGCTTTAAATATTTAAGCTGTGTTTTAGGTGATGCTTTGTTAGGTTATATAAAGATTTGCTTTACCAGATCTTTGTGAATCAACGTGAAATATTCTACTACTTGTAAATAAGCATAAGTTAACATTAGGTGAACATCACTCCAGACACTCTCTATGAATAACTAGAAAAGTAAAATGTATATGGGTGGTAAATACATAAACAGACAGAAACAGATAATTAACTTTTATCTGGGTGATATATTATGCTGTATTTACTTTAACACATTTGGTCTTGAAGTTTATTTTTCTATCTTTTAATTTTCTGAAACATGAATAACTTCTCATTACCTTTTTCCTGTTATATCTTTTTGAAAATCCTAGATGATTAGTCTCACTCTGTTGATGTATATTATGAATGTAGTGATGTAGTTTATGTATAGTTGCACTTGTAGATTGTGTCTTGGTCTTATTAGATGTTTTGTCTTGCTAATAACATATAGCAGGGTATTTTTCCAAACCAATGTGAAAATGTTTCTCTTTTTTTTTTTTTTTTTAATAAATCTGCTTTGGCATTTGAAAAAGCTATTCCAAGTTTTAGTAATTTTTTTTAAAAAATTTTTTTATTATTATACTTTAAGTTCTAGGGTACATGTGCATAACGTGCAGGTTTGTTACATATGTATACTTGTGCCGTGTTGGTGTGATACACCCATCAACTCGTCAGCACCCATCAACTCGTCATTTACATCAGGTATACTCATTTACATCAGGTATATTTCTCTTTTACCCATCAACTTGTCATTTACATCAGGTATGTTTCTCTTTTAATAGTAAAACTTAATACGTTCACATGAGCATATTTACATTATTTTGATTGCTAATGTGTTTTCACTATTCCTACAATTTTATTTTATTTTACATTACAATGGTAAGTTTGAGTTCCTTTATTTTCTTTCCTTCCTTTCATCTTTCCTTCTTTTCTTCCAGAGTTTTACCTGTCTCACAGTTATACAGTTAAATAATTGTAATTTTTATATAATTATGGCCTATAAAATGTATCATCCCATTTCTATAATTCTATTTTTATATTCTAATGTATTTTATGTTTTCCTCTAGTTCTTTTACCATAGTTGTCTTTTTCTTTCATGAATTATTTAATTCATTTTTTATTGGTTGTATTTTGCCTTTTGTAATTTTTTAAACACAGTTTACAGGGCCTGAGGTTTGAGGTTGAGACATTTATATCTGTTGTCCTTATTAATAATTCTGAAATTCAAAAAGTTAGAAAATTAAAAGGTGTGTTTGTGTTTGTGTTTCTAAAATTTTGAACCAATATTATTTGGCAGCAAATTCTGACATAAGCTGATGAAAACCTATTTCTAATCTATATTTACTCTCTTAGGTGTGAATATTAATAAATTTTTCTGAAGAAACATTAATGCATGTGATAAGTCATTATGTGATCTTAGCCTGCTGACAAGCTTATGTAATAACAATACAGGCACAATATAATTGTATGTCATAAGATTATATCATATAATCTTTCTGGAATCTAGCAAATTTTGAATTACAGAATATTCCTTTTAGAAAACAAATTGTGGACCTATACACAAAGCAAGACCTATACACATTTAGGGGCTAAAAAAAAGAAGACGAAGTAGAGTTGTATTCTCTCAGAATTTTGTAGATACTGTTTTAATGACTTTTGTTACTCAACTTTGGTATATCAAAGACTTAAGCAACTTATTCTAATTTATTTTTATTTTCTATGTAACTTATATTTTCCTGCCTGAATTTATGAATAATTTTTTTAATCACTGGAATCCAATAATTTAAAGAAAGCATGTGTCAGTGTGTATCTTTCTATATTAGCATTATAGCAGTTAGCATTAGCTATATTAGAGTTACCTATTAGCAGTGAGCCTATTTGATTCATACTTTCAGCTTTTTTCCCCTCATTTTACAGAAATTTTTATTTTCTAAATATGATTCAGTGATTCTGGAGTTTTTATGATCTATTTTTTGGTTTCTCAAATTTAGGAACAATAATCTTTATGTTGGATCATTTTTACCCTTTTAAACTTATTTATTGTAATTATTTCATATTTCTTTTTCCAGAAATTATTTAACTTTGTCTATAATCAGTATATTTTGTCAATTTACATTTACTTATTATTTTTGTAAGGTTACACTGATTAACTCAATGGTTTCCATTTTCATTGCTTTCTATTACCTAATTAACTCACCTATGAGGTCTTCATAAAATTCATTGATATTGTAAGTGCTTATCTAGAATAAATATCTACACAGGATTCCACTTTCCCATTTTTGTGACTGTTTTCTTTTACAATGGCTTCTTGACAGGTCTTTTGCATGTTATATATTCTTTTCTCAAATTGTTTTGGTAAGTGTGGTTTCGATGTCTTTTTTTTTTTTTTTTCTTCATTTTGCTCATACTTCATGGGAAAGATTCATTCACTCATTTTGTCTGATTTAATGATGATAAAGTCTCAGTGATATGCTCTCTACTTTTTGTTCTCTTGTCTTCCTAACTAAGCTAGGGATTGAGGATTGTGTTCTATCTACTTTTTGGGAGCCTGAGGGTAAAGATAGTGAGTAGAAAAATCTCAGCAGTCTTTGGCATTCTTACTTGAAGAATCTACTCTCTGTTTTAGATTTTTCCTTTTCAGGTCCACTTTCTTGTCTAAGTAATCTACCTCTGGAGGACTCTCCTCACATGTCACATTGCCTTCCTGGTAAAGCGGGAGCTCTGAACTATGGCCAGATCTTGTCTTATGTTTGTTGTTGTTGTTATCTTCTGAGATTCTTGGTGACAGAGGTCAGAAAATTCGTTTTTAATCTCTAGTCCTTTCTTCATTCCTTAGTTGCACGATTTGGGGCAACTGTTTTTGCCTTCCCTTGACTGTTTCTTCATCTGTAAAATCAGAATAATATAGCATTTATTCATTTTCATAAGAAAGTTGATCATGTCAATATAGGAAATACAAAGTGAGAATTAGCTATTTTATCAGTTGAGGAAATAAAAGGCCTACCAACAAAGACAGATCTTTTTGTAATCAATACGGGATGAAAGAAAAATCAGTGTATTTGTATGCGGCCTACAGGAGTCTAAAATGTCAGGATGAAATTTCACATTTCATTTATTCAATGATATGGTTTAACTTTGTGTTCCCACCCTAATCTCATCTTCAATTGTAATCCTCATAATCCCCATGTATTGAGGGAGAGACCTGGTGGGAGGTGAATGTATCATGGGCGCAGTTTCCCCCATGCTGTTCTTGTGATAGTGAGTGAGTTCTCATGAGATCTGATGCCATTATAAGTATTTTACAATTCCTCCTACATGAACAATCTCTCTCTCATGCTGCCATGTACAATGTGCCTGCTTCCCCTTCTGACACAATTGTAAGTTTTCTGAGGCCTCCCCAGCCATGTGGAACTGTGAGTCAATTAAACCTCTTTCCTTTATAAATAACTCAGTCTCAGGGAAGTTCTTTATAGCGGTGTGAGAACAAACTAATACGTACAGCAAACCAAACAAAAGAGGCATAAAACTCATCTCTGTAGGAAACACATGGTTATTTCAGGAGATAGACTCCCAGGTTAACTGCAGAGGTATGTGATTACATTTTCAGGGCTGATGAAGTCCATGATTTTGGAGATATCTCTGCATTGTATAACTGGAGACTGGGTTTATCTGGGTCCTGAAGAGATTGATTTACATTCTATAATGTCAATTAAGACTTAGGACCATTATGTTTTCAAGGAAACCCTTACAGTCACCACATTATAATTATTCAACCCTGAATCTGTTCCTATTGAAATAGTGCTAGAGTGATAAAGGGGGATTATTTTCTACTTCTGCACTGCTTCTAGGATTTGGGAGTAGGAATAGAAGTCACACTAAGCCATATCACAGATTATGTGTAAGATTTTGCACCATTCCTAATTTGTTGTTGATGAATTGTTTGTTCATTATTAAAATTCTTTTTTTATTTCTTGCTTTTTATTTTTGGCATTGAGAAAGAGTTTTGTGATCCATCTTCACTCTGCCATTTTGCCTAGAAATGCAACCTTTAATTTTTTTCTACTAAGAAAAATATAACCCTTAGATTCATATTTAAAAGAGGTTTCAATGGGCTGAAAAGTATGTTCAAGAGAAATCAAATTAAGAGACCTTACTAAGCACATGTACTGACATTTATATGTAAACAATTTGTTTTAAAGGAAACTGCAACTGAAAATTGTTGCTCTTGGCAGCATGTAGCCCTTCACTGCTTTCATAGCTTTGTGCTGACATCTAAGTGTTATTTAAAATGACCAGACCAAAACTGGTGACTCTCTGTTGAAGGGCACGAGCTCATCAGCGCACATTAATACAGAGGGCAGTTGAGCAACCAGTGTTCTGTATTCAGTCACCTGTAACTTCTTATACCAACACATTTCTCACAATGGTGCCATCTCTAATGAAATTTAGGAGGGAAGAAAATCTGCAAATTAGCAATGCGTCACTTAAAACTTCCTGCTTGCTATTTTTATAGCTTCCCTCTAGAAGCTCATCTTACTTTCTGTAATCATCAACAGAATGAATCACTTGCTCGTTGTTAACCTTTTATCTCCATGAAGTGAAGGTGACAATGAAACACTTCTCTGTAAGACTTCCTTGGCAGCTGTCCCACAATGCCTGCTGGCCTGTTTTGATCCCATTCCATATGTCCACAATTTAAGTGGCAATACAACTCTCTCTGAATTGTATCATACAGCACTGCAGGGCACAATGCTGTGTTACCTGCTTTTGGAAATAATCTTTTCAGCTTATTTCAATTTTCACATTAAAGAACTGGCTGCCTGAAACTTGATGATTACAGACTTGTAAGGACAGGATCAAACAGAAGAAGATGCTAGCAGGAAGTCAAATGTGAGAGCATTATTCTGCATGCATAATAGAGTCTTTGTCCACTTTTAATAAATTTGAAGCCATTGGTAGTATTATTGACTCAGACATATCACTGCAGTTAGCTATTCTTACAAACTAATTCTAATGAAATGCTTAAGTGTAATACCTTACAGAGAAGTAATTTCAAAGGAGTATTAACAAATATTTATTAATTGTTGAAGAGTTTAAAGAGTTAATATATAAATGGATTCTTCTCTAGAAAACTTCCTATTTAATGAATGAAAAAGAAAAAAAAAGTAGTCAATTATTTGTCTCTTGATTAAAGACTCTGAGTAATGATTTTCTTCTAGGAAGAATTTCGTTTTCTTTAAATGAAATTAATGTTAGTGAACATTGTTATCTTTTTGCTTAATCTGTTGTGTGTTTATTTTGTTTTTATCTGTAACTTTCTAGAATGACTGTTTGTTAATTTAGTAATTAATCAGTGATGAAACAATTTTTCCTGTCAGTGTATTTATAAATGAGAAAGTAAAGATCCATTACTATTGTTAAGGATTTATTTTTCTGTTTGGTGAAAAACAATTTACTTGAAAGCCTGTTTATTCTTAGTGACCACAGGTTAATAAACATAAATTTTGACACTCAAAGCAGGTAAATTAAAAGACTTGTTAGTTTAATATTTAAAGCAACCGTTTCACAGTGTATTTCCCTGTAAATACTTTGAATATATTTTAGTGTGCTAGTGATTGAAGAAGAAAATTATTCATTTAATGATCATACATTTTTTTCATGAACACAGCAGCAATTCATTTTAAATTTTGTCACTACAATATTTTAGTTCATTTGTTATTAATTCTTTTTCCATGGTTGCTATCAAACTCCATTTGAAAAGTTACCTTAACTTCAAAGTTAATCAAAATGGTATTAACATACAGCTGAATACCTCTTTACAAACAAATCTTAATACCTTCTTTGGGCCCATGAGTACATATAGGTATGATAAAACTGTGTGTCTATATATATTACTTTAAACATAGGATGCCCATCTTTTTTATCCTCACAACTTGTGTCAAGTTGAATTTCCTTAGTAGAGACCTGTCTTAGTCTGTTTATCCTATTATAATAAATTGCCACAGACTGGGTAATTTATAAGTAACAGAAATTTATTTCTCACAGTTCTGAAGGCTAGGAAGTATACCAAGGCACTGGTATCTAATGAGTGCTTTCGTGCTCTGTCCTCACATGGTAGAAGGGCAGAGGAGAGCAAACCCACTCCTCCAAGCCCTTTTTATAATGGCATTACTCCATTTCTGAGGATGGAACCTTCATCACCAAAGCACTTCCCAAAGGCCCCACCTCCCAAAAGTGTTGCATTGGGGATACCTTTTCTAATATATGAATTTTGGGTGACACTTTCAGTCCATAACAAAACCATTTAATTCAGTTGTTTTACAAGTGGTAGGCATTCAATAAGTTCTGGTTAAGTTATTGACTTGAACATGTGTGACAACATTGCCAAAGAGGCACTGAGCATAAATTCATTTGAAGACTTTTCCAAAAGTCATAACTAAGTTGAGTGTGCTATATTAACATAAACTTAGTGTTTGCCTATCAGTTTCTTACACTCAATTACCTTATCTCTAAAAATTTGTCATTGCATACTTATCCTCATACCCGACAAATGATGATATGAAGGCCTTCCCTGAAAACTTTTGCTTTGTCTCTTCTAAATTTCATCAGTGTACCATCTTCTTTTTTTTTTTTTTTTTTTTTGTGAGACGGAGTCTCGCTCTGTCGCCCGGGCTGGAGTGCAGTGGCCGGATCTCAGCTCACTGCAAGCTCCGCCTCCCGGGTTTACGCCATTCTCCTGCCTCAGCCTCCCAAGTAACTGGGACTACAGGCGCCCGCCATCTCGCCCGGCTAGTTTTTTGTATTTTTTAGTAGAGACGGGGTTTCACCGTGTTCGCCAGGATGGTCTCGATCTTCTGACCTCGTGATCCACCCGTCTCGGCCTCCCAAAGTGCTGGGATTACAGGCTTGAGCCACCGCGCCCGGCCGTACCATCTTCTTTTATGATATATTGGAGCAATCAAGTGAAAGGCTTACATTGTAATTTGACTTGCATATTTTCACGGAGCTTTTCATTACTTTTTAATAATTTACCCCAAATCCATTATTTCTCTGCAATATAGTGGGTCATGAATAAAGCAACCTCCCTGATCTCATAAAACTTGCTTTTTACCCCTATGTTTTCTTAAACACTCACAAAAAATAGTAAGTAGTAAAACATAAAACTTATGAATGAAATAGAGAATGGAAGACAACTAAAACTTACCCTTTCATTAAACATTAAACATTAACAGGTAACATTAAAATATTATAGAAACCATAAAATAATAATAATAATAATGGCTGACATTCATTGGAAACTTATATACAGATTTACTATATACAAAATAAACCATACCTGGATATTGATTGCTATTGCCACTTAAGAGATACAAAAATCTGGGACCCAGAGAAAAGTGTGTTTGAGATTCTTGGATATTAAAAACTATGATTACAAAACTGAATTATTACTTGAGTAAAATTCAATACGAAGTTTTAAGCCTGACATTCAAATCTTTTTATAATCTACTTTTTAAGTTATTATTAATTTTCTACTTGATATCTCACACGATGGTCATTTTCTTCATCGCACTGAGCTAGTGTGTGATAGGCAGTGGGAAACCGATTTAGAAGTAAAAAGACTTGGAGTCTAGTTTCTATGTGACCTTGTGAAAGTTTCTAGGTTTCTAAATACTCCTTTGTGAAATGAGAAGATTGTACCATTCTCTGATGCTATTACCAAATCTTATCATCTGTACATTTTCTTTCTCCTTTTTTTGTTGTTTTTTATTTGTTTTGTTCTTCTTTAGCCTAAAACTTCACCTTAAAGTTTATCTCAATTTCTCAGATTTCCAAATCACCATAGCACAAGATAACTACTTTGATTTGTAGTGGTATGAGCTTATATACTTTATTGTCATTTCAAGTTTCCCTTACTGTATGACCTGTGGCAGAGGAAAAGTAGTGGAGCGAGAAGTCAAACCGAAGCCAATGCTTATGTATTTGGAGTGGGAAGTGAAGCATAAACTGTGAGATGAAAAAGATAGTGTATATAAAGTAGCAATAAAAGCAAGTCAAAAATCATGGAATAGCAAGCAGGAAATAATGAGATATGACTTTGGAGATTTTGAAGGACAGGATGGTGATTATGAAGGAGAATATGTTGTTGCGGGCCAGGTTCATGCTTATTGTAGAATTCCATTAGTTCTTAGAGTGATTCTGTCTGGTGTTCAATAGAAATTGAAGGTAATTTTGGTGAGGAGTCTTGTGTTACAGATAGTTAACTGGTTAGCTCTCAGCTGCCTATAGGTCAGAGTCTCCAAGAAGCTTCTTAAAAATACTCAGTTTAAATTATTTTGTAAATGCTATTTTTTATACTTTTCAGTCTAATGAAATTTTTACTACTTTTTTTAGGGATTTCTTTAAACTTCTAATATTGGAATAATTCCAGACTTACAGAAAAATTGCATGAGTTTTGCAGACAGCTGCCTTACAGCCTTCACCCAGCATCCCCCAATGTTAACATTCCACATGACTGTGGGAAAATTAATAGAGGAGTTAATATTGGTACAACCATACTGAAGAAACTATAGATCTTTAGCAGGTTTTGCCCATCTTCTCTATCAACATCATTTTCTGTTTGAGAATCTGATGCAGGTCATGTCTTTAGTTGTCATGTCTCCTTAGTATCCTTTAATCTTTGTACATTCCTCAGTCTTTCCTTGCTGTCATGCTTTTAAAGAGAACTGGCCAATTATTTTACAGATGTCCTCAGTTTGGGTTTGTCTGATGTACTTTCACGATTAGGTTGAGATTGTGAATTTTTGACATGTACACCACAGAAGAGTTATGCCATTCTAACAGTGCTATACCAAGAGTACATGAAGTTAATATATCATAACACTGGTGATGTTAACTTTGATCAGTTGGTTAAAATAATGTCAACTCAGTTTCTCTACTGTGCAGTTACTAGATTTGTCTGTAATTAATAATTATGTTGAGTGAGATACTTTGAGACTGTGCAAACATCCTGTTTCTCTTCAAATTTTCACTCATAAATATTAATATTCATAGCTGGACCTTGCCTACAACAATTAATATGGTGGTTTTCTAATGATGGTTTTATATTTCCCTTATTCATTCTAGATTTAACCATTGAAATTTTTCTGTAAGGAATTACTCTCCCATATCCCCCATTTATTTATTTATTAAAAAGTTTATTGATATCACTATGATCTCATGGACATTTATTTTATGGAATTTAATCCAATACTTTTATGATTTATTGTGTTGTTGAAATTATTCTATCTTTAGCTAATAGATACTCTTTCAGAATAGCTTCTGTGCCTTTTTCACATGCTCTCATCCTTTACTGTGCATATATTTATTCCTGATGCCACATAATATTCCAGGTTTCATCTTGCGTTTTGCCTGCTCATAGTCTGGTATCAAACACTTCACAAAGGAGATCTGGTTATTTATATTGGAGAATAATGTTTGGAAGCCAAGATATAGGTGTCAGTATGCTTGTGGCAACTGTGTCATTTTTTTCAGGCCCTCTCGGTGAACAGAGCTCACAAATATCTGCATGCATACTAATCCATGCATACACACACATAAATATGGATCTATGTAATTGTACGTATGTATCTATCTGTCAAAGCATGAATTTACTCTGATTCTAATCCAACACAACAGAGTTAAGGCTTTATATTTAAAGTAGACTTCTTGGAGGGGAAAAATGGTGGTTGGGAGGCAGGGCTAACTTGCAGCTCCCACTCAGACAGGCAGAACAGCACATGAAGGCTTGTATCATAAACTTTTGTTCCAAGAACTACTGCAGGAACATATCAGAAAAACTGAAGTAATTCACAGATCCTTTGAAAGAAGCCACTTGCCACTGTAAACTCTGTGTGACAGTTGAAAAACTGTGAGTGCTCAAAGTGTGAAACAGGGGGGAAGTTCGCTTCTGAACACACATCCTCACTGGGGAACCTGAAAATTCAGATCATGGGAGACGGATTTAACCATAGGTAGGGTTGAAACAAATTTAGAGAGCTGAGCAAAATATAAAAGTAAAAGCAGCAGGAAGAGCCCTGTAGGCACTCCTGGTCCCCAGGGATGCCTAGGGAAGCCATTCCTGACTTTATGTCACAGAGATCCTTGGGGAGGACTGACAGTGGAATTGTCAGTAGAAAGACTACAGGTAAAATAAAGCTTCCATCTGAGATTTGTAATAGTTTGACCCAGCACAAATTTTCCAGGGCAGAATTGGCATGGGGGAAGTGAGGGCAGGCATGCAAATAGGAAGTGCAGGCAGGCAGGAAGGGGCAGGGCCTGAGAGGCCTGCTTACTTTCTCAGCAGAGAGACTTGTAGCCTGCAGCAAGATCTCAGCCATCCTCATCAGCTGTCTGGATGTAAACTTGGTGCTACTGGGGAGGCATGGTGGGAGTGAGACAGACTGGCTGCATGGGAGCAGGGTAAGGTCCGTCTCTGCCAGCTTTCCCACATTTTCCTAGCAACCAGTATGATGCAACAGAGGCAGTCATAATCCTGCTGGGAACACAACTTCATTGGCCTCAGAACTCACTCCCATCCCCACAGCAGCTGCAGCAAGCCCTGCCCAAAAGGAGTCTTAGCTCAGACACACCTAACACTGCCCCCACCTGATGGTCTTTCTTTACCTGCCCAGGTAGCCAAAGACAAAAGACATAATCTCCTGGGAGCTCTATGACCTCACCTATCACATGAGAAACGCGAATACTTATCCAGGTGACCTTAGGGCAAGTTTGTATACCCCCTATACTACCACAGCTCATGCTTTCTTGAAAGTGCCACCTCCTGGCTGGAGACCAATCAACTCAAGTCGTTACAAAACTCGTAAAAGAACAAACCCTACTCCAAAAAAAGAGAAAACATCTAATTTCACCACGTGTAACATCCTGGCTAACCAGTGGTCCTGAGTCTGTTCACATGACAACTTCACTGCTTCACAGGATTCCAGAAAACCAAGGAATCACCCTGAGTCCGGTTCACTCTGCTGCTACCTCCACCAGAGCAGGTGCTGGTATCCATGGCTGAGAGACCTGAAGAGGCATCATATCACAGGACTCTTTGCAGACACTCCTCAGTACCAGCCAAGAGCCTAGTAGCTCTGCTGGATGGCTAAACCCAGAAGACCAATAACAATCACTGCAGTCCAGCTCTCAGGAAGCCACATCACTAGGGAAAGGGGGACAGTACCACATCAAGGGATCATCCCATGGATAAAATTACCTGAACAACATCCCTTGAGCCACAGATCTTTCCTCTGACATAGTCTACCCAAATGAGAACTAGTTAAACAATACTGGTAATATGACAGAACAAGATTCTTCAACCACTCCCAAAAGATTCCACTAGCTCACCAGTGATGGATCCAAACCAATAATAAATCTCTGAATTGCCAGAAAAAGAATTCAGAAGGTCGATTATCAAGCTATTCAAGGAGCCACCAGAGAAAGGTGAAAACCAACTTAAAGAAATTAAAAAAAAAAAAAATGGACGAAAAATTCTCCAGAGAAAAATATAGCATAAATAAAAAGCAATCACATCTTCTGGAAGTAAAACACACAATTAGAGAAATGTAAAATACTCTGGAAAGTTTTGACAGAAGAATTGAACAAGTAGAAAAAAACCTTCAGACCTCTAAGACAAGACTTTGGAATTAACCCAATCAGACAAAGACAAAGAAAAAAATTTAAAATAAATGAACAAAGCCTCCATGAAGTTTGGGATTCTGTTAAGCAACCGAACCTAAGAATAATTTGTGTTGCCAAGGAAGAAGAGCCATCAAAAAGTTTGGAAAACTTATATGAGAAAATAATCATGAAAAACTTCCCTAGCCTTGCTAGAGATCTACATATCCAAATACAAGAAATTCAAAGAACAACTGAGAAATTCATTACAAAAAGATAATCACCTAGGCACATAGTCATCAGGTTATCTAAAATCTAGATGAAGAAAAGAATCTTAAGAGCTGTGAGGTGAAAGCCTCAGGTAACTTATAAAGGAAAACCTACCAGATTAACAACAGATTTGTCAGCAGAAATCCCAAAAGCTATAAGGGATTGGGGTCTTACACATAGCCTCTTTAAACAAAATAGTTAACAGCAAAGAATTTTGTATCTAGCAAAACTAACCTTCATAAATGAAAGAAAGAAAAAGTATTTTCAGACAAATCCTGAGAGAATCTGCCACTACCAAGCTAGCATTAAAAGAACTACTAAAAGAAGTTCTAAATGTTAAATAAATAAATAAATAAACTTCAGAAATACACCAAAATTGAACCTTCCTAAAGCATAAATCTCACAGGGCCTGTAAAACAACAATACAATTAAAAAGGACAAGGTATTCAGGCAACAGATAACACAATGCATCTCAATACTAATGGTTAATGTAAATGGCCTAAATACTCCACTTAAAAGATATAGAACGACAGAATGGATAAGCCATCATCAACCAAGTATCTCCTGTCTTCAAGAGACAAGCCTGACACATAAAGACTCACATAAACTTAAGGTAAAGGGGTGAAAAAATATTTTCCATGCAAATGGACACCAATAGTGAGCAGGAGTAGCTATTCTTATGTCAGATAAAACAGACTGTAAAGCAACACCTGTTAAAAAAGAAAAAAAGGGACATTACATAATGATAAAATATGCAGTTCAACAAGAAATTATCACAATCCTGAATGTATATGCACCTAATGCTGGAGCTCCCAAATTTATAAAACAATTACTACTAGACCTAAGGAATGAGAGAGACAGTAACACAGTAATAGTGGGGGATGTCAGTACTCCACTGACAGCACTACATAAGTCATCAAGTCATCAACAAAGAAACAATGGACTTAAACTATACTCTAGAAGAAATGGACTTAACAGACACTTACAGAACGTTCCATCCAACAACTGTAGAATATACATTCTGTTCCTCATTACATGAAACATTATCCAAGATAGACTGTATCATAGGCCACAATAGAAGTCTCAATAAATTTAAGAATATCAAAATTATATCAAGTACTCTCTCAGACCACAGTGGGATAAAATTGGAAATCAGCTCCAAGGGGAACCCTCAAAACCACATGAACACATGAAAATTAAATAACCCACTCCCGAGTAACAGTTAAGTCAAAAATGAAATCAAGGCTGGAGTATGGTGGCTCAGGCCTGTAATCCTAGCACTTTGGGAGACTGAGGCATGTGGATCACTTGAGGTCAGGAGTTTAAGATCAGCCTGGCCAACATGGTGAAACCCTGTCTCTACTAAAAATACAAAAACATAGTGGGGCATTGTGGCACATGCCTGTAATTTCAGCTCTTGGGAGACTGAGACAGGAGAATTGCTTAAATTCAGGAGGCGGAGTTTGCAGTGAGCCAAGATCTTGCCATTGCACTCCAACCTGGAAGGCAGAGCAAAACTTCATCTCAAAAAAAAGAAAAAGAAAAAGAAAAAGAAAAAAAATAGTAGAAATCAAGATGGGAATTTCAAAAATCTTTGGACTGAATGATAATAGTGACACAGCCTGTCAAAACCTTTTGGATACAACAAAAGTGTTGCTAAGAGGAAAGTTCATAGCATTAAATGCCTACATCAAAAAGTCTGAAAGAACACACATAGATAATCTAAGGTCATACTTCAAGGAACTAGAGAAACAAGAATTAAACAAACCCAAACCCAGCAGAGGAAAAGAAATAATGAATATCGAGCATAACTAAAGAAAAATGAAAAAAATATATGTATAAAAGATCAATGAAACAAAAATCTGCATCTTTGAAAAGATAAAAAAAAAATTGATAGACCATTAGTGAGATTAACCAAGAAGATAGAAGATCCAAATAAGCTCGATTAGAAATAAAACTGGAGATAGTACATCTGATACTACAGAACTACAAAAGATTATTCAAGGCTACTATGAACACCTTTATACCCACAAACTAGCAAACCTAGAGAAGATGGATAAATTCCTGGAAATATGCAACCCTTGTAGAATAAACCAGGAATAAATAGAAACTGTAAACAGACCAATAACAAGCCACAAGATTGAAAGGATAATTTAAAAATTGCCAAAAAAAAAAAAAAAAAAAAATCCAGGACCAGATGGATTCAGAGCTGATTTCTATCAGACTTTCAAAGAAGATTTGGTACCAACCCTATTGAAACTATTATAAAAGACAAAGAATCCTCCTTAAGTAATTCTATGAAGCCATTATTATTCCTATACTAAAATCAAGAAAGGTCATAGCAAAAAAACAAACAAACAAACAAAAACTACAGACCATTATCCCTGATAAACATAGATGAAAAATCCTCTACAAAATGCTATCTAATCAAATCCAATAACATAGTAGAAAGGTAATTTGCCATGATCAAGTGTGTTTCATACCAGGGATGCAGGGATAGTTCAACATACACAAGTGAACAAATGTGAAATATCACATAAACAGAATTAAAAGCAAAAATCATATAATGATCTCAATAGGTGTAGGAAAAGCATTTGACAAAATACAGCATCCCTTTATGATTAAAACGGTCAGCAAAATTGGCAAGAAGGGACATACCTTAAGGTAAAAAAAAGCTATCTATGACAAACCTACAACCAACGTTATACTGAATAGGGAAAAGTTAATAGCATTCCCCCTGAGAACTGGAACAGACAAAGATGCCCAGTTTTACCACGTCTATTCAACATAGTACTGGAAGTGTAGCCAGAGCCTTCAGACAAGAGAAAGAAATGGCATCCAAATCACTAACGAAGAAGTCAAACTGTCACTGTTCACTAATGATATGATGTATACCTAGAAAATTCTAAAGACTCATCTATAAAGCTTCTAGATGGGATAACTGAATTCAGTAAAGTTTCAGGATACAAATTCAATGCAAACAAATCAGTAGCTCTGCTATACACAAACAGCAATCAAGCTGAGAATCAAACCAAGAACCCAATCCCTTTCACAATAGCTAAAAATAAAATAATAAAATAAAGTGAAATAAAATACTTAGCAATATACCTAACCAAGGAAGTGAAAGACCTGTACAAGGAAAACTACAAAAAATAAAAATAAAAACTGCTGAAAGAAATCATAGATGAAGCAAACATACGGAAACATATCCCATGCTCATGGATGGATATAATCAATATTGTGATAATGACCATACTTCCAAAAGCAATCTACAAATTCCACACAATTCCAATAAAAATACCATCATCATTCTTTACAGAACTAGAAAAAATAGTCCTATAATTCACATGGAACCCAAAAAGAGCCCACATAGCCAAAGCAAGACTAAGCAAAAAGAACAAATCTAGAGACATCACCTTCCCTGAATTTAAACTATACTATAAGGCCATAGTCACCAAAACAGCATGGTACTGATATAAAAGTAGACACATAGACTAAGGGAAGAGAATAGAGAACCCAGAAATAAACTCAAATGCTTACAGCCAATTGACAAAAACATAAAGTGGGGAAATGACACCCTATTCAACAAATGATGCTGTGATAATTGGCAAGCCCAGTTAGAAGAATGAAACTAGACCTTTATCTCTCACCTTATACAAAAATCAATTCAAGGTGGATCAAAGACTTAAATTGAAGAATGAAACCATAAACATTCTATTATAGAAGAGAACATTGAAAATACCCTTCTAGGCATTAGCGTAGGCAAAAACTTCATGACCAAGAACTCAAAAGCAAATGCAACAAAAACAAAGATAAATAGATGGGGCTTAATTAAATTAAAAAGCTTCTGCACAGCCAAAGAAATAGACAGCAAAGTAAACAGGTCACCCACAGACTGGGAGAAAATTTTCACAATCTATCCCTCTAATTATATCCCTCTGGAAATAACTAATATCCAGAATTTACGAGGAACTCAAACAAATCAGTAAGAAAGCAACAAATAACCCAATCAAAAAGTGGGCTAAGGACATGAACAGACAATTCTCAAAGGAAGATATACAAATGGCCAACAAACTTGAAAAAGTGCTTAAAATCACTAATTATCAGGAAAATGCAAATCAAAACCGCAATGTAATACCACCTTGCTCCTGCAAGAATGGCCATAGTTAAAAAATAAAAATAAAAAATAAAAAAAAAAATTAAAAAAAGCTCAGCTATAAAAAGGAATCAAGTAATAGCATTCCTAGCAACCTGGATTGAGTTGCAGTTGGAGACCATTATTCTAAGTGAAGTAACTCAGGAATGAAAAAACAAACATTGTATATTCTCACTTAAAAGTGGGAGCTAAGCTACAAGCACACAAAGGCGTAAGAATGATACGATGGACTTTGGAGACAGACTCAGAGGGAAGGTTGGGAGTGGGGTGAGGAATAAAAGACTACACACTGGGTACGGTGTACACTTCTCAGGTAATGGGCACACCAAAATCTCAGAAATCACCACTGAAGAACTTATTTATGTAACAAAACACCACTTGTTCCCCAAAACCTACTGAAATAAAAATAAATAAATGAATAAAATAAATAAAAATAAAGTAGACTTTTTATAGTCAGTATATAATTGAATATTGTTTATTTATCACAACTAACAGGCTTTAATTCATGTCTTTAGATAATTTACATTTAAGTAATTGATATGGTTTAGGTCTGTGTCCCCACCCAAGTCTCATGTCAAATTGTAATCCCCAGTATTGGAGGCAGAATCTGGTGGGAGGTGATGGAATCATGGGAGTGGATATCTCATGAATGGTTTAACACCATCTTCTTGGTGCTGTTATCATGATAATGAGTGAGTTCTCAGGAGATCTGTTTGTTAAAGTGTGTAGCACCTCTCCCCTCTCTCTTGCTCCTACTCCTGCCATGTGAGACACTTGCTCCTTCTTTGCATTACACCATGATTGTAAGTTTCCTGAGGCCTCCCCAGAAGATGAGTATATACCAGCATCAAGCTTCCTGTACAGTCTGTGGAACCATGGACCAATTAAACCTCTTTTTTTGTGGATTACCCAGTCTCAGGTATTTCTTTATAGCAATGTGAAAAATAATTAATAGGGTAATTATTGATATATTTGGATTAAAGGTATATTTTGCTATCTGTATCCTAGTTGTTCTCTTTGCCTTTTGTTTCTTTTTCCTTCTTGGTTTGCTTTCTCTAGATTTAGTTAGATACTTTTCTATTATTCAGATTTATATTCACTCAGCTTATTTATATTATGTTTTGTATACACCTGTGTTTATAAGACACATCTTCAATTAATGAGATGCCACCTTCAATTATTTTTTTATTTCTTCACATGCTATGTAAGAACTTTACAAATTATATTCACAATCTACCCTACCATTTTTGCACTATTGTTGCCATGCATTTTATGCTATAAACACAAAATATATTGCTACCATTTTCACTTTAGTTTTTAAGGATAATTAAAAATAAAAATGAATATTATTTTTAATGTTTTTATTACATTTATACATATCTTTATTTCCTTGTGTTGATTAGCTTCTCTCTGGTACATGCATTTTTCCAGAACTTCTTTTAAGCATCTTGTAGCATATGTCTGCTGGTGATAAATTCTTCATTGTTGTTTCAGAAATTCTTTGTTTTTCCTGTATTTTTGAAAACTGTTTTTGTTGAGTACAGAATTCTGGTTTGACAGATGTTTTTCTTTTAATATTTTAAAGATTCTACACCATTTCCTTTTGGTATAACACAAGAATTCTGCTCTATTGATTATCATTTGTTTTTTTCTCTGCCTGTGATGCGTCTTTTTATTCTGGATGCATTTACATGTATACATACATGCATACACATACACATACACACATACACACCTAGGGTTATGATATTTAAACCACAAAAACAAAATAAACAGATAAAATTTTGTTACTATAAGGTATTCATACTTCCTGTGAAATGGTATAATGTTTTTTGAAAGTTAACTTGTTTTAGTTGTAAATCTATATTGCAAACTCTAGAGTAACTACAAAAAAAAGGTAAAAGAAAGAAAAAAATACAACTGATATGTAAAAAGGAAGAGAAAATAAAATCATACAAAATTACTCAACTAAAACCATAAAAGACAGACAAAGAGTGAAAGACAAAAATAAGAACAAAAAACAAGGCCAACAAATATAAAACAGTAATAAATATGATAGATATTGTTTATATTCCACTTTGTAGGATCCTATTATTGAATTATGCTCCAGTGCTATGATTAAGCCTCAAATTTTAGAAAGGGATTGCATTTCCTGCATCTCAGGTGTATGAAATTCACAAGTACCCCTCCTCCTCCTCCACCTTTAGTTTGGGGCCCATCACATGCTCCAATCCCTCTCCCAGTAGGGAACTTTTATTTTATTTTTTCCCTCTGTTCTTATGCACTGAATGCAAATGAATTATCAGCAATATCCTAAAGGTGAGGTTTTTTTTTTTTAGTTGCTTTTTCATCACAGATTAAGAAGTTTATCCCATGAAAGAGAAAAGGGAAGAAGGTCTGGACAGTTTCATGCACATCTTGTGATGGCTTCTGTTTATTCACCTGGTCTGTATCTGGAGGCAATTTTTCCCAGGATTCTCCTTAGGTTTCCTTGTGAGAAACTGGAAAGGTTTGTGGGGGAAAAGGGTGTGACCTGCTCCTTATATTTGGTTCACAGGGACTTTACACTCTCCCATCAGCTTACGCTCAGCCTTTCTCAATATGTTATCTTTTAAAAATCAGTGTACAGAGATATCTCTTCCAATCATTTGCATGTAATCTTGGCCTGTAGGTGCCTGCACTCCTACGATTTTGGGTTACTTGTTTGTCCTACAATTGCAGCTCTCTGAAAGTTTCTAAAAACATCATGAACTTGCATTTTACTCAGATTTTTTTTTTTTTTTTTTTGAAGCAAGGATGAAACTAATGAATTTTCAAGCTCTCTACTTCCCTGAGCAAAAACCCAGAAGTCTTCCTTGTTGTTTAAATCCAGTATTTTTCCTGTACTCTGAAACTCATTTCTAATAACCGCCCCTGGGATATCCCTTTAAACATTACCTTATTTTTACTTGCAGATCCACCACCTCTCTTTACAGGCTATCCTCCTACCATTTAAAAATAATCTTGGGGCTCCCTTTTCCTAATAACAACCAATTTTGAAACTACCTGCTTTATTTTCCTGATATTATTGAATCTCTTCATTCATTATGAATTACTAACATCTGATTTCTACCCTATTCACTCCTTTATGGATACTAATATCTGGTTTATTTATGTTTACTGACCAAATGTTTTAAAATATTCTTCTTTTGAAATTTCTAGACATGGCACCTACCAGATTAGTCTCTTTTTTCCAACTGTTACTTTTTCTGCCTTACTCCAGACTCTTTGCTTGATTTTCTAATTTTTTTTCTCTCTCAGAAAATTCTTACCTTTGTAGTCTCTATTTTCATCATTATTTGGTGCATGCTAGATTCAGGTGAAATCAGACTTTGAGACTGAGATATACTTTTAGGCATTTATTGTGGGAGGGTCTTGAGACCAAAACTCATGGGGGAAGAGTAAAAATTAAGTTTGGACAGAATGAGAAGTTGGGCTGTAGCATAGATTTCACAAAGACATCCTCATTCTATATGGCTCTAGCAAAGATAATTGTTTAGGATTATCTCTCAATGTGGAAAGTGGAGCCAGGCCTTTGGCACCACCTTTATCTTTTCTCCACCTCACCAAAAACATCCCCAAACCCCACAGCCTAGGCAAATTCATTAACCAGTCATTTTATTTTATATGCTCCAGAGAAGAAGCTATGACCCTGTGTATGGCAGTTCTCTTTAGCCAAAGGCAATCTGTGACTGAGGTCATTTTTCTATAATCTCTTAGTTGTCAATAGCCTCAGAAGCTGGAGGTATTAATGTTTTACTCTGAAGATAGAATTTGGATGCACACCACATTGTCCATTCAGGTGGATGACCTCAAATCTACATAACAAAGACTTATCCCTCACCTGATTTCTTGTTTCATGCTTTCTATATGTTACATGGAACAACTACAGAAGGTATAATATACACATAATGAAAATATTAGAAGAGAGAAAGTAACATAAAAAAATTGGAACAATTATGACTGAAAAATTCCCCCATATAATATGAGACACCAAACCACAGATCAAAAAAGCTCAGAGAATCTCAGGGTGGATAAATGCCAAGAAAACTACAACTAGGCATGTCATTTCCAATTACACAAAACCAAAAATAAAGAAAACCATAATGAAAGCCAGAGGAAAAAACACCTTACCCATAGAGGAGCAAAAATAAACATAGCATCCAACTTCTCTTCAAAAACTATGTACGCAAAAAGTATGTCGAGTGACATATTTTGAAGCATTGAGAGAGAAAAAAAAATCGAACTTAAATTCATGTTACTACGTAAAAGCAGCTAATCTGAAAAGAACACACACTCTGTGACTACAACTCTATGACATACTGGAAAATGTCAAATTATGGAGACAGTTAAAAGATCAGTGGTTAAGGGTTAGGGGAAGGATAAATAGATGGAGCATAGAGGATTTTTGAGCTAATGAAACTATTCTGCATGATACTGTTATGGTAGGTACATGTCATTGCACATTTTTCAAAACCCATAGAATGTACAATGCCATGATTGAACCCTAATGTAAACTACGGACTTTGTATAATGACATGTCAATGTTGATTAGTCAATTGTAACACATGTATCATTCTAGTGGAAGACTCTGATAATTGTGAAGGCTATACATGTGTTGGGTATATATGGGTATATAGGAAATCTCTGTAACTTCTGCTCAAATTTGCTGTGAAACTGAACTGCTCTAAAAATATAACCTATTAAAATATATATAGATATATTTACTATAAAGCAACAGTATTCAACACAATTTGTACAATGTGAAATCGACAACAGAATGCATGAATCTTTTTCTCACTTTCTCTTTCAGATTAGAAAATTTTTCAGATGAGATTTGATCAATATTATTAAGTTTACTCTAGAGTCATATTCCTGATTTTAAAGTATTTAATCCTTTAAATATTCTCGGTAATTTGTTTTGGTTTAATAAATAAAGAAAGCACCTAAATTGCAACTCAGTAGTTTTTCGTTGCTTCAATGCCATTAATTTCATAATTCTCACCATCTTCATACATTTATAATGTTTAGTTAATTATATAAAAGTTATATACACAGTGTAGAAAACTGAACTGCTAGTGATATATGTCTTGGTCATATCCTTGTCAGGAAGAATAGCCCACTGAGACATACTGATATTTCTGACATCCGCCTGCTTCCAGGATGAACTATATTTGCGAAGTATGTTTAACTATGTTTCTTTTTTCTTTTTCTTTTTTTTTTTTTTTTTTTGAGAAGGAGTCTGGCTCTGTAGCCCAGGCTGGAGTGCAGTGGCGCTATCTCGGCTCACTGCAAGCTCCATCTCCCAGGTTCATGCCATTCTCCTGCCTCAGCCTCCTGAGTAGCTGGGACTACAGGCGCCCGCCACCATGCTCGGCTAATTTTTCGTATTTTGGTAGAGACAGGATTTCACCGTGTTAGCCAGGATGGTCTCGATCATCTGACCTCATGATCCGCCCGCCTCAGCCTCCCAAAGTGCTGGGATTACAGGCGTGAGCCACCCTGCCCGGCCTATGTTTCTTAAAGAAAGTTTTCATTGTTGAAGCACAAATGTTTAATAAAACTTATCCTATTTGTTTACAGGGTCAAAAAAGGAAAGTCTTAAACTGCAGTATGGAATACTAGATACTCACTGTCTTCCGTTCCTGCAGGAGAGTAAGATAAATTCTGATGTATGTGTATGTAGACTTGGGAGTGTTATGGGCTGAATTGCATTCCCTCAAAAATTTGCATGTGGAGACCCTAACTCCAGTACCTCAGAATATGACTTTCATTTGGAGAAAAGGCCTTTGAATAAGTAATTAAGTTAAAATCATGTTGTTAGGATCAGCTTTAAACTGGTATGACTGGTGTCCTTATAAGAAGATATTAGCACACAGAGAGACACCAGGTCTGAGCATGCACAGACCAAGGGGCCACCATGTGAGGTTACAGCAAGAAAATGGATATTTCCGGGACAACAAGAGAGACCTCAGAACAATATCTTGATCTTGGACTTCTAGCCTCCAGCATTATGAGAAAATTAATTTCTATTGTTTAAGCCACTCAATCTGTGGTGTTTTGTTATAGCAGCACTAGCAAACTAACAGGGAGTCTGAATGAATATATTATTAACATAATTCAGGAGAAGTACTTACTTGTTCTAAATCATCTGGTATTAGGCAAGGTGAGATAAAATAGGTGCTATACTTATAATCATGCCTGGCACATAAAAACATTCAATAAAATTGTTTCTATCATTACAATTAATATTACCTTCATTTCAAAGGTGATTAGTGAGCTTTGTTGTTAATCTCAACAAGGAAGGCAGCTGTGTTTAGTGAGCTAGCATTGTCCAAAGGACAATAAAAGACCATTCAAAACAGTGAATCTGAATGGCAGCAAAAGGTAATATCTACAATGGCACTGTTGCTTTCCTCTGTAGCATTTATCAGACAATCTCCCCTTTGCTTTGTGAAACCTCACCTGCATAGGATTCTCAGAGAGTATATGTATAGGGCAGACAAATGGAGATGTCATTGGACTTGTTTCATCATGTGGGCCGTGAGAGGGTTTTAAATAATTTGGAGAAATAAGTCATGTAACTGAGGGCATCTCTGAGCCTTAGGTAGGTTCATATTAGTTTGACTGATGTCTATTTGGGAGCCATTTTTAATAGATTTTTATTGATCTTTTATTAATATATAATTCCTTGGTGGGTTACTGATAAAATTAATAAATCTTAACTTACATCAAGGACTGAAAGAACATTTGGTGGATATTTTAAATAATATATTAAACTCTAGACAGAAAAATATGATTCCTTATAATTTATAATGCTTTCATTATGAATCAGAACTGCTGATATCAGAACATTTCTTTGTATTATGTATCACTAAAATTAAACTTCTGTTAAATAAATGCTAGCAAAATGAAAGCATGTTATATTGAAACTTATTTTGGTTATTTTCTTCTGAAATATTATACATAAAATGGACATTACTAAGCTAATGTGATGATTCCATATGTTCAGAAAAAATAAGCTTTTCATTCCTTTTCTTAGTAGAAAGGGTCTAGAAATGCCAGGTTTAATCTAATATAACTAACTTTTATTATTAAAGGAGCTTAAACTTCAAAGAAATGAAACAATTAAATAGATTAAGAAACAATATGTGAACTGAATCTCATTTGAGGTTAAACAACTGCTTTGGGTTACATACATAAGCTATTTCACCTATTTCTTACTTAGGAATGGGCTTGCCTAATTCATTTTTTTTTTTTTTTTTTTTTGCAATCGCCAAAAATGTGACAGGAAAACAATTAATTTTACTTTAATGTCTCTTCATTACTGTTGATCCTATCATTTTAATCAAAGCATTATGCAACATTTGGAAATATTTCAAATGCCCATGGATATTGTAGAATCTATTTGCGTTTTATCATGAGACAAAAGTAATTGACTAAAATACTCGGCTAAGGGAATTATTAACTTTTTCTCTCAACACTTATTTAATTTCATTTGGTTATTCATGACTCAACTGTTAAACAGCTACATAACTCTAAAGCTTTCTGACCCTGGATCTAGATCATTTGTTAACAGGTAAAATAGGAAAGAAGAAATATCTATGACTGGCCAGTGGCCTGGAAGAATTAGCCAATCACATCATTTTCTGGGGTTGCATTTCTAAGTGAAAGGTGGCATGTCTATAATGGCTAGGATGTATCGTACACAGGATGATGTCTCCAAAGCACTTCTGCCACAACTCTAATACTTGGTTTGACTGTCATCTTCAGGAGTTGCTATGACTTTAGAGAGCAACAGTAATACAAAAATAATAACCCGAACTAAGATTTATAATTGTCATTTCCTGTCACTGCCATTTTGAAGAATTGATGTCACAATAAAGAATGAAACATTATCTAAATGACATGTTTCTCAGTATAGGCGAATATATAATAATCACAGATATTGATTGGGCACCTAACACCAATTTTATGATTATTAATGGAAACTTTCTATGTAAACTCAGCAAACAGTTTGAAAAGAAAAATAAAGGATTTTAACATTCAATTTCTGGTATCAATTTTAGCTTGCTCCTAGGTCTGTTTGTATGCGATCATCTTTATTTTACCCTTGGTCTAAGAAAAACTTAGAGCTTTTCATACAGAAGCTTTTATATACATAAATGAAATGGCATTTAACATAGTAGCTGCAACTTTTTTTGTCCTGGAAGAAAATTTGTATAAATAAGTAGAATAAACCATTTGGTTAACCTCCCTGAAAATCATAGCTACTCCAGGAAAGTTCACTGTGCACAATGGTGCCAGAAAAACAAGTTGTTTGCACAAAAGTGTGACAGCATCATCCAATTCTCCGTAACAAAGCAAACTATTTGCTTTCAAGCAAACATTAAATAAAGAGAATGTCGAATTTTCCATTTCAAGAATAAAGGTTTGAAAGTTACAACAAATTATTCCATGTCAAGATAGAATTTTAACATTTCTCCCTAATTTGTATATATAAAAGGAATTTTGGAGTGTATCTGACAAAATATGGCTTAAAAAGTGAAGAATTCATTACTTGACAAAAGTGTCAATTTAGAGACATCATACACTAAGATTTTTGTGTATTTTAGATTTGCTTTCTGTATTTTTATCTTATTAACTTCCACTGGTTTTCTCCTCATTTCTTTCATTTAACAAAATATTTTGAGAGCCTAGAACTAAGGTAATATTTTTGGAGAAGATATATAAAACCATGGTGTACTGGATATTATTGCCGTGTAATAAATTACCCCAAAACCTAGCAGCTTAGCACATATTTATCATTTTGCTGTTTCTGTGTGTCAGGAATCTGGGCATGGCCTAGGTGAGTGCCTCTGTTACAGTTCTGTCATATGATTGCAGTCAAGCTATGGGCTGAGGCTGTAAACCCCAGAAAATGATGTGATTGGCTAATTCTTCCAGGCCACTGGCCAGTCATAGATATTTCTTCTTTCCTATTTTACCTGTTAACAAATGATCCTTTCTTCTGAAGGCTCAACTTCAGGAAAGACTCATTTCCAACTTCACCATATGTTTGTTGCCAGGTCTTAATTCCTGACCTAGTGGTCTTCTTTGGTAGTTGGAGTCTCCTAGGGCAGGTGACCCAAGACAGAGTGAGATAGATTATAGTGTGCCTGTGAGAGAAGGCACAGTTTTCTGGTAATCTATCGATGGAGTGACATTCTATATAACTTTTATTGTTTTCTGTTATTTGAAACAAGTCCTTAAACCCAGAGACCACGGTAAGGGCAAGGTACTACGTAAGGGCATGAATACCAATAGGTGGGGATCACTCACAGCCATTTTAGCATCTGCCTGACTATAACGAGCTTATCCAGTAGATATTTTCAGCTTTAGGTTCCTTGGTACCTAAATTACCATGTACATAGGATAATATTAATAAGTAAATTAATGAACATATATAAAATATATAATAATAATATATTATATAATATATCTATATATTTTGCCCAGACCTCTCAGGGATGAACAAATAAATGTTTTATACTGCAGCATTTTAAAAAAGTAGGCATTAAATATGTCTTAAGATATTTATTTCCTGCAATACCATACTCAAAATTCCTTATCATCTTTCTATTTCCAAGTCTTGCTTGGGGTTCAAATGTCACACTGCACTAGCTACACGAAAGAGAAAGGAGAGGAGTACTACACAGAGTGCTTTAGGAAAAAAATTTGTTCTCTTTCATTTGTGTTGAAGCTTTCCATTCTATTCTACTATGGTTGATGTTAGAGAATAATAGTTTGTCTTCATGCTCCTGACATTTTCCTTCCTTCCATTGAACACAATAATCACTCCAATGTCAGTTTATTATCTTGGTACTTTGGGAAAAATGGGTTTTGTAATTGGAAGGAAGTTGGGTAGGTGTGTTGAGAGGATATGTTGGGGTTAGGACTGATATTAATTTCTCTTCTGTGTGGAAGGTCATGGCCTTATACTGTGATCTGCCTTGACTAAAAAAGTAAAGAAAAGTGGTATTTTTGCACATTCTGAGCTTGTGGTTTAATGTTCATACTCACGATACAGCCTTAAACCTGGCCCCCCTTAGCTTTTCAAGAATGGGACTGCAACACAAATAAGAGAAAATTCTAGACATTTGTTCTATAACATCAGCTACCTTGGAAGAATGGAAGGTTTCAGCTACGAAAATAGTTGAAAAACATAAAGTTGCCTTCTCCAGTTCTCTTTTTTATAAAACTGTCCTTCCTTCTAATAAAATTCCACTTATTTATTATAATAAGTAGTATGCTATGTTTGTGACTTGAGGATAATAATTATGTTATATGAAGAAAATACATGTTGCTTTCTTCTAGAAATTAATTGAATAAAAAAGTCAAGCAATGTTTTTTTCCACACAATTACATCAATTGTATTTTTTATGGTTGCACAGTAATCCAATAATTTTAAGTGCTATATTTACTTAAAAATCTCTCCTACTGCTGAGCATTTTAGGTTATGGGATTTATTTTGAAAGAGCTGACTGATACATAAGAAAGAATAAGTGTGGGTTTGCATGGTGGGGAGATATCAATCTTTAAAATTTTTTAGAACAATTCAAATGTCATATGTTTCTGCTGATGAGTGTTCATTTCCTTAAATGATTTTTCTATGACTATGTGGATTTAATTTGCCTGATACATTTCTTTGATAAACTCAAAGGAGTATAAGTTAAGGTGAAGAGACCTGAAATCTCAAGCAAAAAGAAAATAAAAAATAATGTAAGTTTTTTCTTTGTACCCAGTCTAAATTTAGGTGAAATGTGTCATTGGGAGGTTAAAAAATAATTTGGTATTAAAATAAAAACAGATATATATCAAAGGCAAAAATTTGAATACAGATCTCCACAAGGTTTCCAGAAAAAGCTACTTAAACTTAGTTAAGCATGAAACAAGCACATGTCCAAACATAAGATGGTCTTAGCTGTTATAAGACTTTGTCCAACGAAGGACTGTGCAATGAGTATTCTGTTTTGAATGTATTAGTGTAATCAAAGGAATAACAAATATTATTGATTCTGTTCACTTTTTCCAAAAATCACAAGCATTCTTATACACCAGTAACAGACAAACAGAGAGCCAAATCATGAATGAACTTCCATTCACAATTGCTTCAAAGAGAATAAAATACCTGGGAATCCAACTTACAAGGGATGTAAAGGACCTCTTCAAGGAGAACTACAAACCACTGCTCAGTGAAATAAAAGAGGACACAAACAAATGGAAGAACATACCATGCTCATGGATAGGAAGAATCAATATTGTGAAAATGGCCATACTGCCCAAGGTTATTTATAGATTCAATGCCATCCCCATCAAGCTACCAATGAGTTTCTTCACAGAATTGGAAAAAACTGCTTTAAAGTTCATATGGAACCAAAAAAGACCCCGCATTGCCAAGATAATCCTAAGTCAAAAGAACAAAGCTGGAGGCATCACGCTACCTGACTTCAAACTATACTACAAGGCTACAGTAACCAAAACAGCATGGTGCTGGTACCAAAACAGAGATATAGACCAATGGAACAGAACAGAGTCCTCAGAAATAATACCACACATCTACAGCCATCTGATCTTTGACAAACCTGAGAGAAACAAGAAATGGGGAAAGGATTCCCTATTTAATAAATGGTGTTGGGAAAATTGGCTAGCCATAAGTAGAAAGCTGAAACTGGATCCTTTCCTTACTCCTTATACGAAAATTAATTCAAGATGGATTAGAGACTTAAATGTTAGACCTAATACCATAAAAATCCTAGAAGAAAACCTAGGTAGTACCATTCAGGACATAGGCATGGGCAAGGACTTCATGTCTAAAACACCAAAAGCAACGGCAGCAAAAGCCAAAATTGACAAATGGGATCTAATTAAACTAAAGAGCTTCTGCGCAGCAAAAGAAACTACCATCAGAGTGAACAGGCAACCTACAGAATGGGAGAAAATTTTGCAATCTACTCATCTGACAAAGGGCTAATATCCAGAACCTACAAAGAACTCAAACAAATTTACATGAAAAAAACAAACAACCCCATCAAAAAGTGGGCAAAGGATATGAACAGATATTTCTCCAAAGAAGACATTCATACAGCCAACAGACACATGAAAAAATGCTCATCATCACTGGCCATCAGAGAAATGCAAATCAAAACCACAATGAGATACCATCTCACACCAGTTAGAATGGCGATCATTAAAAAGTCAGGAAACAACAGGTGCTGGAGAGGATGTGGAGAAATCGTAACACTTTTACACTGTTGGTGGGATTGTAAACTACTTCAGCCATTATGGAAAACAGTATGGTGATTCCTCAAGGATCTAGAACTAGATGTACCATATGACCCAGCCATCCCATTACTGGGTATATACCCAAAGGATTATAAATCATGCTGCTATAAAGACACATGCACACGTGTGTTTATTGCGGCACTATTCACAATAGCAAAGACTTGGAATCAACCCAAATGTCCATCAGTGACAGACTGGATTAAGAAAATGTGGCACATCTACACCATGGAATACTGTGCAGCCATAAAAAAGGATGAGTTTGTGTCCTTTGTAGTGACATGGATGCAGCCGGAAACCATCATTCTTAGCAAACTATCACAGGAACAGAAAACCAAACACCGCATGTTCTCACTCATAGGTGGGAACTGAACAATGAGATCACTTGGACTCGGGAAGGGGAACATCACACACCAGGGCCTATCATGGGGAGGGGGGAGGGGGGAAGGATTGCATTGGGAGTTATACCTGATATAAATGACGAGTTGATGGGTGCTGATGAGTTGATGGGTGCAGCACACCAACATGGCACAAGTATACATATGTAACAAACCTGCACGTTATGCACATGTACCCTAGAACTTAAAGTATAATAATAATAAATAAATAAATAAAATGACTAATTCGGAATATTAGAAAAATACCATTTAATAAAATTAAAATTACAAATATGATTTTGAAAAATGTAAATCAAATTATAAAACATACAATGTACAACACTTAACAATTGCTCACTAGGTAGTCCTCAAGAACCAGACACATACTACCTTCTCTTTGTATTCCCTGCATAAAGTAAATACAGGACATAAAACAAGCATCAGATAAATATTAATGAAATCAAGAGTAAGATGCCATCCAGAAGATCCAAAGATGTATAAATTGTAATAGTCACAACTGCCATTTAAGAGATCATTCTGATTACAGTGACTGTGCTCTGCATTTTAGAGGTTTCATCCCATTTCATCATCATCCCAATTAGAGTAGGCATTATTATTCCTATTTTAATAATAGAAAAGTTGAGCCTCGAATAGATAAAGTAACTCAACAGGGTGATGTAATAAGTTTAGGTACAGAGATTCAAATGTAGGTATCTGAGTCGAAGCCAGCACACTGGAGTATGCCATGTGGCCCAATATGTAGGGTCCTTATCCTGTAGGCAGTATAGTCTTGCAGATGACCAGTTTTTTCAGTTCTTACTTCTAGTTTCTAAGTTATGAAAAATTTTCTCTATGCAATTTGTTATAACCCTTTATAGGTTTATTAGAAAGCTGAGAGTGGAATATTATGTCATTTTAGTATATAAATAAGTCAAACATAGATGAATTCAGAGTAAATAATACTGAATAGGCAGCAGAAGCAAATTATTTAACCTAGTACAAAAACTTTTGCTATTTAGGAATTTCTTCCCTTCATTTAGATTTGGTTAAACCAAATTAGGACTAAACTCATTTTGAATTGTGTTTAATCTGCCCCTGAAAAGTTGACATGTATGTGAGTAGATAGGCCATGACAAACAGTCAAGAACTAAGTTTCTAGGTACCCATTCTAAACACTAAATCTCATTAACTTGAAAATGTCTATACAAAAGTGTGGTCCTTGTTTCTGACTCTCAAATAAAAAAATATGAATGGGAAAAAGCTATAAAAGGATCTTTTAACACAGACATTTATAATTTCAGAATTTAAATTTTAGTTTCATTTTTAAATACTTGTTTTGCAAAACATGGTCCTAACATAGGAGTCATGTCACTGTAATTATTAATATAGTAGTACAAAAAGAGAATCTTAGAATAACAAGAATATTTGCGTGCATGGAACTAATGCCTAATTTCATGGGTTGATCTTTCCTTTAAACACTTGTAAAAATTTCCAAAAATTATGTCTTCTTCATTATAAAAATATAAAGACCCCTCTTCTTCATATCATATTTAGCTGAGTTAGTTATGTAAATTGATGAACTCTCAGTTAACTGTCTTTGGTTGGCTTAATGATTCCAGTTTATATCAGAACACATTTAATTAAAACTAATTATAACCACTGCAACACTATTACAAAGGTTCTGAGGCAGTCTTATCAGTTTCTTTCTTGAATTATTCCTTGGATCATAAAATAGGAATTCCTCTTAAACGTATGCAGATTATCTAAATTTAAATAGATACCTTTTAATAAAGCATCTCCATGTAACGATTGTCCTATATTGGGCTGTACACATTTTTTTAAACCATATTCATTGTCCTCCACATTAAATATGGGGAAGACAAGGGAAAAGAGATTGAATTTTTTCTCATCATCTTTTCAAATCCCTTCTTAAAGGAAAATAATGGACATACTGCGTTAGGTGTGTATTATTTCCTCTGCACTGGAAGAAACATTTTTCACAGATGCAAGAAAGGCTTTTTTCTAAAACTTCACATCCCTGAAACCATACTGAAGCCTAATTTTGGAGCTTCAAAAATGGGCCTACCATACATTTGGTAGTATTGCCTAAAGCCTATTAACCTTAAAACCTGTGTTCAGGTGACTACACATCTCCACTTTCCAAACATTCAGTAGTCCCCTACTGATAAGATATTTGAAAGAGGGTAATGAAAATTAACTTCATAATAATGACCTGGAGACTAACATATGCCTGAAGAAGAGGGCTTTAAAAAAATTATACACATGCCAGGTGCGGTGGCTCACGCCTGTAATCCCAGCACTTTGGGAGGCCGAGGTGGGCGGATCACGAGGTCAGGAGATCCAGACCATCCTGGCTAACACGGTGAAACCCCGTCTCTACTAAGAAACAACAACAACAATTAATTAGCTGGGCGTGATGGCGGGCACCTGTAGTCCCAGCTGCTCGGTAGGCTGAGGCAGGAGAATGGCACGAACCCGGGAGGCGGAACTTGCAGTGAGCCGAGATCATGCCACTGCACTCCAGCCTGGGCAACAGAGCAAGACTCTGTCTCAAAAATAAATAAATAATAAAATAAAATTATACGCAAACATTTGTACATTTTATGTTTACTGGACAGAAGAAATTGTCTTAAATAATTATCAGGGTTTTACTTCCTCATTGCCTTTCTCAAACACTAGCAGCCAAGGGTTGATTAGGCTACTGCTAAGTATGGCTAGAAGTGTTAAACATGAGCATGGACATTTGTTGAAGACCTGTTGCTACTCTGAAGCATTTCTAGAATCTACTTATTTTAATGAAGAATTATTCAGAATGTGTCTTAAAGACTATGCCATCATTTATTTGCTTTCAACAATGTATTATTTGTGTGAGTAGGGAGGAAAATTGTTCAAATAACTCCTGCTGAAGAGTAGGAAACATCTCCAGGGACTTTGAAATGTCTGTAGCTTTAACTTTGATTTTACTCCAGCCATTCTGAAAATGAGCAAACTTCTTAACTGAAAGAAAAGAACATAATAACAATCGTTTATGTTTATCCAGATACACTTTTAACCAAGGAAGAGAGACTCCAAAGTAGTAATTGGCTTACTAAACAGTAATGTTGAGCGATAATTCAGCTTCACCTGCCAGATACAGACTGCTTTTGTTTAAGTCTTGACTTTTCCACTTATTTGGCTCTGTGCCCTGGTGATTTATTTTATTGCTATATCTCTATTTCTCAAATGAATACTTAGTGTGGATTTCTCATGTTTCAGGCTATTGCTTTAAGCACTTTATCTCAAGTAATTTAACTGACAAAATAATGCAAGAATAGAGGTAGTATCTTTATGCTGACTTTACAGACGGGGAACTCAAACTCGGAAGTTGTAAGTAACTTGTGAGAGTCACATAGCTGTGAAATAGGAAAGTAGAGATTCTAACTCTAGAAACTAAGGTGCTAGGGCAAAGTCTGTGATCTTAACATTTTCATAGAGTACCTATCAAGCTCTTAGCTTGGATCTGACACAAAATGTATGCCCAATCAATTTCTTATAAGGACAATATTTTTAAAAAATTCATTGGAAATAGCATAGGCTGCCTTATTCTATATTTTGTTCCAAGATGAAACTGTTTACAAACCAACAAAATGACAAAGTATAATAAAATATCAAGAAAAGGTTAGCAATTTTTTTTCACTAGATTATGCGGTTTAAGATAAATTGGGGGGGTAATAAAAATTCCCAGCAACTAAGTCACAATTGTTAAAAAATTTCATGTATGAATCCCTTAATTTGAAGGAGAAAGGATTGTATGCTGGAAATAAGATGGGTTCTGGTATTTAACCTATTTAGGCTCCAATCTCTCTCTCTCTTTTTTTTTTTTTTTCTTTCTGAGACAGAGTCCTTCACTGCCACCCAGGCTGGAGTGCAATGGCACAATCTTGGCTCACTGCAACCTCTGCCTCCCGGGTTCAAGCTATTCTGATTCTCCTGCCTCAGCCTCCCAAGTAGCTGAAATTACAGGCACCTGCCACTACACCTGGCTATTTTTTTTGTAATTTTAGTAGAGATGGGGTTTCACTATGTTAGCCAGGCTGGTCTCAAACTCCTGACCTCGTGTTCTGCCCACCTTGGCCTCCCAAAGTATTGGGATTATAGGCGTGAGCCACCATGCCCAGCCTAGGCTCCAATCTTAATTTACTAATTGTGTGACTTGGGAAAGTTATGCAGTCTACATGAGACTTGGTTTCATCATCTGAAAAATGGGATTAATAACACTTAACTAATGGACTGATTAAGTGATCTAATGCATAGTATGGAAGATAATGTGTACAGAATCGATCCTAAGTATGTCCTAAAAGGCAGAGAAATAAACACTCTAGCAGGGCCATACATTTTCATAAACACAAAGTGAATTTTATGATCTGTGTTACAATGTTTAATTTGAAAGACAAAATGAAAAGCAAAAAAACAAAGAATCTTCACATGGAAGCCCTGTATATCTCTTCCCAAATTCTTTTTTAGAGTTTCCTTTGTTTAATTTCCGCTTTCATAATTTGTCATCTTTCCAGCTATTTTATCTCCTCTTTAAATGTAATTAGGACACCACAGAGCTTGGACTACATAGCCGTGGAGTTAATTTGATTGCGGCTCACATAGGCCTACTGGAGTTCACTCAGCGCACCTCCAACTGGTAGCAAAATGCCCACTGCAAGCTAAGAGGCCCTTAGTGGTTTCCAGGAAAGACAGAGATTTTCAATAATAACGTCCTTAATATAATTCAATTACTAAGATATTTTAATGGAGAAACAATCTCAGTTATAGCTATCTTCAAATTTGTGGCACAGACATTTTTTCCTTGTTTACTTTCTTGACTACTTGTCTCCTTCCAAATTAATGAGAGTTTTCAAGTGTTAACCACCAGAGGGAGCCATGCATTGTTATCAATATATTTCAAACTTATTTATGCTGACAGGGAAAATGAAATCAGTTGAATGTTTTATTTACAGTACTATATAGTCCTATATCCAAAATAAAGTCACTGCTAATTTATTTCAAACACTAAATTCATGCAAAATTGACCAATTAACATGAGGTCTTTTTATTGTTCCATGTTTACCGTTTCATCCAAAAGAGAAAGTCCCCTAAGGTACTATTTTGTGCTTGAATAAATGAAATATTTCTGGAAAGAAGAAAGATACAAGAGAATATTACTTTCCATTTATAAATTCATTGAAAAAAACATTCACATGTAAGAGAATAAACTCTAATGAAAGGGAACCTAGGATGACTGTTAGCAGGAAGTCAGATATTTGTGTCTGTCCTGTTAGAGCAAAGTCATTTATTTGGAGCTACAAAAGAAATAAAAGAACGTGGTTCACTACCAGTATTTACAGCGTCCATGAAAGAAGGGAAATTGGGCAGATATAAAGCCACTTAGGGAAACATTCCATGTTTTTACGAGGGAGGAAAAGAGGATACATAACTCTCTCCCAACCCCCTATCTCTACCTTATGCTCTCTATCATCCAACCTTTCCCCTTCCTCTCACCTTGCACAGAAACACTTTAGGGATGTTGTGCAGAAAGGTCTGATGTTTTTCTTTGCCATCGACATATAGCACCAAAAATTATGTGAACAGCAGATGCCTCCATGTAAACTCATTTTTTCTGTCACTCACAAAATGCTCTTTGACTCCCTGAGTTGAAGCTTAGACCTAATAATTGTGAAACTTGTATAATAGAGTTTATCTGTCAGTCACCCCATAGGCTCCTGCAGCAATGCATCCCTTCAATTCTTTTCTGCCAGCAGTAAGAAAGACATAGATGGAGGACTATATTTTTCTGTTTACAGAGCTCTTATCATTATGAAGAACTGGAGACAATTAGGAATAACTTAACACACAAATATAAATTTTCATATTTATTAAAAACAATGTTTTGGTGGGGTGTGATGGCTCATGTCTGTAATCCCAGCACTTTGGGAGGCCAAGGTCGGGGGATCACGAGGTCAGGAGATCAAGACCATCCTGGCTAACACGGTAAAACCCAGTCTCTACTAAAAAAATACAAAAAAATTAGCCGGGCGAGGTGGCGGGCACCTGTAGTCCCAGCTACTCAGGAGGCTGAGGCAGGAGAATGGCGCGAACCCGGGAGGCGGAGCTTGCAGTGAGCTGAGATCGTGCCACTGCACTCCAGCGTGGGCGACAGAGCGAGACTGTGTCTCAAAAATAAATAAAATAAATAAATAAATAAACAATGTTTCAACCAAAAATAGATGTTAAATAATTTCTTAAAAGTGAACTGAATTGAAATTGCATTATCAAAGTTAAGGGAACATGTTACATGGACTATGTAAGTATTATCTCACTAAAGAGGAATACATAATTTAAACAATTATTTTTGGAATGTTAACTCAACAGAAGAGAAAATATATTTAGAGTACTCTCATCTTGTTTGGAGCAGTATTTAATCTAAATATCTTCTCTTGGACTAAGTATACAAGTTTAATTACTTATTAAAATTATAAGCTATACTGATTACATAAGTCTGTAGGTACAAGTGAATCACAATATTGTATCTTATAAAACCTTCCAAGCTGATCATCCTTCGGTTTAATTCATGAATAATTAGCTGAAACTCGTAAGTAAAATAAAATGCAACTTATAACAAGAAAACCAGTTTCTGTTTCCTAAAATAAGTAGAGCAGTATATAAGTTTTGTTTTCTCTCTCAGGTAAAGTAGGAATTGAAGCGCATAACTGTTAAATGGGGACTCTCTATTTCTCTTAGGGGTGTCTGTATAGCCATATTAGCTATTTGTGTTATCTTGCATAGTAAATTATAAAAATAGCTTTTATTGTTGAGCTCAACTTGGAAGACATTTACTTCCAAACTTGTGAAATTTCCTCTTTCCATAAAAACGTCATTTTGGTTAGATATTTGTCAAAGTTATCTTTTCCTAACCTGCCTGCTATTAGTTCTGTTACCCCTCATTTAAAAAAAAACAAAACAAAAACAAAAACAAAAACAGAGATTGTGTTTTGTTAAAATTAACTTGTGGTTGGTGTCGACTTGTGGAACAACTTGTGAAAGGTGTCAGCACACCTTCCAGTCTGGATAAGACAATATAAATAAAATACATACATTGAACAGTTATTCTTCCCAGTTGGAATAATTTTTAAAAATCTTATTTTTTTCACTTAGGATTTGTTATTACACTTTATTTCTTTTATCTTTTATATTTATTTTGAATGAGAACATATACCATTATTTCCTTGTTCTGTTATCTGAGGAGCAGATTGTCATATACTTGTTTTGGAGGAAAGGATACTAAGAGATTACTTCGGGGAATAGATATCACAGACAACAAAGATGGGCTCTTTGACAAGAAAGTCTACATATTTTTTTAAAACAGCCCATTTTTTAAAACTCAGTAAATAAAAGTTTATGAAGTATCATCTTAGATTGGATTTCAAACTTAAAGCCTCATCTCCCGCCTGATAGATATTTTAAGTGTTGTTTAGATTTCAACAGTTTAACAATTTTGGCTATGAGGAAAATGCATACATTAAAGTTACAGTTCTCCCTTATAAATTAGTGGAAAACACTGAGATAGGAAATTAACATAGAAAGCCATAATTACCTGAAAAATTATAACTGAAGAAACATCCTTGTCTGTTTTAGAAGTCTGTCATTGTTTTATAAATCCAATTCATAGCTTCCAAAGGAATTAAAATGCAGTCTTGGAGATGAGAAAAAAATGCTTTCATATAAACCTGAACCCTGATAGTCAATGAGATGGAGATGTAGTAGTCAGATTATATACATATTCAGTACTAATAAATATGTGGGACATAGGTTTCTGTTAATTTATAAAAAACTGTCTCTTTTTATTAGTATTAGTTTTAATTGATAAATCATAATTGTATGCATTTATGGGGTGCAATGTGATATGTTGAATTTCTATATAATGTGCAATGATTATCAACAGATGACTGGATTTTAAAAAGTCATATACACATATATGTATACAATGGAATACTATTCTGCCTTACAAAAGAGGAAAATTCTGTCATCTCAGACAACATGAATGAACCTAGAAGACATTATGCTAAGTGAAACAAGCCAGGCACAGAAAGACAAATACGTCATGATCTCACTTATATGTGGACTCTAATAAAGTCAAACTCATGGAAGTAGAGAGTAGAACAGTGATTACCAGAGACTGGGGATGGAGGAGAGTGAAGGATTGAGGAAATGTTGTTCAAAGGGTATAGATTTCCAGTTAGATAAATATTTTCTCAAAAGCATTATTGATAGGCGATTTTCAGGTTACACGGAGGCTAAAGGGAAAAGTGAATAGTTAGAGAAGTAAAATTTCAGTAAATTCTGCATTGACAGGGAGTTGGCACTGGTTGGAATCTTGTTATAGATGAACAGTAGATCAAATAACCTAAAATGAGTGTCCTAATTGGTGTGACTAGTAGTAGCTTGATATCAGACAGAATGAGATTGGGAAAAGTGAGTATTTCTTTGGGAATGTAGCAGAGAATTCATGTCCAGATAATCAATACCTCATAGAGTATCTATCTATCTATTTATCTATCTATCTATCTATCTATCTATCTATCAATCATCTATCTATCTAATATTTATATATATGAAAGACTTAGCAAAAAGTCTGACACACACTAAATTATAAATATTAAAAGAATAGTAATAAAATACAGGTATTTTTATCATGGGTATTATTATTTAAAGAGCCTCTCTCTCTCTCTCTCTCTCTCTCTCTCTCTCTCTCTCTGCCACCCAGGCTGGAGTGTGGTGGCTTGATCATAGCTCACCGTAACCTCAAACTGCTGAGTTCAAGCAATCCTTCCACTTCAGCCTCCTGAGTAACTGGGACTACATGCATGCACCACTATGCCCAACTAATTTTACTTTATTTTATTTTTGTAGAAAGAGGGTCTTGCCATCTTGCCCAAGCTGATCTTGAACTCTTAGGTTCAAGCAATCCTCTTGCCTCAGCCTCCCAAAGGACTGGGATTACAGTTGTGAGCCACCATGCCTGGCCTATTATGGATATTATTCAATGGTAAGTTCAAAACTAAATATAGAAGGCCAAAGTACCTTCCTGCTAGAGAATAATCCTTCTAAATATAGAAGGCCAAAGTACCTTCCTGCTTTGTTAACTGTTCAAGTACTGGGGAATAAAGAACAAAGAGGTAAAGTTTAGGTTTAGGTACTAACTCTGAAACTTACTAGATCTATGGTTGGTCATTAATTTGCAAAAATCCTCTGAACCTCACATTCTTCATTTGTGAATTGTAAATAGAATTTCACAAAATAATTCACAAAGAAAGTAGTTTATTGTGAGAACTCAATGACATATCATTTGTGGAAGGCCTCCATACAAGTTAAAGCTCTGTACAAATGATATTCTTCATTTTTATAACTACACAAAAGTGCCATCTTGACATAAATTAGCTGATATAAGCACTGTGGTCCTTTTCTGACAGTCTTGAAAATCTGTTGTTCAACATGGTCAGGATCATATCCATTTTTTATTCTTTCCTTCATTCCATGTAAGGTCATATGAATCCATAAAAAGGCCAAGTAAGTAATTTCACACTTAGAACATTTATTTGTGTTGTCGTATAAATATGGCACCATCTGAAGAGAAGACAGGAAATAAGAAAAGTGGAGAGTCTTCATATGGAAGTAACATTGTAATGTTTTATGAAAAAATGTACCTCTTAACAATTGCCTGCATTGTTTATTTCAATCATGATTCCCATCAGAAATACCTTACCTTTCATTCCTCCTTGATATCACTGAATTAAAACTTGCCTTATCAGTTCTCTGCCATCTTCCTCTTTAAACGTAATTAAATACACAGGGTATGTTAGTGAACACTATCTTCAGTTATCTTTGAGATGTTTCCTGTATTGTTTATTCCTGGGGAAGGACATCACATCTGTTTTAGTTAGCTTGGGCTGCCATAACGAAACACCATAAACTAGGTGACTTCAACAACAGAAATTTACTTTTCACAGCTCTGAAGGACAGAAGTCTGGGATGAGGGTGCCAGGATGCCTGGGTTCTGATGAGAGCTCTTTTTGACTTGCATATGGACACCTTCTTGCTGTATCCTCACATGGCGGAGAGAGAATGAGCAAGCTGTCTTGTGTCTCTTCTTATAAGGAAACTAATCCTATCATGTAGGTCTCCTACTCATAACCTCATCGAAACCTGATTACCTTCCAAAGGTCCCATCTCCAAATATAATCACATAGAATGTTAGGTCTTCAACATATGAATATGAGGAATTCAGTCAACAGCATTCTGTTTTGGGCCCCAAATTCATGTCCTTCTCACACGCAAAGTCTATTAATTCCACCACGACGTCACTAAAACTCTTAACTTGTTTCAGCATCAACTCTAAAGTCTAAAGTCCAAAGATTCATCCAAATATCATCTAAATCAGACATGAGTGAGACTCAAGGTAAATTCATTCTGAGGCAAGATTTCTCTCCAGCTGTGAACCTGTGAAACTAGATAAATTATGTGCTTCCAAACTTCCATGGTAGGAAAGGCATAGAGAAGACATTTCCAGTCCAAATGAGAGAAATATGGAAGAAGGAAGAGGTGACGTCTCAAGCAAACCCAAAACTTAGTAAGACAAGTTTCATTAGCTCTTAAGGTTGCATAATACCCTTTTTTGGTTAGATGCTCTGCACTCCAGTCCAGCTAGGTTGGCATCATTATCCCCTTGGCTCTTCTGAGGCAGACCCACCCCTTAGCCTTGGTGGGGAAACTCCATCCACAGCATTGGTCCTGCTCTTTTAAAACCAAGATGGAGGATGCAGCCTTGCTCCTGGGGTCTGTATACTCTGGTTTGTGGTGGAATCAGTAGTCGTGATGATTTCTAAATGACCATTGGAGTACTACTTCCTTTGACTGAATTCAGTCCATAGTACCATATTCCATACCTTCTCCTGATCACAACTCCTTACTTCAGATCAGTATCTGGGTTAAAATTTTTATTAAATTTCTTATTAAAATATTTTTATTCTTTTAGGAGTGTGCCACATTATCACTGTTAAAAATGCTATTTGTTCTAATCAAGGACTCATGAAGAATCTATGAAAGAAGTTAACTATGAATGACCTCTTCCCACCTATAGGGAAAGCAAGTCAAGCCAACCTACAACAAGATGATGTGGTAGGTTTTTTAAATTTAAAATTCCAATATGATTTTTAGAGAGATTAAATATATGTTGTATAGTATAAGCAATACAATATGATCACCATACCATGGTATATATTGTTTCAGTTGTAAAATTAAATCTGAAGTCTAAATTTTTTTTTAATGACACATTGTAATCCCAGTAGTGAGCTGGGGTTGATGGGTCATATGATAGCCCTGTTTTTAATTTTTTGAGGAAATTCCTTAGTATTTTCCATAATGGCTATACTAATTTACAATCCCACCAACAGTGTGCAAGTGTTCCCTTTTCTCCACATCCTCACCAATGCTTGCTTTCTTTTTTCCCTATGGTAATTACCATTCTAACTAGAGCAAGGTATTATCTGATTGTAGTTTTGATTTGCATTTTCCTGATGACTAGTAATGTTGAGCAATTTTTAATATATCTGTTGGTCATTTTTATGCCTTCCTTTGAGAAATGTCTGTTAAGCCCTTTTGACCTTTTTTTTAATATTTGTCTTTTTGTTGTTGAGTTGTTAAAATTCTTATATATTCCAAAAATTAAACCCTTATCAAATGTAAAGTTTGCAACTATTTTCTCGCATTCCGTAGGTTGCCTCTTTATTCTGTTAATTGTTTCCTTTGCTGTGCAAAAGCTTTTTATTTTGAGGTAACCCTATTTGTCTATTTTTTCTTCTAATTGTCTGTGCTTTTGAGGTCTTATTTTAAAAATCCTTGCACATGAACAACACTTCAAGGCCATGAAGCATTTCCCCTGTAATTTCTTCTTGTGTTTTCATAGATTTTTGGTTTTACATTCAAGTTTTTAACCCATTTTTAGTTGAGTTTTTTATATGGTAAGAGTAAGGATCTAAACTCATTCTTCTGCATGTCAATATCTGATTTTCTCATAACCTTTTACCGAAGAGACTATCTTTCCTTCACTGTGTATTCATGGCATCTCTGTTGAAAATCAGTTGGCTGTATGTATGTTGATTTATTTCTGGGATCTGTATTCTGCTCTACTGGTCTATGTGTCTGTTTTATGCCTGTACCATGATATTTTGGTTACTGTGTCTTTGCAGCATATTTTGAAGTCAGGTAGTGTGATGTCTTCAGCTTTGTTCTATTTTCTCAGGATTGTTTGGCCTTTGGGGGTCTTTATACTTTTGTAAGAATTTTAGGATTTCTTTTTATATTTCTGTGAAGAATGTCATTGGTATTTTAATCCAGATTGCATTAAATCTGTAGATAACTTAGGTTAGCCTGGTCATTTTAACAATATTAATTCTTCTAATCTATGAACATGGATTATTTTTCCATTTATCTATGTCTTCTTCAATTTTTTTAATCAACATTTTACAATTTTCAGTGTAGAGATCTTTTACCTCCTTCGTTAACTATATTTTTAGATATCTTATTTTCTTTGTAGCTATTGTAAATTGAATTTTTTTCTTGATTTTTTTCAGATAGTTTACTATTAGCATATAGATAAGCAACTAATTTTTGTATTTTTTGTATCTTGCAACATTACTGAATTTGTTTAATAGTTCTAATAGTTTTTTTGCAAAGTTGAAATCTAAACTTTTATTATCTATTTATAGATTTTCCTTTTCTCTCATCACTTTTTTTCCATGCTTTCAACAATTCAAAACAAGGAATTTAAATACAATTCAACTTTTTTGTTGTTTGAACATTAAGTTATTTTTAAGTTTGGTCTCCTGTGCTAACTTTCAATAAATGAAAAAAAGGGCTTAAAAATATTTAGAGAGGAAAAATTATAGGCAATTGAACAAGAGATACTAATGTGGGGAAGGAAAAAAAAATATGGGAACACTTTCTTCCTTAAGTTTGCATTTTTTCTATATATTCTAAATTTTATATAGCTTTTTCTTTCATTTTCCACCATTGAATCACCAACAAGGAAGAAAAGTGATTGTTAAAAATGAGCACAAAAAAGAAGTGTGGCTGGGAAAATAAAGATGTTAGGAAAAAACAGAAAATGGAAGAAAAAGAGTTAAATCAGGTGAAAGGCTTACAGAAAAGCATGTAAGCTAATAAATTCATCATAACATAAAATTTAGAGGAAAAGTTAGATAAAAATTTATTCCTATTTGTCTGAAAACAAATGTGGGAGAGTTAAGGGGTTATGGAAAACACTTCCCATATAGAATATTTTATTAGTTTGTCCATTCATTCTTTTATCTCTTTACCTATCATTTATTCATTAGTTTATTTTCCTGTCTCTTATTTCGTGAATCAACTACACAGATTCTTCTCAACCAAGGGTGGGGTTACAACCCAAGAAACTCATCATAACCTGAAAAAATTGTAAGTCAAAAGTACATCATCAACTTAAAATATTTTTCACATTTGATAGGTTTATCCAGGCTTAACCCCATTGTAAGTTGAAGAGCATGCTGAATGCCTATCACTTTTTGCACCATTGTAAAGTTAGTCAAACCCATCATAAGTCAGGGACTATCTGTACTAAAAAGAAGTATTGATTTATAAAAAAATTGTGCTTCATTGGAAAATTATACACTGCCTAGAGCATATCCTTCCAGGTCATCTGATTCTATAGGATTTATTTCACAACTTTCTAAGTTTTAGATAACTGATGGCAATGCAAAATAATTCTTACCTATAGACATGTAAATTTTGTCTATTGGAGGTTCAGTCATCCCCAATTGTGGACATCCAGCCATTCATTTTAATATTCTTGATTTATAATATATCTGTTCTTTGGATTCTCCTTTGACTTGATTGTAGCATCTTAGTCACTTATTATTAAGTTAAATGCATTTTTTTTTTAACAGATGTTCATTTATCACAGTATTAGGTTGGTGCAAACATAATTGCAACTTTTGCCATTACTTTTAAAAAGTTCAAATTTTTTTTTGCCATCACTCTTAATGGCAAAAACCTCAATTTCTTTTGCACTAACCTAATATATGACAATCATGATTTACTCATCTTATGAAAATTTTCTTTTAATAGTCCTCTTATTTTATAAATATTAGCTTTTCAGATTTTCTTTTGGCGACCAAAGGAGAGGTTAGTAGGGTGCGAATTTGTTATTTCAGTTGTAACCTCATGCTTTATTATTACTAAGGAGATACTGCTTTGGATTTATCCGTTGACAGTGTCTTTAACGTTCAAAATGTAAAGCAGTGGATTAGCATTAATTTATCAGAATATATATGGAAACAAGTGGGTTTCACAGTACAGAGACTTCATATCTTATTTCTTAAAGCCAGGAGACATCTTTCAACTAGACAATTCCCTGTGGTCCTCAATCTCTCTTCCACTCTTTGTGATTTCTTTAGTGTTACTATAATTTTAAACCAGCTGATAAAACCACTGAGTTAAATCCATCTACATACTATCAAACCACCTGATTGTCCCCTAACACTTTACCTACTGGGGTAGGATAGTATTATCCTTCCCAGTTTTCTCCTTTATCCTTTATTAATGAGGACAAAGCTCTGATTTTTTTTTTTTTTATCTTGCCCAAATTCCTATTTAAAGGTTCTGGGGAGCCATGCCCTAAAAACCATAAATTCTCATCAGATGGATTTTATTTGACCCTATATATTGTGACTTACTTTCCAGTCTGACTCTGGCATAACTTTATGAGACAAGGAAAGAAATCAAAATATTTAACCCCTAAACATGTTTCTCTGCTATATCTTCATCCTTTGTGGGGAAAAAACCTACATCTGTAAAGACTCTCTAATAACATAATTAGATTTTTTTTTCTGGGCTCTCCCAGTCTTGGAGAGATTAACTAAACGTCTAGCACCTTTTAACTATCTGAAGAGGAAATATTTGCCATCTGTTGTCTCTAAGGGCAGCCATTGTAAGACTTTAAAGGAACCTTGGTCTCTGCTATCTTTTATCTTAATCTGAACATTTCTTTCTATAGATCCCAGGTTTTTCGACAAACTCAACCAATTGTCAACCAGAAAATGTTTAAATTTACCAATAGCCGGAAAGTCCCCACCCCCACTACTCACCCCCACACCCCGCCTGCTTTGAGTTGTCTTGCCTTTCTGAACCAAACCAATGTATTTCTTGAATGTATTTGATTGATATTTCATGTCTCCCTAAAATATATACAATGAAGCTGTACCCTGACCACCTTGGGCACATATTCTTGGGACCTCCTGAAGACTGTCATGGGCCATGGTCACTCATATTTGGCTCAGAATAAACTCTTAAAATATTTTACAGTTTGACTCTTTTCATTGACACTAAAAATCACATAACATTTAAAGCAACTCCTAGAGACATTCATATTTTTCTAAAATATTAAAAATCCATATTTACATTTAAATATGGCAATTGTAGTCTTTCACTTTACTGTATGCTACATGTAGACTCAATCACAGTTTTATAGTTACATTTGAGGAAGGGGGAATGCATATTTTGGTAATATGCCCTCTGTGCTGACTTCATTATAAAATTAATTTTGTCATAATGTCAGCAGAGTTAACAAAAAAGTAGAAAGGAGATTTAAAATAAAACAGGAAAAAAAAGGAAGAAGAAGAAAAGTAAACATTCTGCAGCTCCATGAATAAATGAAGACAGATCCTCTCATCATTTTAAATCCAGAGGGGATTTCCTCCTGGTAATTTACAACTGCATCAAAGAATTAGTTGTTATTTTAAAAATTACCTTAGGCAGAGAAGCATAATACCTTAAATTAATATCATTAGAATTGCTATAACAATGGAGCATTTTAGAGAAATCTTTATTAATTTATAATAAATAAAACCTTACTTGCTTGTGATCTGCAGAATCAAACATTGATTTCTGATTTAAAAATGTTATTTTGTTGTTTCATTTCAAAACTGCTAAAGAAAGAAAGGAGAACAAAAGTATATTCAGAAGTATATTCTGAATGTTGTATTATTGATTCAGTTCATAGATACTCCTGTACCTAACTGGCTTTCATTCTGTTCAATAATCCTGGAGCATCCTGGTCACGTTTTTCAAACTGTACTGAAGGAATGCTAACCTGTCCATTAAGATAAAAGGCCCCAAATGTCATTCCTAACACAAAAGGATTAGGGTCTTTCTATGTAGCATCACAACTCCTCTCGGCTAAGCAAGGAAGCTGACACTGAAGTGATGGATGACCCCAATGTCTATTATGCATGGCAACACAGTCCATAACCTCTAAGTCACAGCTTGAAATAACTTTTAACTGCATATATGAATTTTCTTAATAAGACTACTTCTCAGGATATCAGTTTAAAAACAAGTTCCCACATTTTAATTTCAGCACTCAGACTCCTATTTATGCATAATATGGCATTTTGATTTTTACCAAAGAGCAAATTCAGATTCAGGGGGTGACAGAAGGTCAGTCAAAAAATCAGTGTGAAAATAAAAGGCCTACTTGAGAAGTACTTTAATAAATCTGTAGTTTTTTTGTTTAACGTCTTCATATCTTAAATAGCTTAATATCTCATTTTAAGTGTTCTTACCACCAAAACACAAAAGAAAATCAAACAAACTGTATTAGTCTGTTTTTACATTGCTATAAAGAGCTACCTGAGACTGGGTTATTTATGAAAAAAAGAGGTTTAATTGACTCACAGTTCTGTATGCTTAACAGGAAGCATGATTGGGAGTCCTCAGGAAACTTACAATCATAGCACAAGGTGAAGGGGAAGTAAGCACTTCTTCACAGGGTGGCAAGAGAGAGAGAATGGCGAAGTTCCACACACTTTAAAAGCACCACATCTCATAAGAACCCACCCACTATCATGAAAACAGCATGGGGGAAATCCACCCCTATGATCCATTCACCTTCCACAGGACCCACGTTCAACACATGAGGATTACAATCCCACATGAGATTTGGGTGGGGACATAGAACCAAACTATATCAAAAACAAAACAAAAACCAAAAGGACAGAAAGAAAATTTCAGACGTGTCAGACATGTCTTTTATTTTAATTGCGGTGGTAGTGTTCATGGTGTATGTATATGTGGGTACAAACTCATCAAATTGAATACATTATATATGCAGGTTTGTGTTTATCAATTATACCTCAATAAAGCTGTTAAAAATGTTATCCTTAAGAATTAAAATATTTTAGCCAGATTCGTTTTCAAAAGGCCAATAATTCTGATATGTATCTCTTGTACGTTAACATGGCATGTTGAAACTGGTTTGAAGCTTGTGTTACTAAATTTTGTTCAGTTTTTCATTAAATTACAACAACAACAAAAACCTCAAGGAAGGATCATGAACCAGCTTTTCCACAGTTTGGCTAAAAAACCAGCTGATCCTGATAGCTTAAGCCCTAATCAGTGGGTGCTCAATAACCAAGAAAATTAATGAGACTTAAAATCGGAGAAGACTAGTCCAATAATTAAAAAAAAAAAAAAAAAAAACTGACTATTTCTAGAAAATGCCACCAACCTAATGAAATTGGTAGTAATAGTAATCTGAAAGGTTATTTAGAAAGAAGTGGCATATCTAAATTGATTGACAATATATCACATTGATTTTTGGTTAATTTGTATACCTGGACCTAGAGGACAACCACCAGAAAGATTAAATGCTTCATAAGCTAGAAATAATAAACTAGAAAACTATTTGGAAATAAGAATTATGTCGCTAGTAAAAACCATGTGAATAAAAATACACCCACATGCACTGAAACCATGTATTTAAGATAAAAACAGTATATAAAAAATTTATAATTTATACTTGTAATAGCATACACTATTAAAATAAAAAGATAATTTTAATATGTTTCTAATTTGTAGGCTGTATTTCAAGAAATCAAACACTTTCACTGCTAAAGACAAGCATTATTTTGCTAATATGAGAAAATCACTAATGTAATTACATTCATGCATCATTATGATCCATAAAAATAAATACTTCTATGCTGAGGCAATTAGATCAAACTTCATGAATAAGAAATTTGGTAATGTAATAAATTGATCTTCTGGGAGATGCTGATTTTTCCTTGTATGCTTTATGGCTTTGGTCTGTGTTACAGGAATATTTTCATATTCCTCCTGAGATTGAGTAGAATGACAATGAGTAGAATAAAAAAAGAGAATACAACATTACATTGGCATTCTGTGTTGCATTTGTTAGTTGTCTAATATCGGGACACATATTGTTTTGACTTTTTCTACATTTATATATTTGTTTTATATTGCACAATACATGTTTGGACACCATGCTACACATTCCATTATTTAATATTAAAATGATCAACTCTGACAGTGACCAACAGATACATTCTTTAATCTTTCTCTCACCTTTGTTAATGCATGTAATTATACTAGTCAATATTTTCATGAAATGTGAACAGTACAATTGCAACATCATTCTACAAAGACCTCAGAGAAAAACTACCAAACCCAAGATATCAGTTAAAATTCAAATCTTTTGGTTTCCAACTAAAATTTATAATTTACTTGTGTAAAAAATAAGAATAAAAATTCTCACTACACACAATGTGTCAGAATACAAAAGACTTTGATAGTTTGATGCATTACTGCTAGGTTTGGTAGCAGAGTAGACTTGTTATTTTGTGGATGTTTATTCCCAAGTGGGTTGGATGATTGCTTGTAAGTCATTTCATTCCTTGTAAAAGTCCTAGGCTGCTGAGCACCAGGCCTCACCTTCTGTTGGCCTCTTGCTTCTGCATACTTATTGACAGTAAGTTAGAAATCTTTTCTTTATACCACAAACTATATTAGTGGTATAAATAAAATAGGTTATTTTAAAGAATAACATAGGTTATTTTAAAGAATAAAATTTATAATAGAATTATAAAAATGCACAAAATGTGTTTAATATGTTTACTCCATATACTTGTAACTAAAGATAAAAATGCCACAGAAGATATAAATATGGAATATTATCTAGTTATCTGTAGTTACATTTTAATTCAATTTAAAGAAGAAAGCTTTAGTTTTAGAAACCTGGAAATGAGTTATGAGTTTCAAAATTTAAAATACTTTTATGGCCTTCAAATTCCATTTCCACAGCTCTGACCGCTCCCTTCCTGATTTTATCATTTCAATAATCTTTCACCTGTTCTACCTGCATATAAAATCCTAGCTCTCCATCTTTAGGCTGTTGCTGGAGTTATTTTATTAAAATCCAAATCATGTCTAATTTCTACTCTCTTTAAAAGGTTTGGTGGTTCTCAAATGCTGATATAATGAAAGCCAGATTTCTTAGTTGGCTTCAGAGCTTTAAGGAACTAGTTTCAACCTGCCTATTCACCTGTTGTGACTTTCAATAAAGCACCAACCACATCAGACCCTTTTCCTTCCTTAATAGACCATTATGCTCTTAGTCCTCAATACCCTTATTCAAGCCATTACCTTCATCTGGAATAACCTCACCCAGCTTTTCCCTTCTCTAATTCGCTCATCTTCCTATGCCCGGTTCAAATGTGCCTCCACCCTGATGCCCCCTTCTTCTCTACAAAATGCAACAATAGTTCTTTACATATGGAATGCTAGGAACATATGCCACATCCTTTAATTGTCACATCTAGTAATTGAGAAAAATAGAGTATTTTCTACTTGCATGAACTCTACAGTCTGGGAGAATTAGGAATAAACTCATGACTGCTCCCAAGAGGGTGACCTTGGGAACTTAATCTCTAATCTTAAATTTTCTTATCAGGAAAACCAAGGATAATATGAGAAACCATTTTATTGGGATTTTCTAAGTATTAAATTAGTTCATGAATGTAAAATATTTTGCATAGTGCCTAGTATAAATATCCATTTTTATTTATTTACAATTATTATCATCCCAGGAATAAAATAAGCCATTGACATGCCTATCTCCTGAATCACACCTGTAAGTATTGTTGACTCAAGGAACATAAATTATTCTGCACACATGATGTGCTCTGTTTTATAAAGTGTGATTCAAGAAATATTTATTGAATGAATCAATTAATCACTGAATGGCTTATAGAAGGCAAAGCATTTCTGATTTTTTCCCAAAAATAATTCAGTGTAATCGTTTTTATATTATATAAATTATTTTATTAAAATAACCAACAATTTATAAAAACCTTGAATAAAATGCTTTTAGTATTTCTTGAATTTCACATAAAATAAAATGTCATAGCATTTACAGTCTAGTAGGATGCAAATAAAATGCCTGGATTGCATTTGATCCATCAAAATAAAATAAATTCTTGAAATATTGACATCTATTAGATAAGTTCTGAATTTTAATTTTAGGTATCATATAATATGAATAATATATATGATTAATTTCAATACTAATAATGATAAAATTGTCATTTATTAAATACATTTTATTTTGCAAGAACTAACTCAAATAATCTTCATAATATTTGCCCAGGATTGTTATCTTTATGTTAAGGATATAAGTTAATTCAAATCATAAACTTAAAAATAATTAGATTAAAAATATAACAACACTTCTGCTTTTGTCAGTCTGGCAAATGAAAAGTCTCACTATGAAAAAGCTTCTTATGCAAAACAATTAGTTTCTGGATAAAACTTACTTTTAAGATGTTTCTGGGCTGGCAGGAGCATGGAAAACTGCAGAGGCTTCTTCTGTGTAAAAACAGGCAAACAGAGCTAGAGCAAAAAGCCTTTAGTGTTAACGAAATGCTAACAGCCCCACCCAAGAGCAAATGCCAATGCCTGCACTGTATTTTGGATTCCTAGGCTTGGGCCAGGAACAAGTTGTTAGAGCTGAACCTGATACTGCTTTAAATTTGAATCCTGTAAAAGAATTAAGAAATCCAAGGTTGGAAACATCTCCAGGTTTCTGACAAAAGCAATTGCGTAGTCATTCTTAAGTAAGGGCCTCAGGATTACCACTGATAAAAACTAATGGCATCTGAGCTTAGAGGCAAAAATCACCAAGCACAGAAGAAAACTTTCATTATGAGTGAAAATCATCAAGAAAAAAAGGAGATTTAAATCTCTCAGAAGACTTCAGGAATTAGAAATACCCAGAGCAGAATAGAATATAACTATGTATAGACTTTTTAAGTTTTCTTTTGACATATATATATATTTGTCATGTACAGCATGATGTTTTGAAATAAGTATATATTGTGGAATTAATAAATTGGAAAGTTGGGATCACAGAAATGAGCAATAGAGACTATCCAAAATGACTAGGCAAATTTGAAAGAGAATGAAATGAAATCTTAAGAAATAAGAAATAAGGCATTTGAAATTAAGAACAAAACAAAACAAGATAGGGTGCTTAGCTATCAGCTAAGACACAACTTAAAGGAAACTGATGAATGGAATATCGGGAAAAAAAATCTATAGTGTAACATTTAGATAAAGGAGGTTGAAAGTATTTTTTTTAAAGGTTCAAAGATAAGGAAAATTATGAATGCCTAGCATTTGTCTAATGAGTGTCTTCAGAAAGTAAGATAGAATAAAGGCAAAGTTACATTTATAATTATAATGTTAAGAATTTTCTAGAACTGAAGGAAGATAAAAGTCTATAAATACTGAATGGCAATGTATAACAAACAGGATAAACTAAAGCAAAAAGAAATGGAAACTCCACAAAACTATAAGAAAAAAAGTGGTTTGAAATTAAAAAAGAGAAAAAAGTTCATGTATAAAAGAATGAGTATTAAACTGACAGATTTCTCAACAAAATCAAAGGATGTTCAAAGAGTGAAATAATAAACTCATGAGAGAAAATAAATGCCAACCTAGAATTCTGTACTTAGCACATTTGTTTTTTCAACCTTCAACCTATGCCAGAAGTATTGTCATCTTAACAGTAAGTCATTCTGATCCACCAGTATAAAATCTTTTTTATTTAAGTCTCATTTAATTTTTAAACAATTTTAAAGTTTATTCCTGAGTATTTTAATCTTTTTGACACAATTGTATGTGGAATTATTTTCTTAATTTTATTTTGTTTGTTCATGGCTAGTACACAGAAACACAATTCTTTCACACAACTGATCTGCAGATTTAAGTCAATCCCTCTCAACATCCCAGAAGACATTTTTTTGGGCAGCGATTGACAGGTTGATCCTAAAATTCATTTGGAAATATAAAAGAACCATAATAACAAAAACAATCTTTAAAAAAATCAAAGTTGAAAGATTAATACTTTTCAGTTTAGGAACTTACTACAATGTTCAGTAATCAAAACAGAACAGTATTGGCATAAGAGTAGACATCGAGAATTATGAAATAGAATTGAGATTCCAGAAATAAACCTTCACATTTATAGTCAACTGAATTTTGAATTTTGACAAGAGTACCAAGAAAATGAAGAAATAATAGTTTTTTCAACAAATTGTATTGAAACACCCGGGTATCCGCATGCAAAAAAATGAGGCTGGATTAATACCTCACACCATACAAAAAATATTAGGTGAGAATGCACCATATTCCTAAAAGTAAGGACTAATTCAATAAAACATACAGAAGAAAATCTAGGAGTAAAATGTCATAACCTTGAATTATTATGGTTTCCTAGTTATGACATCAAAAGCACCAGCAACAAAAGAAAATAGAAGATAAATTTGATGCTATCAAAAATATTACACTTCAAAGAACACTATCAAGAAAGTGAAAAGTAACCCAGAAAGACAATATTTTAAAATTATATGTCTGACATGATACTTAGATTTAGAATATATAAAGAATTCCTACAACTCAACAATAAAAAGACAAATAACTGAATTTTAAAATTGAGAAAGGTTTTGAATAGACATTCCTCAAATGAAGATATACAAATGGTCAATAAGCACATGAAGAACTGCTCAACACCACTAGTCTTTAGGAAAATACAAATCGAAACCATGAGATATCAATCACACCTACTAGTTTAGCTAGAATAAAAAAGATAGACAATAACATGTTAATGAGGATGTAAAGAAATAGGAATGCTTATACGTTGCCAGTGGCATTGTAAAATGGTATAGAGACTTGGGAAAACAGCCTGGAAGTTACTCAAAATGTTCAACACTGTTATATGACCCTGCAAGTCCACTCTTTTTTCTTTTTTTGAGACGGAGTCTCGCTCTGTCACCCAGGCTGGAGTGCAGTGGCGCCATCTGGGCTCACTGCAAGCTCCGCCTCCCGGGTTCATGCCATTCTCCTGCCTCAGCCTCCGGAGTAGCTGGGACTACAGGCGCCTGCCACAACTCCACTCAAAATATATGCCCAAGTGAGTTGAAACATGTCCACACAAAAACTTGCACATGAATCTTCATAGCAGCATTATTTATAACAGCCATAAAGTGGAACTAACCCAAATAGCCACCAACAGATGACTGAATATAGAAATGTGATATAGCCACAAAATTGATTTTTTTTTTTTTTCTTTTTGAGACAGAGTCTCGCTCTGTCACCCAGGGTGGAGCGCAGTGGCACAATCTCGGCTTACTGCTACCTCCGTCTCCTGCGTTCAAGTAACTCTCCTACCTCAGCCTCCCAAGTAGCTGGGATTACAGGCGCCTGCCACACACTGCCACCACATCCAGCTAAGTTTTGCATTTTTAGTAGAGATGGGGTGTCATCACTTTGGCCAGGCTGGTCTCGAACTCCTGACCACAGGCGATCCACCCACCTTGGCCTCCCAAAGTGCTGGGATTACAGGCATGACCCACCGAGCCCAACCAATGCAATATTATTTAACCATACAAAAGGGTGAAGCATTGATAGCAATACAGTGTGAATGCACCTTAAATATATATGTTAAGTCGAATATATAGAACATTACTTTTTAATACAGAGGCTAAAATATAGTGTGAAACTTAGGGTAATAATTTAAGTGTAATATTTTGGCCAAAACAGATTTTAAAAGGACCGATAGCTTCTTGATTGGGTCACAAAGCTGCCTTAGGTTTCTAATGTACAGAATTGACCACTAAGTAATGAATTTACTTCATTGTGATATAAAATTCGTGATAGAAAGTGAAAAGTTGTCCCCTTTGTGGGAAAGTTAGCATGAATGCCAAATAATGTACAAGAAGATCTATATTCAATATTCAAACACTTATCCTTCTGAGCCAAGAAACTCAAACAAAAAGATATACTCAGATGTGAGTATTTGTAATCTAATTATCACTTTATCTCTTTTATGATTTAGTAGTTCTGGTTAAAAAATGTTTTCTGTTAAACGACTCTGCATTATAACATTACATTTTCAGTCTGACTTAGGGATGGGGTATTTATTATATTTAAGAGATATAAGCCAGATTTATTTAAAAAAAAAAAAAAACAGGAAAACATCTCTTAAGTCATATTGACTGAAACCAAATTTTTTAAAAATTTCCACATATGAATTTATACCTTAATTCTATAAAAATTGTTGTGTGTTAGCCATTCAGAAAAATGTACCAGCGCACAGTCAGTAATATAATCTCTGCCACCATAACCTAGAGAACACATACCAGTCAAACAAGGCATAATATCTAACTGAAAATAGCAACTCGATGCTGGCATTTTGCAATTCCAGATGGTGTCTGCGGATCCCGATTTTAGTGGAGAATTGTCAGTTTTCATGTGAGAGGCTCTTGAATGATTGCATCAATATTTCCTTTCTAACTATTCACCATACAACCTTTGAAAAAAAGTAGTTATATATTCTGCAATGAAAAATGAATGGTTAACAGGATTCATTTAGTTCTTTGAGTGACTCTATGCAATATTTCTCTTGAGAAAATTAAATAATATATTTATTTTCTATAAAAACCTATTAATTAGTAGAGAAGTTTTCTTTCTCAGAGCTAAAATATCAAAGGCAGTATAAGATTATGTAATTCATAAATACAAAAATATCAATAAAATTTATAGAAAATCTTAAGTAATTATTACATAATCTTAAGTATTATTACATAAGCTATGGTGAATCTGATGATGGAGACAGGAAACTTGAGAAATATTCAAAGTCATGGAAATCTTCAATTCAGTGGTTAAATTTATAATGCATTCTGCCTACACTATGTAACATTAATAAATCTATTATTAAAATGTTAAGCCAAATTTGCAGTGTTTGTTGAGACAAGAATAGAAAAAGCAGGATAGAATGTCATTTAACATGCACTGTTTTGTAAAGATCAGTACAGGCCCCTTACATTGGAATGGGTGCTTTGGTTCCACACTAGACTTTCTGACTCCAAATATTTGGGCATAGTAACCAAAGAAAACTTCAACAAACTTCCCTGGTGATTATTTTGAACCCTTATATTTGAGAGTAATGGGTATAGGGAGATATTCCTTCATTGCTTTAAGGAATTAAAGCAATATTCTTTCATAGTTGGTATTCCTTCATAGTTGATATTCCTTCATTGTTTTAAGGAATCTTTATGCACAGTTAGCTATCAAACCATGAAAGTCAGTACCTTATAATGCAAAAGAATAAAATGAAAGATTTTATTGACCTTGGACAAATCACTTTCCTTCTTTAGGCTTTAGTTCCCTCAACTATTGAATGAGGCATTAAGCTAGGTGACTTCTGGTGAGCCTTTCCATTTTATCATTCTACTGAAATCTGGTGCTAAAAGGTATGTAAGCTTGTCATATGTTATGTTCAAGGGATACAAAGCTTCTATCACGCATATAGGCATATTCAATTCATAATCTTATTTCAAATGAAAATTTAATAAGCTCTAAATTTATAGAAATCAGAAAATGACATATGTAAAGATATATGAAAGGAAATAGCACTGTCATTAATCAGTACAGAGATTTCACTTCTGCTCCCTCTAGAATAATGTAGTCTGGTTGCTTCTCCAGAAATATTGCACCTGAACTTTGGAGCAGTCACTAAGAAATGGTAAAATTTCTTCATTAAGGATCACTGCTTGCTGTGGGCTCTTTCTCTCTAGAAGCAGTTATCTGAAAACACTGGATTAATTTTTTACTCAAAATCTATTAAAAAATAACTTTATGTTAAAGCATCCACTTAAAACTTATTGCATGCTATGAACAGGATGACTTGGAAATAAAAACATACAAATATTAAAACAAACAAAAAACACTCCTACATAATTTCTCCGACTATGTCATTAGATTTCACCTTGCACTGATGAAGAAAGTGATGCTTTATGCAGTTACCACAAGAAATTGCTCAAAAACATGAAACAACTGGTATGGCCTAGGCAATACATGACCAGAATGACACTTGCCTTATTACATAATTCATAAGCAAAGAAGATTCCTTCTACAGCTGAGATCTATAATAACTCAAATCTCTCCTTTGGTTTAAAAGGCTTGCTGAAATTTACACACATGGAACCAAAGCACTACTAAAGTAACTACTTTGGTCTCTGTATGGAAACTGGATCATTCACTCATTAAAATTTCCTGCTTTTTTCAAAAAGAGACCTTTGAGAGTCTTTGCTATGTGTTGGAGACCAATAGTATTTCTTGCCATTTCACTTGTTTCCGTTTATATGATAATATTAAATTCCCACTTCTAGGCTTGTGAGAGCATATTCTGAATTCCAATGTATTGATTCAGGTTTACAATTTCCCAAACAGCCTTTGTGGAGCTCTGGAAATATTCCACTCACAACTCTGAGCTCTCTATTTCCGTATTTGTTTTCTTTTACTGGATTTCAACATTACACAGGTGTGCCAGGAAAGAATAATAATGCCCTAATCTATTTTCATTTTGACAATATAGACTGGGTATATTTTTTCCTCTTTGATTGTAGATTTGTAAATTTTCATCTTGAAAACATTAAATTGATTAGTGTCATGTGGGTCTGTCATTTAGAAGCCTCTGATCTTTCTCCTTCTCTCCATGTATTTCTCACTGACCCATTGGAACTACCTTATCAAATTTCTAAACTTTTTCAAATTTCTTTTTTTTAATTTATTTTTATTTTTATTTTTTATTTTTATTTTTGGAGATGGAGTCTCACTCTGTCTCCCAGGGTGGAGTGTGGTGGCGCAATCTCGGCTCACTGCAACCCCTGCCTCCCGGGTTCAAGCTATTCTCCTGCTTCAGCCTCCTGAATAGCTGGGATCACAGGCACCTGCCACCACACCAGGCTAATTTTTGAATTTTTAGTACAGATGGAGTTATACCATGTTGGCCAGGCTGGCCTCGAACTCCTGACTTCGTGATCCACCCTCCTCAGCCTCCCAAAGTGTTGGGATTACAGGCATGAGCCACTGCACCCAGCCACTTTTTGTAATTTCTTTTGAGTTTTTTTAGTACTCTTCACTTTTTTGTTCTTCCCTTATGTTGAATAATTATCAATGACTCATAATTCAACTCTAAACAATAAAACTAATAAAAACGAACAAATAAGTCCTTTATATATGTCAAAGATCAAAAGACAAGGCTTGCAGTGAAAGCATCTTGTATTAGGAAACTACATAATAGCTCTTATAACTAACACATCTTAAAATCTTAGTACCTTTCATAATAAACATGTATCTCTTTCTCATACAACCATGCCCAGAAAGGGTTCTTCATCAGGGTATGGGAAAGTTTTTTTTTTCATCAGCTATCAAACATCAAACCAAGAGATTCACTTTTTGCCAGACAGCACATAGAGGAAGAGATGGTGGAGAAAGCACATCTGCCTCTTGTTCATTTTGAGACAGTGATATATGTCCCTTCTCTTATTCCATTGGTGAAGACTAGTCAACTGGCTCGATCTAGCTGCAAAGGAGTCTGGGAATTATACTTCCTCTCTAGACAGATGAGTCTTAGCAGCAATGAATGATGCTATGGAAAAGAAGCATGAATCTTTGGTAGACAGATACTTTTCCTATTTGGCAGAAATGAATGGGAGATTCATAGCAAATGCATCAATTCACATTTCATTTCCACTATTCTAAGGTATATTTAATCATAGTCACCTTTTTGAAGTCAAACACTTATTCTCCATTGTGAAGAGGGATGTGCTATTCAAAATTCATATAACTCAGAGCATTAGTTTTATTTTGAATATTTTATACCTCTCAAAATTTAGAAATATGGTAAGATATATTTAGACATTTTGGAAACACTGAGTATTGTGGGGCTTTATTATTTTACTTATGAGCATTAATTAACTACCTAAATGTATATTACACTGTGTGATCCTTTCATTATGGTATGGTGAAACAGAAAAATTAGTCTGTTTACCGTGTGAAGATTTTACCCCTTTTGGTTTCATTTACTCAATTATAAAATGACACTAATAATGGCTCATCCAACACAGTTGTGCTGATACTATAGTACACAGCTTCAAAGTTTACATTATGGTTTCTTGCACAAGAAAAAATGTCCCATAAGTTTATGTCCTATTTAAAAGCTTACATTTTAAACGACAAAAAAAAGAAAGCTATAAAGGAAAAGAGAGAGAAAAAGAAAAGAGAAGTAAAACAAATAAGTTAACTGCAATCTTGAGCAGAGAGCTTCTATTGTACATTATGGCCCTTGAGATGAGGAACCTTTGTCATTCATTTGCACCTTGGATTCTGCTGCAGTGCCTCAATAGTGCCACAATACTTAATAAGGAATTGTGAACTGTTTATTGAATTATATTATTTATATCATATTCACAATGAGAAAATGTATAATAAGAATGCTGGTCAAGTGTATAATTTATGTGTTTTTATATACTCATAAAGTATTGTAGAGAGTTTTGCTGCCTGATCAAGTGAATCTTCTGAGAGAAGATCGTAGTTCAGAAATGATTTTTTTTTTTTTAAATAGGGTCTCCCTCTGTCACCCAGGCTGGAGTGCAGTGGTGCAATTACAGCTCAGCTGTGACCTTCCAGGCTCAAGTGATTCTGCCACCTCAGCCTCCCAAGTAGCTGGGGTACAGGTGTGCACCACCATGTCTGGTTAATTTTTTTGTATGAAACATGGGGTTTCATCATATTGCCCAGGCTGATCTTGAACTCCTGGGCTCAAGTTATCCACCCTCCTTGATCTCCCAAAGTGCTGAGATTACAGTGGCTTGAGCCACTGTGCCCAGAAATTCTTTAAGCTATACAAATAATTCTACAAATTTACATTCAGATTACAACATAAACATTGCTATAAATACATTTCAGCAGAGCCAAGAAGCAATTAATAAAGTTATAAGCAAAACTGGTTTTTGTACTCTTTGATCATCTTAGGCAAATTTGATGTTGAAAGTAAAATTTCTCAAATATAAAGTTACTTTGTATTGAGGAAACAATCTGGTCACTATCATAAGCCCTGTTACTTATATGCAATTAAGTCTTTCAATCTTGCAAATGATGGATAATCTTAAATATTTCATAATTTAAAAGTTGTTCATATATAAGGTTTAGTGAACTGCAGAAATCACGAGCATATTCTTGTGTGAATGTTACTGCATTCTTCCCTAAAAATAGGAATATTTCCTTTTTATTTAGAGTAAAATAAAGTGGAATTTTACAATATATTGCATTAATTTTATAAAGGTGGACAGAAACTTTAGTTACTTTGCATTAAAAACATTTTCTTAGGAATATATTTAAAGGTATAATCCATATAATATTTACATATTCAGTTTTCGAAGGTAACCATTGTTCACTCAAAATTTTCTTTCAAATATTAGAAATATAATTATTATATTCTGTCAGTTGCAACCAAATGAGTGCTTTTTCTTTTGGAAATACACTTTTTATCATTCTGTAAGAAAACCTGATGAATAAAATTTTTTTCCAGTTAATTTAAATTCTCTGTCAAGATTACGCTTTCTTTTGCACACACATACACACACAGAGAGACAAGCACAAATGCATTTATTGTTTTATGTAAAATAATTATATTATCAGACTAATACAATGAATATAGTTAGTTACACCCCTCCCTATTATACCCGAATCACCCAAACAATTGCTTTTGCACAAAAACACAGAGCCTGTTTAACAAACACATAGGCAGAATAGTGTATGTTTTAACATCTCTGTACGTATTTTTTTCTCTTCAGATTTACCAGGATATGTGATTCACTAGCTATAGATTTCAGGACTATTGACATTGCTTTAGAGATTTTCTGAGAAAGACATTTAGTCTTCAAGTGTTAAATGCGTTTAACACAGAAAGATGAAGTATCATCCTGAGAAAAGCAAAAAACTCATCTATCTTTATTTATATAAGATTCTGATATTTTCTTATGATAAGCAACTACAAGCCTCAAGGTTTCATTAGATAAGTAATTTATATTCAATGATAAGGATGTTACGTTTTAATACTATTCTCAATTATAGCTCTATCAATTTAGATGACAGTTAGTAATTTGTCATTTAAAATTAATGGCTTTGTCAGTGTTTCTCAATTATTCTGAGATTAATATTTCCCAAGGTAATAGTAGGAGGAGAAAAATATATTTTGAGACATTTTATGGGTACAGCTGAAAGCAAATTATGTCAAACAGGATTTGGATAGACATTTAATGTCTCCTTTCTATGTTAAGAACATGGCGTCAGGCCGGGCGCGGTGGCTAATTGCCTGTAATCGCAGCACTTTGGGAGGCTGTGGTGGGCGGATCACTTGTGGCCAGGAGTTCAAGACAAGCCTGGCCAACATGGCAAAACCCCGTCTCTACTAAAAATACAAAAATTAGCGATTTAATAGTGAACTCACCTGTAATCTCAGCTACTTGGGAGGCTGAGGCAGGAGAATCGCTTGAACCTGGGAGGCAGAGGTTTCAGTGAGCCGAGATCACACCACTGCATTCCAGCCTGGGCAACAGAGTGAGACTTCGTCTCAAAAACAAAACAAAACAAACAAACAAACAAAACATGCTGTCTCCAGTTAGTCAATGTTGAGATAAATTAATAAAAATTAACATAAACTTTTAGAAAAGAAAAATATATTCACAATTATACAATTATAATGAGTTAAAAATTGAAATTGTCAGTGGAAAGAAGAAATAACGATTGTTGTGAGTTAGTTTTAAATATATTATGTATACCAGATTTTCTTCACACAAGAAAAGATGCACTGTACAAATATTGATGACTAAGAAAATAAGTGCATGGAAAGTTTTTATTTAAGAGAAGATGGCAAAACAGGAAATGCTTCCCTCACTGAACAATCAAGAGATGCCACAGAACAAAAAGATGTTTTATGAATAATTTCTCAAACTATGAGAAAGGCTTGTGGAGGCAGAAATGTGCGAGAAGTAGAGAGGGAAATGGCAAAGAAAATACCTGAGTGACACTGAAGGAAGATAGGTATTGAAGGAGTTTCCACATATTCTTGGAATCATTTTTAGGATCATTGCTTTCACTATACCATCTTAGTGCAAAAAGCTGAAAGTTAGTGTCAATTACCTCTGCCAAAAAAATTGGAAATAAGTAAAGAAAATCAAAGAATGAGACAAATATGTAGAGATATGGGTGACAAAAGTAGACATAGTAGAGCACCAGAAAAGGATAAAATGATATGGTGAAAGTAATAATTGTGATAACAAATAATAAGCAAGAATTTTCCAAATTAAAGACAAATTGAATTATGCCAAATTGAATAATGCCAAGCATGACGGAGAGAACAGAAAAAAAAAGCAAAAATGAAAATAATGACCAAACCACATACATTTTATTAAAACCTATATCAAAGAAAAGTAAAAATTCTAAATTCCTAAGTAGAAAAAGCAGATCACTTAACAAGAAAGAGAAAGTAAATCTGACATCAGACTTTTAAACGACAACACTGGGTAAAAGAAGACAATGGATTTTTGGCTTTAGAGTTGAAGAAAAATAACCTTGATTTCAAACTTAGAATTTTATATGTAGCTAAATATTATTAAATAAGAGGTTATATAATCTTAGGTTCTGAAAAACCTCAGAAATATTATTACATAACAATTTTGTTTGAATGCAAAAGACAAGAATTATTCTATGAGGAAGAGTATTTAAACTGAGGCATATTAAAATATATGGGAATGGAAGATGAATATAAAATTAGTCAGATTTTCCATTATCTAACTGAGAAACTTTATATATATATATGTGTGTGTGTATATATATGTATGTGTATATATGTGTGTGTGTGTGTGTATATATATATATATATATTTTTTTTTTTTTTTTTCTGAGACAGAGTCTCACTCTGTCACTCTGTCGCCCAGGCTAGAGTGCAGTGGCGCGATCTCCACTCACTACAAGCTCCGCCTCTGGGGTTCACGCCATTCTCCTGCCTCAACCTCCCGAGTATCTGGGACTATAGGCACCTGCCACCACGCCTGGCTAATTTTTTGTATTTTTGGTAGAGACGGGGTTTCACCATGTTAGCCAGGATGGTCTGGATCTCCCAACTTCGTGATCCACCCGCCTCGGCCTCCCAAAGTGCTGGGATTACAGGTGTGAGCCACTGCGCCCAGCTACAAAATATTATACTTAACAATCTACAAATACCATTTTAGGTAATACCAACATGGCAGGTGTGGGACAGGAATATTAATAAGGGTGGGGACTAATGAGAAAAGGGAGATAAAATTATAGGTATTTGCCCTGAGTGCAGATGGAGGTAGAGAAGATGGAGTGGGATAGTTAAATTTAAAACATTTTAAAATAAAAAACAGAAATAACTGTGAGTTATGATAATTTAAGAATAACTATAATGTGTCTAAAAACATAATATATAGCTCTTAAATGAGAAAAATATTTGATTGATCTAATGAAAGGCAGGCATGCAAGTGGTGAACCCTTGCTTCTGGAGACAGCCACAAAACATTCCTTCTGCCATAAAAGCAAAATGAGGGAAAACCTCTTTGATATTGCAGAAAAGTGGGAAACCTTTTCATGTTCAACATTTTGCACTGATATAAAGAAGTTTGCTATTTCTGAAAGAGGGACAAAAAATACCCTAATGTACAAATGCCATCCCAACTTCCATTCACCAAAATATAGGGGAATGTTTGGCTACCAAGTCTAGGAGGAACAGTCATTCTGAGAAAACCCTGCCCTTGATGCTAAAGTACACAAGTTTTTCGTGTGACTCAACCTTAGGAGAAATTAAAAACACCTTTTAACTTCACCACAAGCCTTGCACTGCACAACAAGCAGCAGCAGTCTGTTGTTGTGGGAGACAAATGCGGAGAGAGACTGCCATCTATGGCACAGTCAGGGAGAGCAACTGGAAGCCTTTTGGTGGCAGAGTAAAACCACTTAGAAAAACTCTGTAATATCCAAGGCCTCAAGCCTGTGCTCCATCTGTGGAGAAATCTGAAGTCTGTTGTTCACTGTAGGAAACTATAACAACAATAAAACTATCCCTAATTCAAGTACTGCCAAGGTTGATTCAACCATCCACACTAATTATCTAACAGAAAAAGTGCCATTTCTATTTATGAGGAAAAATACTATTCACTTGTTTCCACTGTTTTTTTACACAAAATATGCAAAAGTCAAGAAAGATTTATAAGATGAACAGAAGAGCAAGAAAAAAGATATCAGAACAGACACAGAGACTGTCCAGATATCAGCATCTAAATAACTGTGATTAATACATTTAGTGTAAAATGTGAGCAAAATAAATCAATAAACAGGAAATTTAAGTAGAGAAAAGGAAACACACACACACACAAATAAACCATTTTAACTGATGCTCAAAAAATATAATATCAGAGATGAAGAAATTCCTGCCATGGGATTTTTCTGTAGATTTGGTCTAGCAGAAGCAAAAACCAAAGAACTTGAACTTAGGGCAATAGAAATCATCCATGTCAAAGCACAAAGTAGAAGGGAAAAAAGAAAAGAGAATAGCAAGAACAACACAGAATGTTCAAGACCTGTGGGACACAGGCAAGTGAGCTAACGTGTAATTCAAATTTCAAAAGTAGAAAATAATGAGAACAATGAAGAAGTATTTGACTATGTAACAGTCACACTTTTTCAAAAATTAACATAAAACAGCAAAAACTACAAATTCAAGATGCTCAGAGATGACCCGAGTAAAAGTATACAGAAAAAAACACACACATTACCATCAAACTTCTGAAAACCAAATAAAGAGATAAGTTTGAAGGTGGCCAGAGGAAAAATGTAATATTGTTTACAGAAGCAAAAAGATAAGAACAATGAGAGGCTTGTGTGCAGAATTATCCAAGTCAGTGACAACAGCCAGCCAATTTTAAAGTAGGAAGAAAATAAAAATAAAACATGGCCTGCAAATATCTACATCCAGTGAAAATGTCCTCCAAAGTGAGTGTGAAATAAAAATATTTCTATATTTAAAAGCAGAATAATTAATGGCTAGAAAGCCTGCCCTAGAAGCATGTTAAATTTTTATAGGAAGAATGAAAATGACATCAAATGAAAATTTGAATATACACAAAAAATTGGAAACTGCCAGAAATGATAACAATATTGATAAAAATAAAAGTCAATTTTTACATTTTTAATTTATTTGCAGCCAATAAATATAAATGTTTTATGCAGCTTCTAATAACTGTAGAAATACAATAATACAAAGGCTAGAGGGAAAATAGACAACACTTTTGTAAGATTCTTATTCTATACATGAAGTATATGTACACGAAGGTACAAAAATTCAACTAGATAACAAACTGGCAATTTAACATTACCTAATGATGAAAGGGCTAATTTCTCAAGAAGAAACAGTAATCTTTGCACCTAACAACAGAAGTTCCAAAACATAAAGCAAAACAGATAGAAATAAAAGGACAAATAGATGACTCTACAGTAACTGATAGAAAGTAGACAAAAAGTTCGTTAAAGGTAAAGAAACACTATAAAATCAACTTGCCCTTCTATAGACAACTCTGCCCCAAACAGTAGAATTTATGTTCTTTTCAATAGCTTTAAAATTATTGAAATAATGCAGAGTATGTTATTTTACCACAAGAAGTAAAACTAACAATTGATAGTATTTCAATTAGGTCAATTTTGTTAATCATATTTCTAAAATCTTCCACATTAGAACAGACGGCTTCTTCTATTAGTTGCTAAAATGTGTCATAAACATTTCACATTATAGGAGTGATTTTGTCTATTTTTCTCTTTGTGTCTATTATATCCTGCTTTATGTATTTCAAGATCATGTTAGCAGATGAAAACAAATTTAGGACTGTAATATTTCCTGATGGATTGATTTCATTTTGAGGAAATATTCCTCTTTATCTTCAATAATGCTTTCTTATCCTAAAGACTGCATAGTAACTATACAAGTACAAAACTAATTAATTTTTGCATAGCATAACCTTTTCTGTTCTTTTACTTTCAATAGTTTTGTGTCTTTATGTGTAAAGTCTATCTTTTGTAAACAGCAATCTTGTTTCTCTTTAATTTCAAAATGTTGGTCTTTTAATTTAATAATTATTAGATTTTTAAATGTACTATCTTATTATGTTTTTCATCACACTGTTTTATGCTCTTTTTTCTTTCTTGCTTTCTTTTAGCAAAACTATTTATAAGTTTCTCTTTTTTTTTTCTTGTGTTAGTTTTTCAGTATTACATGCTTTTATTATTCTTTTGGTCACTAGTCTAATGATTAAAATCTGCATTCATGATTTACTAAATGATAAGACTTTTTCCACTTCTTAGATATTACAAGATCATAAAACACTGTTTGTTTATGTGCTATTACTTTTACTATTATGTATGTGGATTTTACTCCTTTATGTATTTTAAAGCCTAAAGACATTATTTTTTCTTTCAGCTCTTTTAGTTTGTCCCAATTGATACCTAATGCATAATCAGCATTAAGTGCTTGGTAGTCTAAATCTTTGATTTGAACGTTTTCTTCATATCTGAATATACCTCTTGTGAATGAATGTCCATTATTACATGTTATTTTATACTTCTAGGTTAAACTTGGGGCCAATAGAAGTAGTTCTATTTTTCCAATTCATATTTTTAACAAGAGATACACATATTCCACCAAGCCCATTATCCATTAGTAAAATTTTATTGTGAGATATTCATTGGAAGATACATATAAAGCCATTAAATTAATGAAAAGAAAAAATATCAAATTGTAAACAACTTAGAAAAACAAGCTATTAAAATTAATCAATAATTTATAACACTTTTATATGATGAGAGAGAATTCCTACATACAGCTAACCAAGAATCTGCTTTAACTATATATCACTGATATATTTTCAAAAACTATTCATCTATAGCTAATATCTCTCTTAATTTTGTAATTCATCCTATTATGACATTAATTTTTCTTTCTTATTTAATTTGGGGTTTCTGGATATACAGGCAATTAGGAATAGTTTAAAAATATCTTAATGCTGTAATGCAAGTTGTACAGAAAATCTGATACTATGAAATAATATCAAAAGTTGGAATGATTGTGGGAAATTTATTTTAATATAATCTTACTGAGAAATCATCAGGGGAAACCCCACCCCCGATATTCAACATGGGTTCTTTTCTTTTTCCCTAAGAGTCAGCTGGTCTGACAAATAAAGGGGAAGAGTACAAGAGAGAGAACTTTTAAAGCTGGGTGTCCAGGGGAGACATCACATGTTGGCAGGTTCCATGAGCTCCCTGAGCCATAAAACCAGCAAGTTTTTATTAGCAATTTTCAAAAGGGGAGGGAGTACACGAATAGGGTGTGGGTCACAGAGATCACATGCTTCACAAGGTAATAAATCATATCACAAAGCAAATGGAGGCAGGGCGAGATCACAGGACCACAAGATGGGGCGAAATTAAAATTGCTAATGAAGTTTCGGGCACACATTGTCATTGATAACATCTTATCAGGAGACAGGGTTTGAGAGCAGACAACCTGTCTGACCAAAATTTATTAGGCAGGAATTTCCTCGTCCTAATAAGCCTGGGAGCACTACAGGAGACTGGGGCTTATTTCATCCCTTTAGCTTTGACCGTAAAAGACAACCACCTCCAAGGGGGCCATTCATAGACCTACCCTCAGGGATGCATTCTTTCTCAGGGATGTTCCTTGCTGAGAAAAAGAATTCAGCGATATTTCTCCTATTTGCTCTTGAAAGAAGAGAAATATGGCTCTGTTCCGCCTGGCTCACCAGCAGTCAGAGTTTAAGGTTATCTCTCTGGTTCCCTGAACATTGCTGCCATCCTGTTCTCTTTTCAAGGTGCCCAGATTTCATATTGTTCAAACACACATGCTCTACAAACAATTTGTGCAGTTAGCGCAATCATCACAGGGTCCTGAGGCCACATATATCCTCCTCAGTTTACAAACATGATGGGATTAAGAGATTCAAGTAAAGACAGGCATAGGAAATCACAAGGGGTATTGATTGGGGAAGTGATAAGTGTGCATGAAATCTTCACAATTTATGTTCAGAGATTGCAGTAAAGACAGGCATAAGAAATTATAAAAGTATTAATTTGGGGAACTAATAAACGTCCATGAAATCTTCACAATTTATGTTCTTCTGCCGTGGCTTCAGCCAGTCCCTCTGTTCGGGGTCCCTGACTTCCCAGAACAGGAATGTTGAAGACTCTGACTAACCACAGGTATATTCAAGCAAATCCACTGTCAGAAGTAACTGCAGGAGATACTGACAATGAATTATAAAAATCAGATGTCAGAATGCACTTACTGTAATTATTGATGTCAATGGGATAGCTATTGACTTTATTAATAGTACAATGATATATGACAACTGTAGTTTTAATTTCATTAAAGAGTTGAAAATTCACTGTAGCTTTGTAGCTGCTTGTGAGCTATCTACATATATTCTGCTTTTCTTTTTTTTCCTTCAAGTATAAATTTAGTTAATCCATATTTGTGAATTGGCATGCTCTTTGAGTCATGATTTTTAATTTACCAAATATTTCTTAATTTCAAAAAAATGTTAAACCCCCTCTTCAACACCAAAAATCTAAAAGACATTGTGATCCAAAGGCATAGGAATGGGTCACTGGAATGTTTAAAATGAAAAAAGGGATTGAGTTTGTTATTAATCTGGTCCCACGCCTTGAGCAACTGAATCTCAATCCTTTTGGGGACTATCTGAAAAAGTTTCATAGACTTTCCACTAAAATTGTCTTCCTGAGAGACATAAGAGTAAAGTATTTATCAATAGGTTCCTGTGAATTCCCAGTTTTTCAAGGTTTGTCCTATGGGCAGCTAACTCCATTACACTTCTGTTTTCATGCATGTGTCAGAACAGGCTTCCTTTCAGTGGCAGAAGAGAGACCCTAGGTAGAAAGTCAAAAGCAGACAGTTCATCCAAGCTAGAATCTGCCGAATGTTTTCTACACATAGCTAGTTGCTAAAGCTGTAGTGAAAAGGTGGGTTGAGAGAATATGAGAAAGGTCACAACAAGTCTCTGAGCCTTCTCCACCTCCATAAAATTATAATGTACATTTCTACCTTTATTGTATTAATATGAAAGGCACATTAATAAATTATTTCATGTGAAATCATAACTACATTTCTCAAATAAACTTTACTTGAGCATGATGATAATATAGAGCAAGGTATAACTTACTGAGAATTTAAGATATTCATACCGATGACTAACAAGACATTTGTATCTAAATTCTTTGTATGTTTTAAGATTTGTATTGGTGTCCATTTCTTCAAAAATGAGAAAGAATTATTGCTTATACTCTAGAAAAAATTAGATAACATAGATTTTACCTAACTAACGCTTATTTTTTAAAGCATGTGTTTTATACTTAATGGAATTTAGATCGATAGTAAACAATTTTGATTCATAATTGTTGGTCCACTGACACCTGTTACCATGCCATAAGTAAACCTGCATGATTTGATCATTTTTTGAATATATCATTTCTATTGAAATATTATAATTTAAAGCAAGTTATATAGAGCATTTTAATTAAAATTTTTAATTTACTTTTTCCATTCATTCAAAAATCATACTTTAATATTTATTACCTTACATTTCTAAATTCAAAATTATTGCCTTTATTTCCACTTGTTGAAACTATTTTATCTTAATTTGTATTTACTTGATTTTTAAAAGTTTCCTTTTTTTTTTTACTTTTATTTTAAGTACAGGGGTACCTTTGCAGATTTGTTATGTAGGCAAATTATGTGTTAAGGGGGGTTGGTGTACAGGTTATTTTATCAACCAGGAAATAGGCATAGATTTATTTAATTTGTTGAAAAATGGCATTACAGATTCTGGATATTAGACTCTTGACATATGTATAGTTTGCAAATATTTTCTCACATTCTGTAGGTTGTCTGTTTACTGTGTTGGTAATTTCTTTAGTAGTGCAGAAGCACTTCAGTTTAATAAGGTCCCATTTGTCAATTTTTGTTTTGTTGCAATTGCTTTTGACAGCTTTACTATGAAATCTTTACCAGGGCCTTTGTCCATAATGACATTTCCTATATTTCCTTCAAGAGTTCTCATAGTTTTTGGCTTTACATTTAAGTCTTTAATCCATCTTGAGTGTACTTTTGTGTATGGCGCCAAGAAGTAGTCCAGTTTCAATCTTCTGCATATGGCTAGCCAGTTATCCCAGCACCACTTATTGAATATGGAGTCTTTTCCCCATTACTTGCTTTTATCAACTTTGTCAAAGATCAGATGGTTGTGGGTGTGCAATATTATTTCTGGGTTCTCTATTCTGTTCCATTGGTCTATATGTCTGTTTTTGTATCAGAAACTACTGTTTTAGTTACTATAGGCTTATAGTATAGTTTCAAGTTAGGTAACATGATGCCTCCAGCTTTTTTTTTTCCTTAGGATTGCCTTGGCTATTGAGGCTCTTTGTTGATTCAACATGAATTTTAGGACAGTTTTCTTTAATTCTTTGAAAAACAGCATTTGTGGTTTGATAGGAATAGCATTGAGTTTGTAAATTTCTTTGAGCAGTATGATCATTTTAACAATATTGATTCTCCCTATTCATGAGCATGGAATATTTTTCCATTTGTTTGTGGCATCTCTGATTTCTTTGAGCAGTGTTTTGTAATTGTCATGGTAGAGACCTTGCAGCTCTCCAATAAGCTATATTCCCAGGAATTTTTTGGTGGCTATTATGAATTAAATAATCTTCTTAATTTGGCACTCAGCATGGACATTGTTGGTGTATAGAAATGCTAATGATGTTTATACCATGATTTCACATCCTTAAACTTTGCTGAAGTTGTTTATCAGACCTAAGAGTTTTTAAACGGAGGCTGTGGGGTTTTCCAGGTATAAAATCATATTGTCTGCAATCAGAGACTGTTGGATTTCCTCTCTTCTAATTTGGATGTGTTCTATTTTTTTCTCTTGCCTTATTTCTCTGGATAGGGCTTCCAGTACTATGTTGAATAGGAGTGGTAAGAGTGGGCATCCATATCTTGTTTCATTTCTCAAGGAGAGTGCTGCCAGCTTTTGTCCATTCCGTATGATGTTGGCTGTGGGTTTGTCATAGATGGCTTTTATTATTTTCAGTATTTTCAGTTATGTTCCTTCAATGCCTAGCTTATTGAAGGTTTTTAATATGAAGGTATGTTGTATTTTATCAAAGGCCTTTTCCACATCTTTTGAGATTAACATATTTTTTTTTAGCTTTTAATTTTGTTTATGTAATGAATCACATTTATTGATTTATATATGTTGAAACAAATTTGTATCCCAGGGATAAAGCCTACTTGATCATGATGGATTAGCTTTTAGATGTGCTGCTGGATTGAATTTGCTAGTATTTTATTAAGGATTTTCACATCTATGGTCATCAAAGATATTGGTCTGAAGTTTTGTTTATTTGCTGTGTCTGTGCCAGGATTATTCTGGCTTCATAGAATGAGTTAGGGAAGATTCCCTCCTCCTCAAATTTTCAAATAGTTTCAGGAGGAACAGTACCACCTCTTTTTTACACATCTGGTAGAATTTGGCTATGAATCCATCTGTTCTGAGCTTTTTTGGATTGGTAGGCTTTTTATTACTAATTCAATTTTGGGACTCATTATTAGTCTGTTCAGGAATTCAATTTCTTCCTGGTTCAGCCTTGAGAGTTTGTATATGTCCAGGAGTTTATCCATTTCTTCTAGATTTTCTAGTTTGTATGCATGCAGGTGTTTATAATAGTCTCCGAGTGTTTTTTGTATTTCTGTGACAGAAGCAGTAATGTCCCATGTGTCATTTCTGATTGTATGCGTTTGAATTTTATTTTTTTATTATTATTATTCTAGCTAGTAGTCTACAAATTTTATTTACCTTTTGTATGGCTTATAACATCTCAGTTTTATTCAATTCAGCTCTGATTATTTTTTTTCTTGTCTTCTGCTACCTTTGGGGTTAGTTTGCTCTTGTTTTACTAATTCCTCTAGGTATGATATTAGGTTGTTAATTTGAGATCTTTTTAGCTTTTTTGATGTAGGTGTTTAGTGCTATAAACTTTCCTCTTAACATTGCTTTATCTGTGTTTCACAGATTCTATAGGAACTGGGGCATCAATCCCATTTAAATTCATGGTTACTATTGATATATGTGGATTTGATCCTGTCATCATGTTTCTAGCTGGTTATTATGCAGACCTGATTGTTTAGTTGCTTTGTAGTGTCAATTGTGTACATCTTAAGTGTGTTTTTGTGGTGATCAATAATAGTGATGGTAACGAATTTCCTTAGCATTTGCTTGTCTGAAAATAATCTTATCTCTCTTTTGCTTATGAAACTAAGTTTGTCTGGATACAAAATTCTTGACTGGAATTTCTTTGTTTTAAGAATGCTAAATATAGGCCAACAATCTCTTCTGGCTTGTAAGGTTTCTGCTGAAAGGTCCACTGTGGCCTGATAGGGTTTCCTTTGTAGGTGACCTGCCCCTTCTCTCTAGGTACATTTAATATATTTTCTTTCATCTCAACCTTGGAGAATCTGATATCTATGTGTCTTAGGGATGGTCATCTAGTATAGTATTTCACAGGGGATCTCTGGCATTTCCTGAATTTGAATGCTGGCCTCTCTTAGCAAGGTTGGGGAAATTTTCATGGACAATCTCCTGAAATATGTTTTCAAAGTTCCTTGCTTTTTGTCTCTCTCTCTCTCTTTTACAAGGGTTTCAATGAGTCATAGATTTGATCTCTTTACATAATCCTGTCTCTCTCAGAGGTTTTATTCATTCTTTTTAATTCTTGTTGCTTTTCTTTTTGTCTCACTGAGTTAATTTCGAGAAACAGTTTGAGCTCTGAGAGTCATTCCTCAGTTTGGTCCATTCTACTGTTAATACTTGCAATTGTATTATAAAATTACTGTAGTAAGTATTGCACCTGTATCAGCTCACTTTGACTTTTTCTTTAAATGCCTATTTCTTCCTTTAGCTCCTGTATATTTTGTTGTATTCTTTAGATTCCTTTGATTGGATTTCAACTCTCTCTTGAATCTCAATGATTGCCATTCCTATGCATATTCTGAGTTCTATTTCTGTGATTTCAACCATTTCAGGCTAGTTAAGAACCATTGCTGGGAAATTACTGTGGTCATATTGAGACAGGAGAACACTCTGGCTTTTTGAGTTGCCAGAGCTCTTATGCTGGTTCATTCTTATCTGTGCAGGCAGATGTTCCTTTAATCATTGAAGTTGCTATCCTTTGGATGCTTTTTATTTTTCTTTCATCTTCTGACCATCAAGAGTTTGATTGTGTTATATGGTGAATTCAGTCAACTAGTTTCCTTTCTGGAAGATTTCATGGGATCAAGATTCAGCTTCGCAATCCTTGGCTGCATGCTTTAATTCTGCGGTGCTGGTTCCAGTTTTCTAACTTTGTTCTTTGAGCTCTTGAGGTTAGCAACCTCCTGTAGTAGAGGGGCAAATGTGTTCCTGGTCTGCTGTCCATAACACTCTGAAGGGGAGTTCTGACCAAAGTGCTTCCTTGGGGCTATGGCAGCAGGATCTGTACTTGCTCATACATGCCAGCATTAATGGTGGCAAGGTGTGGTGCCTGTATGTTATCTAGGGTGGGGAGCTGGTAGGAGTAGGAGGGTGGAGTCCATATGCATGCCGGCACTTCTGGTGGCAACTGCAGAGGCTCAGTGGAGGCAGGGTGCTGATACGGGCAAGGTGCAGGCATCTGTGCACACACTCTCTCCGATAAAGGCAGTGGCACAGCAGGGGCGGGGCGCCAGTGGGAGCAGGGTGCCAGTATATGCACTGGCAGTGGCAGTGCAGCAGGCTGCCCCAGCATAAGCAAGGGGGGATGCTGGCAAGGGGCAGGGAAGCAGGGTGCACTCATCCCAGCAGTAGTGGGACAGTGGGCTGTGTGTGCACACAAGCACCAGCAGGGCAGAAGAGACAAGGTCCACTCATGCTCAAAGCATTTGGAGGAGGCTATGGGCTAATGCATGTTGGCAGAATGGCAGGGGGGAGGATGCAGATGGGTGGGCCCATGTTGGCAGGGGTCAATCTGTTGGTGTTCTCCCATGATATTATGTATGATATTCTGGCAAAGGAGGTATGATGAGAGCTGCCAGGAAACATCCTAGTTGGGCATCTGAGGCTGTACTGAAAGCAGGCATGGCCAGACTGGGGCCTCAGACAGGGGAGCACTCAGATTAGACTGGTCCCATCCATTGGGCTAGATCACCCTTCTCTGTTCAGGTCTGACATTCACCTGAAGGCTAAAGCCACTTAGAGGAGTATGGTGAGCCTTGGGGAGTAGGCATCCCTGAGTGTGCTCCACTGCAGCCATACCCACATCAAACACTCTGGTTTCTGCAGAAGCTGGAGTCCTGCCCTTGCCACCTCTTGAAGCAGCTCTCCCTGCCAGGGGTCTCCCTGAAGATCCAGGGTTCTCCTGAAGCTAGGATTCTGGAATTCCATGGCAAGAATGAGCTATTCTTCACCTGTTCACCTCACACCTTCCCCAAGAGCCACTGGGCACCAGGAATGAGTCGTGGTGCTCAGCAGCCCAGTGCAGGGTACCCAGTCTTCTCCCACTTCAGCCCAGTGTCTGTGTCCTCCCTCCATCCACTTTCAATGCCTTCCCTCTGAAGGTCTGCTCAGAGTGTGCCAGGCTCCCCAGTATCCCAGACTCTCAGTGAGATACATTCCTTCCGGTTGCATCTATTCAGCCATCTTGGCTCCCCCACAAAAAATCGTTTTGAATAAGTAGTTAAAATTTCTTAATTATATCTTATGTTATGAATATGCTTTTCCTATTGCCCATTATTCCCCCTCATTTAGAATTGTCACATATTTGTTTATTAGGATTTTTATAAAAATTCATGTTTTTTCATGGTACTGGTACCAAAATAGATATATAGGCCAGTGGAACAGAACAGAGGCCTTAGAAATAACACCACACATCTACAACCATCTGATCTTTGACAAACCTGACAAAGACAAGCAATGGGGAAAGGATTCCCTATTTAATAAATGGTGTTGGGAAAACTGCCTAGCCATATGCAGAAAGCTGAAACTGAATCCCTTCCTTACACCTTATACAAAAATTAACTCAAGATGGATTAAGTCTTAAACATAAGACCTAAAACCATAAAAACCCTGGAAGAAAACCTGGGTAATACCATTCAGGACATAGACATGGCCAAAGACTTCATGACTAAAACACCAAAAGCAATGACAACAAAAACCAAAATTGACAAATGGGATCTAATTAAACTAAAGAACTTCTGCACAGCAAAAGAAACTTTCATCAGAGTGAACAGGCAACCCACCAAATGGGAGAAATTTTTGACGTCTATTCATCTGACAAAGGGCTAATATCCAGAATCTACAAAGAACTTAAACAAATTTACAAGAAAAAAACAACCCCATCAAAAAGTGGGCAAAGGATAGGAACAGATACATCTCAAAAAAAAAAAGATATTTATGCAGACAATAAACATATGAAAAAATGCTCATCATCACTGGTAATTAGAGAAATGCCAATCAAAACCACAATGAGATTCCATCTCACGCCAGGTAGAATGGTGATCATTAAAAAGTCAGGAAACAACAGATGCTAGAGAGGATGTGGAGAAATAGGAGCACTTTTACACTGTTGCTGGGAGTGTAAATTCGTTCAATCATTGTGGAAGACAATGTGGCTATTCCTCAAGGATCTAGAACTAAAAATAGCATTTGACCCAGCAATCTCATTACTGGGTATATACCCAAAGGAGTATAAATCATTCTACTATAAAGACACATGTATGTTTATTGTGGCACCGTTCACAATAGCAGACTTGGAACCAACCTAAATGCCCATCAATGATAGACTGGGTAAAGAAAATGTGGCACATATACACCATGAAAACTATGCAGCCCTAAAAAAGGATGAGTTCATGTCCTTTGCAGGGACATGGATGAAACTGCAAGCAACCATTCTCAGCAAACTAACACAGGAACGGAAAACCAAACACCTTATGTTCTCATTCATAGGTGGGAGTTGAACAATGAGAACACATGGACACAGGGAGGGGACATCACACACGGGAGGTGGGGGCAGGGTGAGGGATAGAATTAGGAGGAATAACTAATGTAGATGACGGGTTGATGGGTACAGCAAACCACCAGGGCACATGTATACCTATGTAACAAACCTACACATTCTGTAGATGTACCCCAGAACTTAAAGTATAATTTAAAAACTTCATATTTTGATTAATTTTGCTGATTTTTTTATCTGATTAGTAAATAGCTGCTATTATTAGCAACTTATAACAACTCTGCCTACTTTTTTTTGAAAATCAACATACTCTGACACCAACTCACAAAAATATATACAATTGATCTTTTGATTTCATAAACATAAACATTTATTACTGTAAATTATCAGAAATGTAGCTTTGATCACATTTTATAAGTTCTGGTATGTAAGTTTTTTGTTAATTTTAAAATAGTTTATGTAAGCAATTTATTATTGGCATCTTTTAACAACTTCTGCCTACTTTTCTTTGAAAATCAACATGTTCTGCCACCAACTTGCATAGCTATAGAAAACTGATTTTTTGATTTCATAAATATAAACATTTATTGCTGTAAATTACCAGATATATAGCTTTGGCCACATTTTATAACTTCTGATATGTAAGTCTTTGTTAATTTTAAAATGGTTTATATAAACAATTTTATTCTCCTTTTTGAAATAAGAGTTATTTAAAAGAGGAAAACTTTTACATAAATAGAAATCATTGTCACTAAACTTGTTAAAGCCACTGACTCTTGAGCATAAACACACAATCACTTCATGCTTTACAAGTAATGTCAGAATATCCATCAATCACTGGAAATCACCAGTTAGGATCTTCCAATTAAAATGGCTTTTAAAATTTCCACATAATTGTAATTTATTTGACTGTTTTTAATTTTTCATATTTATTTGATTTTTGTTAAAGGGCTTCATTTTTTAAATTTATCTTTGGGGGATTATATTACAGTGTTTACTGGAAAAGGGATCTAAAATTTTCAATATATTTAAATGTATATATCAAGTATGTAATACATAGGCTTATATTTTTAAGAAGAGTTACTCATTGAACCTTCATGAATTATATTATTTAGATAATTTGTATGTCTTCATGTTTATTATACTTGAAACTATTCTCAAAAATCCATGTTAAAATCAACTCCAATAACTATATATGAATATTTTTAGTTTCCAAGATTTTCTATTCTAGACATTTTGAAATGAAAAATTTCTGATTTCATGCTTTCATTTTTACCTGTCATCAATTTAAAATTATTGATTTTGTTTCTTGTAATTTTTTTTATTTCTGTTCTTATGATATTATCACTATCCTGCCTTCTTTTAGATTGAATTTGTTTTAGTATTTATTTTTGGATTTTTATGGGTCATTTTTTTTAAAGTGTCCCTAATGTAAATAATTTATAACTGGCAGTTAGGGCAATGTAATCTATTATTATCTACCAAAATAACCAAAAGTTTTGGTTTATTTATTCTAGCTACAAGGTTTTAGAATTTCTGTATGTTAACTTCTATACCTATCTTATGTGTTATAATTTTTTGAAACATTAATCAGGTTGTTTCTGGTCTCTTTTTGCTATTCTTTTAGAATTGATTTATATTTTTGTTTTAATAGTTGTTACTTCAATATATAAAGGAAATTGGAGTAAATTGAATCTTTATACCATTAAGATTAAAAATGAAATAATGTATAGATATTGAAATAATGTCTTGATAACATAATTTTCTAGTTATCTTGTTTTTTCCTTCTCTACTTCCCACACTTTGTTGAAATCATATAATGTTTTAAATCCAGAGTGATACTATTTTCAATATGATCAATTTTTAATGCTATTTATTTGATATTTATATTAATTCTGATATCCACGTTAATAATTAATTAATTTTAACTTTGAAGTAGTGCTATGGACTGAACATGTCTCCCCTGAATTCATATGTTGAAATTCTAACTCAAATGTGATGGTTTTAAGATGTGGGTCCTTTGGATGTATTCAGGTCATGAGGTTGGAGTTTTCATGAATAGGATTAGTGCCGTTATGGAAGAGACACAGAGTTTGCTTTCCCTCTTTTTTTTTTTTTTTTTTTTTTTTTTTTCTGTGTTCTCTGCCATGTGAGGATATAGCAAGAAGATAGCAATCTGGGAAGAGAGCCCTCAGCAGACCCCAGATCTGCTGACATCTTTATCTTGAACTTCTATGTCTTCAAAACTGTGAGAAATAAATGCTTGTTGTTTAAGCCTCCTAGTCTATGGTATTTCTTGTAATGGTTGCACAAACTAACTAATATAATAAGGATTTCATTGATCATGATTTTCAGAAAGTTATGTTGTTGATATTTGTTGTAAATCTTTAAGTATAGAAAAATGTCATTCTTCTTATTTTACATTTAAAAAATAATTTTGGCTGTATATAGGAACTTTGCTTTTTGATATTGTTGTTCAAATTCTGCTATCATACTTAATTACATTTTATCATTTTATATTATGGAAGAGAAGCCTGAAGCAAGAATTACCTTTTTTTCTTTTTCTTGAATGTTTAGATTTCTGTTTCTTACTAGATACTTCTCTCTTTATCTTTCAAATTCAGATTTGTTTTAGAATAAATTTATTAATTTTGCTGTGAAATAATTAAAGTTTCTATGATAAGACAGGCACGTAATGTTTGATATTCTTTCCATTAAGAATTGTCTAATTACCTTTGAATATATTCTGGCCTATAACTTCTTTGAAAAATAGAACATGCAGAAGTGATGTGTAAAACTTCTGAGGCTAGGTCTTAAGAAGCTTTGCTGCTTCCATCCAGGCCTCTTATAAAATTCATTTTGTGTAAGGCCAAGCTGCAAATAAAAGTCCAACTATTCTCAGATAACCAAGCCATGAGGAAGCCGAGTTGGTCACAAGGAAATGTCAAGTGAAAAGTGACAGATGCTGGAACAATCCACCCACCTATTCCAGACACCCAGCCCAACATCCAACATGTGAAGAAGCAGCTACCTTGCACGTGCCAGCCCCAAGAGATGCAATGTGAAGAAGAGAGGAACCCTTACAACGTTGAGATTTAGGATCTCAGCTGTATGGCCCCAGTCAAGCTTCCAAAACTACCTTTAATCATATAAGCTGCCATAGTTGAGAACCCCATCATGGGCAAAAATAAAGTGACTCTGCCTGAATTTTAAACACACAAAATTGTGAGCCTAACAAAATGATTTCTGTTCTATGCAATTAAGTTTTAAGGTAATTTGTTAGTAACAACAAAATACCAGAACAATTTCCAGTATGAAAGCTAAAGGTGTTTTCTTTTATTCCCAAATTCAAATCTATATCACTATTTTTTGATGATTACTTTCTCTGACAGGTAATTTTTTTCTTTTGGTAATACTCTACAGATTGGATGGCTTATATTTGCTCTCTATATGTATTTCTATGTCTGTTTCATATATCTTTTCAATGTATCATTTAATTTTTTTTTGCCTGAGAAAATTCCTCTTCTTGACTTTTAATTTAGAATCTGGCCCTTTGCCATATTCAGTTGGGTGCTTAATGCCTGAATTGTAGTAATTAGTTTAATAATTACGTTTTACATCCCCAGTAACTCTTTCTTTCCTCTAAGTTGTTTTTGTGAAAACCTAATCATCATATATTAAAGCAGTGTACTCTTAAGTTTCATAGAAAATGCTGCTTGGATTATTTTATAATGCATTCTCCTTCTTTTAGGAACTTTGTTTTTGCCAGTTGTCTGAACATTTATATTGGTTCTTATGAAAGAAAATTGCCAAAGGCTCTTTATTAAGTGAACTCATAAAATGCTTAAACTCCTATTCAGTCTATTCTCCATTGCCCCAATAAAATTGAACTCTATCAGACCTTTTTACTAAAGTGCTAAATAATGAAATTCCAGATTCTTCCCTTAAAAAATTCAGGTTTGCATAACTAATAAAAGAAGCCTAGGAAATAAATGAAGGAGATGTATTCTTTCCCTGCAGATTTGGGTGAGAGATACCATATTGCATCATAAAACTTATTTAAATAATCTCATATGGTAGGGACTTAAAATGAGAGCTTTCTCAAGAATATCCATTTTATTCTGTGTAAAATTGATATGTATGTGAATATTCATAACTATCATTAACTTGTTCTGTTCTCTGTTAAATATATTTGACTATGTAATACACTCTGAACAAAAGGTACGATGATTTATAAGTTTCCAAAGGCTTTAGAAATTCTTGCAAAGACCTGTGAAAAAAATGTTAGTTTTTTGATGAGTTGCTACTAACCTTAAATTCAAATATTGAAGGATAGAAATACATAGCCATGTTGTGTTTTCTTAATTTTATTTAGCAATCGTTTTTTCAATCAAGTGGGCAGTGCTGTGATTTCTCTAATCTTTTCTATCAGGTGGTCTAAGGAGTGAGGTATTGTCAGGGTTATTTAGAGAAACAAAAGCAAGAAGATTGTGTGTGTGTGTGTGTGTGTGTGTGTGTGTGTGTGTGTGTGTGTGTACTTTTGACCCTTGAAACACACAATTTTTGAACTGTGAAGATCTACTTATATGCAAGTTTTTCTTCAACAAGAAGTCAAAATTACAGTATTGGCAGGATGCTAAACTCACCTATTCAGAGGACAAACTTTTTGTATACACAGGTTTGCGGGGTCAACTGGGCGACTTAAGTATTTGTGAATTTTGGTGTATGTGGGGGTCCTGGAACTAATAGCCTACATATACCAAGAGACAACTATATATATGGGCAGCAAGAGAAAGAAAGAGCAAAAGAAAAAGAGAATGAAAAAGGCATGTATATTATAGGAAACTGGCTCAGATTATTATGAGGCTGAGAATCTCCATATCTGCTATCAGCAAGAAATCATGTTGTAGCTCTGGTTTGGGTCCAAAAGCCTGTGAACAAGGAGATCCAATGGCAGAGATTTCAATACAAAAGCTGCAGGCACAAGACTCAAGAAAAATCAATGTTTCAGTTTCAGTCTAAAGGCAGGAAAAAAGTAATGCCCCAGCTCATGCAGTCAGGCAGGAGGAATTGCCTTTTATATGTGGGAGTGGCAGCCTTTTTGTTCCATTCAAGACTTGAATTGATAAAACGAAAACCATCCACATTAGGGAGCACAATCTCTTTTACTCAGTCTACTGATAAAAATGTTACTCTCATCCAAAAACACTATTCCAGACACAGAATAACATTTGACTAAATATCTGGGAAAATGACCCAGTAAAGTTGACATATAACCATCATATGGTCATTAACATGGTTAACATGACAGTTAACCATCACATGGTCATTGGCTAAATGCACCAGCAATTTGAAAAGTGCCATAAAAAATAAATTCAAAGCTTCCTACTTTCTAGTTCTAAGTATGTTTGAAAATTTAAAATTTATATTCTGGCTGATTTCAAGAAGTATAATAATAAGCTTAAATTTATGATTGATGTGGAAAACTAGGGCGCGCCAGTCTTGCTTCAACTAACAGTTTGGCTATTTTTAATTTTATTGATTTCAAAAACTTTGAAGATTTTCTGGAATTGATTATGCTTTTGTGTAGTCCTGTCTTCATTTTCTTTCTGTTCAACTGCCATGGCACAGAATTTTCAGTTATTGGATCTAACAAAAAAAGGAATGCTATAATACAGAACAAGTAAAATAACATTTTGGGATTAGGTTAAAAAAAAACTATAGGCATTTCCATACAGTGGAGTTACGATAATTATTTCCTTTTAAGAGGACAACATTTATTTAGTAGCATCAAGGGTTCTCCCTTGTGATTCTAGTGGCTGGGTTGTATTCCTCGATTTAATTTCATCATGAAATGTTTGGTTTGGAGGCTTACTGATTTTGGAACTCTCACTTTACATGTTGAAAACATCCCAAGGCATCTCTATAGATGATTGAAATTTTCTGTATAGAAAGTTTAGTTCTGTGATTAAGTATGTACAGACTAGTTATCTACAACAATGAACCTATAAAGAATGTTTGAAAAATTTGAGGATGTAAGCTTTTATCTAGGAGTCAAAAATTATCAATATCTAGTGACTTAATCTTGACGCATGTTTGACTTAATATTTTAAGTAAAATGTTGGCTGACCCAAGTTTGCATTCTTGACTACTTTCAAGGAAAGACTACTTTACTTGATTCTAAAATCTCTTCATGATAAGTATCTGGAGAAGATATAAATGAAGCTCTTCTAAATAACTTAGAGGAATGCTGTGACCTGTTTATGAATATCCCTTGCTCTACTTGCCTCACAATATATACAAGAGCTTTCAAACACGGGCCCAGCCCTGTTGTTTGGAAAACATTGATATTTTCTCTGCTTAAAATTCCTTACATAGCCCATGTCAATTCTCATTCCATTCATTTGCTCATTCTGACATCTCTGCATTTCTCCTTCACTGCCCTGTAATGCCTATTTATCCTTTAAGACTCTGCTAAGGAGTCACTGTCTTCCATATGAAACCTCTCATAGTCATTATCCACAAAGAAAGATAGATGAGATGATGCTCCTCCAGTCCCAGTGTTTCTGGGCAAGCTTTTACAATTCCCTTGGCTTATGTAGTATCATGGTGAGAAAAAAATGTTTGAGATCATTTTCTTCCCTAAAACATTGTAACTGGCTTCAGGCATTACTATAGAAATAGATTCCCATAAGAAAAATTTTATATATTCTCCAGAGACAATTTCAAAATGTCACACTTCTTGCTATAAAATTATCATGCTCTTAGCAGTAGTAAGAGGAGCTGAAATATTTGTCCATTTCCTTTAAGAGATAAATGAATGAAGGTGAGAAGGGCAGAGAGGGATGATCGTTGAAGGTAAAGAGAACTGGTACTTGATTGGTTTCCCCTCCTTGAAGCTAAGAAAATAAATTTTGGGCACAAACCAGAGGCAAGAAGTTTGAGGTTGCCTTCAGAGGATACTAGCAAAATGAACTTTTTCCTCCAAAGAATACTCCATACCTAGGGAATCTGCTTGAGGTGGAGTCCTTCATCGGTGAGACTTGTATAGTTTTAAAAATGCACAGTAAATCATAGACCATAAGCTGGAGCAGTAGTGAAGTTACAGAAAGAAGGTGGCAGTCTCTCCAGAGGAAGTCATGCAGGGGGTGCTTTCTCCTCTTCCTTCTCATGGACTCTATCTTAGAGGGTAAGAACCAGGAACACAGAAAGTACAATGTAAGGCAGAGGGCCCTAGACCATGCCCATTCTTTGATTTCAAGACTAAGAAAAGCTGAGGTGAAGGGAAGAGCTTTGAATTAAAGAGGATGACTTTTATTACTCTCTTGAAAATGTACTTTCTTTTGTTTGTTAGTGTAAATCACACATAAAGTTAGAATTAAAGCATTATAAAAAGAATTTTTAAAAAGGGGACAAGTGGCTTATTTGATTCAAGGCAACTGCTAGAGGAATCTATTTGGTCATTCATTTATATGGTAAAATAACTGCAGGTAAATATTTTAAAGGAGAAATTAGCTCAGAACTTAGCTTTTCTTCATTGAAAGCAGAAAGTTCTGTATTATCACATCCACTGGAGACAGAGCAGATAGAAACTTCTTTTGGTATGCTATAGTGGCAGATGAATTTAAAGGTAAACATTATATACATGAATATAAAACTCATTTTTTAAAACGTCTACATGTTTTCACTGACAGTAGAAACATAAATTGTTTAAACTACAAAAATGATGTTAAACTACAATTCTAAGATGATTTTAAATTCTTCACTTATAATAATAACAGACAACTAAGCTCTGTGTTTTTCTTGGCAGTTGACCTGTCTACTCAGATCCTAGGAGCAAATGAGCGAATGCAAATTGGCATAGTACCCAGAAAAGCATAGAAGGTTGATATTTGATAAGGACAACAAAAAAGAAAATCAGGACTGAGACATTTCTATTTGAGGTTCCTAAACTAAAAGACCTCCTATCAGTAGGACTGATATTTCACAACAGAAACATATGGAAATTGGTGCATATATTAATAGCACTTGTAGCTTATATATATTCAATAGATTTTTTGGAAAACTACATAGTTTATTTTCCTTCCTTGTATTCAAGAGATTCTTTGATTTTATTCATTTCTAAGTAAAATAGCTGCTTCAATAATGTACAAAAGGAATCAAAATAGTTTTTAAAGTCCAGACTCTAGCATGCAGAATAGCAAACAAGATATTGTGGCTTCAAGTTCCAAAATAACAAGCACCAGAAGTCAACTGGCTTCTTTTGCATAATAAAACATTTTTGAAAGGATATTAAAGCAAATTTCACCTACCCCCAATAAAGATCGAAATCATAAAATTTTGGAAAGCAAGCTTTGGGTGCATCTACAGGAAACTAAGCTGCATGAGTTTGTGTCATTTTATTTTCTAGAACGTGACTTTTAACATTACTCAGAGATTTTCAGTATTTATGTGTTTATAAGTCTCAAATTCCTGGGAGAGGGAAACCAATCGATCTATGTCAGATTAATCAGGGATGGCCAGGTTGGGAAAGGGCTATACAAAACTGAATAATCCTTGAAGTACTCTTAAGCACAAGAGAGCCACTCAGATTGAGTCTCCTGTACCAGTTAATCAATAGAACAGGAACCTAATTAGGCCTGAGTAAGGCTATTTTATTTGTATCAAGCATATAATACTTTTTAGTATATACTTGTTAAAGGAATAGAAGAATTTTCCTGTAATATTATTTGTTTAATAAAAGAAGGCATAAAAATAGAACTATGTAGGGAAATTGATCTGAAACAGTCATAGTCTTACTAAGGGTCCTTCTCTGTGCCTCTTGTATAAATTTAATATAATAATATTATCTAGTTGACAAAAATTTTGTGAGAATTAAATGAAATAATACTTGTAAACTGCTTCATTTTTTTTCCACCTTTCTCATCTTACTCCTTAGGAGTTAAACAGGCTCACTTGCCCAGCCTCTTTGCTATTTTGAATGGCCATGCAGCTTAGTTTTAGCAATAACCTAAACTGATGTAGAATTCTGAAGAATGTGAAGACTTTTTTGTTAGTTTTAATGATAATGATGGCTCTATATCTGTGTTAGCTGCCTTGTAAGTAAAAAGAAGAGTGTAAGAATTAAAATCCACAATGTCAAGGAGGAAAAATGATTTGTAATCCTGATTATATTTATTACTCAACTGAACAGATCCCAGAAAATATGCAATTTGAGACTACTTGTCATGTTAGAAAAAAAAACTATTTTAATGTAATATTAGTTGAATTATTTATTACATGCAGACAAATGTACTGTTATTGAAACAGACACAATTCCATTCTTTTCCTGATCCTACAGAATGTCAGAGAATTTTTAGAATAGTAAGTTTTTTATATAAAAGACCATTAATTTGATAAATATATTTTCATATCTATGAAATTAGGAAATTACCATCAATATTATCAATAATTCCAAACAGTAATCTTGACAGTTGAATCAATTGCACCGACAATGTTCTGATCCAGAAGTATCTGTTACATTTATTAGCATTTGTCTTCAGATTTCTTTAGAAAAAGTTTCTCATAAAATCTTAGCAATAAAAACCCTAAAATAATGCTGTAAACTTCTCAGTGCACCATATGCCACACATTATTATTCAATTACTAGGAATGTTAATCTGATTCATCTTGTTATGTCAATCTATGCCATTGGTGTCTGACAGGTTTTCCATCATATTTTCACTATTTTTATTTCAATTGCTTAGTATTTTGTGAGAGGTATTCTATGATAACTCATCAAACTTATATACACCAGCATTAACATCCATTGTTGAATCTTATCTGAAATAACCCTATGTATGATAATTGACCAGGTGAGGAAGTAAAGGGGAAGGAAGATGAGAAGTGAAGAGATGACTTGAGAAGAGCAGAGGGCCATTAAAAAGAAGATGGGCTATTATAGGAAGGTGGGGAGGAAAATAAAAACAGGAAATGAAGGGAAGATGGAAAGTCAAAGCTACAAATGTTGTTTTTAAAGAAAATCATCATGATAGCAAAATCCCTCTCTTGCATTTATATGACTGATAAGTCAAAGCCAGTCCCTCTGCTTCCAAATAGAAAATTATATACATAAGTGAAATTAAAATGTTTTAAAAAATGGTGTTTAAATGAGAATGACCAAAGAGGCTGACTAGAGGCATCTGGTAATTGACTTCTCCACAAATAAACATCAAAAGAATGAGTAGATAATCACACTTAAAGTATATCATCTAAGAGAGAACTCTGAAATTCAACATAGATGTGACAGGAAACACTTAATCAAAGACAGAAAGTAAAGCGAGGCAGTCTGCTCAGCTGGGATAGGCTGGGAGTCCAGAGAGGCTCCTAGTACAGGAATAGGGTAAGTGAGAGAGCCCCAGCAGTCCACTTCCCACCATGAACCCCAGCAATCCTAGCCATGGGAGAGCCCCTAGACCCTCAGGGACCCTAAGACTAACATAGGGAGCTGGTTGGAGACCTAGTGAAGGCATTACTTCAGAGAGGAAGCTGACATTGGGTCCCACATCCCATTCCCCAGGTTCTGCCAAGCTACAACCAGGCCCCATATTGACAGCCCAGCCCCAACCAAAATGCATATTTCCCAGGGACCAACAGCCTTTGTATTTCCACATCCCTAGAGCACCACTGATATTCATCTGTTACAGTCATCATTGTGGCCAAACAGTGAGCAAACAGTCCCTAGCTGCTTGCATATGCATACTATCACTGAAAACAACCCCACTCTTCCTAGTATCGGGAAGCATTCCTAGTAGCACAGCCCTAGCTACCCCAACTTGAGATCTTTGCCAAGGGCCTGGGGATCACCTTGCCCTTCCCCTGGTTCCTGAAGTCCGAGGGATTTTGAAAAATACCTTCAAGCTTCAACAACAGATTAGATCAAGTAGAAGAAAAAATTTCAGAAATTTAAGGCAGATCTTTTGAAATAACCTAGTCAGACAAAAGCAAAGAAGAAAGAATAAGAAGGAAGGAATAAAGCCTAGATGACATGTAGGACCTGATAAAGAAACCACATATCCAAAATTTTGATGTTACAGATGGTAAAGAGATGACCAAAAGGATAGAAAACTTGCCTGATGAAATAATAGCTGAAAATTTCCCAAGTTTAGCAAAAGACTTAGACATTCAGATAAAAAAGGCTAAGGTATCCTCAAAAGATACAATTCAAAAAGGTCTTATGCACAAATATAATACTCAAACTGACTTATTATCTGTTTTTGTCCAAAGACAAAAAGATAAATCTAAAAACGACAAGAGAAAATTGTCTAGTCATTTATAAGTGAATCCACATTGGACTAACACTAGATTTCTCCGCAAAAATCTTACAAGTAAGAAGACAATGGGATGATGTAGTCAAATTGCTGCAAGAAAAGAAACTGGCAACCAAGAATGCTACACCCAGGAAAGTTATTCTTCATAAATGAAGGAGAAATAAAGTATTTTGCAGACAAAAAAAGATGAAGGAATTCACTACCATTAGAGCAGTCCTACAAGAACTGCTTAAGGTAGTCCTATGCCTAGAAGCAAAAGGGCAATATCTATTAGATTGGTGCAAAAATAATTGTGGTTTATGCCTTTACGGGTAATGGCAAAAACTGTAATTACTTTTGCACCAACCTAATACCATCATGAAAACATATAAAAGTATAATACCCACTGGTAGAGTAAATGCACAATGAAGGAAGAGAAAGAATTCAAACTCAAATGTTATTGCTACAGAAAACCACCAAATAGTAATAATAAACAATAAGAGAGAAAGAAAAAAAGAGGATATTCACAATGAGAAATCAATTAATAAAATGAGAGAAACAAGTGCTCACATGTAAACAATAACCTTGAATATAAATGAATTAAACTTTCCACTTAAAAGATATAGACTGGCCAAATAGATTTTTTTGAAAAAAAAACGTATGACTCAACTATATGCTGCCTACAAGAAACTCATCCTACTTGTAAAGACATACATAGACTGAAAGTAAAGGTATGGAAAAAGATATTCCAATCAAATGGAAACCAAAAGTGAGTGGGAGTGCCTTTGCTTATATCAGATAAAACAGATTTTAAGTCAGAAACAGTAAACAGAGAAAAAGAAAGTCACTATATAATGATACAGTGATCAATACAGCAAGAGAATATAACAATTCACAACATATGCACCCCACTGGAGCACACAGATATGCAAAGTAAATATTATTAAATCTAAAGAAAGAGATAAACTTCAATACAATAATAGTTGGGGACTTCAGCACCCTACTGTCAACATTAGACAGATCATCTAGACAGAAATAACAAAGAAACATTAAATTTAAACAGTATATCAGACTGAACGAATCTAACAGATATTTATAGACCACTTCATGCAACAGGTACAGAGTATACATTTTTCTCATCAGCGTATGGAGCATTCTCCAGGCCAGACCCTATGTAATGACATGAAACAAGTACCAACAAATTTTTAAAAATCCAAATCATATCAAGTATCTTCTCAAATGACCATGGAATAAAACTAGAAATCAACAAGACAAACCTGAGAAAGTGTATAAATACATGAAAATTAAACAACATGACTCTGAATGATTACTGGGTCAATGAAGAAATTAAAAAGAAAATTTAAAAAATTATTGAAACAAAAATCAAAACACAACATAAAGAAAACCTATGGGATACAGCAAAAGTAATTCTAACACATAAATGCTTGCATCAAAAAAGTTGAAAGATTTCAACAATCTAATAACATACCTCAGGAACTTCAGAAGCAAACTCGATCCAAACAGAAAATTAGTAGAAGTAAAGAAAAATATAAATTAAAAATTAAAGGAGAACAAAACAGAGACTGAAAACTCAGTGCAAAAGATCAAAAAAAATGAAAACATTTCTCTTTTATTAAACAAAATTGATAAACTGCTAGCTAGAAGAACCAAGAAAAAATAAAGAATATCAAAATAAAATCAGAAATGAAATGAAAAAGAAGGCAGTACAACTGATACCACAGGAATACAAAGATCATCAGAGACTATAAAGAATATACAATGACAAACTGGAAAATAAAGGAAATAGATAAATTCCTAGACACATACAACCTACAAAAATTGAATCAGGAAGAAATAGAAAACCTGAACAGACCAATAATGAGTAATATATTTGAATAAAGAATAAAATATCTTGCCCCACTAAAAAAATCCAGGACTATTTAGCTTCACTGCCAATTCAACCAAATTTTAAGCAAAAACTAAACTAGTTCTCTTCAAACTATTCTGAAAAATTGGAGAGGGGAGAATTCTCCCTAACCATTCCACAATGCCATCATTATTCTGATACTCAATCTATACAAGAATGCACCCAAAAAAGAAAACTACAGATCAATATCCCTGATAAACGTATTAGAAATAATAAAACAGCCATGTTAGAAAACAGTATATTGATTTCTCAAAATACTAAAAATAGAACTGCTATACGATCTAGTAATCCCACTACTGGTTATTTATCCAATGCAAAATAAATTAGTAGATCAAAGACATGCCTGCACTCATATGTTTATTGCGACACTATTAACAATAGTAGAGATTTGTAATCAACGTAATTGGCCATCAGTGGATGAATAAAGAAAATGTGGTCTATATATATACATGAAATAGTACACTGGGTTATAAAAAAGAGTGAAATAATGTCGTTTGCAGCAATATGAATAGAACGGGAGGTCGTTATGTTAAGTGAAATAAAGCCAGGCACAAAAAGAAAAAAATATAATCTGTTCTTATATGTGGGAGCTAAAAAATTAATCTCGTAGTGGTAGAGAGTGGAATGGTAAATATCAGAGGCTGGCAAGGGTGAGGGTGTGGAGTAGTGATCAATAGAGGCAGGTTAATGGGTACAAACACACAGTTAGGTAGAAGGAATAAATTCTAGTGTTTGACAGCAGAATAGGGTGACCATAGTTAACAACAATGCGTATTTCAAAGTAGCTACAAGAGAAGATTTGAACTGTTTCCAACACACAGAAATAATAAATTCTCAAGATGATGGACACCCCTGACTTGGTCATTATACATTCTATGCACGTAAGAAAATAAGATATGCACTCAATAAATATGTACAAATGTTATGTATCAACAAATTTCTTTAAATGCTTTAAGCAATGATATTCAGACACATGTTTAGTTAAGTGGAGCAAGAATCAAGATGTCAATCTTTTGTTTATACTTCAGATTAGGCATTTATTTTTTGAAATATTGTCTAAACAATGGCTGCAAGGTTTTAGAGATTTAAAAAACAGCATAATTTCTATATTTATTATGAAAAAAATCTAGTCATACTTTATAGAGATACAGGAATGTGAAAATATTGAGGGGCTGTTTAGGAGCAGTTCAGCACGTTATATGTGCTGATTCCTCCATATGAGTCTCCCATTCATACAGAAAAGTAAGGCATTATTAGTGTTTGTGTCATGCATTTTATGCACTAGGGGCAATGTAGTATGTGGCTGATGGCCCAATGGGTAATGCCACAAGAAAGAGTGACAGTGAAGAAATACTCACTCTTACCCTTCCACAGCAACATATTCAACCTCCAGTCACAGCCACTGCCACCGTAACGCTTTGTTGAACTTCTGGAGCACGAGTTTTCATATCTATTATTTTAGTTCTTTGTGGTCAGAAACCTTATCTTATTCATCTTTACAGGCCTTGTACATAGCACGATGCCTAGCCCATAGTAGAAATTCAATACATAAGTTTTGAAGGAATGAAAAGCTGACTAAAATGTTGCAGTGCCATTCTTAGTTAATACTGAGATCAAGCAGTAACTGTACAGAGCCCCGTGTATTTTTAGTTACAGCAGGCAGGAGTGGTTCTTGGCAATAATCACACTAACAACTGCTAGAGTGCTATTGCTACCTTTCAACTTTAAGAAATATTGTCTACCTACTCAACAGCTTCTGCTTGGCTAGTTGTTTAGGATTTGAATTTCTTTTGATGGCCTGTGATCAGGTTCTCTCAACAGAAGTTGATAGAGGCACCTTTCATGTCAGAAGCACCTTTTCCAGATAAAGGTTAGAACCTGAAGAGGAATTAAAGAAAATCCCCTTGGGGACTCAGGAATGATTTTTTTCTCCTGAATGTTTTGTAAGGCAAAATCGTAGAGACCATAGAGTGGTTAAGGGTGTAACATCAAACAATCTGAGTTGAATACCAACTCTGCCAAATCCTAAATGAGACCTAACTGAGTTCTGGCAACCCTATTGCCTTAAGACAATTTACTTAATTTTGTTGTGTCAGTCAAGGTCCCAACAGTCAACAGTTGTCACATATTAAAGGACTGATTGAAGAGAACTCAAGGTTGTGCAGAGTTAAGGAAATAACGAGGGGTAATAAAGAGTCAGAACTAGCAACAGCAGGAAGCCATTTTCACCTTAGGTCTGAAAGAAAAGAAGAAGGAAAGGTGTTATCACATTGTAGAGACAGCTGGAGACATAGAAGTGAGACCACTGATTTGAACTATGTCACAACGGAAGGCAGTCCCTAGCAGAACCATAGCAGAGTGAATAAATATCCCTATCTCTTCTCCCACAGTCCATCACCAATCAGTTCTTACTACCATCTGAATCCAACCATAAGACAGAGAACCATGAGCCCAGGAAAAGAAGTTGCTAGAGGTTAGCCTCTCAATGTGAGCAACAAGGCAGAAAAGTGCAGAGAATAGATCTGGAGGGAAATAGAGAATAAAAATTGTCCCTAATCTTCAGTTTTCCTTTCTATAAATTGTGGATTACAATCATATCTTTCTTATACAGTTGCTGTGAAGGTTGAATGAAATAATGGATTCAAAGCATTGAGCATGCAGTTTAGCACATTTTTATTACTTGTGAAGGTTTAATGTATCCTCTGAAAGTTTGCTAAAGCTCTGAACAGAGAGATCCTAACTTGTGAAAACAATTATTTTCTTTTCTTTCTTTTTTGTTTTTTTGTTTTGTTTGTTTGTTCGTTTGTTTGTTTTCTGAGATGGAGTCTCGCTCTGTCACCCAGGCTGGCGTGCAGTGGCATGATCTTGGCTCATACAATTCTTTTCTACTTAATCTTCTATTTCAAAACAGAATAGAATTTAAGAATGTCTCTTCTATTTTCAGGATATTCCTACACACATAGTTTATACAGTTGCAATCCTTACTGGCTTGAGATTTGTATTCAGAATGATCCAGGCTCCAATCTGGCCTCCAGTTTCTTTACTATTTTGTGTGGCTGGACAATTGTGTGTTTTATATAAGCCACAGTTTTCTCAACTAGAAAAAAATAAGGCAATAATAACCCTGCCTCACAGATGTGTGTCAAAAACAAAACAAGGTCTACCTAACATGATAAGCATTCAAAAGTTAGCAATGTTATGCTTTGATATTACTATGCAATACATTAATATTTCAGTGTATATTTGAAGCTATTGGGCCAATATCCTAATAACAGAGAATGAGACTATAAGTAATATACAATCTACCAAAAGAATCTAAGAAATGCAGTAGATCCCAAGAATATTCAAATATATTTTTGTATTTTGCATTACCAAGTGGTAAAGATGATAATAGGTTGAATCCAAATGTTCTCAATAACATGTCTTCTTGTTCAATCTGACTTTATTTTCCTCTGACCACTGAGCTATATGGAGTCATTTAGGCAATCACACAATTTTCCTTGCTCTGCCTGGTCAAGAGACACTTCAGGGAAAATGTTTGGGAGAAAATAGAATCACTCTACCTTTTCTTAGAGGGAACCAGCAAATGTCACTGAATGAGAAATGTTCTTGATGCAGAAGAATGCACCAGTGATGAGCATATTTACCATTCTTGATGACTTCATCAAGTCCACACCACCATCAGCATTCAGTGGAAACCAAGACCTGCAGGAAACCATTCTACTTGTAAAAGGTCAAACACTGGTAGCCCTAAGCTGTTGAAATGAAGCAGAGAAAACAATTTTAAAGCCATTTACTACCCTGTTCTTTGACAGCTTTTGTCCCGGCTTCCAGTAAGAGAGATTTGCTTTTATAGTCACAATCCTTTAAGTAAATATGATGCTTCTGGGTACAAAATGCATTTGATTGCTTTCTTTGAGTCATAAGGCTTTTATCTTCTTTCTAAAATCATAAAGCCTATGAGGCATTGCATTTTTCCAGGAGTACTGACTGATGTCCATCCTATACATTTTGGTAATCAGATAAAGGTATAGATGATGATACAGTAAGTTTGGTAATGCAGGAAGAAATTCATAATACATTAAATCATTTTTACAATGGAAGTAATGTGCCTTTTGTAGGGTAGAAAAATTGTTGTTATTGCTTGATTGTAACATGTTGCATTTCTAATACACTTCCCAGCCTCATTGTGTATTAACAGGAATATATTTGGAGGTTCTTCAGCATTATTAACAGAAAAAAAAAAATATGTAAATCATTAAACTTGCTGGCATATTTCTAGAACACTGTAGAAAAATAAGAGGAGTAATAATTATAAAGCAGACAGAAGCTGGTACAAAATCAGGTGTAGTTTTTGTTATAAATTGATGGTTGAAATGCATTCTATGTATACTTTTATTAAAAGAAAGTCACAGAGAAAATAAATATTTTAGAAAAATGTCACAGTTCAACTTTAAAATTAGTTCTACTTAAATGAATTTTATAACATTTATTTAATGATCTTCTTTAGAAATGTAAACAATTCATAGAGTCACTATTTTTTAAAAGGTATAATTCCTAATCTCATTTTACAGTTAGAAATTTAAATGATTATGTGATTATGTGACTTTCCTGAGGTTACATACTAATTAGAAAAAATACTTGCTCTCAAATAATGTGAAACAAGAAGAGAAAAGGAAAGAGAATGATGTGCTCTAAAACTTCTGCTCTAGGCCTGTTTATGTTTTTATGCTACTGTGTGAATATACTGTAGGGCTTTCTGAAATCCATTCCCTGCTGTGAGGCATTTTAGGTCAACAATTATGTATGTTTCAAAATAGCCACCTTTTTTTCAACATTTATTTTTAGACCTATTAGGTAATAAGCTGTGGTAAGCTATGGGATAGAATTCTCTCCTTCATGGAATTTAAAGTCTTACAAGTAATTTACAAAAGTAGTCAATGCTACTGAAAGAGTAGTAAAAGATGTTCTTACAGCATGTAGACTTAGGTAAGAAAGTCCTCACTAAATAAGTTATATTAAACTAGAAATTAAAGGATAAATACAGATTAACAGAAAAAGTGAGTAACTTGTTTCTGATGAGAATAGAGGCAGGAGTGAATAAGGAGAAAAGCATTTCAGGTAAGGGAACAGCTTATTCAAAGACTCAGAAAGAGAAAGATACAAGCTAGAGTGCACTCAAGGCATCAAAGTAAGTCCAAGTTCAGTGAGGTGGAAGTATAGAATTTATGATAGAGAAAAGAGGCTCAATAATATAAAATAGACCAACTTACATTAAGATTTACTGAGTTAACACAAAGGGTCTTATTGTCAAGTAAACTCATAGACATAAGCAATCTTACCCAGCACCAAGCTTTACTCATAACATTAGGGATGTAAATAATCTCAAGTCTTAGGCAAAACAGACAAAAGTTTAGTACTATCAATACAACTCCACAGGTCCTTCTTGCCACATTAAAAAGGTTTTGTTTGGCTATAATTAAAAGTGAACTATCTAAGTAATACATTTGGTCACCATTTACACAAAAATAAGTTACTTTGGTCATAACATTTTTCCATTGTATATTCCAGTTGCTACATAATTAATTAAACATAGGTAAGAAAAAGAAAGGAATTAACAGTCACACGTATTTGAGCAACAAGGTAGATGGAACATCAAACTGAGATAAGGAAACACATACAGTAGTAGACTTGGCCTTGAAAAATCAGTTCACTTTTGGGAAACATGAAAAGGAAGGATGCCTGTGGGCAGTGGGACAAATGGGTTAGCAATGCAGGAGAAAACCCTGGGCTGGAGAGTTGAATGGCACTGGCATAAAAATGTTCATTAAAGCCATGAGAATGAATGAGTTTATCTAAGGAGAACAATTAGGAAGTGGACCAGAAGAAAACCTAGCCAAAATTTAGAGTACAAAATGAATAAACCAAAAAACAAAAAAAAACAAAAAAACAAGCATAGTGTGGAATCTGGGAAGCCAAGGGCTGATTTTTAGATAAATAAAGAGAATGTTTGTGTCAAAAACTTCTGAGTTTCCAAGCAAGTGAAAACTCTTCATTGGATTTAATCATGTGATGGGACATGGAATAAAGCCCAAATACCGAGAAGAGACAGATAGATAAATGACACGCAAAATGTCTAGTTATCAAGTTAAAAGCAAGATACAGCTATAGACAGAAGGAAATATAGGTTCATGGAAAAATTGTAATAGTATAAGAGAGTGAATATCTTTGAATACTGGTAGAAGAGAAATAGCAGAGAGAAATTTAAGGTAGAAAGCTTAACTCCTTCTCTAAACTGCGTTGATTTTAAGACTTGTATTTCTGTATTCCCCAGAACCAATAGAGAGCAGTTAATAATTATTTTATTAACTCAAGGAAAAAATAACTTATTTTTGAAAATAAATAATTTTTTTAAATTAACAGAAGATAGACGGGGTCCAGAATAATTATTATGTCCAAGGTACAAATTTCACACAGAACTTTAATATCACTGTCCAGTATACACTTGTAGCACTTTTTCCTTTTTTAAAAAATCTGCTGAATCTAGTGAACATGTGTGTGCTTCAGGCATAAAATGATACATTCATTTTGGCTTAATCAAAAGAGTTAGAAAATAATATTCGCTGCACAAGTTATTATATAATACAATCCCAATACAGAGAGAAATTTTATTGACTTGCTATTGAATTATCCATACAACTCTCCTGTTCCATTCTCATGAATAATGGAAAGTTGACTATATTTCAAGTGAAAAAAGACTGATGTGCATTGACATGTTGATATACTCATATATCTCCTTAGTATTTAAATATGAAAATGTTGGTAGGATTGAAAAATCTTTTTTAGCTTGAAGTAATAATAATAATAATAGAAACAATTCAAATATCTTGCTTTTCAGAGATTATATTACTGATTCATCATTGTTAAGATTTTTTTTGGTTAGAAGTGTATGCATTTATATTAATGTACCTTTTCGTAAACAATGGCACTCTGTTTAGAGATTGCTTATAGAATTTAGGCACCAATATTTTAGCAGGGAAGAGATGAAAAACATTTGAGTGTGAAGAGGATCACCACTTACCTCCCTTTTTTTTTTTTTTTGAAACAGAATCTCGCTCTGTCCCACAGGCTAGAGTGCAATGGTGTGGTCTCAGCTCACTGCCACCAGGTTCAAGCGATTCTCCTGCCTCAGCCTCCTGAGCAGCTGGGACTACAGGCAAGTGCCACCACACCAGACTAATTTTTGTAATTTTAGTAGAGACGGGGTTTCACTGTGTTGACCACACTGGTCTCGAACTCCTGACTTAGTGATCTGCCTGCCTCGGCCTCCCAAAATGCTGGGATTACCGTTATGAGCCATTGTGCCCGGCCCACCACTTATCTCTTATACTGTTACATTTTATCAGTTGAACTCACTAACTCAGTATAGGACTTTTAAGAATCACTCCTAAGTGTAAAAAAAAAAAAAAAAAAAAAGCTATTTTACCGTTTGAGAGTTAAGTAGTTTAAGATTTTTAAGCTCATCTAATCATCAAGGGTTATGTGGTATTTAAACGCAGGATATCCATAATAACACTGCCTTTCCATGAACTCAATAAAATATTAAAGAGAAAAACCCCTCAAGCTTCTAAAATATAAAACAATTGCTAGGCAAGATATATTTCTATTTGTTAAAATTATACTGATGATCCTCGTTGCTGTCCATTGTGAACATCCCTAAAATGTCATCAGGTTTATGACTCCATAAATTTGGAAAATGCCTTACAGTATAATACTGATCATCTGTTTCTAAATTAAAATTGTATCACAATACTGGGGACTGATATCCACAAAGTTGTTCACTCTTACAAGTAAAGCATTAAACAAAGGAAAAATTCTTCTTAGATCGGATATTTCTAATACATGTAGGCACTTGAAGAATGACATCAAGAGAGATTGTTTTCTCTTTTCACATTAAAAAATAAATTAAAATGTTGAAGACTTCTTGATCCAGTCTAGACTGCAAATGTGGCTAGAGATTCAGTTAACACAAAGGGGAAAGTATAAATAATTCCGACATTATTTTAATTAATATATGAATATTTTGGAGTAGGCATTCCTGAGCAGGATATACATAAAATAAGTATGTGTGAAACAAGTAGATTCTCTGGCCAAGACCATGTTAGAAAAGAATTGTATTACACCAACTGGACCAGAGAGTCCTGGTCTTTGTTCACTAAAGGAAAGAATGTGAACCAGCAGAAAGATATCCATACACATTCTTTGCTCCAGGCAAATGCGACATAAATGTAGTTTCTGAAGATGTGCTTCTAAAGTATAATCTGAGCCAATATAATAGCTTCTCCACAGGAAAATAGCTCAATTACCCACTTACCCCTTGCCTCCAATTCACCTTGGTGTGATAGCTGGAAGTACCTCCATCACTATCACTCTAGAGGTTAGGTATACTACGCTGCCTTTGAGAAGAAATACATTAATGGGGGATAGTTTATTTGATTAACTCTTTCGTAGACAAAATGGAACAGATATCATAGAACCTAGAACATGTGAATGTGTTCAAAGAATTCAGTACATATTCATACGTATTCAAGAAATGAGTTGCCAACACAGAACAGAAAAAGGGAGAAAAATGCATATTGTATGCAATTTAATCTTACTGTGTCTAAGATTAAGTTTTAGCTACACATTCTGCCTCTATTAATTCTTTTCTTGCTTGTGGTTTCCTTGGCAAGGTTTTCAAGTCCTGCAAGTCAGCTCTTTATGAAACTATTTATTACTAAAATTAACTTCTCTGGTATACTGTAAGGGGTTCAATGCTATCAAATCAGCGTTCAATGCTTGGACCCCTTAATAATTAGGCGAATCTAAGGCAGAACACTTCACTCAGGACAGGACACATCTATTTCCCTGTCATGTCTTTGGTGTTTTTTTTTTTTCTTTTTCTCTTCATCATTGTACTTTATGTTACAATACTCTCTTATACATACCTTTTTAGACATTGTGTGAGAGTTCCTCCAGTAGGTAAGTATTCCTCTACCTTTTCAAGATACAAATGCTGGATAATGGATTATTTGCAGCTTCAACTTTACTAAGCATTGCTGGATGTTTTCTAAAATGTACTTATTAACACTTAATAAGAAGTGTATATGAGTTTTTATTCCATAATACTAATATATGGTATTATGTTACCCTTTACTGTTTTTCAATTTAAGCAAAGGAATAGTTTTAATGATGTTTCATTTTTTTAAATTACAAATTAGATTGAGCAAATTTTCTTTATTTTTGTCATCACACTTCCAGAAACTGCCTGTATTTATCCCGTGCCATTTTATGCAGTTATTCATTTCTTGAAATATTAATGTGTAAGAGATATTTATAACTTCCAGGTATTATTTTCTATTGCTTAAATACTTGCAAAAGGATCATGCAAATCAAAAGTTGGACTTTTAATTTTTGTTATATTGCCATTTGAAATTATTTTAAATGTACTTACATTTATTTTCTTTCTCTTACATATTTGCTTTTGGGGCCTGATTTAGAAAATCAATACCTGCTTTGATACTGTATTTTCTTCTAAAGTACTTTAATGTTTGCTTTTCACATTTTTTAATCAATGAGGAGCTTCTTGATTGATTGCTTTAACCTTCAAACATAATATAGAAAATTCAGGGAAGGAAGGAAAATCTATTGTATTTGCTCATGTTTTTGCTTTTTCTGTTGTTCTTCATGATGTGTCGAAGCTTGTTTGTTTATTATTTCCATCTTGCTTAAATCACTTACTTTAACCATTATTATAGAGTAGTTTTGCCAGTGACAAATGCTTAGTTTTTCTTCATTTGAAAATGTATTTCCCCTTCATTCTTGAAAGACTAATGCTAGATATAAAATTCTGAGTTGATAGTTTTTTGTTTTGTTTTGTTTTGTTTTGTTTTGTTTTCTTTCAGGACTTGATAAATGTTTCATTTCCCTCTGGCTCTTCCTGATTTTTAATGAGAAATTCACCATCTTTTCAATATTTTTCCCCTATACGTGTTTCTCTCTGCTGCTTCTAAGATATCTCTTCTCTGTCTTTGGCTCACAGTAGTTTGACTATAAAGTGGTTTGGTTCGGATTTCTTTGGGTGTATCTTGGTTAAGGCTTGCTCAGCTTTAATAGTCTATAAGTTTATGTCTTTTACCAATTTAGGATAATTTCAGCTATTATTTATTCGAGCACTTTTTTGACCTCACCCTTTTTCTTCTTTCTTTTTATTTTTCCTGGACTCTGATGACATTAATGTTAGTTTTTTTTGTTATAGTCCCAAGGGTCCCTAATATTTTTCCAATTTTGTGTTTAATTCCATTTTTTCTCTGTTGTTTAGATTGGTCAGTTTCTACTGTTTTATCATCAAGTTCCCTCATTCATTCGTGTAAGGTCTCCCCTACGTTGTTGAGCCCATCGATTTAGGGTTTGTTTTTTATTTTTGTTTTCCACTTTCATTATTGTATTTTTCTGTTTCAATTTTCTTTTTTTTTTAATATCTTCTACTTTTTCCTAAATTTTCTGTTACTTTGCTGAGAATTTATTTTTCCATGTGTTTCAAGGGTGTTTATTATTGCTTCATAATTGTATTTTTATCATAGCTATTTTTAAAGTTTTGACATATAATCCTAACATTTATGTCATCTTGCTTTTGGTGTAGGTTGTTCATTTTTTCTCATTCACGTAACATTTTCCTAGTTCTTGGTATAATGAGGGGTTTTACTGAAAGCTAGACATTTTTAGTATTAGTTGTAAGAATGCAAATATTCTTTAAATATTTCATTTCAGCTGCTTTCCTCTGATGCTGTGCCAGTGGGGGAATGGGAAAGAATGTCACCTTCTACTTTCATGTAGATATAGAGTACAGTTTCCCACCTAAGCTCCACTGACATGAGGAAAAGTGAAGGTTTTTTGTTATTGCCCATTGAGGTGGGAGTCCTGACTCCCCTTAGGCCACTTCTTATAAGGAGCAGGGTACCCTACAAGGAGCAGGAGCGCCTTGCTTTTACTGCTCTTGTGGCCTCCATGACCTCATGGGGGTATGGCTTGTTAACAGGTTGGTGGTGAAGGTTTTTACTCCAACTTCTCCTTCAGCTGCATCGCACTGACTGCAACTGGAGAAAATACTCTGCTTTTAATAGCTTATATGATTAGACATGGCCTACTTGCACAATATAGGATAAACTCTCATGTCATGGTTTGCACCCTTTATAACAACTGCAAAATCCATTTGGTCGTGTGACATGACAAATTCTCAGGTTTCAGGCATTAGGATAGGGACATTTAGGGTCATTCTGCTTACCACACTGCAAAATAACATAGAACAACCCTATTCAATAGAAATAAAATCTGAGTCACTAATGTGAGTATCCATTATAATTAAAAATTTAACATAGTAAAATAATTTTTAAAATTGGATAAATTTAGTTTTACTAGCGTATTTTATTTAATCCAATACATCCAAATTATCATTTTAATATAATAGTTAATATAAAATTCTTATTCAGATATTTTACATTCATTTTCTCATACTAAGTATTTTGTACATACATCTTTATTTAGTCTAGTCACATTCCAAGTGCTCAAAAGCTAAAAGTGGGTTGTGGCTACCATCTTGAACACTTTTGGTTCAGCCTATATTGGTTAATACAATTTAAGATTTTATTTTCTTTATTGGCTTAGTTCAATGTTAATTGTAGTGTCAAATTTTTATTGGTCTGATAAGCTACATTTGATTGCTTTGTACTACTCTGAATGATTGCATGAATAAAAATCATATGCTTCTTTAAGAATTGTTATAACCAATTGGGCATAGTGTTTTGGGCTGGGAAGGAGAAAATTTTTTATTATTAATTCAATTACATTATAGGGTTCTATTTTCTTCAGACATTACCTTTATTCAGTCAATTTTGACAATTCATAATTTTCTGGAGTATACCAATTAGTTTTTATTTTCAATTATTAAAAATGTCTTATAAATGTATTGTTTTATATAGTCTGATTTTGTTGATCACATTTTTATCTCTATTGCCTTTTGAATCAACTTTTTGTGGAGGTAAAAATTATGTAATATAAAATATACCATTTTTAGTATACAGTTTTACATTTTGACAAATGTATTTATCAGTGTAAACAGTACCACAATCAGAATATAGAACATTTCTATTATTCCAAAAAGTTTTCTTATACCCCATCACACTTAATTGTTTCTTCTTCCCTCTAGTCTCTGGCAACCACTGGTTTTCCATTACTAAGGAAGCAGTATACATAGAATTTCATGTAAGTTGAATAAGGCAGTATCCTAGTCTTTTGTGTACAACTGTTTACCCTCAGCATCATGCTTTTCAAATTTATCCTTTTTAAAAAACAAAAGAGGATACAATGCAATTTTTATTATATGGATATATTGTATAGTGATGAGGTCTGGACTTTTAGTGTAACCATTACCTGAATAGTGAACACTGTACCCCACATGTATTTTTTTAACCCTCATCACACTTCCACCCTCCTACCTTTTTGAGTCTTCAATGTCTCTTATTCCAATTTATGTGTCCATGTGTAACCAACCATTGTTTAGCTCCCACTTATAAGTGAGAACATGCAGGATTTGACTTTCTGTTTCTGAGTTTACAGACATATGTATATATATGTGTATATAAATACACACACACACACACAGAGATATACACACACACACATATTCATTGATCATTCATTGATACATACTTAAGTTGATTCCATGGCTTTGCTGTGCTGAATAGCACTGTAATAAACACATAAGTGTAGGTGGTGTAGGTGTCTTTCTTATAAAACAACTTTTATCATTGTTTTGGGCAGATACCCAGTAGTGGGATTGCTGGATTGAATGGTAGTTCTATTTTTAGTTTCTTGAGAAATTTCTGTACTGTTTCCCATACAGGTTGTACTAATCTACATTCCCACCAACAGTGTATAAGCATTCGCTTTTCTCCATATCCTGGCCAAAATCTGTTGTTTTTGACTTTTTAGTAATAGCTATTCTGACTGGTGTAAGATGGTATCTTATTGTGGTTTTAATTTGCATTTCTGATGATTAGTGATGTTGAATCTTTTTTCATGTTCGTTGGCTTCTTGTATGTCTTCTTTTGAAAAGTGTCTGTTTGTGTCCTTTTGCCAAGTTTATAATAGTGTTGTTTTTCTCTTATTGCATTATTTGAATACCTTATATACTTTGGATATTAGTCTTTTCTTGGATGCATAGTTTGAAAATATTTTCTCTCATTCTGTAGGTTGTTTTAATAAATGTATCAGAAATTCAGTCTTTCTGTTGTTGAGTCGTATTTCATTATGTAGGTATGCCACAATTAGCTTACCTATTCACTTTTTTAGTTGCAAAGATTTTTACCTATATCTTTTTTAGGAAAGTATAAAATTTTACATTTTCTGTTTGGTCTATGGTTTATTTTGAAATATTTTTGTATGCTCTAAGGGTCAATGTTAATTTTTCAAAAAAAAATCCTCTTATTTCATAATTTATTGAAAAGATCAGCCTATTTTCTCCATTTTGAATGAAGCGCAAATCTAGTTCTAGACTTCCTGGACTTTCAATAATAAGTTGTTATAAATCCAATACCTTCGTTTCACTCTTTTAGTACTATCTATTATAGCACCACTGGATTTTCCTATAAATTTCAGAATTAGCTTGTCAATTGTCACATTTTATTGGCATTGCACAGAATCGATAAATATTTGTTAACACCTTAATAATATTGTGTGTTTCAATGTATAAATCTGCAAATATTTTTATTAATTTAGGTCATCTTTATTTTCTCTCAGCAATTTATAATTTTTAATATCTTCTGCATATTTTGTTAAATTTATCTCTAAGTATTTTGTGTTTCCAGATTCTACTGTAAATGCTTTTCTTTAAATTTTAGTTTTCATTTTGTCATTTCTAGGATATAAAAATAAAATTCATTTTGATGTAATAACCCTGATTAACTCATTTGTCAGTTCTGAGTTTTTTCTTTCTTTCTTTCTTTTTTGGTAGATATTAGAATTTTATACAACGGTTCAAGTGGGTCAATAGTGTTATTAGTCTTTTCACTTTTAAACATTTCTGTCTAATTGTTCTATCATTTAGTGACAGAAGAGTGGCACTTGTTTATTTCTCCTTTAAGTTCAACCAATTTTTTGTTCATGTATTTGAAGCTTAGTTATTGAGTGTATACACATTTAGGATTACTATGTTTCAATGTTGATTGACTGATGTTCTCCTTTATACTTAATAATATTCCTTGCTTGAAATTTATGTTGTGTGATATTAATAGTGCCACTTAATCTTCATTATGATTAGCGATTTATTTTTCACAAATATTTCACTATTAATCTAGTTTTTTTTTTTTTTTTTTTTTTTTTTGAGAGAGAATCTTGCTCTGTCACCCAGGCTGGAGAGTGCAGTGGTGTGATCTCGGCTCACTGCAACCTCCGCCTGCTAGGTTCAAGCGATTCTCTGCCTCAGTCTCCCAAGTAGCTGGGACTACGGGCACCTGCCACCATGCCTGGCTAAGTTTTGTATTTTTAGTAGAGACAGAGTTTCATCATGTTGGCAAGGCTGGTGTCAAAATGCCTGACCTTATGATCTGCCCTCCTCAGCCTCCTGGAGTGCTGGGATTACAGGTGTGAGCCACCATGCCTGGGCTCTTTTCGTTTACATTAAAGATATTTAGAAAAACGCAGAGTAAGATGCAGAATAGAAGGCCCCACTAAACATTTTCCCCTGTAGGAACACCAAATTCAACAACTATCTATCTATCTATCTATCATCTATCTATCTATCTATATCTATCTATCCATCTACAGCATCATTGTAAGAATGAAAAACCAGTGAGCACTCATGGTACCAGGTTTTAACGTCATATCGCTGAGAGGGGCACTGAAGAGAGTGCAAAAGACAGTCTTGAATTGCTGCTGCCACCCTTCCCTCAACCCCCTCCCACTACTCTTGCCCACAGTGGTCATGTGGCATGGAGAAATCTGCACTTAGAAGAGGGAAAGCACAGCAATTGTAAGACTTCACATTAAATTCAGTGCTTCCCTGTCACAGTGGACAGAAAAACCAGGCTAAACTCAGCTGACGCTTACCCATGGAGGAAACATTCAGATCAATCCTACATAGAGAGGAATTGCCCATCCCAGTGGTCAGAACTTGAGTTCCAGCAAGCCTCACCACCATATAATAAAATGCTCTAGGACCTTAAAAAAAACTTGAAAGACAGCTGAGGCCACAAAGCTGTTTCTCACATCTTAAGAAAACTGCTTAGTGTGTGGGTTGAGAAGAGAACAAGAATAAACAGGTCAGTGCTTCAGAATCCCTCCAGAAAAATTAAGCATATATTGGGTTTGGCATCAAAAGTAGTCATGGGGCATGAAAGACAAATATATCTACTTCACTGCTTTACCTTAGCTCAGATTTGCTTACCTGTGATGTCTTGCAAAAGTGCTGTTTGTATAAAGTTAATGAGTTACATATAAGCATGAAAACATGGTTTAATAGAAGAGTTACTTATCTGATAATCAGAGATTAATACATTTTACCAAAGCTTATATTATGAGCTTTTAATTTAGAAATTGATAAAACCAAAGTCCAACTCATTATAAGGAATTAGCGATAGGTACCCTAAAAAAGTGTTTCCCTAATTATATTTTATCATTGTTTATTATTCAAAAAATATCTGATTAAAGTCTGGATTTCTACTATAAACATAGTATTAATAATTAACAGAAATTTTATGTGGAACTAATCAGTGTATAAGTTCTTTCTGATTTATATAGATATATTTTTCAATTATGAACACTAGAAAGCATATTTGGTAACTTTTTCACTATAAGGTATACAATGCTCATACTATTTTATTTTATTTTTTATAGCAGTTATATAAAATTGCTTTATGGAAACTTTTCATCAAAGATATAACTGAAATCTTCAAAACAACATAGGTTAAATAATTTTATAATATAGATGAAGAAAAACTTAAACAGATAATATGAGTATGTGCAACACCAAAGTTACAGATACAATTCTAAAAAAAATTGTTACTAGCTCTCCCCTATTCAAACTTTAGCCGTAAAATAATTTTATTTCTACACCCTTTTTATAGCATTCTTAAATTTCAACTCCACAAATTTAAGAAAAATACAGTGATGATTTCTATCATGGCAGTCTAGGCTAGCTTTTATATCTTTAATGGTATATGTTTACTTGCTCTATCCATTTCTGAGAAAGAGGTTTTAAAATCTTCAACTACAATTGTGAATTTGTCTTTTTGCAGTTCTATCTGTCATGGCTTCTTATATCATGAAGCTATTTTAGCAGAGACGTAAACATTTAGGGTTATTATGTTTTCTTGTTGAATTCAGTCTTTTATTATTATGAAATGACATTCTTTATCCAACATAAAACTCTTTAAAACCTTAGTCTGATATTAATATAAGCCATTCCAGCTTTCTTTTGACTAGTGTGGTTAACATGGTGTCTTATTCTATACTTTTATTGTAAAGCTCTTAGGTTGTTATGAAGTGGGTTTCTTGTAGGCAGTAAAAATTGTACATTGTTTATTTATCCAATCTGATAATCTCTTGTAATTTGAATGTTTAAATATTTACATTTAATATGGTTATGGATATATTTGAGTTCTATTTTATCATCTTACTCTTGTTTCCATATGTCTAATCTTTTCTTTATTCTTTTCCCCTGCTTTTTAAAAATTAATTGAATAGTATTCTATGATTTATTTTTGTTTTATTTGTTGGTTCATTAGCTAACACTCTTTTTGTCAATTTAGTGACTGATTGTTGCTTTACAGTATATATCTTTGATTTACTGCTGCCTACCTTAAAGTGATATTGTATCACCCAGGTGTGGTATAAGAATCTTGTAATTGTATACATCTATTTCTTCCCTCTAGTCTCTGTGCGAAGGTTGTCATACATTTTTGATAATTGCTATAAATTTCATAATATATTTTTAGTACATTTTTATTATTTTTGTTTTAAACAGTTGATTATCTTTTAAGTAGATGTAATGATGAAAGAAAATACATTTATCCACATAGTTACTATTCCTAGTTTCTGCATTCAATTTGTAGACATATATTCCCATTTTATATTATTTTCCATCATTCTGAAGGTTTTCTTTTGACTTTTCTTGTGTTCAGGTATATTGATGATACTTTTTTCTTTTCTTTTTTCTTTTTCTTTTGTTTTGAAGCAGGCTCTCACTCTGTCACCCAGGCTGGAGTGCAGTGACATGATTATGGCTCACTCCAGCCTTGACCTCCTAAGCTCGACTAATCCTTCCTAACTCAGCCTCCCAAGTAGCTAGGACTACAAGTGTGCACCACCATGTCCAGATAATGTTTGTATCTTTTGTAGAGATGAGGTTTCATCAGGTTGCCTAGGCTGGTCTTGAACTCCTGGGCTCAACTGATCTGCCTGCCTTGGCCTCCCAAAATGGTGGGATTTTTATTATTATTTTTAACTATAGCCATCCTATAGTGGTATAGAACACTAAGACTTTTTGTTCTATCCAGCTGTAATTTCATATACTTTAACAAATCTCTCTCTATTCCCCCTTTCACCCTACCCTTCCCAGTTACTAGTATCCTCTGTTATACTTTTTAATTCTAGAGATCAATATTTTATACTTTCATATATGAGTGACAACATGTAGTTTTTAACTTTCTGTTCCTGGCTTAACTTAACATCATGTCCTCTAGTTCTATACATGTTGCCACAAATGACAAATTTCATTCTCTTTGATGGTTGAATAGTATTCATTATGTATCTATACCATATTTTCTTTCTTTTTTATTATACTTTAAGTTCTAGGGTACATGTGCACAACATGCAGGTTTGTTACATATGTACACATGTGCCATGTTGGTGTGCTGCACCCATTAACTCGTCATTTACATTAGGTATATCTACCCCCACCCCCTCCCCACAATAGGACCCGGTGTGTGATGTTCCCCTTCCGGTGTCCAAGTGATCTCATTGTTCAATTCCCACCTATGAGTGAGAACATGCAGTATTTGGTTTTCTGTTCTTGCGATCGTTTGCTGAGAATGATGGTTTCCAGCTTCATCCATGTCCCTACAAAGGACACGAACTCATCATTTGTTATTGGAAATTTAGGTTGGTTTCATATCTTGACAATTATAAATAATGCTGTGGTAAACATGGCGATATAGACATCTCTTCAATATACTGATTTATTTTCTTTTGGATAAATGCCCAGTAATGGAATTACTGGATCATATGGTAGTTCTATTTTTAGTTTTTTGAGGTACCTCCACACTGTTCTTTATAGTGGCTGTGCTAGTTTAAATTTTTACCAACAATGTTTAAGAGTTTATTTTCTCTGTATCTTTGTCAGCATTTGTTATTTTTTGTCTTTTTGATGATAGCCATCCTACCTGGAGTGAGAAGATACCTTATTGTGGTTTTGATTTACATTTCCCTAATGATTAGTGGTGTTAAGCATTTATTTAATGTGTTTTTTTGTTATTTGTATGTCCTTATCTGAGAAATGTCTGTTGAGATCATTTGCCCATTTTAAAATCAGATTGTTGTTTTGTTGTTCAGATGTTTGAGTTTGTTCTATATTCTGATATTGATTGCCTGTTGAATGAATAATTTGCCAATGTTTTCTCCCATTTTGTAGTCTTTTGACTCTTTTGTTTCCTTTACTGTGCAAAAGCATTTTTGTTTATTATATAATCTCATTTATTTACTTTTGTCTTTGTTTGCTGTGCTTACAAGGTCTTCATTACAAAAGCATTTCCCAGATCATTGTCATGAACTGTTTTCCTTATGTTTTGTTCCAGTAATATTATAGTTTTGGGTCTTACATTTAGGTCACTAAACCATTTGGGGTTGATTTTTATGTAGGGTAAGAAGTGGGGATCTAGTTTCATTCTTCTGCATATAGATATCCAGCTTTTCTAGCATCATTTATTGAAGAGACTGTCCTTTCCCCAAAGAGGGTTCTTGGTACCTTTGTCAAAAATCAATTGAATGTAGATATATGAATTAATTTCTAGGTTCTCTATTCTGTTCAACCAGTTTATGTGTCTGTTTTCACATCATTACCATGTTGTTTTGGTGACTACAACTTTGTAGTAAATTTTGAAATCTAATAGTGTGATGCTTCTAGCTTTGTTCTTTTTACTCAGTATTTCTTTGATTATTCTTTGTCTTTTGTGGTTTCATACACATTTTAGGATTTTAATCTATTTCTGTGAAGAATTTTATTGGTATCTTAATAGGGATATCATCAAATCTATAGATTACTTTGGATAGTAAGATCATTTTAACAATATTAATTTTTCTAATCCATGAACATAGGATGTTTTTTCATTCATTTGTATCTTCTTCCATTTCTTTCATCAATGTGTTGCAGTTTTACTTGTAGAGGTCTTTCACTCCATTGGTTAAATTTTATTCCTAGGTAAATTATTTGTAGATTTTTAAATGGGAGAGCCTTCCTGATATCTTTCTCAGCTAGTGTGTTCTTTGCATACATAAATACTACTAATTTTTTAGTTGATTTTGTATCCTGAAACTTTATTGAATTTATTTATCAGTATCAAAATTTTTTTGATAGAAACTTTGTTTGTCCATATATAAGCTCACGTCATCTGGCTTCTTTTGCTAACTGGGTTAAATAATTTGATTTTGTTTTTCTTTGATGTGATTTTGTTAATTTTCTTTTGTGATTGGTGTTTGTCCAGCATCTTGGATTTATAGGCTTCTAACTTTCATCAGATTTTGAAAATTATGGCCCTTTATTTTTTAAACATTGTGTTCCTCTCCTTTATTCTCTCCTTCTAGTACCTTGATTTTATATATATAATATATATTGTATATATTTTATATATTTTGTATATATAGAGAGACACACACACACACACACATTAGGCAGCTTGAAGTTGCTCCATAGCTTATTGATGCATGTTTTATTCTTTTTCACTCTTTTCCTTCTCAATTACATTTTGAATGGTTTTGTTACTGTCTTCAGCAATGTCTAAACTCATCTTCCGCAATATTTAGCTCATTGAATACAATTTTTATTTCAGATCTTATAATATTTACTTTTTGAAGTCAATTTAGATCTTTATGTTGACTAAGTCTCTTAAGATGTTCAAATATCTTTTATCTTCTTGAGCATATGGAATACATTACAATTGTTTTAATGTCCTTATCTAATAAATAATCATATGTGTCATTTCTGACATGGCTTAATTAAATGATTTTTTCTCTTAATTTTGGGTAGTATTTTTTTTTTTCTCTGAAGGCCAGATAATTTTTAACTGGACACCAAACATTATAAACTTTACATTTTTAGGTGCCTGATCATTTGTATTCATATTTATTTATTTATTTATTTTGTTTTGAGATGGAGTCTCGGTCTGTCTCCCAGCCTGGAGTGCAGTGGTGCACAATAGTGGCTCGCTGCAACCTCTGCCTCCCGGGAGTTCAAGCGATTCTCCTGTCTCAGCCTCCGGAGTAGCTGGGATTATAGGCACCCGCCACCATGCCTAGCTGATTTTTGTATTTTTAGTAGAGATGGGGTTTTACCATGTTAGCCAGGCTGGTCTTGAACCCCTGACCTGGAGTGACCCACCCTCCTCGGCCTCCCAAAATGCTGGGATTACAGGCGTGAGCCACCACACCTGGCCCCTGTAAAGATCTTTAAATGTTGTTCTGTACATGGTTAAGTTACTTATAAATAACTTGCTCCTTTAGAGTCTTGCTTTAATAAGTTAGGCACTTCAAGAGCAGGTTAAGTATTCCCCACTTTGAGGTGAAACCTTTCTAAGTACTCTTCCAATGCCCTCCTGAATACTGCCCCATGGGGGTAGTCATTAAACAGTTATTGAACATTCAGGTATCATTTCTTCTAATCTGTTTAGATGATTCTTTACTTGGCTTTGGGTAGTTTCCTCACAAAGGAGCATTGATCAAGATTCAGCTGAATACTGCAGTAGGAACCTTGCTGGTATCTGGAATTGTCTCTTTCCACTGCTCTTTTTACTCTGGAAACTCTGGATATTGGGCCTGCCCGGACACCCAGGTTAGCCTATTCAACTCAGGTAGACTATCCAGCTCACCTTTATCTTCACTTTCTGCATTGCTGCCTGGAAACTTTATCCAGGAATTACACTGAGGAAGTCTTAGAGTTCACCTCATTTCCCACATTTCAGGAAGCACTATCCTTTATTACCTCTGTGCAATGACTTGAGACTTTTTTTTCATGGATTTTGTCTGTTGTTGTTGTTTTTTTTTCCTCCAGTTAGATGGGTAGATAGAGTCTCTGTTTCTCTATCTCGTCAGGAAGATTATGGCTGTTTTTATTCATTATGAAGGTTTGGACTCAGTAAGACTCACTGAGTCATCTTGACTTCATATATTTTCCTGATTTCCTTTCCTTCTTAAAATATTGCATTTTTGTCCAATCTCTTTCTTATTAACTAGAGTAAGAAAAACTTTATATAGTTTTTAATGGTGTGGAGTTAGAAATATGACCACTTTTGTCAGAGTCATTTTTCTTAAAAATTTTATGAACTGATAAAAGGTTTAGAGACTATGAGTCAGATGCTCAGTTTGGCCATTTGACACATGTGATTTTATTTAATGCAATCTTTATAGACTGAATTACATCAGTCTCACTGTTCTTTGCATGTTGCACAAGCTGCCCAGGTTATTTGTTTTCATTTTCACCTCTTGATCTATTTTTTGTTTTAAATTTTTAAAATTATATGTAAGAAAATGCTTAAGTATGCCTAAATATTATTTTAGATAGGACTATTTCCTTGTCTCATGACTCCTTGGAGCCTTCAATGTGTACTTTTCCAATAAGGAATTTTATTTTATTTATATATGTGTGTGTATATATATATATAGAGAGAGAGAGAGAGAGAGAGATGGTCTCGATCCGTCACTTAGGATGTAGTGCAGTGGTGCAATCTAAGCTCACTGCATCCTCCACCTTCCAGGTTCAAGAGATTTTCATCCCTCATCTCTTGAGTAGCTTGGATTAGAGGCAGGCACCAGCATGCCTGGCTAATTTTTTTGTATTTTTAGTAGAGACGGGGTTTCACCAAGTTGTCCAGGCTGGTCTCGAATTCCCGACCTCAAGTGATCCACCCATCTCAACCTCCCAAAGTGCTAGGATTACAAGTGTGTGCCACCATGCCTGGTTAATTTTTGTATTTTTAGTAGAGGCAAGGTTTTGCCATGTTGGCCAGGCTAGTCTCAAACTCCTGACCTCAAGTGATTTACCCTCCTTGACCTCCCAATGTGCTGGAATTACACGTGTGAGCCACTGCACCTGGCCAAGAATTTTATATTTGATACTTTCCAGATTTGTTTGACCGTGAATTTTTTGTTATTGTTTATACATATTTAAGTAATATATGTTGGAAAATATGTCCTTCGACAATATTTTTTAAATTACAAAGAAGCATTCTTCTGACACTTATTCGGAAAGAATTACCTTAAATAACATGTCATCATCAGACACTAAGGTGGTAGCATTTTTTAAATTAACCCAGAAGCATCATCTAAACTAGAATGCAAAAAGATTGAAAAATGACTTATACCTGTTTGCTTTGTCATTTGTGCCATTTGTAAAATGTTTTTCAAATTATTATCAATAACATAATTATACTAATGAAATTAGAAATATTAGCATGAGAATCATAGATATCAAGAAATAGGAGTTTTATTTTGTTAGAGGGAAGCCAAGTTTTTCCATTTTGTTTTTTTTTTATGCTAGCCCTAGATATAAAAATTATAGTACTTATATTTGAATAAAATTATTTATAATACAAATAACTGTCCATCCTTTGATAGCTTTTACCTTTATATAGTTAATATTTCAAAAAATTATATACTAATAATTTTAGTAATTCATATTTTGTTTGATTTTTTTGTGACTTTCCTTGAATATTGCCATCTGTTATTACTAATGTTGATGTTAGAAACTGTAAGGTTGTAGGAATTCCATTGTCCTTGGTTTGATTTATCCACTGAATGCAGAAAGTGCCTACTATTGTTACATTTGTAGTAATATAACTAAAATACTTAATCAATGGGTTTGTGGCTAACTTAGCATTGTCAATAAAAGTTTTAAAATGTTTTTTACTCAGAAAATCAGATATTTGGTTAAAAAAATGCATTTTACTTATCTTAATTAAATCTTTTGTTGATGATTAAGGGACCTGTCCAGTTTTAGGATCATCTTTCTGAGTATCAGTGAACTCTGGGCAGTATTTTATATGAAGTAATAAAATATTGGATGAATCTATTCTAATTATCTGGCAAAACCTAGAAATGTATTTGCTTGTGGGTCTTGTGATTGAACTCTTACCTCTAAAATTAAACATGGAGAAAAAATAAGAAAGAGATTTTGGCTGATTTATGATTCTCTATTACGGTTTTCTCCTGGAAGTGTTATTTTCTGTTCTTTTAGTCATATTTTAAAAATATTGCATAAAGAAAAGACTAAATGATGTATTTTAGTGTTAAATCTTAGTATATAACGAGAGCTGGATAATTTTCTAGCTGCTATAGAGAAACATCTTGACTGTATCACTTCATATATATATGACAGAAGAAAAAATAATGGGGATTATAGCACCTCTGCATAGCAAACAGAAAAATACATTACATAAAACTGATTTTAAACCCCTTCCTTACTCATGGAAGGAAATAATTAGAAGAGTTGATATTTGATCATGGAAACCATATTATTTTTGTAGTTTTTTGCACCTTCATCGTTTGCTTCATTGTCACGGAAAGCCCACAAAATGGAAATCTATGTTAAAATTGATCATATCTTTCAGTAGTTGGTTGTCTTAATGCTCATAGAATAGTACAAATTATAAAAATCTGCCTCACTAAAAATTAATCTTAACTTCTTTTACTTATATGTACAGAAAATTACACATCTAAAATTTTAACCTACATTATAAAATATTTCATTTAAGTTATATTTTTAAGTCATTACTTTTTAAGAAAATTTGGAAAATTATTGGACACTTTTCTTGTGTACTTCTGAGGCCACACAAAAAATTAAATAAGAATGATCAATTTTTTTAACTTCTGCTCCTGTTCTTTCAAATTTCCACAAATCAGGTTTGCTACCCTGCTTCACTGCTCAATGTGGTCTCAGATTAATCTACAGAGTGTCAAAAAATCAAAAACTCCTTTTTTCATGCACAAAGTACAATCAATTTTACTTACTGCTGAATTTCTGGTACTATCAAATTTCTGATCTATCTTTGTGCATTTAATAAATAATTTAAGCATATGATATTGACTGAGTATTCATTGTTTTAAAGTGCTCATGGACTATAGTAATATTAAAATATTTTGAACTGTAATAAATATTACCTCTAGTTGTTATTAGAGCACAATGTCTTAGAAATAATTTGTTTTTCTATGGTACGAAGTTATAATATCTACTAGGGATATTATATTTAAATTGGACGTGGTGTATATAATCATATTTGTTTTTATCTACTTTATTATGTAAAATAATGAACTATTTTATTATGTATATATTTTGTTGTTACTTTTATCCTACTCATTTTTTCTTAAATTTTTATATTGAAATAACTTGAACTTGCAGAAAAATTGAAAGAAAATTAGAAAAGATTCCCATATGCCATTTTGTCTTATTAGCTGTATCATTTCTCTGAATATTACATATATTTATATCTAGGTATATATTTATTTTATATTTATATGGTATATATTATATAGCATATATGTGTAAAAACCTTTTATATTTATATATAATATATAATTACTTTTTCTACCAATTGATAATAAGTTTCACACATGACACCCATTTAACTAAAAGGCAAGTACACTTTCATATGCTTTCACATTTAATTGATGTGTTGCAACTAGTTGAATGGGCTTGCAAGAGCCAAATGTGCACATTTCTTCCGAATTTTTACTCACTGATTCCACATTAGTATCTTTGAATCAGCCACTGTAAGAGTATTTACAATATGGAAATCAGTAAATGTTAGAAATCAGGGCTTCCATGTCACCACCACCTCTGTAGGTGCGGTTTGACAGAACACCACTGAAACAATCATGACTTTCAGGAAATTAACATTACTATAGTACTACCAAAACCCAGAGATATTGTTCATATATAGAATTTTAATAATGTTCTTTACAGCCATAAAACAAAACAAAAAGCTATTTTTTGTTTAACAAAACACAAGAAATATTTCATATTGCTCCATCTGGAACAGTTTCTTGGGTGTGTTTTGTATTTTATGACCTTGAAATTTTGGTTAAGTACATGCCAATTAATTTGTAGTGAATTTTCCCACAATTTCAGTATATATGATATTTCTTCATGATTTGATTCAGTTTATGCATTTTTTGTCAGGAACCAAGAGAATACTACCTCCGTGTTGTTATCTCCCAAATTATCGATCTAGTCTAGACTTCTATCCTAAAGCATTGAACTCATTTGTTCAACTGATAGTTGGATGCCACTACTTTGATAAATTAGAGATATTATTAACTTAATATGTTCAAAATTAAACTATTGTTTTTCCCTCTAAAACTTGATCTATAACCTTCCTCATTTCAAATTAATAGTAAATATCCTTTCATTTCAGGCTTAACTCCTTATGCTCTCTATACCCTACACACAAAATTTCACATATTACTACAAATTTAGTGGCTTAAAATAGCACATATCGATTTTCTTACAGTCCTGGAAGTCAGAGGTCTGAAATGGCTTTCACTGAACAAATAACAGTGTTGGCAAGGCTTTCTTTATTTCTTCTGGAAAAACCTGGAGGACAATCAATTTCCTTTCATTTTCTAACTTGTAGAAGTTGCCTGCATTCTTTGGCTAATGGCCCCTAATTCCATCTTCAAAACCAACAGTTAGCATCTTCAAATTTCCCCCTTTCTAATCTTTACTTCTATTGTTACACCTCCGTATCTGACTCCTAACCCTCTTTCCTCCCTCATATGTGAGTCCTTGTGATTAAACTGGGTATTCCAGAATAATCCAGATAGTCTCATCATCTCGAGATGCTTCATTAAATACATCTGGAATGTCCTTTTTGCCAGGTAAAGCAACATATTCATAGTGAGAGACAGGACTAGCTGGATTTCCTAGGCCAACCAAAAATTCCTAAGCCTAGCTGGGGAAGGTGACTGCACCCACCTTCAAATACAGGGCTTGCAACTCAGCTCACACCCAACCAATCAGGTAGTAAAGAGAGCTCACTAAAATACCAGCTAGGCTAAAAGCAGGAGGTAAAGAAATAGTCAATTATCTATCTCCTAAGAGCACAAGGGGAGAGACAATGATCAGGATATAAAACTAGGCATTCAAGCTGGCAGTGGCAACCCCTTTTGGGTCCCCTCCCATTGGATGGGAGCTCTGTTTTCACTCTATTAAATCTTGCAACTGCATACTCTTCTGGTCCCTGTTTGTTCCCGCTCGCTGGAGCTGAGCTTTCGCTCGCCATCTACCACTGCTGATTGCCGCCATTGCAGACCCACTGCTGACTTCCACCCCTCCGGATCCGGCAGGGTGTCCGCTGTGCTTCTGATCCAGTGAGGTGCCCATTGCCACTCCTGATCGAGCTAGAGGCTCACCATTGTTCCTGCATGGCTAAGTGCCAGGGTTCATCCTAATCGAGCTGAACACTAGTTGCCGGGTTCCATGGTTTCTCTTCCATGACCCAGGGCTTCTAATAGAGCTATAGCACTCACTGCATGGCCCAGAGTTCAATTCCTTGTAATCCATGAGGCCAAGAACCCCAGGTCAGAGAATAAAAGGCTTGTCGCCATCTTGGGAGCTCTAAAAACAAAGACCCACCAGTAACAATAGTGGAATAGGATGTAGACATCTTGGGGAAGAGGTACTGTTCTACCTACCACACACTCGCTCTTATCCTCCATATGTAATACACGAGAATTACCTATCCACTCTCTCTTCAAAATATATGTAGATATAGATATATACAGAATCCAACTATGTCTCACCTCTCCACTGCTAACACCTTAATCCTTACTGTCACTGTCTATTGACTAGGGTATTGATAAAACTTTTTAATGTGACTCCTTGCTTCTCGTATCAGAAACCAAAGTGATTCTGCTAAAATGAAAAAATCCAGTTGTTTATTTGCCTTCTGAAAACCTTCTGACTTAGAATACTTCCTGCAAGTTTCTACAAGATCTTTTCCTTTCCTTCTTTACTCTTTAGACTTATTTCTTCTGTTCTCAGTTGGTTATAACCACACTAATATTTTTGTTATTCTTTTAACATTTCCAGTGTAATCCCTATTAGGGTTAATACTTGCCTATTTTCTCTCCCTCTATTATTTTCATTTCAGATATTCAAAAGCCTGACCACCCCTGACCCCCAGAAAAAGCCTAACTCCCAAATTTCTGTCAAGTGTTTTCACAAATATTTCCTTTTTCGTGAGGTCTCATTTGAACTCCCAATAAAAGCTATTAGGTTGGTGCAAAAGTAATTGCAGTTTTTGCAATTAAAAGTAATGGGAAAAACCACAATTACCTAATAAAATCAGTTTCCCTCTTACCCACCATACTCCTGATTCAACTTTTCATGCTTTATTTTTTGCCTTAGCACTTATCACCATCTAACATACCATATAATTTGTGTCATTTATTTTCTGCTTCTCCCTAATAAAATGTAAGATCTTCAAGAATAGAAATTTGTAAATGTGTGTTTTTGTATGTATGCTTTTTATTCATGGTTGTATTCTAAATGCTACAGTAGTATCTAGCACATACAAAATTTTAGACAAATACTAGTTTAATCAAATTGAATCTCCTTGAGTGGTAATTACTTATTTCACGTATCTAATGACAATAGAATATAATTATACAATGACTGTTTATTTATTCATATTATGTCCAAAATATGAGACAATCTGTTCCTTGGCTGCATTAGCACCAATTTCTATTCCACTAAGCTAGCTTAAACATGATTAATTTTGTCTATCTAGAAACAATGAATGGTCTTATGTATATATGGAAGTAAATAGCCAAGCATGACACAGTAAATTGTTTATTATTGTTGCTATTAATTACTAGTCTTCTCATTTTCCTCAAATTTCCTGCCATTTTAATATTTTCTGAAATTTCTTTTGAGGAAAAAAAAAAGCTGTATGTAATTGCTAAGAAAATAAAATCTTCATGTAATCTCTGAATATCAAATTTAGAAGGCTACTGACTAATTAATTAATTTTGCAAATAAAGAAACTAAGACAAGAGAGTTAACAACTTATTTTCCTAGGGCCATGGAGTCATTAAGTAGGAGAATGGACCTAGGCCACCAACCCTAATGGGTCATGGAGTCATGAAGTAGTAGAATGGGCCTAGGCTCTTTCTTCTACAATACTCCGGAGCAATGTGCATTACTTATTAAATGTATTATGGATCCTCAGTCTAACTGAGGATCCACAAGCAAACCCATCAGACAAGCAGATGTAGAAAACATCTTCGTGCCAAAAATCAAAATAAAAAAGTTTAATCATTTTGGCTAAAGTTATCTGTAAATATAAAAACAAATTTGTATGATTTCTTTACATTGTTAATATTATTTACTCAACATGTGTTTTCCCACATGTGGCCTCTTGGTTTTATTCATTCCCTTATTCATTGAATTAAACAAACATATATTTCAGTGACAACATTTATACATTTGAGTTGTAGTCTCATTTACGTGATTGAATCAGTGAAACATCAGGGAAGAAAAGGAGTCAGGTCCACATAATTTAAACTTTGGAGACACCAACTCATATACTTAGGAGGTCAAACGGAGAACATAAAGTCATGGAGGAGAGACCCGGGTATATATAAAAGAAAAATATCTCCCATGCGGTAACTAATCTCAACAGCTGTCTATCTATGCTGACTTGTAGGTTAGTTCCTATTTTTTAAACTTAAAGTTTAAAAATGCACAGAAACTTAGAAGTTCACAGAACTTAAACATGTACAACCACTTATCTCATATGCCTACCTAGATACAGAATTTTTCTGTCACCCCGGCAAGAATTCTTGTGCAATTTCCAGATCAATTCCTTCCTCGGGCAGATAACTACTAGTCTGATCTCCATAGGTTAGTTTTCTTTCTTTAAATTCATATAAATGGAATCATAGGGTATGTGACCTTATATGGCTGGGCTTTCTGTCATCTATATGTGCTTTAGATTTGACCACGTAGTTGTGTGCATCAGTAATGTTTCTCTTCACTGATGAGTATTATTCCATAGTATAAGCCTATTACAATTTACACATTGTCTTTTTAAATGGACATTTACATTGTTCCCAGTATTTGGTTATTATAAATAAAAATACTGTAAACATTATTATCTTATGGGTGTATGTTTTTATTTTTCTTAAATATGAATAAATTGCTGAGTCAGAGGAAAAGCCTCTTTTCAAAAGTGGTTGAAACATTTTACACAAGCAGCAAATTCTTGCCCATATTTGAACCGCCAGACATTTTAATTTTAGCCATTCTAATTCATATGAAGTATAGCTTAAATTATATTTTGTGATGATTATGTTGAGCGATTTTTCATGTGCTCATTTCACACAATTTTTTTGTCCATTTTTACGTCAGTTGTTTCTGTTTTTATTATTGAGCTAGTAGTCTTTTTTATATTCTAGATCTAAGTCACTTGCTAGTTATACATTTTAAAGGTGTTTTCTCCCAGTATGTGACTTCCCTGTTCATTTCCCAATTACGTCTTTTGATAACCAAAGTTTTAATTTTTTAAATTTTGATAAAATTCAACTTCTCAATTTTTTCTTTTACAGTTAGTATTTTAATTGTTCTGCCTAAAATACATATTTTAAATGAGTTTAGATATTCTTCCATGCTTCTTTTTAGAGGCTCTAAAGTTTTAACTTCTTGTGTTTAGGATTATGACTCATCTCAATTTTTTTTTTTTTTTTTTCCCCAGTAGAGATGAGGTTTCTCCATATAGATCAGGCTGGTCTCGAACTCCTGACCTCACCTCAGGTGATCTGCCCACCTTGGCCTCCCAAAGTGCTAGGATTACAGGCGTGAGTCACCGCACCTGGCCCCATCTCAATATTTTTTAAGTGTATGAAGTGGAAATAGCCAAAGTACATTTTTGTTTTCCCGTATATCTTTCCATTTTACCAGTACCATTTGTTGACAAAACTGTCTTTTCCCTCATTTAGTTGCATTTTTTACTTGGTTGAAAATTGGTCATACAAGTATTAATTTTTAAAATATTGTGCCAGACAAACAAAGTGACAACATTTGGCTTAGTTTCACCAATATGTAGCTTTTGCTTTACAGAAAGGAAGGAGTAACTTGTCTCTACTAAATTTTTATTTGATATCAAGCATGATGTTAGTTACCTTATAAACTTTATCCTACTAATTTTAAAAATTTCATTTCTTTCATTGTATTAATTAAAATCATGTAAAACAGTTCGGCTGGTTGAATTTTTAAAAATCAGCTTTATTGAAATCTAATTGACATGTAATAAAATTTACCAATTTTATTTATGATTTTATGAGTTTTAACTGATCTAAACAGTCATATACTGTGTGTCACAATACTACTGTGATAGAGAAATTTTTTATTACCCCAAAAACTTTTTCTCATGTCCATTTGCAGTTACTCCCAGCCGCCTCCCCAAAACAGTCAGCCACAGTCAACCACTAATCTTTTTGCTGTCAATATACTTTTGCTTTTAATAGAATTTCATGTAAATAAAATCATGCAGTGTGAAGTCTTTTTTGGTTGGCTTCTTTCACTTAGCATCATGTTTTTAATTCCCTCATGTTGTATTTATCAGTAGTTCATTCTATTTAATTGCTGAGTAGTATTACATAGTGTGTATATACCACAATTTGTCCAACATTGGTAAATTCTTTAGCCTGGAATATTATTAGAACCTATAATTTTCAATCTATTAACATAATTCAGTTGTTTTATGTCTACTTCACTGGAAATAAATTTGCTGTCAATTACAATAGACAACAGTAAATTCAGTTATATAAGAATGTGAGAGGAGAGAATTCAAAATTTCAAACATCCACGCTGAGAATTTTAAAAAGGTAACAGCTCAAAGAAGTGTTTGCCAACACTAAGCGAGTGATTACAATGACATACCTAAACTGGGGGGTAAAACAAAAGATTTTGTCTTACACATTTTAGATTATATAACATTATTTTTATTATTAATTATTTGCATTAGTTTCTCTAAAAAAAGACAGCTGTAATATGTGACAATGTTTCTCTGAGTTGATAGGGAAATGAATCAGTCATGATCAGGACTTGAAAAAAGAAAGTAGACATTGTAGGGGAATGTTATAATCTATAGAAGCAAATTCATAGGATGCTCAAGCAAAAGCAAGACTTAACTTGCATGAAAAAGAGAAAGAAAGGAAGAAGAAATAATAGTGTAAATAAAAAAATGTAGAGAAAGTAAAGGAAGTACAAATAACACTAATTTATTAGTAGTACTAATAATAACTAAAAAAAACTTGAAAACTCTATATATGGTTGTGAATAAGAAAATTCCCTAGGATTTATATATTCAGAAGTTATTATTTCTGTTTTGGGGCATTAGCCATGTAGGAAACATATACAAAACGCAATTGGTAGACATTCTACAACTCATGCAATAGTGTTTAGGAAGAAGTTTAAGATCAATTACTTTTTGGAGTGACAACATCAGTTTGGCAGTACAGGCGATCCCTCACTCGTATCTCCTCATAGCAGCAATAATTTGACAGCCAGCTATAGGCAAGCATATCTTTGAGGGAACTTTGGGATTCATACAGGAGGGTGCAAAATCCTACTGGAGCTCAAGACCAAGTAAAGCTGTTTTGACAGTACATACCCACGCCCAGGAAGCAGACTCACTGACGATGGTCTTAGTTTCAGACTCAGAAATGGCGCAATCCCCAGTGGACTCAGCTACAGCCCCATTTGGTCTTGGTCATGCTACAACAACCATCTTCCAAGGTACCTGGAGGAGTCACATCTATTCATGCCTCTGGTGACAGACCCACTAACCTCAGTCCTGGCTGTCACTCTTAAAAGGAGCTCTTACAACACAGCTTTATCTCATTCCAGTCATTGTCCAGGACCACTACTGTCTGCCCAGGGATTCATCATGAGATGCTCTCATCCATGCTTCCAGAGTCTGGCCTGCAAACTTCAATCCTGGCTGTGGATCCTGAAGCATCCCTATGAATTGACTCCAGCCACTCTAATCCATAGTCCAGGGCACCAGACCTGCTTGCCCATGGATCTATCCAGTGATCCACTAAGAGCCCCAATCTAGAACCCAGAGGGAGCTACACCAAACCACACACCTGGTAACAGCCTTGTTATTTGTGGACCCTGAAGCATACCCTCATTCCAACATCCACACTGCTGACCAGGATCCTGGAGGCAGTTCCATTCTATCAGGGATCAGATAAGGTCCATGCTCATTCATGCTTCTAACAACAGGCCAGCGAACAGTGGATTTAATGGCAGGACTAAGTGTGACCTGACTCCAATTCTGCTTGATAGAACCCTGGAGAAAACCAGTATAGACACTGAATGGAAGGGTTTACCTGCCAAAACTAATCTGTAAAGATTAGGGCAGTTGTTTACTTCTTCATATGCATAGACTAATATAAAGCTGCATGGATGACAATGAATCAGGCAAGCATGATACCATGAAAGGAAACTAATAAAGCTCCAGTAGCCAACATGAAAGAAATGAAGATCTAAGATTAATGAGATGCCTTAAAACAGATAGACAACTAAATGAAATTAGGAAGACAATGCATGGACAAAATTAAAATTTTAATCAAGTAATAGAAACCATAAAAAATAGAAATCCTGGAGCTGAAGAGTACAGTGACAGAACCGCAAAATTAAGTGGAAAGGTTACACAGTAGACTAAACCATGTGGAAGAAAGAATTAGTGAATTTGAAGACAGACCATTTTAAAGCAGCCAATTAGAGGAACAAAAGGAAAAAAGTGAAAAAAAGTAAGAGACCTATTGGACATGACCAAGCACACAAATATATGAATTATGGAAGTCTCAGAAGAAGAGAGGAGAGCAGAAAGTTTATTTAAGGAAATAATGCCTGAAAATTTCCCAAATCTTGGAAAAACCTATGAACAGCTAGATTCATGAAGCTCAAAAGATCCCAAAGAAGATCAATTCAAAGAGAAATACTCTGAGAAACTGTCAAAAATCAAAGACAAAGAATCTTGAAAGCAGCAAAAGAAAAAAGACCTATCACATACAAAGGAAATCAGTAAGGCTATCAGTAAACTCCTCTGCAGAAACTTTGCATGAAAGGAGCGAGTGGAGTAATATATTCAATGTGCAGAAAGAAAATATAAACTGTTAACCAAGAATGCTGCACCTTACAAACTAAATGTTATATGCTATCATTCCAAAAAATAAAACCACACAATGCCCCTTTTCTGTTCTACAAATTTTAGGAATACTAATTTGGCCTAAGTTCTTTGAGATGCTGTCACAAAACTGTCATCTTGAGACTTTATGAGAGAGATTTCTGGCATCAATCAAATGAATTTTTGCTTCCCCTGACTTCTCTTTGGAGAGTAATGCTGTGCACATAAGTGTGTATGAGTGAAAATCTACAAGTATGCCTTTCAATTCATTTCTTATCAAAGGTTGAGTCGCTGAAGGGAGAAATGTGGGCAAATTTCTATAGTGACAATTTGTTCTTTCTTTAAATAGAATTTACTTTACTATCTTTTAAAAAAGAAGGTGGAGTTCAGAAAGTGATTTTGTGTATGTAGAGGTGATGCTAATAGGGGTTATCATGGGGCATAAAAAGAATGCTTAAGTTTAGAAACCTTGATAAGATTTAATAGATATTAATCTATAAAAATGAATTAAAAGTCTTGTAAATTTCAGTAAATCTTCTTTCACCTTGTCACTCTTAATCCAACGACAATACATTATCTTATTCATTTTATTTTCGTATTTTGATGTTACACACTAAGGCAACTAAGAAAGGAAGGATGGTAGAAAGGAATGACGAAAAGCCAGATTTTAATTTTCTATTAGCAGGATTTTTCATGCTTTAATTTCCAACTGATTTTGTAACATCTAATTCAGTTTACGGTGATCATCAATATTCAAAATACACTTTTGGTTTTCTTTTAACTCCATAAAGAACTAGTAGTTAAGTTTCACTGTGCACAAGATAGAACTACTGTATTCCACTTTTGTTGTCTAGTGATAAGTGACAAAGTGTGAACTTTCTTTGGTATAAAAAGGCCTCTGTCTATAAATGTGCATCTACTCATCTAATAGTGTTACACTTGAAATGCTTAAAAAATATAATTTTGTTTGAATTAGAAAAGAACAATCTTTTTAACGTTATGCATATACTATGCAGGATAAGTTAATTATATTATAATTTAACTTATTATAATTATATTAACTTACCTTGGATAGCATATGTATAATATTAAAAATGATAACAAAATTCTCCATTTTTGTGGTAAGAATGTTGTATCTTTTTCAATTATGACAAAAAACATATAACATAAAGTTTATTGTGTTAACCATTTTTAAGTATACAGTTGAAAAGTGCTAAGTATAATTCAAACTGTTATGCAACCAATTTTAACTTTTTTATCATGCAAAATTGAAACTCTATCCCCACTAAAGAACTGCCATTTTCTCTTCTTCATACCCCCAGCAACCACTATTTTACTTTCTATGAGTTTGACTACTTTACATACTTTTTATCAGTGAAATCATACATTATTTGTGACTGGTTTATTTCACTTAGTATAATGTCTCAAAGGTTCATCCATGTTGTATCAGAATTACCTTTCTTTTGAAAAACTGAATAATATCCTATTGTATGTGTATACCACAATTTGTGTATCTATTCATCTATTGGTGGGCACTGGAGTTGCTTCCACCTTTTGCCTATTTTGAGTCATGCTGCTATCAACATGTGTATGCATCTATTGTTTTCCATTAAGCTAAGATATGAGACTTAGCAATTGCATAAGCTCCAAAATTTTAAACTTAAATATATTTTTACGTTGTAATAATAGAACTGAACATTTTGCTTTTGCCTTTCTCCCTTTCTGCTCTAAAAGATTTCAATTATCATGATGTGGAAAAAGATCTCCTATTCAGAAAAGTCCTGTATTATGAAAGATAACATGAATTTCAGGACCATTTGAAAAACTTTACATCCTAAAATAAGCCAGGATTCTGTTTCGTTTTAATCTAAGGCTAAAACTTCTGCTTTTTATTCAGATTTATCCACACAACATTCCATCAGAATTTTCTACTGTCTTACAATAATTTGAATCATATATAAAGCCTTCTTTGTTCTGGAATGTGAATTGTTCTAAAAGTTGAACTCTTTTGCATTTTTACATATTTTATTATTGCAAGTAAAACTCCACTCACTTTTTAAAATATTGTCTATGAGATTTATATTTTGACAATTTACATTGTGGGGGTCCCAGTGCAATATTCACATAAAACACACAACATAGTTAAGTAAAAGAGAATATTTTATAAACCTCTTATGCCAGTCCTGCCTCCCTTGGTTCCAAGCATGATAAGAGTTAGTGTTGCCATGCAGAAAACAATTTTTACTTCCATTGAGCCAGTTTCATGGTCATTTGGTGTCCAGGATAGATTTGCTTTAAGGCCAATCCGAGTGATTTCTGCCTTAATGGGTGTCTGGTCCTCTCTGGTAATGGGAAGGACAGAGAAGTTGGTGCCCATCTATGCTGTTTTGGTGTTCACAAGATTCTGATATATTTCCTGTAACCGAAATACATCTTCAAAACTGCATCATGAGGGCAGACATTTTATAAAGATCATGGCCCAGTGTCTATTGCATAAGTGAAAAAGTTGCCCATATCATGTCCAGCATCCCTGATATTATTTTTATTTCACTGTAAAAGTAATTCTTAACTTGTCTGCTTTCACCTTGCCTGCAGAAGTTGTTTGCATATGTGTTTGTGGCTGTATTAACTTTTGACTCATGGTTGAATTGCCAGATGATACCAGATCTCTCCCTGCACTTTATAAAAGAAACATTATTAAATACAATAAATGACTTATTTGTTATCATTATGCCTTTGAATGTATGCACAATTTTCTCAGGGAGTCTCTCTTAGGGATTTATTAGGCATACAAACTCTCTCATATGTGTACACTGTAAGGATATGCAATTCAAAATAAGTAATTAAAAAACAGATGCACTATCAAAAAAATACATGTGTACAAATGTTTAAATATTTAAAACTGGGTTTGCAGGACTTGAACGTGAAAGATTTCTGCTATAAAACTAAGCAATGTCCGGCTTGTATAACATTTGGAATCAGCCTCAATGTATGTTTTAAATCTTGACTACTCAGATATCAGACAGGCACTTGTCCTTTCACATCGGCTTTGTCCAGCAACTTTATTACCTCTCATTATTGTCACTGAGCTATATGAAACACTGAAACGGTCAAAGAGCGCTTTTATTCTCACTTTTAAAATAGAAAGTAGGTGACTTCCACAGAAATATACAAATGGGTAGAGTCAATATATGATTAAAAGCTTTATGTTTTGATAACAAAGTATTACATTTTAGATTTGATTTAGTTTGACCCATGATCTGACAGGGCTACAGAAAAGGGCATATATGAAACAAAGATAATTATGTTTTGTCCATCAACTCTTTCCTTCAGTCATTTATGGGGACTAAGATTCCTTCCCAGTTCTCAGCCCTTGAGAAAAGGAGTTATAATCTTCAGAAAAAGGCCACCTCTAACCTGCCGAAGAGTTCGGTAATATTCTTCTGTTGTAGAATATGACGTATTCACTGAGCAAAAGGGATTTATATACACTTGTATATCTCTGCAATAGATTAATACATTAATGTAGTCACTCAAATTTTAAAAAGCCCTATTGTAAAAATGGGTATTCATATATATCTAAGATAAAGGAGCAAAAGAAATATATTTTAGAGAATTTCTTAGAGACAGAAGAAAAATACCTGCTTTTTAAGAAGAAAAAATTCTGTCACAGAAGCTGCTAGCTTAAAAAAACTTAACTGTGATAACAATGATTGATTATTACTTAAGAAACAAACAAGAAAAAATAAAAAAATGTAGCAACTAATAGTCATAAAATGCCACAAGTAAAATAAACATTTTAATATATTGTAAAATAAACATAAAAATAATTATACAAATCCAAGTTCATGTACCATTCCCAATTAAGGAAAATCCTTAAACAATATGAATCAGTTTAATAATTTTTTGTAAAAATAGCTGTATGTTTTCTCTGTGATCTTTGATCCTACCACTGTGCAATATTATGCAAATGCCACATCTTCTTTTACATTTGGTTTGTGTTTCTTTTTTTTTCATTTCCTTGAACTTCCTAAATTTTCCTCACTGCTTTTATAAATCCTATAAATGATCAAACTACTTAAATTCATGGGAATGTACAAATATTTATTTAAATAAATTGAATTACAATAAGATTTTTTTTTTTTTTTTGCTTTCTATATTTATTTTTTAAAAAAATTCCACAATGGGTAAGAGAACAATCATCAAGGATGTAGGTGCCAGACACAGGGCAGAAGGTATCTAGAAAAGTATGCCTTAGAGAAGTTATGGATCTAGCCTCATTCCTACCTTGTTTTAATAGCTGTACCTAATATAAATAGCTAAGTTTTCCATTGTTCTAGATTCCTTTACCCCATCTACAAATATAGCACAGCCAGCGTGACTTGCAGGGCCTCAGTTGAAGGACCCCATGTACACACAGGACAGCATAGCAGTACTAGGCTAACTAGAAGGATCTCATCCCCATATGTGGTCTCATTTCAAGTCTATGGATGACTACCTTCATTGTTGTGTGCGAGATGGTTTCACCCCTTGAAAATATAGCCACTTCAGCATAAAATAGTTAAATCTTTATAATGACCAACTCATCCTACCTCCTTTTACATGCAGCCGAAAAATGACAGGCTAGAGACATAGAACACTGTGAAATTTATACTGTTAGAATCACTGTCCATTAAATGATCACTAGCTAATGGTCACTACATTTACAAATTAAGGAAATTATGTATAGAATACTGCAAAAACACAGTAAAAAGACTGAAGTTTGCCCATTTCTGCTCAGGAAGTCTCTTCGCTCCTAAGCTTCATATGTTGTCCTTCTGGCTTCAAAATTTCTGCTATTATTACTGTTTTTCCTCCTTTTGATCTTCCTTTTGTTCCCCAGTTCCAGAACTTCCAGAGCTTTCTCACTCAGATGCCATCTTTTTGTATGCCATTTCGAAGAGCTTCAATGATGCCTGCTGAGGAGCGGTTGCTGCCTGTGTAATGTTTTCTCCTGTTTCACTGTCTTTTCTAGCTAGGAGCTCCCTCATTTTGGAAATCTCTTCTTTCAGCTTGTTGCACTCATCAGCAGGCAATTTGTCCTTGAATTCTTCCATTTTGGTTTCTGTGTCTTGAATGATTCCTTCAGTCATAATAACTGCTTCAACTTGTTCCTTCTTTCGCTGATCTTCCTCAGCATATTTCTCTGCATTTTTAACCATATTTTCAATATCATATTTGCTTACCCACCAGAAGACTGGATTACAATCTGCTGCTCACGTCCTGTGCCTTTATCTTTAGCAGAAACATGTGTGATCCCATTGGCATCAATGTCAAATGTAACTTCAATCTGAAGAACTCTATGAGGGGCTGGTGGAATTCCAATCAAAGTAAACTGTCCAAGGAGTTTGTTGTCTCCAGTCATCTCTCGCTCACCCTGACACGCTAATTTCCACTTGCGTCTGACCATCAGTGGCAGTAGAAAACACCGGGCTCTTCTTGGTTGGAATAGTGGTATTCCTATTAATAAGTTTGGTAAAGACAACTCCTAGAGTTTCAATACCCAGACACAGGGGAATGACATCAAGGAGCAGCACATCCGTGACATTGCCAACCAATACACCTCCCTGAATGGCAGCTCCAATGGCCACAGTCTCATCAGGATTGACAGCTTTACTTGGGACTCTGCCAAAAAGATCCTGCATAGTCTGCTGAACCTTGGGCATCCTAGTCATGCCACCCACAAGAACCACTTCTCCTACATCACTCTTGCTGACTTCTGCATCTTGCATAGCTTTTTGGCATGGAGCTATTGTCCTCCTGATTAGATCAGTGACAATCCCTTCATATTCGGGTCAACTTCAAATGCTTGGGTCCAGAAGAATCCATTGTAAGATAGTGCAAATTGATGTCAGTCTGCCTTTTCAGCAGCTTCCCGTACCCTCTGAAGTGCCATGTTGTCTTTGGTCAAATCAACCCATCTCTCTCTCTTGAACTCCTTCACAATGTGCAAGGCCTGGTTAGTCTTCCCCTCCTAAGTGTCCCCATTTGTGGATTTCACCTCGAATACTCTTTCTGAATTTCCAGGATAGAAATATCAAAAGTTCCACCACCTAAATCATATACAGCAACGACTTTGTCTTCTGATTTGTCTAGACCATAGGCAAGAGCAGCAGCTGTGGGCTCGTTAACCACCTGAAGCACATTCAGTTCAGATATCTGGCCAGCATCTTTAGTGGCTGTCTCTGCGAGTCATTGAAATAAGCTGGGACTGTGATCACAGCATTTTTTGCTGTGTGCCCCAAGTAATTCTCTGCAGTCTCTTCCATCTTCATCAACACAAATACTCCAGTCTGACTTGGAGAATACAGTTTCCCATGAGCCTCAACCCAGGCATCACCATTGGAGGCACGGACACTTTTAAAGGGAACATTTTTAATGTCTTTCTGTACTACAGGATCATCATTTTGCCGGCCAATGAGACGCTTGGTAGCATTAAATGTATTCTTTGGGTTGGTGACAGCCTGTCGCTTGGCCGGCATTCCAACAAGTCGCTCACCATCTGCTGTAAAGGCCACAGCTGAAGGGGTGATTCTGGCACCTTCGGCATTCTCCAGCACCTTTGCTTGTTTACCTTCCATAACTGCCGTGCAGGAGTTGGTAGTACCCAAATCAATACCAACAACTGCTCCCTTGATTGCTTCTGATGCATAATCCCGCCTTGAAACAATTGCAAAAGCCTCATGACTAAGGCCATTCCAGCCATCCTGGTGACGGGCGGCCGTAGGGCCCCGGGAGGCTGCGCGCCAGGAGACCGGCTGCTGCAACTCCGCGGGAGCTTATGCTGGTGGAGATGGAGGAGTACCACGCAACAAATAGGCGCTCAGGCGGCCGGGAGCTGCGGGGTGCGGTGGTGGCAGCCCTTCTGGAAACCTACAATAAGATTTTTTTTTTAAAGTATCTGTCATTGTAAACCTCAGACAATGTTCACTTAAGTCTTTTTCTGCTTTAGCTAACTGGGTAAAAATTTAAATGTCATTTTTTAAAAAAATGTTTGATCTATACATTAATTTTCTCGTTTGATAGTTTTAACTTACATTATAATGTGAATATAATTAATTAAGACCTTGAACTAATAAAAGATTGAGTTAATGCATGAGAATTAAGACGCTTAAAATTAGAAAAGAAAAAAAAAAGAGAATGAGAACAATCTAGGTCACCAAGCATGGTTTTAACTCATATATCCATGTTTTATAAAATATTTTTGCTATTTATAAAACTATTGTCAACTAAGAAAACTCTAGCTTTAATGTGGTAGATATATTTCTGCTGACAAGATTTGCATATTTGCGCTTATGTGTTGCATGTACATTTCAACACAAATATAGGCTATTATTATTCAACAAAGTTTATGAATGATAAAAAGGAAAACTCAATAGTTTGGATGACAACTGGTCTCAGTCTGGTATTGACAGGCAGTGGCAGAAAGGCACCCTAGGCCTACTTATTTATCCAGATAGTACATATTCTTTTAATTATCAGGCACTGTTACTTCCCAACAGACTATTAACATTTTTGGTTTTGTTATTGTTAACAAAAGTTTCATGCTTTTGAAAATAGCTAGAATTCTTGAACATTATTACTTGCTACTATATTTATTTTGAATATTCTCATGCTAAACAAGGACTGGAGTCATTTCTTGTTACGCTGTGGATACTTATGACTTACATTCATAGCTTTACATAACATGGGCTGTCAGGCCTCAAATTCAGAATAATATAACTGGGTTTTTTTTGTTTTTTTTTTTTTTACATGCAATTTTTTGGAGATTACCTTTTGGTCATTGGATAACACCAAGTTTTACTCTCTCAGCTTCAAAAGTAACGGAGGTCATATGTAACTAGATGTGTTTGGTATTTCCCATTTTTATTAGTTCACTACTGTTATGAGCTGTCTTTTCATTTAGCCACAATATGGGAAAGTCTGCTGTAATGTTTATTTGATTTAACTAGATGGGCATCTCTTTCCCCAAGGATGCCCAGATAGCTAGTAAAACATTATTTCTGGGTGCTTGCCTGTGAGGGGGTTTCTGGAAGAGATCAGTATTTGGTAGACTGAGTAAAGATGATCACTCTCCCAAAATGTCGATGGGCGTTGTTCAATCCATTGAGGTCCTGAATAGAACAAAAAAGTGGAAGAAGGGTGAAATTGCTCTCCTGTGGAGCTGAGACATCCAACTTCTTTTGCCTTCAGACATCAATGATTCTAGTTCTTGGGCCTTTGGACTTGGACTGGGACTTACACCAATGGCTACCCTTGTTCTCAGGCCTCTGGGCTTGGATTGGCTCTATACCACTAGCATTCTTGGGCTTTCACCCTGCAGATGGTAGATTGTGGGACTTTTCAGCCTCTCCTATGTTATCACATCACAATCCCTCATAATAAATATCTTATTTCCTATCTATCTGTCTATCTTATTGGTTCTGTTTGTTTCAAGACCCTGACTGATACATCTGTCAAATCAAATAAAGGAGTTAAACGTTCCCTAGGTCTACTGTGTAAATGTAAAATCTTATTCAAATGAGTAAATTTCAATGTATTTTTCAGGATGAATGGATGCATACACATGTTCATGTGCAAAGATTGACATAATAATTTTCATTAAGTTGATATTATAGAATATATTGTTTCTTGGTTTAAAAATACCTTTGTTGATTGATTGATGGCATTTGTGAAACACAGTTTACTGGATGATTCAGAAGGCATGAGAAGTTTGTTGATGTCTTCACTATCCATAATATGTTACTGCCTTCAGGGTAATCAGTAACTAAAAGTATGTTAAATAGTTTATTATTATAATATCCCCAAACAGGATTTTATAATCCTCCATTCTTATGTTGTTCATTACTATAATAAATTAACCAGAAATATTTAGTTTTGAAGAATGATAGCCACAATAAAAGACTGTGTCATGTGCTCTTGACAACTTATACTTCACATACCATCTTATAAGTGCAGGATTCGCAGTGGAAGATGGCACTGCCATGAGCACCCACCGTTAGTCTGTTCTGAGGCAGAGTCAGCATTTTCAGCACTCTTAGTCCAGATGATGTCTTCAAAACGGTATACTACTAACCTAAGATCAATCAAACAAGAAGCAATTATATAGAAAACATAAAATGAGTGTGGGAAAACCTGTGTGATTTTTCTTTTTACAGTATTATTGGCCTTGTTTTTAAAATTCTATTTTCTGATAGGTGTATGAGAAAATTTTCTCCTTTATCTGTTAGTCTCACTATAATTGATTGTACTTATATGAAGTGAAATGAAGCATTTTTTTAAATGATATTTTAATTTAAATGACCCTTGGGAATTCAGGAAAACTATTCTAATATTGGAATATTAAAGATTCTAGAAGGTTCTAAATATACAGTAAAAAGTCATGCTTAACTAAAAAATTTCCACACACCTATGCTTCAGAATCTACATTGTTTAACATCTATTAACATCTCTCAGAACTCTAAGGTTCTCAAAACATAACAGGAAAGTATTGCAGTAGGTTTCATCTATCCTTAGATTTTTAGAAATGTTTCCTCCAACATGTATTAGTCCTTAACAAATTTCTTTCTATTTGACTTTTTCAAAAGACTTGAAAGGGAGGGGAAGTCCTCAGCTTCAACTCCCTATGTATTAGTAGAGAATTGCTATAAATATAATTATAAATTATTGATGGACCCAAATTGCTGATCAGTCCATTTTAAACTACAAATGTGCTATAGTTTGGCTTGAGTCACTTAAAAGAAATATTAAGTTAGCACTGAAGAATCAGGAGATTTTGATTTCTGGCACAACCTGATAAACTGAAACATCTGCCAGTGTTAGGAATGCCTTCCTTCATGGCAACACTCGGCTATAGCTAAGTAGTGTTGCTGCATGTAGGAGGGGACATACCAGAAGAAACTCCTGCTGTTGCACTTATATTTTCAGCCTAGCTCCTGTAAGCATGTTGGTTTATAATCACTAATTGTATAGTAATTGGTCTTAGTCCCTTCTCAATAAATGGAAAAGATTTAAACAGAAAATATACAAAACTAAAGCTTATAGCCTCTGTAGAGATAAATCAATAATAACACAGAGAGTTTCATCTTACTAGAAAATGAACAGTATTAAAAATGTCTCAGAGTAAAACTAAGATGCCCATTTTAATCAATCAAAACAAAGTATATATAAAGAGACTATCAGAGCATTGTAAGGAAAAACTAGCAGCACTTCAAAGTAAAGAAATACTCTCTTTATGTCCACATAAGTTTTTCAGAAAGTAGGATAAAAACTCATGCTCATTTTTCTTCATTTAATAGACATTTTTACACAGCTCTTACAAGTTAGAGACTATGTATTGGAAACCACTTGACGACTGCATTATGAAAGTACTTGATTGGGTGTATTTGGAGGGGGTGAGAAGAAAAAGTGAAAACTGGTAAGTTAGCAGCATACTTTATATCAAAAACAGTCACTTTCAGCCACAAATCACAGATAGAAAAAAATCACCTATCAAAATATATAGGGAGCCAAGAATTAAAAGAAATCGTAAAATTCTGTGAATGAGTATGGAGCTAAAATTGGTCATAGCCTAGAGTTATTCTTTTTTCACTGAAACAGAATTTTAACTTTTGACTATTTTTTTCCCAAATAAATAGTAGAAAAGGTAATTTGCAGATAAACATTTCAATCATTTCTGTATGCAGAATAAGTTTTGAGAATCCCAGCTACGACTTGACATATTAATTTTGTTAGAGTTCAGTTTCCTTATTGAAAATAAATCATTAAATTTCTAATTTGGTGGTTTCTTTCATCCAAAATACAGTAACTAGACATTAAGATTCTGAGAAAATTTATTGTAAAAATGTTTTAAAAAGAAAAAATATTGTGATATAGAGGTAGAATTATTTCTAATTGAAATATTTTTTCAAAGTATTCCATAAGCACTGGGCTACCTAAATACATTTTGAAGAATTTAAAGACTATTCTAAACGTTTTTGAGAACTTCAGCAACTGAATGAGTAGTTAGTCCTTTCTCTCACTTTAATCAAACATTTTCAGTATGAATTCATTCACTCAATTCTAAGGGCCATATCCTTTGAAATTATTCATAAATCTTCTATGCCCTACTGTACAGAAATGTAAAATTTAACAACACTTTTTAAAGTCTTGAATTATACTATCCTGAATTTTTAATAGAACTCTAGATTGAATATGACATCCAGGATCCTTTGGAAACTATTAAAAATTTGCAAAACACATTTTGGATGAGACTTTCTGAAGTGTTAACACATATGCATTTTTAGACACTCTAATTTATTTTTCAAATAAAATATTCGTTACTTTTTTAGAAATAAGCCTGTAATCTTAGGAAAATTTTTCTCTATTGGTAATATACTCTATAACCTTGAACAAATTATTTACTTGACTAAGTTTTCAATTAACCGCATAGATAATTAAGATGATGAGTTTTCGAGCTTTTTAAAGGCTGAAATTAATTATATATCAAAGTTTCAGTAACATACATTTTAAACTTCTTATTTTGAAGTAATTTTAAATCTCAAATATAGTAGAGTTTCTACATACTCTTCACTCAAATTCCTTTAATTTTAATATTCTGCATTGCTATAATATATTTATCAAAGCTAAGAAATTAATGTAATTGTAATATTATTAATTCAAACTTCAACTTGGATTGAATTTCACCATTTTTACTAATGCCCTTTTTCCATTTCAGTATCTAATCCGGGGTACCACGTTGCATTTAGTTGCCATCTCTCCTTAGTCTCTTTCAATGTATGACAATTTTTTAGTCTGTCTTTCATGACTTTGACACTTTTGCAGATACTAGTTAAATGTCCCTCAGTTTGGATATGTCTGATATTTTCGAATAAATTGATGAAGGTTTTGAATTTGGGGAAGGAATACCTCAGTTGCTCTGTACCCTTCTCATTGCATCATTTTGGGATAATGTGACATCAACAAGACTTATCAATGGTGATGTTTACCTTGGTCACGGGTTAAGGTGGGTGTTTGTCAGATTCTCCTACTCTAAAGTTTCTGTTTTTCTCTTTTTGTGCTCCATGTACTAGAAACAAGTCACTAAGTCCAGCCCAAACTAAAGTAAATGAGAATTCAGCTATACTTCCTGGAAGAAACGATATCAAATAACTTGTGGACAAACAGTAAAATCACACTATACTTAATAAATTTGTGGGAGAAATTTTGGGGTTATGCAAAGATCTTGTTCTCCTTAATTTTTACCTATAATTTTAGCATTCATCAATGAAACTTGCCTAATGCAATTAATTCTACATAGATTAATTGAAATTCTTCATGAGAAAGATTTCTTTCTTCTCTCCTATTTTTAATTTATTCACAATGTAATTTTTTAATATTTTATATTAGTATGGCTTCATGGAGATTTATTTTGTTTTTGCATTTTAATCTAATATTATCATTATTTATTATTTAAGCTATTCCAACTCTTGTTATTGGAGCCTCTTCATATTGGCTTCTGAGTCACTTTGACATGACCCATCACTGCTTCTTGTGTGTGTGTGTGTGTGTGTGTGTGCATGTGTGTGTATGTGTGTTTCACTACAAGATGATACTCTAGGCTTATATTGTCTGTGCGTCAGTCTTAGAATAAGCTATTTTTCCATGGAACTCTAGTTTATTTTATTAGGCAATGATATTTGTATTAGTTATGGCTTGAAAACAATGGAAATTTATGCTTTCACAGTTCAAGAGGTCAGAAGTCCAAAATCAAGATGTCAGCAGGGTTGATTTCTTCAGGAGGCTCTGAGGAGAATCTGTCCCACACCACCCTCCTAGCTTCTGGTGATTCCTGGAAATCCTTGGAATTTGTTAGTTTGTAGCTGCATCACTCCAATCTCTACCTCCGTCATCACATGGGCCTTCTTCCTTCTGTGTCTCTCTGTGTCTTCTCCTGTTCTATTTTAAATTTAAATTTAATTTAATTTATGTATTTATTTATTTTTGAGACGGAGTTTTGCTCTTGTCGCCCAAGCTGAAGTGCAGCGGCGCGATCTCGGCTCACTGCAACCTTCGCCTCCCAGGTTCAAGCGATTCTCCTGCCTCAGCCTTCAAAGAGTAGCTGGGACTACGGGCTTGCGTCACTCCCAGCTAACGTTTTTGTATTTTTAGTAAAGATGGGGTTTCACCATGTTAGCAAAGATGTTCTCAATCTCCTGACCTTGTGATCAGCCCACCTCAGCCTCCCAAAGTGCTGGGATTACAGGCGTGAGCCATCGCGGGGCCTTCCCCCGTTCTTATAACGATACCACTCATTGGATTTATAGCCCACCTTAATCCAGTGTGATCTCGTTTTAACAATAACATCTGCAAAGGCCTTTTTGCTGGACAAGATCACATCGCTGAGGTTCCGTTCACTGCAATTTTTAAGTCAACATATTGGCACTGCATTTTTAAACAAAAAATTAAAGTGTATATACTTATAATTAAAACATATAAATAAGAATGTGCCATTTAAAAAAAATGTTAAAATCTGCTTGTAATTATATTTCTTTACCCTTTTGTTCTACATTGCATTTCCAAGTCAAGAAATGTACTTAGACATAATACTATATTCTACAGATTTTAAGGCACATGGGGAATGTTTCAATTTTCAATGTGTATATTTCAAAATATCTTTATGAAAATCAAATCTTATGTTCCAGGTAATGATGGTACTATTAAAAAAAAAGTCTGTTTTCAGTCTTTCACATAGACCATAGAAAAGCAAAACCTATAAAATTTACATTACTTCCATTTTGCTTAAAGTTATTTAAATTTTAATTTGCTTAAATTGTGAAATATTTAAAAGATACAGCAATGGTATACCATAGTAGACTCTCTGTATCCCCCACCCACATTTAACACATGGTTTGGTCCCTTACAATGCTAATTTTTAAAAAGAAAGTAAGTCATTCTAAAAAGAACTAAAATATTACAATAAAATTGAAGGCCCTCTTTTTATCATGTATGTCCAAATTTATATCTGTAATCATATAATCACAAACACAGCATTAATTAGTATGTTTCTCATATTTATGTTAATGACATTATGCTATACATATTCCTTTTTAATTTGCTTTTACTCTTTTTTTTCAAGATTTATGTATGCTAATACTATAGATATAGTGTTTTAATAACTTCATATTATGTAATTTTCTGGATATAAGAAAAATATAGTATAATTGACTATTAATTCATTTCTCTATTACTCAAAATTTAGGTTGTTTCATTTTTTAATATTAAAATATTCTTCACTTGCTATTTATGCACAGAGAATTGCTAATTCTTAGTGTATGTGGTTGCCTAGCTCTGGTGGATACTGTTAAATTGTTCTTGAAAGTGGTTATTTTTGTACATATGCCTATTAGTAGTGTAGGCAAGGCTCTGCTTCTCCAAGTCCATGCCCATTGAGTATTATCATATACATGTTTATTTGCATTTTTGTCAATTTTATAGGTATGAAATTATATCTCATGCTTTAATAAACACTTCTTTAATTTCTAGTAATATTGAGTTTATAAAATGTTTATTAGCAATTAAGATTTTTCTTGTGTGATTTGTCCAAATTCTTGATCTATTTTATTAAGTTTTTTGTTATGACATACCAACTTTTTATGCATTCAGACACTAAATCTTGGTTAGTTATAGGCAATGCAGGTATAATTTTGCAGCGTATAGTTTATGGTTTAACTATATATATATATATAGAGAGAGAGAGAGAGTTTGTTATACAGATATATTAAACATCAATGTAGTAAAATTAATCATACTTTTATTTGTTGGTGGTGGTGGGGGTGTATTACTGAAGAAATTCTTTTTACCCTGAAGTCTATAGCTATTATTTTAAATTAGATATTTTTCCATATAAGGTAAAGTACTCATTTGTGTTTTTTTGTTTGTTTTTTTTTTTTTTTCATTTGAATAGGCAATGTTTAGGAGATTATGTGTTGAATAATCTGTCACCTCTTCAGTAATGTAGTTGTAAGACCGTCACCTTTGGTATATTCTGAACAACCATATCAGTACAGAGCTGCTTCTGAGCTACCTCTTTACATCCATTTCTCTATTTGCCTTTTCCTGTGCCAAAATTATAATATATTAATTTCAACTTATTTGGTAAGTAAAGTCTGCTTTTCTGTAGTATATGGGCAGTATAAAGTATTGGTGTATATGTGATATTTACAGCTAACATCGCCAAGTTCAAATCCCAGTTCTATCCTCTGTTCACAATATGACAGTGGCAAGTTACTTAAACTCTCAATTTCTTCTTGTGCACATGAAGATTTTAATGATTTTTATATCATGGTGTTCATTCAAAAGTTAAATGTGCTCATTTATGTAAAGCATTATGGCTAGCAAATAGTACTCAATAATTAGCTATTACTAAAAATTGTCTTCACTTTTCTTGGTCTTTTACTCTTTATGAATTTTATAATCAGCATTTTGCATAATTTCTTAAACCTTACACAAATTTTTACTGAAATCACACTAAATTTATAGAATAGTTTATATTCTCTAGTTGATTCTACAGATCAGCTTTGTTTGGGCAGCATTAATTCCTAACAGTAAGTTATGATAGAGAGAATAGTAGTCCTGATAAACAGTACTTTATGGAGTAGTTTTGCAAAACTTTATTACTATAAAGTAATTTTAGAAACTTGTAGGCTTTTTTGTTTGCTTTTTTGTTTTTTTTTGGGGGGTGGGGTGGGTTGTTTTGTTTAGATGGAGCGGTTACTTAACAAATAGGTAAAGTAAGTCCTTTATGTTACAAATAAGTAACTTGAGGACCAGAAGAACTGTGACTTGGTCAGTGAGTGACAAGTGGTCTTGAGCAGTACTCAAACTCACAACTGAAGTTTTCTTCCTGTGTACACTAAAATAGATTTTATCAAAAGTAGATTATTTGTTCTTAGGGTATTAAAATTTAATGAGACATATTAATGTTAAATCTCTACAGAACATTGTTTAGTTTAGTTTTAATGACTTTGACATTACATGTATTTTAAAGTGCCTCCAGGTTGATAGGAACATAAATTGATTCTTTGAAAAACATTAAAAAGCTAATTAATAGAGATTCCTGATGTGAAAAATAGTATATAAAATCAGTTTTACTGTGTTTTGATACCTAACTCAAAAACTCCTGATTCCTTCTCTCATATGATCTCTTTTCCTCCAAAGCCTATTAAACACTCAACTACTCTGTAAATAGAGGTTAGGAGATATTGATTAGCTCTGTCTAGTGACTGATATAGAATCAGGCTTGCACACTGCTCAGCAAGTCCTTTCGAGTGGTGGCTGTGGGGAGGATCCTGAGTATACTGATGAGGTTATTCCTGAAAACATCTATTTCCCGAGTCATACCCACCTTACAGTGAAAATTGTATTTGACTGCAATTCATCTTTCAAAATTCTGCTTTGCTGTCATCTCTTCTGTGAAGGTTTTTCTGACATCGGCCAAAGGAAAAGGCTAAAATGTTTTATTCATAGCTACATCCTCAAAGAAAAAAAGAATGTATTATAATTGGATAAAAGGCTACCAGATAATTTTTTTTAAAATGTAGTACAAAGACAATGCATTTGAAACTATGGCTTGCAAACCACAAACAAAAATCCTGGTGATTAGATTAAGGGAAGAAAATTGCTACTTATTTCCTCAAGTACTTCTGCTGAATTTTTAAGCAGGCAGATTCTTGAGTCACTGTCTTGTTGAAAAGGGTCTTACAGAAAAAAGGGTGATTCTGCATTTGCTGTTTACTCATTTGTTCATTTTGCAGCAATTTACACTAGGACTTGTGATTGCTCATTCTTTTTAGAATGCATCAGCCTGGTGCAGAGGCTCACGCCTGTATTCCCAGCACTTTGGGAGGCCGAGGCGGGCAGATCATGAGGTCAGGAGATCGAGACCATCCTGGCTAATACGATGAAACCCTGTCTCTACCAAAAATTAAAAAAAAAAAATCAGCTGAGTGTGGTAGCACACACCTTTAGTCCCAGCTACTTGGGAGACTGAGGCAGGAGAATCGCTTGAACCTGGGAGTTGGAGGTTGCAGTGAGTCGAGGTCGTGCCACTGCACTCCAGCCTGGGTGACAGCGTGAGACTCCGTCTCAAAAAAAAAAAAAAAAAAGAGGAAAAAAAAAGAACGTATCAACTCAGATAGATATGATTGAAAGACTACTTCAAAGCTTCTATTTTCAGTAGCTTGTTACTAAACTAATTAACTGGTGAAATGAAATGATTCATGCTTATTGTCAGTTTAAAAGTGAATTTCGCTGTATGGAAATAAAATCCTTCAAGCTATTTTAGAGGATCAGATTAAAATAATTATGTATTGCATAAAAATTCTTTAATGTTGTGAGTCAACACTGACTCACAATCATTTCTATGAACTGTCCACCACATCCATATAAGTAACAGCTACCCAAGTGACACTGTATTGTGCTTATTTTTTATTTCCCTCATCGAAAACATAAGTGTGATCTCATCATGCTAAAGAAGTCAATTCTGTATATTAAAAAACAAAACAAAAACAATCTTTCCTGCAACATTTAGTATTTCATGTCTTATGCCTCCATACTGTTTATTTGTCAAAATATATGGTTACAATCAGTAACGTCTACAAGTGTATAATTAGCAATAAGTCACATCTGAACTTCATTTGCTCAATCCTTAATAGCTGTGTAACATTGAACAAGTTACTTAGATGTTCTATGCTGTAAAGTAGAGAAACAATACCTATTTCACTGGTTTGATATAAAAGTAAATGTGATCTGGTAAGAAGTATAAACATCTAAAATGTTTACATAAGAAAACACACTTTTGGTTTATTTTTTCCTTTTCTTCAGAAAGAATAGAACACAATTCTAGGAAGATATAAGTATTTTCTGCTCTTACAGAAAGAAGAGTTTGTGTTCCTGAATATGGGAAGAAATCAGGAGATGCTGATACAGACCGGAGACATGGAAATACTGGGTAGAAGAGGGAGGTTCCCTGGCAAAGGCTGCATCCTCAAGCCTGGAAACTCACAGCCCTAAATGGGAACAGGTATTCCTGTTTTCACACCCAAAATTTGCCTTCTGGCCTGCTATGCCCCTCTACCCTGTACCCATATAAGCCCCAGGCCCCAGGCTCCAGAGACAGATGAGGAAATGACCAGAGGAGCAGAAGAATGGCAGAATGGTGCAGCAGAGAAGGAGAGAAGAGGAATGTCTGAACTCAGAGAGTTCAGCTGGGGCAATTGGAGAGGAGATCGGACACTGGACGGCCAAATTCCAGGGGAAGATATCTTCTCACTGCATCCCACTTCCAGCTCTCCATCCATCCTGTTGAGAGCCACCTCCACCACTTAATAAAAGCCCTGCTTTCTTCCTTCAAGTCCATGTGCAACCTGATTCTTCCTGGATGCAAGACTAGGATTTGGGTACCAAGAGGTCACTGAGCTGGTTAACACTTAAGCCATCTGTGGATGACAAAGCTAAAAGAGTGCACTGTAATGCACACCCACTTGGGCTTTGGAAGTCACAGGCACTCACCTCTAGACACTACCATGGGGCCGGAGCCCCGAGGCACTGGTCCCGGCTCCTGTACCTGTCCATCTGGATGCTTCCCCTCCAGTAAGGGATGTGAGAAGGTGCAGTGGCCCAATAGATGAGCCACGCCCCTGTTGCAGGTCCTGTGATGGGGGTCAGGCAACTCTTTCATTTCAAAGCTATCTACATATGACTAGGGAGATGAGAAGCCAGACAACCTAAGGGAAGTTGGGCCACAGTAAATAAGATCATTTTCTTAGAATACTTGGGCAAGTAGATATAGTGAAGGATCACCATGAGTGATTAGGAGGTCTTTGGAGCTGAGTCATGTTATGTTAAATACCCACTATTCATGAAAGCAAGACTAGTCGATTGCTTGTGCCAAAGGTGCTATAATGTGTGTGTTCAGTTGGGGATCCAGAGGATTTTACTTTGTTTGCCTTCAGCACCTTACCTGTTAATTGCCGGCAAGAGTGAGATGAGTAAGTTCCTCATATGTTTCCTGTATTTCACAAGCTCAACACAAAAACACAACATGAAGGACAAATAAGCTCAATTCTCTGATCATACGCATAACAGGGAGGATGAGTATTTAAGAGAAATGTAGAATTAATATACAAATTTTACTTAGAAAGACAAAGAAATAAGAATGAAGAAAGAGATAAGAATTAGTAAAATTAGGAAAATAGAATCAAGGAAACCAGGAATAATCAAAATTTTCAGAAAATGATTAAAATATTAAATACTGATAAATTAAGTTGAATGATGACTAAGAAGTAGCTTTTAGATTTGACAGTGATTTTTTTTTCTTTTTTTTTTCTTTTTTTTTTTTTTTTTTGAGATGGAGTCTCACTTTTGTTGCCCTGGCTAGAGTGCAATGACCCCATCTCGGCTCACTGCAACCTCCACCTCCCAGGTTCAAGTGATTTTCCTGCCTCAGCCTCCCAAGTAGCTGGGACTATAGGGACAAGACACTCAGCTAATTTTCATATTTTTAGTAGAGGCAGAGTTTTGCCATGTTGGCCAGGCTGGTCTCAAATGCCTGACCTCAGGTGATCCACCTGCCTTGGCCTCCCAAAGTGATGGAATTACAGGCATAAGCCAACGCGCCTGGATGACATTGATATCTTAAATAGGTAAAGTAGTGGATAGATAGATAGAGCGTATAGGATTCATAAGTGATTGCTGGTGTGAATATTAAGGTACTAAATGCAGAAATCACAGAATTGCACCTAAGAAACTTAAATTAAATAATAGGTTCTAAAATTCAATCTGTCCAGAGGAAAACTTATTCTCCCTAAATTAAAGTAGTTATTGGGGCCGGGTGCAGTGCCTCATGCCTGTAATCCCAGCACTTTGAGAGGCCGAGGTGGGTGGATTGCTTGAAGTCAGAAGTTCAAGACCAGGCTGACCAATATGGTGAAACCCCATCTCTACTAAAAATACAAAAGTTAGCCAGGCATTGTGGCGGGTGCCTGTAGTCCCAGCTACTCAGGAGGCTAAGGCAAGAGAATAGCTGGAACCCGGGAGGTAGAGGTTGCTGTGAGACAAGGTCCTGTCGCTGCACCCAACCTGGGCAGCAGAGCAAGACCCCATCTCAGAAAATAATAGTAATAGTAATACTAATAATAATAATAATGGTTCTTGGTTCTGTTTAGCCATCCTATTTTACCATTTGAGTAGGGGGATATCTTCAAGTGATAGGAAGAGATGGATCCCATTAGATAACTTTGGTTAAAGGGAAGAGTAAACTATGTCCCTCTTGTTTATCACTTCAAAATCACTCCACTTGTCAGAGTGTAGTAGAACCTAGGAAGGCTCTATTATTATTATTATTATTATTATTATTATTATTTTTAAGACGGAGTCTCACTCTTTCGCCCAGGCTGGAGTGCAATGGCCAGATCTCAGCTCACTGCAAGCTCCGCCTCCCGGGTTTACGCCATTCTCCTGCCTCAGCCTCCCGAGTAGCTGGGACTACAGGCGCCCGCCACCACGCCCGGCTAGTTTTTTTGTATTTTTTTAGTAGAGATGGGGTTTCACCGTGTTAGCCAGGATGGTCTCCATATCCTGACCTCCTGATCCACCCGTCTCGGCCTCCCAAAGTGCTGGGATTACAGGCTTGAGCCACCGCGCCCGACTGAAAGGCTCTATTATTAATCAATCTTTTAAAATAGATTTTTCTAGTCAGTCATCTTAAAGGAAACATGCTAACAAGTATTTTCCTTTCCTCTCTTACATAATGTGAAGAATTATGTGGAATTGTGTTGTGAGAGGAGATCTGTTAAAGGTCTAACCTTCTAATACACTTGCTTGGAGGAATCAAGCCGCCTCAAATGTGTCCTCAAGTAACTTTAATATTTGTATAAGTCCTTGAAAAAAATGGATAAAAGGATACCACAGGTCCAACAAGTATGGAAAGCAATGTGGTCTGTACTGTGACGATCTGCTACAGGAGATTGTAATGCCACAGCATAGTTTTGTAAGCTATTACAGAAGATGAATCAGAACCTCATCCATTCAGCAATTATTTCTTTACTAAGCATAAAATAAAATAACAATATAATTTTATGCATATATTTGTATGAATGTGTGCTAACTCGTAAGGAAGGCACATACCAGTGGAATGTCAAATCAGCTTTAGAAATGGAAAAACCAGGTACTTAGATTATGATGAATTTACCAAAAGAATGCCACGGTATAAAATGGGACCAAGCCCCCAGCTAGTTTCTGGAAGATAGTCCTTTAGATTGCATTGTGTTTAAATGTCTCTATGACACCTTCTGCAAAGGAATCTGCTGAGAAACATATATTTAAGTTTGAATATATAAATATGCAAAAATGATTGCAAAGCTGCATCCTTTGTAATAAACATAATAGTTGGCCCATTATTTCCTAAGTAACTAATGTTATTTCTCACAATCTAATAATTGTTTTAAGTAACTAACTTAATATAATTTGTCCATGTTAACAGTTTATTTTATACTCTTTTAACAAAGCTAATGATATCTTATTTTATATTTTGATTTCATTAGAGTTATATGTTATTTTATGACATTTACTAACTATGTTTCAGTCCTAATATGCATACTTTTAGGCTAGAAAAATTCTTAGGTTGAACCATAATAACAATAAATAATTCACTTATATGAAACTGCAATTTTTACAATAGAATTTATAGAAAAAGACCCTAATTTTGTGGTAAGTGATGACAACTTGTTTGTTTCTCTTTAGAGCAAGCTTTAGGACTATCATGTAATTTTGATGTATTTGTTAAATATATAATTATTACTCAAACCATATTAAATATTTCCAAATTGATAGAAACAGAAAGTGTAGTTAATATCTGAGAACATGACATGGATTTCAAATTTCAAATTAAAAATCTAAAGCACAGGTCAGCAAACTTTTCTTGTAAAGGACCAAATAGTGAATATTTAGGCTTTGTGAGCCATGTGGTCTCAGTTGCAATTACTCAACTATGTTGTAATGAAACAATCATAGGCACATGTAAACCAATAGGTGGAACTGTATTTCCATGAAGTATTAACTTCCAAAACAAGCAACAGACTATATTTGAACTACAAGCCAGTTTGCTGACCCCTAAACTTTAGCATTTAAAGATGTATGCTTAAATTGTGACTAAAATATCACTGAGGAGGAATGTTGTTCTGGAACCTAGATTTTTGGAATCTCAGACTTGAGTTTTATTCATTACCCAAGACTTTTCCAGCTTTATGACTTTTGACAAGTTACTTAGCTCCTCTGGTGCTTCAAATTCTTAAAATGCAATTATAAATAATATCAATACCTATTTTGTAAAAATGTTTGAGAGAATTACCCAAGATATTATAATTCATGTAAAGTACTTAGCAAAGTGCATCTTGGCACATGAAAATCAGTCAGTAAACCTTCGCAGTGTTATCAGCTATTCATTTTTCTCTGAGTAAAATTATATATTTCATAATTCAGAAGGTACGTTACTTTTGCAAAGTAGCAATACACACATTATTTATTTGGGAAAAAATTTGATTGGTAAATTTTTGCCCAATAACTTTCAGCAACTTTTCCCCTTAATTCTGTTATGTTTGTTATCTAAAATGTATTAAAACAGCTCTGTATCATTTTAAGTCAACACACTTTCATTTAGTTAACCAATTATATGTATAAGTTTGGGAATGCTTAATAGGGAATACTAAAGTCTAGACACATTAGGATTTAAAAAAGCCAGATGATCTTTTACAATTAATTAAAAACCAGATTCCCATTAAAACAGGTGATTCAAAAGTTTCTACACGTTAACCACCAGTTATATGGCACAGCAACATTATGAAGAAATAATTTTGGTCTTGAAAGTGAGGGAAATGAAATGTAGGCTTTAATTATTTCAACTGGTGCAAATTGGCAAACTCTAGAACTGTTTAAATATGTTTTAATAAATAAAATAAAAATGAGTGATATTTATCATGTGCTAAAAAATAATTTTCAGTGAATTTTTCCTTACATCATTTATATATACATATTCATATACATTTATATATGGCTATACAATTGCATAAATATGTTACACAATGTTTGCCTCAATAAAGTTTGACAAACAGATGTACTGATATAATTAATCTCTCCTGGTGATTTGTCATCCTACAAAAGTAAGCATGGCTATTGCACTTGCATTTAAGGGCCTCAGGATGTTCTGATTATTGTATACATTTCACCTGATATTAAAAACTTATTATGTTGTATAATCCGATACAAATCAATTAAAAAACATAATGTTTCATTAATTGATGCACAATTGGAAAACCATAGCAGTCTGTCTTTGGAATTAGAATTGTGATATTCCATGCTGCTATGGTCTGGATGTTTTTGTATTCCCCACAATTCATGTTTTGGAACCTACTCTTCAATACAATAGCATTAAGAATTGGAACCTTTAGGAGATGATTGGTTCATGAGAGCTCTGCCCTTATGAATAGGATTAGTACACTCATAAAAGAGGCTTGAGGAAGCTTATTTATCTCTTCTGCCATGTGAAGATGCAGCTAGAAGGCACCATCTTTTAAGCAAAAGAAGGCCCTCACCAGACACCAACTCTGCTGATAATTTAGTCTTGGATGTTCCTGTCTCCAGAACTGTGAGCAACACATTTCTATTGTTTATAAGTTACCCAGTCTAAGGTACTTTTTAATAGCAACCTGAACAGACTGAAACACACACTCAAGGATCTTTGTTTCTGTTTACTCCTTTGATAGAGGAAGTTTGACTTCTGAACTTCACATGTATACCAGAATTTAATGAAATACTCTGTTTTTGAAAATATCCAACTTTGAACTCTTGGAAGAAAATGATTCTGTTCACTGAACTCTATAAGTTACTTGTAGACAATGAAATTAGAAGCCTATTGCCACTAATTAGCTTAATTTTGACTATTAAAACTTTTCTATATTTCAAGGTTTTAAAGAACATCTCCAAAAACGTTTGAGAGTATGGAAAACATCTTCAAGTGTCTATCTGAACTCTCTTTTCTCTCTTGTATTTTTGCCACTATCATGATTTAAACTAATCAGAGGACTTGATTACTAATCAAATATTTTAGAATTCGTAAATTATGGTAAAAAAAAAAAAAAAAAAAAAAAAAGACCCAGTGAATCTCCAGAACTCAGTATATGGGTTAAATAACTCTCATTACTCTTGATTTTTTTCCAAGCTTCAGTTGGTAGGGTGTTTAACGATAAGCTGAGCTGGTCTTTTCACATTTGATTCTAATAACTGTAAGACAGAAACCAAGATACCTAAAATGCATTAATATGTAAACACATGGTTTGCCTCACATGTTTAAAGTTCTGGGGTTTTACTATCAGAGACAAACTAGATTTAAATTAATTGAAAAATGAAGAAGGAAGTTGTTAACATAAAATTATAAAGAATTTTTAAAGGATAATGGTCTACTATTTTTCCCCCTCCTAAAATGATGAAATTATTAATTATACAACCTTCCTCAACACAAATCAAAATATATTCAAAAGGTATCCATCTTGTATTTCTCATGCTTTTATATGAGTTTTAAATATGCTTTCTGAAAAATAGCTCATATAATTTTCCTTGAGGTTTATTGGTGATCTTAAGGATTGTATTTAAGAATAACATTTTAAAACAACCTGAAAGTCTACCGCTCTAATGTCCTTGATTTATTACCTCTCCACATACAAGTCAGTCCTTAAAAGGAGTAACTGAAAATCTGTAGAGAAAGGCAATTCAGCAAAGCTAACTGAAATGAGTAATGCAGGACATGGCATAGAAGGAGCCAGGGGTGTCCTGGAGAATGTTTTTCCTAACTCAGGAAGCCCAGTTGTGCATATCTCTTCCCAACTCTGTGTCAGTGACATTGTGTTGGTAGCATGAAATCAGCCACATTGGGAGCATTACATCACAGAAATCAGACAAATGTTACAAAGTAAGTCTTTTATATTTTGTTTTATTTTTGTTACTCTGGAGAGCTGGCTCAAAAAGGTTTATGAGCACACCATTGGACACAAATCATGATTAACAAGTTTTTGATAAGGATTCAAATATATTTTATTTAGGTTTAAAAATATTCTCACTTAGAATTGTTGTGAGTGGAATAAATAAGGAAAAGAGAAGAATTAGTAAAAATTAATAGCAATTATATTGCCTTTATTTTAGACAGTAGACTATGTATTATTAATTCATTCCATTAATCATTTCTTGTTTTGTCTTGTATGTAATGTGTGCCAAACACTATAGCTTGGTGAAAGAGTTTTGGAGATAAATAAGAAGGGTCTTGCACCTAAGGAGATCATATCTAAAGGAAAAACACATAAACAGAATATGTGTTAAATACAAATGCAGAGATGTGCATGAGATATTGAAGAAACATCAAAGAAGAGGAACCAGGAACAGTGTAATGAGTACATGGTGGACTCCTAGAGAAAGTGGCATCTAACTGCTAAATAAAGCTTCTTGGAATGTAGATACTAGCAAAAATACTGTTTTTTAAATTAGTAACAAAAAAGTAAATCTTGTCACTTAAAATTTTAAGTTTAATATTGATTCTTTGGCCAGGAAAGGAAACTTCAGAAGTGTGAGTAGGAGCAGACCTCCAGCCCTTTGCTTTTATTTCTGAGGCTTCTCACCCTCAATTTTTAAAATTGAAACACTGGACCACTGTCAGCCAGTTAAAGATAAATAGCATGGCTCCCAGCCTTTCCATGAGAGGACTTTGTCAGTGCCCCATGGTCCTCATGTGGTGGGAATGTTAGTTCTATTCTAAACCAGTTTCCTTTCATGGAGGACTTAGCCATCACGTGGGGCTGGAAGGAGGTCCTGGGGCAACTGAAGGCATCTAGCTGAAGGCTACACCTCAGTTTTACCTGAAGGCCCCTGGGCTAACTCCAGCCCCCAACATCTCATTAATATGTTGGCACCAGGACTTCTAGACTTTTCTATCACATTTTCTTTCTTTATTTTCATGGCTACCATATTTCATATCCCTTCTTTACATGCAATGTTGCGGTGTTTTTACAGTCCAGGGAGATAATCTTGTTGGGTAAAGTTAGCGAGTCCCTTAGTAACCAGAAATGTAACTCAAAATATTGCTGCTTCTGTGATTTCCTTGGGATAGGGGGATTTCAATATTTCAGTCTAAACTTTCACCTAGTAAGGGCCTTTTTGTCCCCCAGTGATAGACATTCATTGCACGGTGTAAAGGACGTTTTACTTTGAGTGAATACCCTCTTTTCCATTTGATTTTTTTTTCCATGTAAGAACTCATCACTGCCCAGTGAATTTAAGCAGTTCCTCTATGAGACAAGTTAATTTTTTCCTATTAGGAGGCATCTTGTTAGAACAGCCCACCATGTCCACATCTCTCTTTCTAACCTCAGCCTGGCAAGAATTTAGAGTCAGAAGTTTTACCTAACATTTCAAATCCTACAGTACCATCTAGTGGGATGGGATTTTTCCCCATGAAGAGCCTGTTGTCTCTTTGCCCCAAACCTCTATTTCCCCAATTCCTTTCCCTCTTATGTCCCCTTCTCAGTGATCAGGCCCCACGCCCTATTTGTAAGCAGAAAAACTCCACTTTCAACAGTTGAGAGGAAGCTCCCCTTGAGAAGCAAATTCTAACCTCAGTGCTATCCCTATTAAACAAAGGACAGCCATTAAATCCCTATGTTCTTTTGAGGCCTTGTTCTTCATTCAACTAAACTGGCATTTAAACAAAGAGGGAATTTTATTTTTGGAAGTCAATCAGTCCTATTCTTTGGGATTTCAATGTTTCACTGTGAAAATAGCAAGGGAAGCCAGAGATAGTTTAGAAACACTCCCTCCATAAGAGGGTCTCACCCAAATCCAATGATTGTACAATCTCTTCCAGATCCCTGGGGTACCCTTGGAGCCTTATGTGCCAAGTGGCTAGGAAACAAGCAGGGCAGAAATCTAGAGTATTGCATAGGTAAGCATGACTATTACTGTAGACTAGCTCCTCCGGGATCATGGGTGAAGGTCATGCTTGCATCCACGGATGGCACCTATGATGGTTGCTGGGACCCAGAGAAGACAGGAGAAAAGAGGGAAAGGGGGATGCCCTTTCTATCTTTCCCTCCGCCCTGGATCACTATAAAGGAGGAAAAAGATGCCTTCATATCCCCACTTTTCTAGATGGGCAACAACCCATCTTCAAGCCTGCACTCCATTCAAGTGTAGCCTGGATCTCTTTTAACCCTTAGACTCTGAAGTTTGCTCTCAGCAAGCCCCATCTTTACTCATGTATAGATACCTTCCAGGATTTAACCCAAGTATTTAAACTCTCCTGGAAAGATGTTATGTTATTCTTAAATCAAGCCTTAACAGCTGTTGAGAAACAGGCAGCCCTACATTAACAGAGAAATTCAGAGATGGACAACATGTCTCCTATAGCCAGTAAAAAAAAAAAAAAAAAAAAAAAAAGCCAGTGAAAAGGGGAAAGAAGGTTAGAAAAAGGTAGGATCCTTATTCCCAGTAGAAAGAGAGGCAGTGACCCTTGAAAATCCTAATTGGAACCCTGGTAATCCCACAGATTAGTGGAAAAGAAAACACTTTCTGATGTGTATATTAGAGGGCTTACAGAGGCCCAGAGCCAAACCTCTTAACTATCCTAAGCTATCCATGATAAATCAAAAGCTAGATAAAAATCCATCAGCCTTTTAAGAAAGGCTAGACAGGCTTTGGTAAAACACACCTATCTCCTAATTCAATTGAGGAACAGTGAATCTTGAAAGACAAGTTTACTCAGGTGGCCTCTGATATCAGAAAGAAACTGCAGAAACAGGCTATCGGACCAGATGGCACCTTAGAAAATCTCCTAAGAATAGCCATCTTGGTCTTTTATAATAGAGACAAGGAGGAGTTCCAGGAAAAGGAGAAGAAATACAAGAAAAAGCAAAGAGAAGAGGGATACCTTGGAATGGAATGAAGTTCTGGGACTCCATAAGCCGACTGTTCAAGCCAGCCCAATACACTGGTCAGTAACAAGCTGCTACAGGCCTTCATCTTGTTTTATGTCCTTGAACATGACCTGTAACCCCATGACAGTACTTTGTTTCAGCCTCTGCCATTTTACAATGGCAGCCTGGGTTCAATCCTGGCTTGGGGAATGAATACTTTCAAGTTAATAGCTGTGTAACTTTTACACAACTAATTGTCTTCCCCCTTCATGAACAACTTCTAACTTCCTTTCTTAAATCTTCCTTTCTCTAAGTTGCCTTTAAATATTCTAGATTTTGTGAAAGCTGCTTACCACTCTTTTGAAAATAGCTTGTACACTTACAGTTAAGTCATAACCTAATTGAGTCTTGTTGGTTTCAACTGTGTGGTTACTGTTGGTAAATTGGTTACTGCTGGAAAAGTTCAAAACCCAGAACTGTTAACTGCTTGGTGTGGATAAAAGCAGGTAACAAGTATTTAAAACAATTTTCTTAAAGAGTGCTCAGCTTAATTTAAAGTGGATATCCAAGTTATAGGTATATTTAAAGGGAACATTTGTTTTTCTCTTCTTGGATCTTGTTTTTCTGGAAAAAGTTTTTTCTTGGTTGACTGAATTATTTTTCTCCATTTTGTTTTGCTACACTTAATGCATGCATGAGAGGCCCTAAGATAATTTCTGATGGCCTGAGGCTCCTTGGGAAAAGCAGAAAAGGTGACAAAAATTCCATTTTGGGAGAAATATCTATTTTCCTCATGGAACCCCGGGAATTAGAGGTGGATAGTTCCCTCTCAAAATCTGGTTTCTTTGTCTTCAAGCTATACCTGTTTATTAGGTCCTAGATACGTATGCATGCTTTCCTAGTGTTGCTCTTAAAGGGCCCCACCAAGAGGCCAATAATCCAATTAGACAATTGACAAATGAAAAATCTTGTAACTACTGGATCTTCTTCTGCTTTTCTGTGTAGTTATATATGTGTTGTGTGTGATGTCTATAAAAAGCTGTAATTGATTGGCTTAGAGAAAAATGAGAGCTTAAATCAAATATTTTTAAAGAAAAAATAAAAGTTATAGAGGGGCATGCCCAAGATGGCCGAATAGGATCAGCTCCAGCCTCCAGTGCTCAGCATGAGTGACACAGAAGATGGGGGATTTCTGCATTTTCAACTGAGGTACCCGGTTCATCTCACTGGGGTGTGTCGGACAGTTGGCACTGGTCCACAGGTGCAACCTGACCAGCGAGAGCTGAAGCAGGGTGAGGCATCACCTCACCTAGGAAGTGCAAGGGGGAAGGGAATTCCTTTTCCTAGCCAAAGGAAATTGAGACTCACAACACCTGGAAAATCCAGTAACTCCCACCCTAATACTGCGCTTTACCAAGGGTCTTAGCAAATGGCACACCAGGAGATTATATCCTACACCTGGCTCAGAGGGTCCCATGCCCACGGAGCCTCCCTCATTGCTAGCACAGCAGTCAGAGATCTAACTGCAAGGTGGCAACAAGGCTGGGGGAGGGGCACCCGCCATTGCTGAGGCTTAAGTAGGTAAACAAAGCTGCTGGGAAGCTCAAATTGGGTGGAGCCCACCACAGCTCAAGGAGGCCTGACCCTCCAATTATATCAATGTTTTTTCTTGGATGAGGGGGCAGCCAGGGTGGTCACTACTGAATGTTCAGCACCAGTATTGACCAAAAAACTTAATGTCCTTGCCCCCAATTGTAATCCTGACCATGGGCTCCTTGGAGGCACTTGAGTGTAGTTACCTTGAGTCCAATAGCCCTTCAGCCAGATTGAACAAAGCTCCCTCGTCTTTATCTGAGGTCTTTTGTTCTGAACCACCTTGCTTTTCATCCTATTTCCTTACAATAGGCACATTGGTTACATTGCAAGCGTGGGCGATTAGACTGGGTATTCATCCCAGAATACCCCTTTCCCTCTCCTTTCAGGGGAATTCCCTTAATGGCCGTGGCCAGTAAGTTGGTGTTTCACCTAGCCTGGTGTTCGCCTTCCTTATGACTTTCTCTGCGGCTTGTTGCATCTCTATTCACAAACACTTGATTGGCTATTTCCAGTAACTGTGAGGTATTCCTACCCACAAACCCAGCCTGTTTCTGCAATTTTCTCCTGATATCTTCCACACTTTGACTAAGGCCATGTTAATCATGTGTTGATTTTCAGGGCTATCTCTATCAAAAGGAGCGTACATACGGTAAGCCTCACACAGTCTTTCATAAAATTGCACTGGACTCTCTTCTTTTCCCTGGATGACCTCAGAGACCTTATTTACATTTGTAGCCTTTTGAGACCCTTTCTTTAGACCTTCTATTAATGCCTCACAGTACCATCTTAGCCTCTCCATGTCTGGTCCCTCGTTCGGGTCCCATTGGAGGTCTGTTCCTGGCAGTTGAATTCTTACATATTCTTGGGTTTTGGTAATTGGCTGGGATGTGCTACTCTAGCCACTTAGTTGCCACCTAGAGCACCCGTTGCCTGTCATCTGTATTAAAGAGGTATATGAGCAGCTGGTGGCAGTCAGCCTAAGTAGGATTATGAGTCTATATAATAGTTTGGGGCAAGTCAATTAAAACTTGAGGCTTTTTAGTGTAAGATGGAGTGTTATTTTTCCAATTGAGGTCAGCAGATGTGAAAGGTTAATACACAAAGGCACGCCTTTCCACCGTGTGTCTATCCTCATCTACCCCAGTATATTGCTGCTCTCTCAAGGGCATTTGGATTCCAGTCTTGGGCCATAAGTGAGCTGCCAAGGGACGAGTTTCTCTGAGGTTTCACTTCCTCTCTTTTCTACTCTGGGTGGTCTAGGGATGTGGTTATCTGGTGGAGGTGTAGGTGCTGTGGGCTCAGGGGTGGCAAGCCCTTCCTCCCGACAAGGAGAGAGTGTTGCTGGTACCAGTTCCTGCCATGATTCTTCTAGTGTTGGGTCAGACAGGACTTTTGGTGCCAACTTCCCTCAGTGGGTGGAGCGAGAACCTTCCTTAACTAACTGTCCCTTTGCTACTATTACTGCTGCTGCCTGTCCTCTTAACCACTGTGGGGAGTCCAAAACTAGCTGTAACCAAGAATCTATATATGGGAACTGATCTGGGTACCCTGGCTTACAGGTTACTCTGTGCCATACCTTCGAGACAAGGGACCGGTCCAGGCTTCCTTCTGATGGCCAACCCACCTCTAATGCTGGCCAGTCTATCTCACACAAAGTTCTAAGTTTTCCTGGTGTCATGGTGACTCCATAGTCTCCCTTAAATCCCTTTTTGAAATTTTTCAACATAATTCCTAGTGGAGTGGGCTTATTTTGTGCCTGACTCATGTTTCCTCAAGACAAAACACCACGCTCACACCACATGCACACCACAAAACAAAGAACAAGTAAAAAGAGCACACACACACTTTTACAGTTTATGCCAAACGAGGATCAAAACCAAAATCAGAGTATCAAGAAATCTAAACCAGGTCAAAACAAAAACCAAAGTATCAAGCAATCCAAGTCAAGTCAAAAACAAAAACCAAAGTGCCGGTACAAGCACACCATGGGTGATCAGGCCACGCTTCCACTTAAATGGAGTAGGCAAGTTCCCAAGACTAGTCCTGTCAAGCAATTTAAACCAAGTCAAAACCAAAACCAAAGTGCTGATAAAGGCATGACGTGGGTGATCAGGCCACGCTTCCACTCAAATGGAGTGGGCAAGTTCGTAAGACCAGTCCTGTCAAGCAATTCTAACCAAGTCAAAACCAAAATCAAAACCAAAGTGCCGATTAGGCCTTGCTTCCACTGAAATGGAGTGGGCAAATTTCAAAGACTAGTCTTACCAAGTTTTATGTCCAGAATCCAAGTGCCTATTCCTTCCCAGGGTTCAGCCACTGTGTTGATCCTCCATGGGGGTCTGCCGTACACTGCTCTGGTGAGGCGTCCCACCAGGGCAAATGCCTACCCGGGAGCGCTCTTAGGATTCGTGTAGCTTGTGCTTGTTGGAGTCTCCTGGAAGGATGTTCCACAGGGTAGGCTTAAGCCGCCTAAGGAGCTGCATCAACCATCCACCAATCGCCTCGCTTCCCAGTCAGGGAACCAAGAAAGGTAGCAGGACCAGCCCTAGATAAAACTCTTCAGACATGGAGTTAAAGAAAGAAGGGGTTTATTGGGCCTGGGGCATCAACAAGACTCCTGTCTCAAGAGCCGAGTTCCTCAAGTGAGCAATTCCTGTCCCTTTCAAGGGCTCACAACTCTAAGGGGGTGCGTGTGAGAGGGTCGTGATTCATTGAGCAAGCAAGGGGTACATGACTGGGAGCTGCATGAACTGGTAATTAGATCAGAACAAAACAGGATAAGGATTTTCACAGTGCATTTCTATACAATGTCTGTAATCTGTAGATAACATAACCAATTAGGTCAGGGGTCGATCTTTAACTACCAGGCCCAGGGTGTGGCGCTGGGCTGTCTGCCTGTGGATTTCATTTCTGTCTTTTAGTTTTCACTTCTTCTTTCTTTGGAGGCAGAAATTGGGCATAAGACAATATGAGATGTGATCTCCTCCCTTACAACTATTATTCATAGAACCAGAATGCACCAATCCCTCACTCAAATACTATTACATAAAGTTAACAATACTTAAATGCTGATATGAAGTCAATAAATCTTATGTCACATGATAAAGGAAAAAGAAACAAAATGAAGATATTTTCTTGGTACAAGTGTATAAATGCACAAACATGTTTTTAACAAAAGAATGAGAAAATATGTGTGACAATTACAGTCCTTGTTTCTGTAGCTGGTCACATGGTCATAGCTGGTATTGATAATTACCTTCTTCACTACCCATTCTGTATTCCCTTTTTCTTCTGCAAGCAGCTCAGCAGGTCATGTTTTCTTTTTTTCCTGGTGGAGTGACCCAGACCTTCATTCCTGAAGGGTCTGGACAATTTGTAGTTTTGCCTGGATTGGGCTGTTGTGGTTTCCCATTGACCTTAAACACAGGACTTGGTAATACTAACAGATGCCCTCAAGGATCTTCTGTATTCCATGCATACTCTTTCTTACCTCTCTTATGCAGTAGTAGCCTGATTTCAGTTTCAAAATTGTCTCTACTGGCTCCTGGCTTTTGTATGCTACAGAGGGCCCCTGAAGTATCCAGAAGAGAGGTAAACAGAATCATCTAACATATTTAGATACATGGGATTCCCAAATTGATGTTTAATCTTTTTCAGGCTATATTTTAGTAGATAATATTAATATATGTCCCCAAAATAATACGGGATGTCTGTAAATAGGGTGCCCATTACCTGGAGGTTTCTTTGTGGGGGAAAATGAAACCATGGACATTAACCAAAGCAAAGCCCCATGAATTCAAATCTTAGCAGGCATAATATAGTCACTAGTTATCTGGGTATGTCAGCAGCCTTGGGATTTTTGAGCTTTCCTTACCCCACCCTTGTTTCATTTTAGTGCATGTCTTCTAATAACCCAAATTGTTTCTTCTCACTTAGAAGCTATAACACTCTAGATGGTACTATAAATGGAGCTCAAGATGGAGATGGCTTTCTTCCAAGGACCCGTGGATAAGCCCTAAGAGAAACCCTAGATGCTGTTCCCCTACACAATGCCCCTCTCTAGCAGGAAGTAGTTAGAAGAATCATTGCCCCATTACCCCTAACAGCAGTTAGGGTGTCCACCCCTGATGAGTGAAATGAGAGAGGAAAAAGGAAGAAACTCATCAGTATGGCAGTTAGGGTGGGTCCTCAATTGATTTCTTTCAAACAAAAATGGAGCCTGCAGGCACAGAGAAGGGAACTTGCACAGGGGGGCTTGCCTAAAACATGCCCACAGCCACTCAGATAAGAAAGGCTACACAGGTGACTTGCCCAGCCATACTCACAAGGAAAAATCCCATCTTCTGAGACATGCACAATAAGGGGAACAAAGCAATATGGAGTAACTCAAGCTAAGTGCCTGCATGCACGTTAGGATGGGGTTCAACTCTAAAAAGGACATTCAACTCTAAAAAGTGCAACCCATTCGGGTTCCCTCTTTGCTCTGGAGAGCTTTCGCCTTTCACTTATTAAATTTTTGCTCCAACCTCACCCTTTGTGTCCTTGTTTCTTAATTTTCTTGGATATGAGACAAATAATTTCAGGTGATACCTCACACAATGAGAGACTGCCACATTGTGTTGCATTGGTGAGGCTGTAACAATATCAGATATTTAAATCTATAACAACAAAATGTTAGATATTTAAATCCATAACAACAAAAACATCTTTCCCTCTAATAAAGCAGACATCTCACTACTCCCTCTGGATCTAGCTATATACATCTATCATTATATTATTGTGACGTTTCCTGTGTTCAAATTGTCAAAGAGAATTTGATATGTTCTCAGATTCAGCAATGATAGTGTAACTGCCTGATGGGTTCTTCCTACCCACTGCACAAACAAAATGAATTCATGGAGACTATAGCATTGTAGTAAAGACAGATTATAATTGATGTGAGGTCAGCCACCTCATGCCAAAGAAGGAGTTATTACTCAAATCAATCTCCTCGAAGGCTCAGAAGTTAAGAGTTTTTCAAAGATAGTTTGCTGGGGGGATGCTAATTGGATAGGTCAGAGATGAAATCATAGGGAATCAAAGGTGTCCTCTTGAGCTGAGTCAGTTCCTGCATGGGACCACAGGACTGGTTGGCTGGTCTGGGTAAGACCATCAGGTTGTCAGGAATGCCAAAGCCTGAGAAATCATCTCAAAAGGCCAATCTTAGGTTCTACAAAATTGATGTTATCTGCGGGAATAATTGGAGAATTTGGAAACTTGTGTATTAGACCATTTTCATGCTGCTGAGAAATATACACAGAAGACTGGGCAATTTACAAAAGAAAGAGATTAATTGGACTTACAATTCCACATGGCTGGGGAAGCCACACAATCATGGTGGAAGGCAAAGAGGAGAAAGTCACATCTTACATGGATGACTGCAGACATAATGAGAGACACCGTGTGCAGGGGAGCTCCTCTTTTTAAAGCTATCAGATCTCATGAGATTATTCACAATCATGAGAACCGCATGGGAAAGACTTGCCCCCATGATTCAATTACTTCCCACTAGGTCCCTTTCACAACATGTGGGAATTCAAGTTGAAATTTGGGTGGGGGCACAGCCAAACCATATTATTCCACCCTTAAACCCTCAGAAATCTCATGTCCTCACATTTCAAACCAATCATGTCTTTCTGACAGTCTCCCCAAGTCTTAGCTTATTTCAGCATTAACTCCAAAGTCCACAGTCCAAAGTCTCATCACAGACAAGGCAAGTCTCTTCTGCCTATGAGCCTGTAAAATCAAAAGTAGATTAATTATTTCCAAGATACAGTGGGGGTACAAGCATTGGGAAAAGACAGCAAATCCAAATTGAAGAAATTGGCCAAAACAAAGGGGCTACAGGCCCCATGCAGTACAAAATTCAGTGGGGCAGTCAAATCTTAAAGCTCCAAAATGATCTCTTTGTCTTCATGTCTCACATCTGGGCCATGCTGATGCAAAAACTGGGTTCCCATGGACTTGGGCAGCTCTTCTTCTTTGGCTCTACAGGGTACAGCCTCCCTCCTGGCTGCTTTCACGGGCTGGCATTGAGTCTCTGCAGCTTTTCCAGGTGCACAGTGCAAGCTGTAGGTGGATATATCATTCTGGGGTCTGGAGGATTGTGGTCCTCTTCTCACAGTTCCATGAGGCAGTGCCCCCGTAGAGACTCTGTGTGGGAGCTTCAACCCCACATTTCCCTTCTGCACTGCCCTAGCAGAGGTTCTCCATGAGAGCCCTTCCCCTGAAGCAAACTTTTGCTTGGGCATCCAGGTGTTTCCATACATCCTCTGAAATCTAGGCAGAGGTTCCCAAACTGTAGTTCTTTACTTCTGTGCACCTGCAGGTTCAACATCACATGGAAGATGCCAAGACTTGGTACTTCCACCTGCTGAAACAGCAACTCAAGCTGCACCTTGGCCTCTTTTAGTCACAACTGGAGTGACTGGGACACAGGGCATGACGTTCCTAGACTACACATAGCAGAAGGACCCTGGGCTGGGCCCACAAAACCATTTTTTCCTCCTACACCTTTGAGCCTGTGATGGGAGGGATTGCCCTGAAGACCTCTGACATGCCCTGGAGACATGTTTCCCATTTTCCCGGGAATTAACTTTTGACTCCTCACTACTTATTTCTACAACTGACTTGAATTTCTCCTCAAAAAAGTGGAATTTTCTTTTCTATTGCCTTGTCAGGCTACAAATTTTTCAATTTTTATTATCTGCTTCCTTTATAAAACTGTATGCCTTTAATAGCACCCAAGTCACATCTTCAATGCTTTGCTGTTTGGAGATTTCCTTTGCCAGATACCCTAAATCATCTCTCTCAAGTTCAAAGTTTCACAAATCTCTAGGACAGGGGCAAAATGCCAGCAGTCTCTTTGCTAAAACATAACAAGATTCATCTTTGCTTCAGTTCCCAACAAGTTTCACATTTCCATTTGAGACCGCCTCTGTCTGGACTCTATTGTCCATACCACTATTAGCCCTTTGGGCAAAACCATTCAACAAGTCTCTAGGAATTTCCAAACTTTCCCACACTTCCCTGTCTTCTTCTAAGCCCTTCAAACTGTTCCAACGTCTGCCTGTTACCCACGTCCAAAGTTGTTTCCACATTTTCAAGTATCTTTTCAGCAACATCCCACTCCTAGTACCAATTAACTGTATTAGTCCATTTTCACACTGTTGATAAAGACATACTGGAGACTGGCCAATTTACAAAAGAAAGAGGTTTATTAGACTTACAGTTCCACATGGCTGGGAAAGCCTCATGATCATGGAGGAAGGCAAGAAAGAGCAAGTCCCATCTTACATGGATGGAAGCAGTCAAAAAGAGAAAGAGTTTGTGCAGGGGAAATCATCTTTTTAAAACCATCAGATCTTATGAGACTTACTCACTATCATGAGAACAGCATGGGAAAGACTTGCCCCCATGATTTAATTATCTCCCACTGGGCTCCTCCCTCAACACATGGGAATATAAGATGAGAGTTGAATGAGAACACAGCTAAACCATATCATTTTGTGACCTCAGGACTAATAGCTAGTAATTATTTAGAATTCAGGCCCCTCTTATCCTTCTAACTTGGTGGCCTTTCCTTAGTTTTCATAAGGGAAGTTTAGTTTTGAAAAGGGCTATTATAATTTAAATCACAAACTAACTTTCACCCAAAGTTAGCTTGGCCCCTGCCCAGGAATGAACAAAAACAGCCAGCCTTGAGGCTAGAAGTGAGATGGAGTCAGTCATGTCAGATTTCTCTTACTGCCATAATTTTGCAAAGGCATTTTAGGAAGAAAGGCAACATTTTCCACGTTGATTTTATTTTTAGGGGCTCTGACATCTATATCCACAGGTATACTTACTCAACTATGTTTTGCATATGTAAAATAAAATATATTTTGTGCTCGGGTTATAGGAGTGATTTATTAGACATTAGTTAAATAAATAGTAAGTTCTTTAAAATGTTACGCAAAATGAATTTGAATACTTGAATGCATAGAACATGTCCAAATTGCACTAGATGCTTTTTGAAGATTTCCAGAGGTACTTTTACTCTCTTTGCACACAATGGCAATTTAAATAATAGAATGGCTTGACTATTGGTTGTGTGAAAAGAAGTGAGAGAGGAGAAAGGAAGAAACTGATCAGGCAGGCAGTTAGGGTGGGTCCCAGGTTGAATTATCTCAAACAAAAGAACAGCCTGCAGTCACAGATAAAGGAACATGCATAGGGGAGCTTGCCTAAGACATGCCCACAGCCAACAATATAAGGAAGTCTACACAGGTGACTTGCCCAGATATGCCCCCTCAATGGAAAATTCCATCCCCTGACATATATGCAGTAAGGAAAACAAAGCAATATGGAGTAACTCAAGCTAAAACCCCACAGGCAGATTAGGAAGACTGGGTGGAGCTATCAGAAATTTGTGGCTTATGCAAATGAGATGTCTAGCCCTCATCAGTTGTTTATAAAAGCCTTTGCATTCAACTGTAAAAATGGCAACCCTTTACCAGGCCACTTCTCTACAGCAGAGTGCTTTGTTCTTTTGCTTATTAAACTTTCACTCCCACTTCACCCTTTGTGTCCACACTCTAATTCACTTGGTCTTGAGACAAAGAACTCCAGGTGATACCTCACAACAAGAGACTGCTACATTGTAGTGCATTGGCTAGACTGTAGCAGAAGTAATTAACAATAGAAATAATGACCTCCATTTTACACTACTGGACATTGAGCATTAAGGCCAGATAAATCACCTGAAAGCCTGAATTAAAATGAACGAAATGTTATTCGTCCAAATCTTAGATTATGTAATACTTTTCAGGCCCCCAAGTCATTGCAATAAGGCAAAAGCTTCAAATTACATCACTGAATGTTTACTTTCCTCAATTAGTTATGTCGAGCCTTAGTCAGGAGGCGTCGTTAGTAAATTTATAAGAATGTTCTCCAAGTAATTTTTCAGTGATGAGGTCTAAAACATAAAGAAGATACAAAGAATGGTAGATTTCAAATAGTGAAAACTTAATATCCATGGAGCTGTCTTTATGGAGAAATATTATGATACACACATAGCATAGTCACCTTGAACACTGTGTAATGATGAAAAATGCTAAATTGTATCCAACAGAATGTCTTAGAGGGGTAAATGTGAAGGTTATCCAAAGGAGAATAAAATCTAAAAATTAAAATAATAACAAATAGTTGAATAATGCATTACATTTTCAAAATACTTTAAGGAATAATGTTTCATTTACTCCTAAAAATACTCTGTCCAATGAAATTATTTTTATCATGAATCATATGATATTTACCTTACTTGAAGACAGAGGACTAAAAAGAGCTGTCATTCAGATTTGATCAGCAGTATTCAAATTCCAAATTCTGGATTCCTCATATCATGAGAAGAATTTTTAAGAAATTCCTTTAGCCAGAATGGAGGTGAATCACTTAATTATGTGAGTGGACATAGTGAAAATGTATCCTGATCACTTGGGTAATTTCTCTTGGTGGTACTGGTGGTGGTGAAATGTTCTGATCCATTCAGTGTATATCCTAGGGTAGACAATGTGGCCCTTTATTGTCATTCAATCACAAATTCCTTTCCTCTTCTGTGATATGTGAAGAAAAGGTGAAAAAATTTTCCAAAGTTTTATGTAAGGAAGTAAAATTCAAGTAAGTTCTAAACCAAAAATCTTTAAAGCAAGTAATTTTGTGGATGTTAAACTCTTTCAGTATAGACAGCTGGATAATTTGAGTACACAGAAAGAAAACTTTCTGAGAGAAGGAATACTTACTGCCTGGGAACACCAGGGGATTTTCTTTGTTGGTATCCTAACCAAAAATAGAAATACATGTAATGTAATGACTGTTCCTTGGCAGTTTTAGGTGATGCCTGGCTTTTGAATAAAGTAAGTTAAACCACAAGGTGTATATAAAACTTCCAATAAATTTAATTTATTAAAGACTATTTATATCCAAAATGTTAAAGGATAAATAGAGATAAATACAATCAGGTATCTGAACTCCAAACATTTATAATTTATTTAGTGATGATACACACAGAGATTTTTTAAAATATTACAATAAATAGTATATAATAGATGATAATAAAGTGAAAGACAAGAAAAAAAAAGAAAATTCTTCACTGGGAAGATGATACAGCAGACATCATATAGAATTATGATAAGGAATGGACAATAAGTCAAAACGGTGGAAGGGGTAACTAAGAAAAGACATGCTTTGAGAGAGGTTTGAGTTTGGGGATGGCTTGATGAGGCCAGCATAAAAGGATCTTGCCAAGAAGACTGAGAACTAGAGATCTAAAGACACAGTGGTAACTTAGAAGCCCTGGGAGGCCAGAGAAAAAAAGAGTCTCAAATGAATTCAGGTCTTTAAAGTATTCATTGTCTCTGGCACATAAAGATAATTGTTTCATTTCCAGTTCAGTTTCCAAGCAGTAGAAACCGGTGGAAGAAGAAAGTAATGTCAATGAAGTAAAGAATGAATGGAAGAAAAAAAAGAGATGTGGGGTGGGTGGAGTAACACTTCTTCATAAAGAGCTGTGGGATGAAGATGCTTAGTTGAGTAGCAAAGCGTCTCAAAGAGCAAACTTAAAGGGCAGAGGAAAAAGAGCCAGTAGAGACTGTTGTAAGAGGAGAAGACAAACTAAATGAGTCATTGCCTTGGATGAGACTGAATCTCTCTGACCCAGAGAAAATGAGGTAACTTGCCCTGAGTAGAAGGAGGGACTCTTTATCTTCTAAGACTGGAAGAAAAATGAAATATATGGGTAAGGTTAGGTACAGATGTATGGTTGTGTAGTATGGATAAGTAAAAGTGAACAGAAATTGAGAATATTCATTTTTACTTGCTCCAGTTTTCTACTTGAAGTAGAGTTACTAGAAGATTGTGAGGCAGAATAAGATTTGAAAAGTGGAATAGTCAGTGAAGGGAATAAAAGATGAATCTAAGGACAAATGAATGTATCACTAAATAGATTTGAGGCTCCATCTCTGTTTGAAAATCATTATTTTTTGGTGTCATCAATCTACATGGTTGCACTTCTTAATTTTAAAAACAGATTTAGAAGAACTTAGGAAGCTGCATCTGTACGAGGAAAAGGACTGTAGATTTGAGTCACAATTCCAATTTTGCTAGACATTTTCAGCAAAATGACAGGAGTACAAGATGGTTGAAAGTGTTTGTGAGTACAATTTCAGAAGAGTAGGCTAAGCCCAGAAAAGTGAGATCAGAATCATTTAACATATTGAGTTAAAGTGGAGGGATAGAAGAATTGGAGTTATGAAATTGAAAAGAAATTACAAACGAAGTGATGTCTAAGTGGTCAGAGGACTGGAGGTTGTGGTTCGATAATGAGATTAAATTGAGACATCTGATTTTTAACAACTTAAAGTGATAAAAAAAAAAAAAAAGATAGGTGGAGTGCATGTGTGTGCACACCCATGTGCATGCTTCTCTTATCAGAGCTTCTTTTCTTCAGTTCTGAACCTCACTTTTTTATGTCATAATTCTAATTGTTGTCAAAATTAATGTTGTATTATTTAATGTCACTTATAGTTTAAAGCTTTCCTCTTTAAAAAAAGACAAAAAATAAGACAATCATATTGCAGCATCAGTGCCCCCACCTCTGAACTGATTTTGGAAGGCCTGCTTGGCAAACAGCCAAGTTTTTTTTTTTTTTTTAAATAGCTGATTCAGCTCAGGTAATGAGAGTAGCATCTCATCGACAATGTAGGTCTATGAAGACAAAATGATTTTAGCAGGTAAATTTTAGACAATTGAACATTCTTAGCAGGATCTTTGTGAGTGTGGACCCACAGATTTCTAACTTCTGGAGGCTGTTTGCTAGTCACCACTGCATTACTTTGAATTGATTTATTATTGCACAAGCTATTGTACATGCTTTAAACCATAGATTCTTCTAACTGCTAGATTTAACTGTACAATTTGAGGGGTTTTGCACAAACAAAATGTGCATTTGGGTACGATAAAAGAGTGATACCTACAGGCTCTGAAACTGGTAAGAGAAAACTCTATTTATTATTGCATAACATTATTTCATTCTGGATCAAATATTGACATAAATTTGTGTTAAAGGGTGTCGAAAGCTCCCCTTGGCCATCCTTCAATGTTGTATTGATCTGCTTACTTTTGTCTTTCTTGCATTTTAAGATATCCTTAGTTTCCCAGATTGAGTGTTTAATTAAGGATAGAGCATTACTGAGGAGATATTATATGAAGTAGAACTTCCTTTGTTATTTTTTCATGGTAACCAAAAATATATTTACCAGAAACTCTCAAAACTAAACAGTGAGCATACCTTGTTTGTGGCAAACATACATTCTTTTTCAGATCCATATGTAAAGATATTATGGAAAAGATATATATTTATATACAGATTTCCTTCAAAATGTTCAGCACTGTTCGAGGTGTTTTGGGAACATAGACAAAAATGAAACTTAACTCATGACCTCAAGTTCCTACAATCTAATTGGGGCAGATTAGTATCATGCAGTAAATAATAAGGGCGAGGGAAACAAGGTGAAATATGAAGTGCTGAGCCATATGCTCCTGATAGTCATTTTTTAGCAAATATTTATGGAACACTTCAAGTTTCAAATGCTCTGCTAGGTGTTAGGCATATAATAGCCATAAAACTGATGAAAACACTTGCTCTCATATGTCTTATAGTGTAGCGGAGCAGATAAAGATCAAAACAAGTAAGTAATACATTAAACAGCAAAAAAAAAAAAAAATGCTTAATAGAAGCAATAAGGAGGAAAAGGGTATACGAAATGCTGACAGGGAATTTGATAATTTGATAATTGATAATAAGAAACTTGATAGAGTGTCCAGTGAAAGACTCACAGAGTAGAAATCTGAAGGAAGTGAAAATGCTGAATTGGTCATGCAGATAACTGGGAGAACACATTCTAGGGAGAGGGAAAGTAAAATACAAAGGTCCCATGGCAGGAGAATATTCCAGCATGAAGGGGGCACAATAGTGGGAGTAGAGTCAATGAAGAGAGAATGGTGGATAATGAAGTCAGAAAGAAAATGGAGACTCAGACCGTGTAGGATCTGCAGCTCATTGTAAGAACTTTGGCTATAACTCACCATGAGAGTTTAAGATGAGAAAGGACAGAAATCACAAAGTAGGTGGGAAGAAAGGATACATTCAGGATTTGAGATTTGCACTGGGTTTTGACAGGTGGACAGACTTTGAAATGATGCCTTATTCCTGATAAATATCTCAATAAGAGCAAAGATACAATAGGAAGTACCTTACAGTCTTTGAGGATAAAGTGTCTAGTGTGCCTTTAATAGAGGAAATATTCTTGGACTGGCTAATTATGGTGGAAGTAAATTTTGCATAGCTATTAAAGGCATAAATAGTAGCTTATATGTGATAAAATAGAAAAATAGGGAATTTTGGAAGCTTTTGACTATCAGAGCTTGATAAACTAAAGACAGAACAGAGAAAGACTATAGATAGAAGGAAAACAGAGGAAAAAAAATCATTCTATAACATTTTCAAAAATCAAACTCCTATTCCTAGCCTTTAGTGGACTTTGACTTTTTTCCCACAGTTTGTTAACTGGGGTAATTTTGCATACACTCACAGAATCATTGATAATGATAATGTAAGAAATGTAGTTTGAGATGGTAAAGAAGAATAGGAAGTGAAGAAGTTTAAGAAAGATTAGGTAGAAATAGAAAAATAAAAAATATCTGAGTATGCAAGACAAGCCAGAATTTTGTTAATAATTTTTATTAATTTGTTATTAAGAAAGTTTCATGTGTTCACATTTATTGCTGTATAGTAAACTACTCTTTAGGTTACCTCCCACTGGTTCTTCAGCTGTCAACATTTTAAAACAGACAACGTTTTGAAGCCTGGTTTTCCAATGGTAACATAAAAAAGGACTTTAATGTTTGCCTCCTACTGCCTCTCTGACATGGAAAGATTTTCACACAGGTTGATACGTTAGGTAAAAATAAAAATTGCTTTTACTGAGCCATTGCGCTGGGAAATGCAGTAAATTTCTAAATGGCAACAGTGTTTATGACTGTGGGGGATTTGCTTACTAGAGGGTATACTTTAAGGTGTGTTGGGATCTGTGAAATTCCATTTTCTATGGGAGCTTTAGCAACTACAGGAGATGAGAAAACATTTTTTTAACCTTAACCATTTTACAAAAATTTCTCCATTAATTAGATTGTCACTGTCAGTGCAAGGTTAAACTAACTGAAATCCAAATCAGCCTAAATATGTGAGCTGAAACGATTCGTGTTTCTGGGTCAAAAATCAAAAGCAGAGGGTTTTGTAAAAGAAAAAGAAAAAGAAAAAAAAAAAAAGAGCCACAGCCGGGCGCTGGTGGCTCACGCCTGTAATCCCAGCACTTTGGGAGGCCAAGGTGGGTGGATCACGGGGTCGGGAGATCGAGACCATCCTGGCTAACACGGTGAAACCCCGTCTCTACTAAAAATGCAAAAAATTAGCAGGACATGGTGGCGGGCTCCTGTAGTCCTAGCTACTCGGGAGGCTGAGGCAGGAGAATGGCGTGAACCTGGGAGGTGGAGCTTGCAGTGAGCCGAGATCACGCCACCGCACTCCAGCCTGGGCAGCAGAGCAAGACTCTGTCTCAAAAAAAAAAAAAAAGAGCCACACAATTTTCAATGTTTCTCAAAGTTTTAGTGATTTCTGCATGTGAACAGGGGTTTGTTGTTGTATGTCTTAAAGGAGACAACCCTGCCATGGAAACACACATACAGTGGCTTAATTATCTCACACAAGAATTACTAATGGGAAGGGAGCAGGAAGCAGTGTTGTAAGACCAGGGTCCTCAAACTATGGCCCATGGGCCATATCTGCCTTCCTCCCAAGCCTTTTTTTTTTTTTTTTTTTTTTTTGTAAATCAAGTTGTATTGAAACATAGCCACACACACAGCCACACTCATTTATGCATTGCCTATGAGTGTTTTCACCATACAGTGGCAAAGTTGAATAGTTGTCATAGAGATTGCCTGGCTTACAAAGCTACATGTATTTACTACGCAGTCTTTTAAAGAAAAAACTCTGTAAATCCCTATTGTAAGAGAAACACCATCTGTGAGAACCACACTCCTGTTAGGTAACATAGACATTCTCTTAATGTAGGGCAAAGAAAACTGGGGAAGGAGAAGCGAGTGGCAGAGATAACCCAGTAAAAGAATTCACAGGGATTATGAAACAGCTTTTGAGTGCTACCACCTAGTACAGCTTTGAATAACCACATCATCCATGTTTTATTTATTTTTTTAAATAAAATAAGAGTTTGTTTTCCAAGTTCTATAATGGTAATTCTTTTAGGTTGCTTTAGGATGAGATATTTATTTTCATTCACCAAACTAACACAAATACAACTAGTATGAAATATAATGAACAATTGTTAACATTTACGTTTCTTCACCAAGGCAGTAAGAAATAGGCTCTTGTCATTTTCTCATTCTCAAGTACTTTTTATCATAATAGCAGTGGTATTGTTCTGAAGCTATAGGAAAGAAAATTGCTATTTGCTGAGATCACAATGTAAAAGTAAAATAGATGAGAAATTCAGATCTATTACACGCCACATGTACTACTATTTATTTAAAGACTGAAATTTTTTGTATTTATTGAGTGGAACATTCCATTTTTTCTCTCTTAAAGAACAGATTTACATCTCTTCTCTCTCATCCATGAAAACTTAACAGACAATGCACTTTATGAACACATGAAAAAAACCTTGAATTCTGCAATAGAACAATGGAAACTAATTTCAATTACTTACCGTGACAGCTATTTTTGTTGCTGCTTACACAGCTGTTGCAGTCTTTGTTTACAAAACTGAATTGATAAATAAAAAAGTCAATTTTCACTTGTTATAAGACAATTATTCTTGAATTCTGAAGGAACTGTGCTTCTTTCTACTTTTTCAATAGGCTTTAATTCTAATTTAATAATAGTCTAAAATGGTGGGGATGTCTGGAGTAGTATTTTTCAAACTTTTTGGTCTCAGAATACTTTCATATACTAAAAACCTAAGAGTTCAATGAAATTTTCTTTATGTGTATCTATTGATATTTATAATATTAGAAATAAAAAATGAACTTTAAAAATATTTACTAATTCATATTTATTTCTAAATATGGCATATATACATAACAAAATTTAATGTCTTAACCATTTTTAAGTGTGTAATTCAGTATATCCACATTTCATGTCATTTTTTAAATGACAATAATAAATACTACACAAGATGACTAATAACATTATGACTAGAATAAACCATAATAAACACTATACATAGTGATATACATTAATGCCAGTAACTGTTTATTTATTTTTAAAATAAAAATAGAAAGATTCCCTTGCCCCCTAAATTCTGTAAAGGTAAAACTGGCATTGTTTTACATTTTGTACACCTTTTTAATTTCTGGCTTAATGTAAGACAATTGGAATCTCATATCTAGTTCTGCACTCGTTATGTCACAAATACGTTGTTTTGATTGAAGTATATAAATAAGTTCCAGGTTTACATAGATATATAGTTGATAGAAAGAAGAGTGTTGTAGTAGCCTTTCCAGATAATTGTGGATTTGTCATGTAGCCAACACTGTGCACTTAAAACAAGTATGAACATAAAGAGGTAAGTAACATCTTAGTGTACTTGAAAATAATTTTGACTTCACAGGACCCACCCCCCACCGTGAGTCCTTGGAATACATTAAGAACCACTGGTCTTGGGTACAGTATGGTTCAAATTATGATATGACAATTCCTAGTGGCCAAGGATACAATCCAAATATTGGAGTTACCAGAAAAAAAAACTTTTAAAATATTTTTAAAACATTTTTAATTTTGATAAAAAAATATAACATACATGTTACCATCTTAACCATTTTTAAGTGCAGAGTTTAGTTGTATTAACTATATTTAAGATGTTGTGTGACAAATCTTTCAAACTTTTTTATCTTGCAAACTGAAACTCTATACCCATTGAACAACGACTCCCATTTCCCTTTCTCTTACTCCTGGCAACCACCATTCTACTTCCCATGAGTTTGACCACATTTGATACCTCACATAAGTGTAATCATAAAGTATTTGTCTTTTGGTCACTGGCTTATTTCACTTAACATAATGTCCTCCAGGTTCATCCATGCTGTTGCCTGTGTCAGAATTTCCTTTTCTTTTTAACACTAAATAATGTTCCATAATGCATATGCATGCATTTTGCCTAGCTACTCATCCCTCAATAAACATTTGGGTTGCTTCTACCTCTTGGCTATTGTGAATAATGCTGCAATGGACATTGGTGGGCAAATATATCTTCATGATTCTGCTTTCAATTATTTGGATATATACCCAGAAATGGGATTGCTGGATCATATGTAATTCCATTTTTTTATTTTTTGAGGAAACTCCGTACTATTTTCTACAGTAGTTGTACTACTTTACATTTCCACCTAGAATATGCAAGAGTTCAAATTTCTCCACATCTTCCCAATAGCTGTTTTTTTGTTTTTTTTTTTTTTTTTTTGAGATGGAGTCTTGCTCGGTCATTCAGGCTGGGGTGCAGTAATGCAATCTCAGCTCACTGCAACTTCTGCCTCCTGGGTTCAAGTGATTCTCTTGCCTCAGCCCCCCCGAGTAGCTGGGATTACAGGCATCCATCACCACACCCAGCTAACTTTTGTATTTTTAGTAGAGACGGGGTTTCGTCATGTTGGTCAGGCTGGTTACGAATGCCTGACCTCAAGTGATCTGCCCGCCTCATCCTCCCAAAGTGCTGGGATTACAGGCACGAGCCATCACACCCGGTCAGATATTGAGTATTACTGATATCTTCCAGTGAACATTGGATGACTTTCAATTTCTGTCATCTTTATTTTGTTTAAGCAATGTTTATAGTTTGAAGTGTATGAGTCTTTTGCCTCCTTGGTCAAGTTTATTCCTAAGTATTTTATTCTTTTTGATGCTACTGTAAATAAATTATTTTCTTAATTTCCTTTTCATATTGCTTATTGTTAGTGTAGAGACACATAAATTACTTTTGTATGCTGATTTTATATCCTGCAATTTAGCTGAATTTTTTTTTACTCATAACAGTTGTGTGCCTGTCTGTGTGTGTGTGTGTAATTCTTGGGGTTTTCTACATATAAAAATCATGTCATTTGTAAACAAAGATAACCTTACTTTTTCTTTTCCAATTTGGATGTCTTTGCTTTTTCTTACCTAATTTCATTGCCTAGGACTTCCAGTACTATGTTGAACAGAAGTTGTGAGAGTGGGTATATGCTCCTAAATCTTGATCTCAGAGGAAAAGCTTTCCATTTTTTATTATTGGATATGATGATGTCTGTGATCTTTTGATAGATAGTTTTTATTACGTTTAGGCGCATTCTTTTTATACCAGTTTATTGAGTGTCTTCGTTAAGAAAAGGTGATGAATTTTGTCAAATGCTTTTTCATCAGTTGAGATAATCATGCAAATTTTGTATGTCATGCTATTAATACAGTGTATTACATTGACAGATTTTTGTACTTTCAACTATTCTTTCATTCCAGGAATGAATTCCACTTGGTCAAGTTAGAATATCCTTTTAATGCACTGTAAAAACTAGTTGAGGAATTTTGCATAAACGTTTATCAGGGATATTGATTTGCAATTTTCTGATGGTGTCGTTTTTAGGCTTTGATATCAATGTAATGATTGCTTCATAAACATGTTTGGAAATGTTTCAACTTTTTCAATTTTTTGGAAGAGATTGAGGAAGATTAATGTTAATACTTTTTAAAATGTTAGGTAGATTTTTCCACTGAAGCCATCTGGTCCCGGGATTTTCTTTATTGGGATGTATTTCATTATTGATTCAATCTCTTTATTAGTTACAGGTCTGTTAATTTTTTTTATTTCTTCATAATTCAGTTAATAAGTTGAATATTTAAAAATGTATCTATTGTTCTAGGTGTTCCAGTTTGCACATAAATGTTCACAGTAATCTCATGTACCTTTTGATTTCTGTAGCATTAGTTATAATATCTTCTCTTTAATTCATAACTTTATTTATTTTTCTTCCCTCTTATTTTCTTATTTGATCTAGCTAGGGTTTCTCGATTTTTTAAAATATTTTCCAAAAAAAACCTCTCAGTTTTGTTTAGCATTTCCATTATTTTTCTATTATTATTTCATTTTAATTTCCACTATTATCTATATTATATCCTTTCTTCTGCTAACTTTAAGTTTAGTTCCTTCTTTTTTTCTGTTCCTTGAGGTGTAATGTTAGGTCATTTGAGATCTTTCTTCTTTTTAAATGTAAATGCTTACCACTACAAGCTTCTCTCTTAGTCCTGCTTTCTCTGCATCCTGTAAGTTTTGGTATGTTGTGTTTTCATTTTCATTTTCCTCAAAGTATTTTTAAGTTTGTATTTTTCATTCTTCTTTGTGCCATTTATCATTTAAGAGTATGTTGTTTAATTTCTATATGTTTGCATATTTTTCAGTTTTTCTCTGTTACTGATTTCTAGTTTTACTCCCTTGTGGTCAGAACATATTTTGTGTGATTTCAATTTTCTTGAATTTGTTAAGACTTATTTTGTGGCCTAACGTGATTTATCCTGGAGGCTGTTTCATGTGCACTTGAAAAGAATGCATATACTGCTTTTGATGTGTGGAGTGTTCTGTATATTTCTTTTAAGTTCAGTTAGTCTATAGTGTTCAAGTCCTCTGTTTCCTTATTGATATTTTGTCTGGTTGTTCTATTCCTTATGGAAAGTGAGGTTTTGAAGTCTCTTGCTGTTGTTTTGTTGCGGTTTATTTCTTCCTTCCATTTTGTCAAGGTTTGCTTTGCATATTTGGTAACGGCATATATACCAATACACCTATGGTGTTAGGTGTATATATATTTATAATTGTTATATTTTCTGGTTTGTTAACCCTTTTGTAATTTTTAAATGTCCTTTGTCTCTTATTACAGTTTTTGATTTGATGATATTTTTTCTGTTATAATTATGGCTACCTTTCCTCTCTTTTGGTTATCATTTGCATGGCATATCTTTCTTCATCTTTTTACTTTTGGCAAATAAATGTCCTAGTATCTAAAGTGAGTCTTTGATAGACTTCATAATAGTTGAATCTTATTTCTTGTTTGTTTTGGGTTTTTCAGCTATTCAGCCAACCTATGCTTTTCAATTGGATATTTAATTTATTTACATTTAAAGTAACAACAGATGGACAATAATTACTACTGTCATTTTAATCTTTTAATAATTAATATTTGATATCTAAGATTATGTGAATTAATCAAGGGTGAAAATTTTATAATAAAGCAAAAAATTCAAAAAAAGCTTCAAAATGACTCATTTCTTCATCCTACCTTTCCACCTGGCTGGTGGACTAATATAAATTTGCATATATCATAGTTATTGGGCTGATTCAAGTAAGAAATATTAATATTAATTATTAAAACATTTAAAAGAAGAGTTAAAATTACTTGTCATTCTGCTTTAATGCTTGACAAAAGTGGCAGGACAAATTTAAGATGCAAATAAGTCTCCCATTCTTCAACTATCCCCAGTTAAGTCCACCAAATATTCATGTTTTCACCTACTCTGTGTAATATCTGCAGAGTCAGCCTGATGGCCACCTTCCTAAAACTGTTGGGTTGGCTTTTGTTGTTTGATTTTTCCCTTTCCTGCCCAGACACTACATTATTAATCTCCACCAATCCCCTTTATCTTATTACTTCTTCATTCGTCTATGTGAAATATCACAGGGCCACTATCAGTATCAAGTACCAGTATCAAAACCATCAGTATCATAATAGCTACATTGCAAAATGATAGCACAAGACATCCTTCAGTGATTGAAATGATATCAAATCAATGAAAACTTTGTTTAACTAAAGTGTCCAGCATTCTGGTGAATATCTTGCAAGCTCAAACTCTTCTAGCTTATTGTTAAATATTACCTAACTCTTTATGCCTCAGTAATTTTGTCAGGCAGCATAATGAATCATGGACTATTGCACATCTATGCACTACTAATGGGTATGCCTATTTTTGGAAATTCTTCACTTTAAAAAGACAAAAGAGTAATTTCTATGGCAATTTTGACTTCATGCGTATTGATTGTAATACATAGCTGGATACATGCTGTGGTAATTGGTAAATCTCTGAACTGCCTCATGATAACATAAAAGAAACCTGTCTTTTTAAAGATATGACACCTCTAAATGTATGTATGTTTGCTTTAATGATGAAATAATCCACATATTCTGTTCAGGTAGTCTTTACCCTTTTGATGATCTCCTTCTGAGTAAAGATTAAGTGCTTTCATAAACTATCTGAGTCATAAATATTTAGACTGATACTGTGAGGAGGTTACTTTCAAGAAGTTATTCTATCTGAAAGAGGACATCACCAACATCTGTGTTCTTTTGAGCTATAAAATATAGTTATTTCCACTCCTTAGTTTGCAAAGTTTATATATATATATGTGTATATATATATCTAAGAGACTCATGGATCACTGCTACAAAGGAAAATAAAAAGAACATTTAAAATTACCGTATTTTCATGAATACTGGCTAAAATGCCAATATATACAAACACTATGTAAAATATAGATACTGGCATATATAACTGAAAACATAATCGTTAAAGTAAGAAAAAGCATTTGTTTTTATTGTACATCTTAAATATTAACTACTCACACTTATTTGCTTCACAATGCCTTTTTGATGAATGTTATATTTTAAAATCTTAATTAAAATGTTATTAAAATATTTGTCATTAGTGTGTAAATTGAAATGTAATGTTTTACACTCTGAATATAAAAGATTGTAACTTAACCTAATTAACCACACAAAGAGATATTTTTGTTGATCTAGTATAGCATTACTCAAAAATGATAAAAATCTTTCAACTAAATTCTGAAGATCATGCTTGGGATAGTTTGTCTTAATAAAAAAGTCTATGTGGTACATGTGAAACTCACTTTGACCATCCTTGGGTGGCATTTAAAAATATAGTCATTCTGCAAAATGGAGAAAATAAGCATGAATTTCCATGTTCAGAGAGTGTGATGGTATAGTCTATCAATATGTAAGCTGTGTGACACTTGAAATGCATCCATTTATATGATCAATAATAGAATTACATTTATGTGTTTGAAAAAATAAGAAATAGATTGGAATGACTTACTATGTATGGCTGTTTATTACTTTAAATATGTTTACTAACATGAGTTATACATGTCACACATATGTAATGTTCAGTGAGAAAAGCAAGTATGCAAGATTAATATGTAGAATGATCACATTTTCATTAAATGATCTTTGTTAGGATTGGAATGGCTATATTTCAGTCACAGAGCTGAAATCTTGGAGTACTCGTACACATAAAGTTTGATATAGGCCACTGAGTCCTTCATCTTAGAGTTACACTCACTGGTGCCCATGGTGTCCAAGGTCATAGTGGTTGAGAAGGGAGAAGCAAAAAACCTGCACCAAAATGTGCTACATGTTCTTTGGGATGCAGTCTCTCATCCAGAAGCAGATGCATGCTCCACACACTCATGCAAGTGGTCCTAGGAGCATGCAAGAGGGGGTACATGGAGCACTGGGTAAGCGCTAACTTTCTCTGTCATATACACATTATTTAAAAAATCATAAAATATTTTTTATCTAATATATTAAGGAGACACATCAAAATATTAACATCAGCTTTCTGTTTGTTCGGTTAATTTTAACTTTCTTCTTTGTATTTTTCTGTCCTTCCCTGAATATTCCATAATATGTATTAGTTTCATAAAATAATTTATTAAGTATTCAAACTGTAAAGTACTAAAGTCATGCAAATTACTTTAGCTTTTTATTTGTGTTAGAAACTGTTAATTTACTTATTTTTAAAAATCCCTTTGGGCCTCAGTTAAAAACAATTGTATTCTTTTAGTGCGTATTTTGTGACTGGGTAAAAGATTGTAGATATTTTAAGTTTGCTCAGCTTACATACAGTTAAATGCATTTTGTCAACTTTGTAGCATAATATTTTTAAGTTTATGTTAAAATCCTAAAAACAAACCATTAAAGCAGGAATCAAAAGATAATAAACTATGCAGCAGGGCAGGAGATATAATGAGATAAAGTGAGAGAATGAGACTCAGAAAAAATTTTAAGGGGAAATCACTGACACAAAATGTCAAAATATGTATCTCTGATATAAGCAGCTGTTAAAAACCATGGGATATGAATATTTCTAATCCATTTTCGTTTTCAAATAAATTACTGTAACATTTATCTATCAAATTATATCAATCTATTTAGATCTCTCTCAAGAAGTCTGCCTGGGGCTTGAGTTACAAACTCAGAGAACTCTTCATTCACTAAAGGTCAGTTCCACCGCCAAACATCAGGTGAAGAGGTAACTGGAGGGTCAGTTTCACTGCCATTGCTTCTGCCAAAGTTTCATTGGGGCACTGATGAAAAGTCTCCCTGCGAGGTCAGTTTTCACAGATTTTAGTGTATTTCACACATTTCAGCTCCTAAAGTTACAGCTTTTTAATCAAGACAGACCTGCTTAGCTGTTGTTTCCAGTGCCCACACACTAGGACAAGATAGATCCGTAAAAGACACAAATTTTCATCTTTCTCTCTATCTACTCCCCTTTGCTGCATAACTTGACAACTTATCCCATCAAGAAATGAGTTTATTTTTCTACCCCTTGAATCTTCCCTGGTCTTGTCTCTTGCTTGATTAATAGAATATGGTACATGTAATACTGGTACCAGTTTCAAACATTGGCCTCAGAAAGCCTTTCATTCTTCTTTTCAGTCTCTTAGAACTCTGAGATTGCCATTTAAACACACCCTACTAGCCACCAGAATGAACAGAGACATGTCATCCTCATCACCATACCTCATAGTAAGTGAGGACTTTAAGATGAGCCAGTTTCCAGCTAACCCATCAGAGAAACATGAGCACGCCCAAGCCATGATCAGTCAAGCCTGGCCCAGATCAGCAGAATCATCCAGCTAAGCCATAGATTTATGAGCAATAACAAATGATTGTTACTTTAAGCCATTAGGTTTTTGGATGAGTTGTTATGCAGAAAGTCAATCAACTCCCAAAACCCACAAACCTTTAGAAGGCTTCTATGGAGTACAGAAAACCAGTCTAGACTAACACTGCCTTTCTTCCTGGTGGGCTTTCTTTAGCTGCCCTTGGTTCTCTTTCCTGCCGATGGACAATAATTTATCAAATAATTTTTGTTAGTACTGAGCTAAAAAAATGAAGAATTAAAGTCTAGAACTTATTGCTTCCAACAAGTTCTTTTCTTCCTGTGCAAATTTACTGAAATCCTTAATAGTGACCAGCATTGCATGCCAACAAGTACCAATAAATATAGAATTTAAAATTTTTTTAAAGCTACCATAACTTTCCCCAAGGGAAACAAAATTCACAAAAGTTCTATGCAATCAAATATGCTACAAAATACCTTTCTACATTTACTTTGACATGTAAGATACAGGCATATTCTTTAGCAAATTGCTAAGCCTAAGTTGGTCTACTGTAAGTGAGAGAGAATGGATCCTGGTAGATTGCAGGGAGTACAACAGGTTTATTCCTGGGTTTCGTATGTCTTAGCTTAACTCGGCCAAGTTGCTTAACCTCACTGAGCCCTATGAAGCTTATCTATAAAATGATAGAGAAAATATGATCTGCTTCATCAGTGGCCCAGGTAGGTAAATAATTCCTAGCATCAGGGCACTGTACTGTGTGTGTAACCTCTCTGCCTGCAGTCTATTCCCACTAGATTAGAACTCACAAAGATTGTGTATTTCTCATGTCACCTACAGTGTCATGGAGGGCCTAGGTCCTCTCTATTCCTCTTTCTACACTCCTGTGCTTTATTGTTTTGTGTAGAGAACTGAATAAAATGCCTGTCCACCATGCACCTATGGCATGTCCCATATAGAATAATTAAATAAATCCTTGTTATGGTCATGATGATAAAGAAGACAGTAAAGATAGATACTTGTAGGAATTTGGGAATCACTTAAGGAAAACCTCTGATAACAAAGGACAAAGGGACTTAAATGAGATATACGATGCAAAAGTCTTAAAACTTTGAGGCTAAATAAAATGTGTGCCGCCGATCAGTGATTTGCTGTGATTTTCCAGAGAGAAAGTACCCGTCTCTGCAGAAAGCCTGGTAATTTTGAGGCATTCATAGATAAAGGTGGTGTAGTGGTTAAGAACATCAGACAGAGTAGCCTGCCCATCTTTTTATTCTGACATTATCACTTTCTAGCAATAAGGCACAGTTGAGGAACTGCTTGTTGTAGTGCTTAAGAGTGAAGCCTCTGGGGCCAGTTGTTCTGTCACTTAGCAGGTATGTTATTTCAAGGAAGTTATAATTTTCTGGGCCATTTTTGTAAAATGGAAGTACTAATAGTACCTATCTCACAGTGTTGTGGTGAGAATGAACTGAATTAATACCTGTGAAATATTCAATTCATACATGTGAAGTCTGAGCCTCATTTTGCATTTGTGAAATGAGGAGACTAGTTAACACATTCTAAATTTGCAGATATGAGTAGCATGTTTACATGATATGAATAGCATTTTCTATATAATTTAGGGAGTATGCATCTTACCATCATGATCGACATTACAATCATGGTTATTATCTTTAAAGACTAGATCTCTCCCTTTTATTGCCGTTAAAAAAATGAACTGAATTTTTATTTAAATTAAATTATTTTCTTTTTTGAGTTCAAAAAATATTTCAAGTTAACGCTAAGAAACATTTTTATAAGTATATAACCCCCATACTTTTGAGTACCTAACATGTATCAGGCATGTCAAGAGCTTCATTATTACAACGTCATTCAGGAGTAGTGTTGCTGCAAAGTAATGTAGTCCCTGCTGCAATTTTTGTTATTTTTTTACATAACAAAACTTCAGCTGAAGTTTTTAAACCTAGTAAAGGATAGATCCAGAACTCAAATTCATGGCTGACTGACTCTTTCATCGTTATCTGACTATATTTTATATTTTTGCATCTATGAGGTAGTATCTACATGAAGTAAAAATGTAGGCAAAATGTAAGATATATAATAAAGGATTTAATAATTTGACTTGATAATTTTTGAGCATATAAAAACAATAATTAAAATTATTACACTGAAGTTTATTTTTACTAAGAAAATATAGGCTTACAGAAATATAAATAGAAAACTGTTTATAGAAACAATAGTTACCCACAGAAAGAAAGAATAATGCTATCTTAATATTTACAAAATCAAAGAAAAAATATTGGGCTACAATACCATAAGCACCAAAGACTTTAGGAAAGAGTTTTTAAATATTTCAAGAAAAGGAAACCATGGCTTATGGCAGAGGTAAGAAGGACTATGACCAAGCAAATTCCACACACACACACAAAAACCCACCATAAACCAAATCTGACTGTTTTTTTTTTTTTTTAATTTTTATTTATCTTTTTGAGATGGAGACTTGCTCTGTCACCCAGGCTAGAGTGCAGTAGCATGATATCGGCTCACTGCAACCCCCACCTCCCAGGTTCAAGAGATTCTCCTGACTCAGTCTCCCAAAGCTGGGATTATATACGTGTGTCAGCATGCCTGGCTAATTTTGTATTTTTAGTAGAGATTGGGTTTCTCCATGTTGGCCAGGCTGATCTCGAACTCCTGACCTCAGGTGATCTGCCTGCCTTGATCTCCCAAAGTGCTGAGATTATAGGCATGAGCCATTGTGCCCACCCCTGACTGTTTAATTCTGGATAATTTCAGTGAAAAAGAAAAATAGGAAATGGAATATATCCAAAGAAATAACGAACAATTAGCCCCATGAAGTAATTGTACTGTTAAAAAAAAAAGAAAAAAAAAAGCAACAAAATATAAATTTAAAGTGAAATGGGTATTGAATAACAAAGACAATGTTTACCAAGAAGTGGCATGAAAATATATGAAAATTTCAGGCATGCGGTGGCTCACACCTGTAATCCCAGTATTTTAGGAGGACTAGATGGGCAGATTTCTTGAGCCCAGAAGTTCAAGACAAGCCAGGCAACATGGCAAAACCCTGTCTCTACCAAAAATTAAAACAAAAACAAAAACAAAACAAAACAAAACAACAACAACAACAAAAAACTAGCTCAGTATAGTGGTGCACACCTGTGGTCCCAGCTACTCAGGATGCTAAGGTGGGATGATCAGGCCACTGTACTCCAGCTTGGGTGACAGTGTGAGACCTGTCCAAAAAAAAAAAAAAGGAAATTTCAGTGACGTGAAAATCTTAAATTGTTATAGGATTTTGTTTTTAGAAGCCAGAGATAACTTCTAAAGGATTTTTTACTTGTTGTTTTTCACTTTAAGAATGTTCAAGCTAGAAAGGGAAGAAAATGAAAGCTTTTCATGAGTATGCTCTGTGGAGGCTGACAAGTCCTTTCAAATATTTAAACTGGAGAAATCATTGCCCAGACCTTTACAAACATAAAACATCATTCTTATGACTCATCCTTAGTATGGATCATAAATGTTCTTGTATATGCTAAGGAAAGACAGAGATGAGACTTTTTATGTGACATGTTTGCAACTTAATTGTGTGATGTCCAAGGATTTATTTAACCTCTTTGTCCCTTAGTTTTTTCACCTGTTAAATGAGGATAAAAATAGTTCTTAGCTCATACTATCATTGTGAGATTTAAATGAGTTAATATATTTAGCACATAAAGACTAAATGGTGGCATGTTTTGCTTTCTATTTTTATTGCTCTGCTTGGTGTGCTGATAAATTATTAATAACCGGGTGTGTAGAGGAAGGCTTGAATTGTAGTGTTTGCGAATGTCTGTGGTGTAAATATTCCCAACATGGCTGATGTCATTTATCGTGAAGTAACTGAATGAGAGTTCAGAGGACATGCACAAAAGCACGCAACCATATAATATTTCCATCATATAATACAAATACCAGTAACCTCAAGAGCATAGATGACGGTATAATAATTAGGATGTGATGAATTTCGAGTATTTATTACTTAGTTTTTAGAAGGGAAGAAAGGAATGAAGAGATTACTTGTGTAATGAATTACAAACATATGTATTCGATCTTTGCAAAGCATGCCTGGAATCTTAGATTCTAGAAAAGGAGAACTATACCACTGACATTATATGCTACATCTGACATACATTTGACTCTCCATAGAGAGGACTTAATGAATAAAAAGTAATTGTTCATATACAGGCTATATCTATAATATAGTATTAGATATCTTCATATAGGTAAAATTTGCTTTGCTATACTTTGTAATTTTCCTACAATAAAAAATATAGCACAGTTATTATTAAGAATTAACAAGAGTGAAAGTGAGGTTACATAATATTCAACTCAAAGTAGTTTATACAAAAACATAATTAGTTAGCTAATAATATCAGGAGGTTAAGGCATGATAGTGACTTTAGTTATGGTTGGATTCAGAGGTTAATACAATTTGTTACAATTCTGGTCTTCCCTTCAATTGCCTATGACTGTGAGTTCATTTTATTCTATCCTAATCTCAACAGTTTTCCATCATTTTTTTTCTTAATAGGATAATCACATTCTCCCGGTAGTGTGACTTAAATGTGTCTTTTATCTTTAATTTAGTGTATAAGTCTTGCAGAGGATACTGTTTGACCCAGTGCAGATAATATTCCAATTCATGAACAAATCACAGCAGCCTTGGAAACAGCAGATTCAAATTGACCAGTACAGATCACATTTTCTTTAGTGAAGGAAGAGTGGTGTGCTGAAATTGCCAGTTCCACAAAAGAGAATAAATGATTTCTTAAGGAAATGTACCTTGGGCAGTAAATAACATAGGTCTACTGTAATTGTGAAGTGAAGGTGAAAGGTAAATTGGTAGCTAGAGGGGAATATAAAGCTGAAGGAAAGCACATAAAATAAAATGTTGTGTATGAGATTTGTGAATGACCCAAAGCTAAGATGAACTATAAATATAGTCGATGAAAAGATTGGATTCAAAATGATCTCAATAGGCAGAAACAAGAAGAATAAAACAAGATGTGATTTCACAGGAGCAAATACAAATTCTTACACTTTGGTTCAAACAGTTGGCTTTATATAAATAAAAAAGTAGAAAACAGAATTTATAGCTGTGCTACTGAAATAAGAAAACCTTGAAGTTTTACTTAACTTCAAGTTCAATAGGAGCTGACAGCATGACTCTGTTGCTAAAAAAGGTAATCCAATCTTTGGCTGTTGTGTGGTTCAGAACAAAGGAGATTATAGTCTCTGCGTGCTCTTTGTTGATCATATTAAATCCAGATCATTGCTTCCAGTTTGGGGTTCCATATTTTAAGAGTGACACTAATAAACTCAAGGGAATCCTGAATCAGATGAAGAGGGTAGAATAGTATGTCTCCAAAATGACAGAATAAACAGGGTATAATTTTTATCATAAAAGGGATGGTATCAGGGATATTTAATAGCCTCCTTCAACTATTTTCAGATGTACCTATAGAAAAGGAAGAATGTTAATTCTGGTGTCCAGAAGAACAGGAATATGTTAATTGATACAAATCAAAATAAAAGGAATCTGGAGGAAGACTTTCTTTCTAATGTAGGTCTGTCAGAGACTGACATTAAATCATTGTTAATTATTTCATTGTTAATTATTAGCAGAGGACACAATCTCAAACATAGGGATTTTGTGATTACTCTGTATTCACAAATCACTCTTTTAAAATTATATTTATTTTTATTTTTAATTTTTTTCTAAATGTTAAGTTCCAGAGTACATGTGAAGGATGTGCAGGTTTTTCACGTAGGTAAACGTGTGCCATGAAGGTTTTCTGCACCTATCAACCCATCACCTTGGTATTAAGCCCAACATGCATTAGCTATTAATCCTGATGTTCTCCTTCCCCCCACCCCCTGCCCATACACCACAGTGTGTTGTTCCCCTACCTGTGTCTATATGTTCACATTGTTCAGCTCCTCACTTATAAGTGAGAACATAGAGTGTTTGGTTTTCTGGTCTTGCGTTAGTTTGCTGAGGATAATGGCTTCCATCTCCATCCATGAGGAGGATGACATCTTTAACTGTGAAATTACTGCATTTCAAATTTGTGTGTGTCTTTGTTAAAGATGTTAATTTAAATAATAAATTAGTATGGTTGGGTAAGAGAGGAAAAATATTAATAAATGTATGAATGAGTATAAAGTACTAAACAATGGTCCCTATTGAAACCCTGTTTAAAATAGTTAAGATATTTATTGTGAATAGCGCTGCAATAAACATACATGTGCATGTGTCTTTATAGCAACATGATTTATAATCCTTTGGGTATATATCCAGTAATGGGATGGCTGGGTCAAATGGTATTTCTAGTTCTAGATCCTTGAGGAATCGCCACATAAATGATGAGTTAATGGGTGCAGCATACCAACATGGCACATGTATACATATGTAACAAACCTGCACGTTGTGCACATGTACCCTAGAACTTAAAGTATAATAAAAAATTTAAAAAATAGTTAAGATATTTAAAATAAATTTTTCAAATATGTTCTAAATTTTATTTTCCTTCTGCAATTTTACTGCATGCTGCCTTTATATCTACTTTTTCAATTTGATTTTTAACAATTTTATTGAGGTATAATTGACATATAATAAACCACACATAAAGTGTGTAATTTGATATTTTGACTTATATATCTGTGAAACCATCATTACAATCAATAAAGTGAATATATCAATAACCCCTATAAGTTTTCATATGTTTTTCTCGATTTCCTCCTTTCCAAAACTTTTCTATTTCCACTATCTGCATCCCTAGGCAAATGCTGATCTGTTTTCTACTAACATTGATTTATTTGCGTGTTTTAGAATTTTATATGAATGTAATATTGCAACATGTTTTCTTTTATCTGGCTTCTTTTATCCAGTGTAATTACATTGTGGTTTCTCCATGTTAATATGTGTATCAGTAATTCAATCATTTTATATCTGAATACTGTGTAGATATCTCATAATTTGTTCATCCATTCACCTACTGATGAACATTTGGGTTATTTGCAGTTAGAGGCTGTTACAAGTTTTGGTATAGACATGTGCTTTCATGTTTTCTGTGTAAATATCTAAGAGAATATTAGCTGACCTATATGATAGATGAATGTTTAACACTTTAAGAAATTGCCAACATTTTCTCCAATGGGTTGTACCATTTTACATTTCCACCAGAAGTGTGGAAGTGTTCTCATATCTTCACATTCTGATCAGTCTATTCAATCTTAATTCTAGTGGATATGTAATGGTATCACACTGTGGTTTTAATTGTATTGCCCCAGTTTTTAATGATGTTAAACATTTTTCCATGGGCTTATTGTCCAATCATTTGCCTTTTTTGAAGTAGCCATCTAAATCTTTGACTATTTTTAAAAATTAGTTTGATTTTCTATCATTTTACATTGTTGAAGTAAGTCCTCTTTCAGATTTACTATTTGCAAATATCTTTTCCCCATCTCTTGCTTGTGTTTGCCTTCTCTTAATACTGTTTTTCAAAAAGCAGAGTTTTTCATTTAAATAACATCAATTTATCAATTCCTTTTTAGGAATTATAATGTTTTATAGATTGTGCTAAGAACTATTTATCTAACTAAATATTCATAAATATTTTATCTTATTTCAAAAACTTTATAGTTTTAGATTTTACATTTAGGACTGTGATCCATATTAGGTAATTTTTTCATGTGGTACACAGTATGGGTTCAAAATTCATGTATTTTTATGTAGGAATAAGTAGTGGTTCTAACGCTGTTTATTGCAAGGACTATTCCTTCTCTACTTAAATGACTTTACACCACTGTCATTATATGTAGTTTTTTTTCCTTTTTCATTTTTAAAGACGGGGTCTCACTCTGTTTCCCAGGCTGGAGTGCAGTGGCATGATTATAGCTCATATAAAAGGCTTTATAGTAAGTTTTCAAACCATGTGTTGTTAGTTTTCCAATATTGTTTCTCTTGTTCAAAGTAGTTTTGATTATTCTAAGTCCTTTGCATTTTCATATGAATTATAGAATCATTTTGTCAATTTTTATTAAATATCCTACTGGAATTTTGGGTGAGATTGCAGTTGAGTGAAACCAATTTGGGAAAAATTGTCATCTTAACAATACTGAAGCTTTTGACCTAGAAGACTTTATAACTCTCCATGTTTTACATCATTTTTTTTTTCAGGAATGTTTTGGAGTTTTAAATGTAAGGGTCTTGCACATATTTTATCATATTTATCATTAATTATTTTATATTTTCTGTGCCATAAATAGTACTTTTTTTCATTTCAATTCTATGTTTTGTTAGGATAATGATATATAGGATAAAGAATAGGATAAAGAAATATAACTCATGACTGTATATTGATTTTATACCCTGTACTCTTTCTGGTAGATTTCATCAAATCTCCTGTGTATATGGACATATTGTCTAAGAACAAAGTCAAGACAGTAACCCATGGAAATATCATGACTTTAATGCATAACACCTCTCGTCTCTACTCAGTATAGAGAAACTCTTTATTGCTTCAAAACAATATTAAAATATTTTTCTCTGTGAAATCATGTAATTATAAAAATATAAAAATAAGAATTAAATACAAGTAAAAGAAAATTAAAAATATATGTATTTAGCCCAATTCTTTTTATAGTATTGTGGCTTTTGTTTTGATGCTGTTTAATAATTTGATGTCAACTTTTTCTAGATAAGACTTAGTCTATTTGTCCTTTCTTAAGGTAGAGAACTAAGAGAAAATAGAAAATAAGCCTGCCTACAAAATTAAAAAATGAAGATTTAAAAACTAAATGGATAGAAAAGTATTGCTATAATGTAGAATGCATATATATTAATTATATAGAAAAACTAGTTATATATATAGTTATATATATGTGTTTATATATATATATATAAAATTTTGCTTATTTACAAAATCATCTGCAACAAAATGTTCCCCCTTTACAGAAGAGGAACCAAGTTTAGGAAGGTTAAGTAATTTGCAAAAGGTCACATTCTGTCTTAAGTTGCCTATTCACAAATCCAATGCTATTTGTCATTTGACTTACTGCAAACTAAATATCCTCACATAAAAATATTGAGAGACTGAACCAAATAATCCTTCAACTCATGTCACTTTGCAGATTCTACCAAGGGAATAACAAAAGTTTAGTTTAAAATTAGGTGTATGTGACATTAGTTAAATAAGTAAAACTAAAATAGACTGTCCATCTGTCTTTGGTAGCTACTCACTTCCTAGAATTTGTAACACCAAAGTATTTTATCTGCCTCAGGTCCTACTTGAGTAAAAATATTTTCTTTAAATATGACTATTATAGCTTAAAGAAAATTATAGCATTCATTTCTAATTCTAAAATACGGTGCTAGTATGTTCTTTCATTAAACCAGAAAATATACCTTCCTCTCTCACTAGCCTGACTCATATTTCTTTTATTAATTCAATATGGGGTTCATAGAACAATGCATTTTATGACTATTAATTCACAACCTGTCTTCACAGTTTTCAAGTGGAACTCCTCTAACTGTGAAAAGAGTTTCATATTAAAATCTATAGGATATGACCCATGGTTTTGTGCCTCAAGAATTCATCAGTGAAATTATAACTCTATAATTCAGGTTAACTGTTTCTAACTCCCATGCTTGATAGCATATATTTAAAATATGTTTACAAAGCATGGAGATATAAATATTTCTAAATTCATTTTTGTTTTAACATTATAGACTGTTTCCTTTGATGTGATTTTTTATTCCAATTTGATAAATTAAATGTGAGTCACTTATGAACAAACAAAATACCACTAAAAATGGAAGCAAATTGGAAAATGAAAATGATGGAAAATGCAAGTGCAATTTCCTTGGATATTTTTATCACGAACCTTAGAAGAAATTACTTATGAATATTACTTGAGGACCCAGTATGGCTTATGGCATACCCCTCAAATCCTGCTGCCATCTGATGAAGGGCACCCCAAAATCTTTGTAGTAAATTTAAAAAAATAATCTGTATTTTTTAATGTTAAAAATTTAATAACAAATTTAAAATGTTTCTTCAATCAGTGTGAATACATTCTGAATACTTTCTGAAAGCTTTCATTTAACATCTTTATTGAATCAACCACTGTATATTAAGTAAAAGTTAGATGCCCAACACAATCCTAAGCAACAATCTACACAGACAGGGCTCATCCTTCCATGGCAGATATATTGTGAGGCTCTGGCTAACATAGGAAGGTAAGGTAGAGAGAGACTCTCTGGGGAGGTGAAATCAGGACTGAAAATTGAATGTGGAGTGTCTGAATAAAAGAATTCCAGGTGGAAGGAACAAGGAGTGCAAGGATACTGAGACAGAAACCTTCTTAGCACATTTAAGGAACAGGAAGAAAGTCAGTGTGACTGGAAGGTGAAGAGAATGGGGAGAGATTTGGAAGATAATATTAAATTGATATCCAAACAAAGTATGTAGATTTTGTGAACCAAGGGAAAGAGTCTGGATTTAATTCTAAATGTGAGGAAGTTTTTAAGCAAGGGAGTGATTTGATTCAACTTATTTTTAGAGACTGTTCTGTTTATTCTTTGAAGAATAGATTGTAGGTGGCAAGTGTGGAGATGTATAAGTATAAAGTGGGAACTTTAGCATTTCACAATGAGTTGAAATAGGAGATTGACAGTAGAGAGATGAAGAGAAACATATATATTTAAGATATATTTTGGAAATCAAGTCAGTAGTATTTATAGATTAGTTAAATTTAGGAAAGACAGAAGAGATTAATTAAAGACCCCTCTCAAATGTTTTATCACATCTTCCATTTAGTTTTATTTACTATACAAGGAAGCCAGAACAGGGTATACCTATAGGTTTGGGATATTAAATGGGATGCATAAAATGCCCTATATTCAACATGTTAAATCTGAGGTGACTAATTTTCAGCTAAATGAAATGTATAGTAAGAATTGATAAAAATAGTCAAACTCTGCAAAATACTTGAAGAGATTTAATCCGAGCCAGATGTAAGGACCATGGCCCATGACACGGCCTCAGGAGGTCCTGAGAACATATACCCAAGGTGGTTGGTTTACAGTTTGATTTTATACATTCTAGGGGGACAAAAGTTACAAGCAGACATCAATCAATACATGTAAGAGGTGTACTTTGGTTCAGTCCTGGAAGGTGAGACAACTTGAAGCAGGGGCTTCCGTTTAATAGACAAATCTGAAGCTTTTCTGATTGGCAATTGATTAAAAGACTTAAGTTGTTATCTAAAGACAAGGGATCAATAGAAGGGAGTGTCTGGGTTAAGATAAGGGGTTCCTTATGCAGATAAAGCCTCCAGGTAGTAGACTTCAGAGCCCTTATCAGACCTAATGATGTGCAAGTCATTTAGTTAACTCTCTCCTGGATCAGAGAAAAGGGAAGGGGATTCTTTACAGAATGCAGGTTTTCCCCACAAGTGACAGCTTTTCAGGGCCATTTCAAAATATGTTAAATAAACATATTTCGGGGTAAAATAAAGATTAAGTCATTTTCCTTCAGGGTCTGCTATCTCTCATGTGATACTATACTAGAGTCAGATTGGAATTTGGTGTCTTATTGCTACAAGTATCTGATTTGTCAGTCTCGAGGTCTCTGTTTTAACATTAATGTTGGTCAGTTGTGCCTGAATTCCAAAGGGGGAGGATATAATGAGTGTGCCCCACCCCTCCATTCCCATCATGGCCTGAACTAACTTTTCAGGTTTACTTTGGAATACCCTTGCTCAAGAAGGGGGTTTGTCAGTCAGTTGAGGGGGCTCAGAATTTTATTTTTGTTTTCCATAGAAAACTGAATATTTAAGTCTCAGCCTCAAGGGAAACATAAATATGGATGTAGATAATTATGAATCCGTTAAATATAAATAATATTTAAAGCTATGTTCACAGAGAAATGATATAGATGATAAAGAAATTAAAGTGAAACTATGGCTTAACCTAACATTTAAAGGTCAGTCATAGCAGAAGGATTTCAGAAAGGGAATTGCTGCAGAAGTGCCTGTGGCATTTAAGAACAATCAGAGACATGTTGTGTTGTGGAATCTAAGACTGGAAGGTGTTTTGGGGAAAAGCAGTGGTCATCCGTGTTGATGAGAGATTGAATGATACGAAAACAAAGTAGTGACTGTTGACTTTGGCAAGATGAAGGCTGCTCCTGGGATTGAAAGCATGTTTTTACAATAGATTTGATAGATAAGGGCACAGGGCTATGATGTTACTATAAGAAAACTTAATGTTCATGGGCAGAGTGGCAAGGCTAGGTTTGCTAGAGGCAAATTTCTTCTAATGCATATATATGTGCTTAGAGACAGGCAAAATGCATATTCTATTCTACATGGAAAGCTTACTTCTTTGGCTTTTTGTTTTTTCATTTTAATCCAGTGATATTTCTGAGCCAATAATTAATTTGGCAGCCTAATTTTTAAGGGAAAAAAATGATTCCTAGTAGCATTTACCTCCTGAGTGCTATCTTAGGCAAAGTTGCAAGTGTTTCTTTTCAGCTCTATCATCTTGCACAATGACTACTCTTGCAGTATTTATCTTTTACTTCTGTTAACAAAAACAGAAAAGAAACAAAAGACAGAGCTGTAATAGGAATTTTAAATTTTTATCATCAATAACACTGATATAATCTTTGATGGTATTAGAGTAGGTAGTCAGACAGATATGAGCAAAGTAGGAAAGGGCCCTAAGAAATGGCAGGTACTCATTAGGTGATGGTCAGGTGATCATAAAACTGTCTCTCTGAAATGATAAGTGGCTATGACTGATGGCAAGAGGGAAAGAAGTTCTCCAACAGATAGAAAATATCAGGAGCCAGCAAACCACAATTCCCTGATAAGGTCTCAAGCATGTGCAGTAGGGGGCAAAATAATGGAGTTTGACTGGTATGTGACCTTTGTCTGGGAGTGCTTGATCAGTAAGGGAAAATCACCCCCAAAGTGAGCATATGCACAACCTCAGTAAACACATTGTGTCTAGGGCCTTTCCCAAGTGCTGGCAGGCCACTGTGCATGCAGCAATTGAGCAACAGCCTGCCCAAAGGGAGGGGAAAAGAAAACCCCAGAACCAAGCCAATGTAAAAAAATCCCATGTACCCTAGAACTTAAAGTATAATAATAATAATAATAAATAAATTTTAAAAAAAAAGAGTTACCAATGAGAAAAAAAACAAAAAACAAAAAACACCCCAAGCCAAGGGCTTAGCAGGGCACTCAATTTCTCAAGTCACCCTCTTGGCTATCTTCCAAGTGTACTTTGTTTCTTTCAATAAACGTTTGCCTCTGCTTTAAAACTTGCCTGGTGTTGCGGGAAGTCAGGGACCCCAAACGGAGGGACTGGCTGGAGCCGCGGCAGAGGAACATAAATTGTGAAGATTTCATGAACATTTATCAGTTCCCAAATAATACTTTTATAATTTCCTATGCCTCTCTTTACCTTAATCTCTTAATCCTATTATCTTCGTAAACTGAGGATGTATGTCACCTCAGGACCACTGTGATAATTGTGTTAACTGTACGAATTGATTGTAAAATGTGTGTTTGAACAATATGAAATCAGTGCACCTTGTTACTTACTCTTCATCTTTTATCTCTACCACACCCTGAAATTTAGTTTTCTAGTGGCTCTTGAAGAGGTTTCTCCACCTTTACAGGGCCTCCATTTATCGTCCACTAAAAGAACCTCTCACCTCAATACTGGGGATAGCTCCTTTTTGGGAAAAGGGACAATCTTTCCTCTGCCTAGGAAGAGCCCTTATTCCAAATTCCGTCTTTCTCCAGAGGTTTCTCCTTTATTTCAAGAAGGCAGACAAGCACTGTCCCCTAGGCACTAGAGGCTGTTTTCTGTGGAACAAAGGCTTCCCACAAGCATCTCTCATGCTTCCTTCCCTTCTCATCTATTACAGAGGGATTGCCATGCCTGTTTAAACGTATCTTTTGCATATTGCCTATGGAAGATGATATTTTCCTACCTTCTTCTAACTCCCTTCTTAACATGCCCAAAGATCACCTAGTCTCCATACAGGAAAAAGAAATCTGGCCTCTTTATGGCTATTGTCCAGCAACAGGGCCCTCATTTACCTAAAGAACATGGAAAATGGAAATAAGAGAATGGGAAGCCACGTCATTGCTAGGATGCTCTGGAAGCAGGTCACTACAAAATCCTGGAGACAGGGATATAGGCTGGCCCAAGGCCGCAGGCACGTGAGACCAAATTATTCACAGAAGAGAGATAAAGACTGGTCCCAGGCTAAAAGCACAAAACTGATTACCAACAGAACAGAGATAAAGGCTGGTTTCCCAAATGGGACAGAATCAGGAATAGGGGTACCTGGTAAACACCAGTTCATTCCATAACTCCGAGAATTAATGGATGGGGGCACCTTGCTCACTCTGGGTTGCCATAGGCACAGGATTAAGGGAACAAGACAGGGATGCCATCTTCTTTCCCTCTCTCCTCTTTAATCTCTTTGCAGAAGAGTAACCACACTTCCATAAAACAACATGGGACCAAGGTTAGGGGTACCTGGCAAGCACTGATTCATTCTGGGATCCTTAGGATGAGTGATTCTTTTCACTCCAATCTGCCATAAGTGCAGGAACCCCTATAATACATGGGAAAGACACTGCTCACTCCAGTCTGCCATAAGCACAAGCAAAAGTAGGTAAACAAGGAAGGACACCTTATCCCTTCTCTGTTCTCTCTTTGCACATAGTTAATCATGTCCCCGTACCAGACAACATGTTCCTCAAATAAATGCATCCTCAAGAACTGGGAAATGTTTAACCCCAAACCTCCAAATATGACCTATCCTCAAGGAACACTGCAAGATAAATCCACCCAGTTTTGCCAAGAATACCCAAACGCATGAAGTACTCAAAATTTTTGACTCTTGCCTACTAATTACATTTAATGTCTTCAGATTGCCAGTCTCAGCTCTACAGTAAAATGGGTTCTGTTGGACTGATATGGTTTCGATCTGTGTGCTCACTGAAACTTCATCACAAATTGTAATCCCCATGTATTAGGGGAGGGGTCTGGTGGGAGTTGATTAAATCATGGGGACAGACTTCCCTTTTGCTGTTCTTGTGATAGTGAGTGAGTTCTCATGAGATCTGGTTGTTTGAAAGTGTATGACACTTCCCCCTTTACTCTCTCTCTCCTGCTCCACATGGTAAGACATGCTTGGTTCCCCTTTGCCTTCTACCATGATTGTAAGTTTCCTGAGGCCTCCCAGTCATGATTCTGTTAAGCCTGTGAAACTGAGTCAATGAAACCTCTTTTCTTCATAAATTACCTAGTCTCAGGTAGTTCTTTATAGAAGTAGGAGAATGAACGAATATAGAAAATTGGTACGAGGAGAGCATGGAATGGCTATAAACATGCCTGAAAATGTGGAAGGGACTTTGGAACTGGGTATTGGGCAGAGGTTGAAACAGTTTGGAGGGCTGGGAAAAAGACGGGAAAATGTGGGAAAGTTTGGAATTTCCTAGTGATTTGTTGAATGTTGTGATCAAAATGCTGACAGTTATATGCAAAATGAAGTCCAGACTGAGGTGGTCTCAGACGGAGATGAGGAACTTATTAGGAACTGGAACAAAGGTCACACTTGCTATGCTTTACACTGGTGGCATTGTGCCCCTGCTCTAGGGATCTGTGGAACTTTGAACTTGGAATAGATTATTTAGGGTATCTGTCAGAAGAAACTTCGAAACAGGAAAGCATTCACAATGTAGCCTGGCTGCTCCTAACGGAGTATAGTCATATGTGTTCATAAAGAGATGGTCTGAAATTGGACCTTATGTTTAAAAAGGAAGCACAACATAAACGTTTCAAAAATTTGCAGCCTGACCATGTGGTAGAAAAGAAAAATCCATTTTCTGGGTATGAATTCAAGTCTCCTGCAGAAATGTGCATAAAGAGAAGCTGAATATTTATACCAAAGACAGTGTGAAAAATGTCTCCAGGGCATTTCAGAGACCTTCGTGGCAGCCTTTCCCATCACAGGCCTGGATGCCTAGGAGGAAAATATGGATTCATGGGCCAGGCCCAGAGACCAGTTGCTCTGTGCAGGCTTGGGACACGGCACCCAGCGCCCAGCTGCTCCAGCTCCAGGTACGGTTGGAAGATGCCAAGGAGGAGTTCAGGCCATGGCTTCAGAATCTATTAAAATCAGAGGGTATAGTGGGAAGGAATTGCTTCAATTTGTAGATGGACATCACCAACTTCTTGAAAACATTTTCTAAAATGGATTATGAAAATGACTAATTTAAGGGCAGTATCTTTGATTTTAAATGCTGCAGAGTGGAAGAGCACATTTGGGTTGATGCAGGACCCACAGCTCACTATTGAATAACTGCAGATGGCTATCTATGATCCAGACACAGAGGAAGTTATTCCCAAGGGAACAACCAGGCTTAAGGACTGGATAAAAGCTACTTTAAAGTCTGTTTATCATGAGAAAGATGACTGCCCAACTCCCCCTATAAATGCCAGGTGGAGCAACCCAGATGAAGCAGCTAAAATGCTTCATATACAAGCCATGTAGGACTGGCATTATGATGACAGGGATATCCACTCACTGAATATGCCTGTTACCTAGGTTATGGTAAATGCTGTGGCTAAGTGTACCTCTTCTACATGGGCACCCCACATAACCTTACTCTTGCAGAGTGGAACAATAGTTTGAGCAGCCTCATCAAATTTGCCAGGTTCTCAGCTTCCCCCATGGGTCTTGCAGATGTTAATTAAAACATTAGGTTAATTAACAAGAGAAGGGGAAAGGCATAAGGAAGAGTCAAAGGACTCATCCCAGGAAAGTGGAAATTTTTAAGAGGTCATTAAGAAATGAGACAAAGGAAACATTGATAGGGGTGAAACCAGCAAGGAAAACAAAGGGAAGACTCACTGGACTAATCCCAGCATGATGGAAATATTTAGATGATTATTAAGAAATTGAATGAATAAAATGGAAATTGATGGCATTAAAACAAAGTTCTTAATAAAACATTATCAAAGATTCGGTGAACCAAAAGGAGCCCCTCCTAGTCCCCCAAAATTAAAGGACCCCAAACTAGGTTGCTGTATTTCCCCCAGTTTGGAGAAATTTTAAAATTCAGAAGATAGAGATTATAATGAGAAATCAGATCCAAGATTGCCAGGGGTAATAGTCCAACAGATTAATCACGACAAAGACTGACTAAAGGGTCGGGATCCTTTGGTCCAACCTCTGGCTGGGGACAGAAAGCCTTTTGCACAAGGAAGGAAAAAATGGTCTAGGGGTGAAGAAGAGGCATCCTTGGACCTAGAACATAAAAATGCAAGAGCTGATAGGATTATGAAAGTTGGCATATTTGAACACAGTTCATGTGAAGTGATTGCATCTCTTTTACTTGATTGTATCATGGGTATGAACATTATATCTAACTGGGAAATGTTTTCCCTACCTAGTGCCATAAAATAGAATGCATGTCAATTTGCCCTTCAAGCAATATTAACTAGACATGCTAAATGGCAACCAGTAAGGTTGCCCAAGCCTGCACAGTGCAGAGTAGAAGCTAGGTTACTGATAGGGACAAATTCTCCATTTAATAGTCCTTTATGAAGCATTTTTAAAATTATGGCAAAGGCTTATGAGCACCTCCCAACAACAACTACTGACACTTTGCACTAGACAATTTCAACATGAGAGGCGTTTACTGTTTTACTGTGAAATGTTAGTTGAAGCTATCCTTGTGACACTTGAACTACTCATACTGTCTTGAGTGATGTCAGAGAAACATTCTAATGGGAATGGCAGTTCCAGAAGAGGTTTATAATAAAATTGAAATAGTTTATAAAGAATCATGCTACCTGGGGAATGCAAGGAGGAGACATCCTCAAGCAGGGACTATCTTTCCTACCATAATGGCCTCTGGAACTGTGTAAGAAACTGCTGGATTCAACAGAGCTTGATAAACAGCTCTCAACTGAGTGACCAAAAGCAACTTGGCTCATGGATGGCAATTCCCAGGTAAATGGACACTATCCTGTTTGGAAGGCTGTTGTTTTGACCAAAGAAGGTAAAAACAGATCTGCCCAGTGGGTTGAATTGCGTGCTGTTTTCCTAACAGTAATGGAAGATTTGAACAATTGTAGAAGCCTCTGTGTTTGGGTTTTTACTGACTTATGTGTATGTGACCTGGCTATACATTCAGGTGAGAGGACAATGGAAACCTGGATGATTAAAGGGATGCCTGTAAGGAGCATGGACCTATGGAAAATTGAAGGGTGCATTAAAGTAGAATAAGTCAATGCCCATTCCAGAATCCCAATACCCATTCTGAATCCATTCCAGATCCAGAAGATTACTGGAATTGACCCCATATGCTCTCTTGATGTGGCCTCCTGGGCCCATAAAATCAGTGGATTCAGGGAAGGTACAGCAGTGCAGAGATGGACTGAACCTAAACATGTTCCTTTTGTACTATCTCAGGCACATAATGCTAATAAGACTTCTATTTGTCAGAAAAGGGACAGAGGCTGCCTATGGCTGTATGGCAGATTCCATGGTGGGAAGGCCCTGAACACAGCTGGAAAGCGAGATTGATGCTGGTAGCCCTGGGGGCTACAAATAGATCTTGACAGGAATAGCCACTAACTCTGGAGTGGGCGTTGCTTCCCTGGTGGAAGATGAAAATGCCCAGTGTGTCATAAAACAAAAATAAAAACAAACAAACAAAAAATCAGAAGATATTGCATGGGTTTGGATTGCCTGTGTCATTTCTTCAGACTCAGAAAGATGCTGTATGGCCACAACAGTGGGCAGAGAGATATCCTTCTCGCAGTAACAGTTTTATAGAAAAGTGGAACTGGCAATTAAAACATGGTTGTTTGAAACAGAGGGAGAGGGTGACAAAGGTGTGAAAGGCTAGCTTACACGCCTTTGCAAGTGTATGTTCATTCAACATGAGTAGGACTAGGTTTTTCTATTTTTCTGGTTTATCTGGGGAAGAGGGCAAGGGGAGTAGGTGGTAAGACTATGCAATTTTTGCTAAGGAAAGAGTACACTGATTTAAATACTATAATTTTTTCTTTTTTCCCCAGATCACCTCAAAGATATTTTTTTTTCTCTCTCTCCTTTTTGATGCAATGGTCCTAGGACAAGTACTGGAGGCAGGGATGATTTCTAAGCATGAAACTGTAACTATGTTTTCATTTATTTATTTTTGAATTGAGGTCTTGCTCTGTCACCCAGGCTGAAGTACAATGTCACAATCATGGCTCACTGTAGCCTTGACCTACCAGGCTCAATTGATCCTTCCACCTCAGCCTCTTGAGTAGCTGGAACTATAGCACACATCACCTCGGCCAGATAATTTTTGTACTTTTCATAGAGACGGGGTTTTGCCACATTGCCCAGACAGATCTCTCACTCCTGCACTCAAGCAATCTGCCCACCTCTGCCTCCCAATGTGCTGAGATTACAGGTGTAAACAGTTAATATTTTATAATTAAAAACCTGTACCTCCAAAACAGTCTGCTGTGCTTACTTTCCTCATAGATGCTATTAGTAATGAAAATTTAAATCATTATAAAAGATGTCTTAGAATATTTTACCCATTTTCAACGCAAATGACTATTATTCTATAGCTTCCTGGAAAAAAATAAAAAATAATAAATCATTTAAGTATTATTAACATGTATAGTCAATATAGTAAATAAAATTATGTAATGATAAAAAAATTTGGATTAAAATAATTAGCAAAAATATACCATCACGAGTTAATGTATAGAATTAAAAATGAGTGTCCCAAATTTCACTCAATTCAAAATGTAAAAAAAAGTCCCAGAAAATTGCTAGCAGGGTAATCTTCTTAAACAAAATTGGAGCTTTTAAAAATACACATTTTCTAAGAGATTTCAGTAGCAAAGCAGTTATTTTTAGCAAAGCAGTTATGAAATGATGTTTACTTATATTAAATACATGTATTTAATATGTATCTTCCATTCAAGCTTGAATTAAGAGGAGGAAAATCTAAAAATGTTTGTAAGTTAATTTTTGTCATATTTTGAAAAGATTATCTAGTAAATTATTTGCTTCTTGTCTTCTTATTCAGGACCTTACTGAATATCATATGTTTACATACAACATACAACCTAGGTTCTTAGATTCTTAGAAATGTCGGGGGACACATATTTGTGCTGAAAATGGCACTGCCAGTAGTTCTTATCTCTTTTATCTAGAAATCAGCACATAGTAAGTTAGTGACATTATTAGCTATTATTAACCATTTACAAGTATATTTTCCTGTGGCCACTTTCTTGAGACACTTTCAAAATCATGTTCATTTACAGAAGCTTTTGTTTGAAGTTGACAATAATTTTTTTCAACCTTTAGTCATCTATATTTTCGGTGCCTCAAACTACTGGTTCCCATGTTAAATATGCAAAGTGTTACCAACTGAAGAGACCTAATTTTGAGGATACAGATTAGAATGCCAACCTGGTAATTATTCTTGACTCCAAAAAAAAAAAAAAAAAAAAAAAAGTTCTAGTAAAGTAGATGAGATTGGCCTCTAACTTGAGTCAGAAATGTCAAGAAACTATTCAAGCAGAGGCTTTCTAGAAAGTCATGATTTTATCTTAGAGAAAACATTTTCCTTATTATTTTTGGAAAACAATGTATCAGTGTATTTATTTTCATTGATACAAGTTAGAACACCATTATTAGCAGAATTATTCCTTTTTAAATGTGAATCTCTCCCTGAAGAAATTGTTATTTCCAAGTTCAGCTTCAATCAGAAATAATGTTTGCAGACCACTTAACCAGAGCCCGTCATGCTATGCCATACAATTCTTCCTGAAATGCCTCCTTTTATGTAATCACAACAATGAAAACAGATCTCGTAAAAGTACTTGTCTTTGGGCCAGGAATATCTGCAATTATAATTCATGCCCACAGTGGGCCTGAGATTTATGAGATTCATTGGGAAAGGGGTTGCACTTCAGAATATTGCAATACTCTGTCTGCACTAAAAAATTAATGATACAAAAAACTGTCTGAAAGACAAAAAGTATTGGAAACACTCCATCGCTCAATAATCACTCTGGTATTTAGTATTTCAAGTTGGGAAAGATTGTTTCCAATGCATCATTCTGCTCAAATGAAAGAGTGCTTTTGAGAAAAGAAGAGCTTGAGTTATTTCTTAACAAGAAATTGAAAAAGATCTTAATATTGTCTAAGCAGATGAAGCACCAACGGCCAGTTTTTCCTTAAAATAATATGCTGTGAGACATATGAAAAGCAGCAGCTCCCTATAACCAAGATATTCAAAAAGCTAATTATTTAATATAAGTGTAGCTCTTTTAAGCGACTTGGAAAAGTACAATTGAAATTAGTTCCTGACATTTTCTTAAATTATAAGATTCCCTAGTAACATTAAAAATAATATTGCATAGATTTTGAAAAATGGTACCATACTATTAAATGTCTCATTCGTTTCATACACAGTTCTTAGAAATAGAAACTGATTTACTACTGAGTGTTTCTGAGTTAAGGAACTAAAGATTGAGAAAATTAAATGAATCTCAAAAGCTTAAGAAATTGCAAAATATTTTTTTCCAGTATCAGAGAGAAATAAATATTTTCTACGGCCAAGAGGTCTAAAAGATAAGACAGAAAGTAAGCATCTACCATACACACTGAGATCCAACTAATTACAAGATATCTATTCACCATGAAAAATAAAATGTGGACAGCGTATTTTCCATCAGGACCAATAAACAGGCCTATAAATGACTCTCATAAAATGAGTTAAAAATGGTCCATGTATAAGAGTTTTATATTTGTGTAATTAATAAAAAAGCATTCAACTTCAATAATTTGAAAAAGGTATGATTTTGTTAGAAGTTTTAGCCTAAACATTATTTCATTTCACTTCATTTATTCTGCAAATGTCTCATTCATTACCTACTACAGCCTAGCTACTCTCTCAGGAACTAGAGATTCAGATAAAAAAGACAAACAAGGTCCTTCCTGGAGTACGCATTTAGTTGGGAATGCTAAAAAGAGACAGTACCCAAGTAGACACATATATCATTTTATGGAATTGTACATTCAGTGATATAAAATAAAGCCAATTCGACTCTGATTTGAGTAACAAATGACGAAGAGTGAGAAGCGTTTTACACAGGTAGATCAACACAGACCTTGTTAAAAGGTGATGTTGGAGCTGAGTTCTGAAGGCTGAATAGGAATCAAATATGTAAGGCTATGGAAGAAGAGTGTTTCTGGTTTAATATCAAGTGTAAAGGTCCTGGTATAAAAAACAGTTCAAGTTCCAATTTAATATTTTGGCTGCAAACTTTGGCTACTGTTCATGTTCATATTGAAGAAAAAGCATAAAGGTAATGTTATAGATGTGTAAATTTATAGATTTTCTCATCTACTGGACTCTTGGGCCATTTATTTCTCTATTCTTATTTCAGTACAGTTCCACTAAATAAACTACAAGCAATATGATTCAGATTTGTTTAAGTTTGCAAATATTTTATTTCAATGACAAAAATTAAATGATGTTATTATCTTCAGAGATCACGAAGACAGAAGATTTAGTAACAAAATGTGGTGTATACATACAATGAAATATTATTCAACCTTAAAAATACGGAAATTCTGACAAAAGTCACAACATGGAAGACATTAAGCTAAGTGCAATAAGCTAGTGACTAAAGGAAAAATACTGTATTATTCTACTTACATGAGATCACTATAATAGTCAAATTCACAGAGTTGGAAAATAGAATGGTAGTTGTCTGGAGCTGCGGAAAAGTTAGAGTGGGGAGTTATTGCTTACCAGGTAGACTTTCCGTTTTTGAAGATGAAAATGTTCTGGAGATTGATGGTGATTATTATTTAACAAGAATGTGAATACACTTAATGCCACTGAATAGTACACTTGAAAAATCATGAAAATAGTAAATTTCATTATATGTATATATTTTACCAGAATTTAAGAAAAGAATGCATTTAATTATTGTGGTGATGTGTGTTCCCTAAATTACATTATAGAAAGACTGTACTTAATACAAAATTTCCAGTAAAGAGATTTAAAATGTACTTTTTGTTGCTTTGATCATATTCGTTATTTCAAAATCTCTAGGACTGTATCTTATTAAAGCAAAAACCTTTCTTTCTGAAATATGTTAACAAGAGCTAAAAAAATGTCAACAGGCAAATTTATAAATGATAAATGATGAACAGTAGCAGAATAAATTATTTTTAGGTTATGTTCTGGTTAGACATTATTTAGTGTATGTATATATTTACATATATACTGTCTTATAGAAACAGCCAAAAATAGAAACTACTGTGAACATATACCTCAAATAAATATAATTTATTGGTTGTAACATTGTGTATTTCATCACAATTTAAGATGGATGCAAAATTCTCACAATTGTAGTAAACCCTTATCCTACTGTTTATGAAAAAAATGGTTTCCTCCTGGAGTTAAGCAATTAATAAAAAAGACTATTCGTCATTCATGATACCATTTTATATTTAAAAAAACATTTGTTTCTACTAATTCCATGGTGAATTCTCAAACACTGTGTTATGTAAATAATTAATTAATATAAACCACATACAGTGAGAAGGAAGTAAACTGCCTTATTCCATCTTGATGAGCTACAGGAGCCTAAAGATAAAAGGTTCCTTTACTGCAGGACATCTGTAATGAGCAGTGAAAAATCATGGTGGGATTGCCACATTATGAATTTAGGCCTACCAGGGAGGACAGCCTCAAAGACAGTTATCATTAAATCAAATCTGCAAAGATCATGAAATATCTACTGGCATGATGGAGGGCATTCCTGGGCAGAGGAACCCACCAGACACTTAGAAGCCGTTGCATTAAGAAGTAGCATCTCTCATCATTTCTGCTACACAAAGATTATTATAGTAGAAAGTAAGGGAAATTATCAATAACGATATAATAGAAAGGAAGTGGCTCAACTCTGTAATTGAGTGTTAAAACTTAGAGTTTAGCTTATTATTTATTTTATTTGCATAACCAAACCCTACCTGTCGTAGTCCATGTTGTGTTGTTCTAAAGAAACACATGGAATAGGTGATTTATAAATTAAAAAGCTTTGTTTGGCTTATAATTCTGATTACTGGAAAGTCTGAGATTGGGCATCTGCATCTGGTGAATACTTCGGGCTGTTTCCCCTCATGGCAGAAGGAGAAGGAGAGTAGAGTGTGCAGAAGCCACATAGTGAGAAAGGAAGCAAATTGGGGTGGGGAGGTGCCAGGCTCTTTTTTTAAACATTTATTTTAGAATCAGGGGTATATATGCAAGTTTAATACAAAGGTATATTGTATGATGCTGAAGTTCTGAGTACAATTAAATTCATTGCCCAGGTCAGTCACTGTGGAAAGCAGTTTGAAGATTTCTCCAAGAACTAAGAGTTGAACTACTATTCAACCCAGCTATCCCAGGCTCTTTTTAACAACCAGCTCTCTCAGGAACTAATAAAGCAAGAAATCACTCACCCCCAGGGAGGCCATTAATATATTCATGAGGAATCCACTCCCATGACCCAAGCCCCTTCCAATAGGCCCCACCACAAACGTTGGGGATGCAATTTCAACATGAGATTTGGAGAGAATAAACATCCAACCACAACACTCTTTTTTGGTCTAGATCCACACAGATAGATGACCATGCTGGAAAAATAAACCTATGTGGATTCTAAGGACTGATATCAAATTACAACCAAATTCTTCAAGCTAAGCACTGCTTAGCAATCCTTTCTTATCCTCTTAGACAATTGTCTCTTAGTTTTATAAATTCCACATTTCTTCATCTTTCCTTAAAATTCCGTCTCCATTTCTACTCTCCCGATTTTTGAATGATGTCCTTATTTTCTATTTCACTAAGAAAGTGACCAACATAAGCAATGCTAACTGTATGAATCCATCTGCATCTGTGTTTTGATGGTCTCCCTTGCCTCCTGACCACACACCTGCTGAAGGTTAGCACCGCTTCTCTTGCCCTGGATGCTCAATGATTTCCTCAAGGAATTCTTTCCTCCTTCTTATGTCATCAGTTTCTTACCTCACCAAGAATCTACCTATGAAAATGCAAATTAATTATTATTTTAATAGTTTAATGATTCCCTTCCTTGAATTCATCTTCTTCTCACTCTATTTGCACTACATGTCAACTGTTCTTTATAGCAGAAATTCCTCAAAAGCATAGACTACACTCATTAAAAAGAAGAAATCCTTACCTCTCATTTTCTCTTCAGACAATTTTAATTATGCTTTTGTTCCCATGTAATACATTTCTTCCAATGGCTGTCTTGCAAACTTCAGTGATAAGTTCCTTTTTTTTTGTTTTGTTTTTTTTTTGAGACAGAGTCTTGCTCTATCGCCCAGGGTGGAGTGCAGTGGCGCAAGCTCAGCTCACTGCAAGCTCCGCCTCCCGGGTTCAGGCCATTCTCCTGCCTCAGCCTCCCAAGGAGCTGGGACTACAGGCGCCTGCCACCATGCCCGGCTAATCTTTTGTATTTTTAGTGGAGACGCGGTTTCACCGTGTTAACCAGGATGGTCTCGATCTCCTGACCTCGTGATCCGCCCTCCTCGGCTTCCCAAAGTGCTGGGATTACAGGCCTGAGCCACCACGCCCGGCCAGATAAGTTCATTCTTATAAAAATCATCAGGAGCATGGCACAACTATTTCTTCTGTTTTACATTTAAATTCTAAATTATTACTTGATTTATTTTTACAATAAATAAATTTGAGAATGAATAGAAAGAAAGTTAAAGATTCTCAATTTCATCTCCTGAAATAATAAATGTTAAAAACCTATTGTCTTTTCTAAAAAAATTAGAAAGACATATCAATGCTTAACAGATACATAAAATGCTCTACATCACTAATTTTTGGGGAGATGCAAATTTAAACCACCACGAGATATCACTTTACACCTGTTAGAATGGCTATTACCAAGAAAACAGAAAACAAGCGTTGGCAAGGATGTGAAGAAATGGGGATCTTTGTATACTGTTGGTGGGAATGTAAATTATTACAACCATTATGGTCAATAGTATGGAGATTCCTCAAAAAAACCAAAAATAGAATTACCATATGATCCAGCAATTCCACTTCTGGGTCTTTACTCAAAAGAGTTAAAATCAGTATGTCAAGGAGATATCAGCACCCTCATAGTCATTGCAGAACTACTCACAATAACCAAGTAATGACATCAAACCAAGTGTCTATTCAAGGGTAAATGGATAAAGAAAATGTAGTATGTATGCATAATGAAATACTATTCAGGCTTGAAAAGGAAGATATACTGTGATTTGCATCAAGATGGATGGAATTGGAAAATATTATGCTAAGTGAAATCAGCCAAACACAGAAAGACAAATACTGCATGTTTCTTACTTACATGTAAAATCTAAAACAACTGAAATTCTAGAAGCAGAGAGTAGAATGGTGGTTACCAGAGGCTGGGAGTGGAAGAAATGGGCACATAAGAGTCAAAAATATCAAGTCAAAATAACCTTAGTTAGATAGGAGGAACACATCTGATGTTTATAAATCAATAGCACAATATGCTGATCACAGATAATAATTACTGTACATTTCAATATCATTCAAAGTAAATTTGTAATGTTCTCATCACAAGTAATGTTAAGTATCTGAGATGATATGTTAATTAAACTAATTTAATTATTCCACATTGTATTAAAAAATAATAATACCACTCTGTATCCCATAAATATATATAACTATAATTTGTCAATATATAATTTAAAAATTCTCCAAAAATAATCTGTTGGTTTACTTTCCTAGTGTTTTCCCATTATAAAATTGTGTACAATAACATATATACATATAAACACTTTGGTTTGGTATTAAAATGACAATTGAACCACACTAACCTGTTTTTCTATGATTTTTATGTGTCTTCTGATTCATGAAGATTTAACCCAGTCATTTGGTGTGTTGCATAGCATTTCATAATTAGGGCACTCTGAATTTCATTCAATTGTGCCTCTACTGCTAGTTGTTCCTAACTTTTTCTACTGTTAAGAACACTGATATAATTAACATCCTTGTTCATATATATCTGTGCCTGGGTTCCCAGAAATCAGAGCCTAAAACACATGGTTAAATGCAAGGGTTTTACTAAGACTTATTGCTCAAAGAGCATGAGTGAGACAAGAGAATGAAATAGGAAGAATTGAGAGCCAATACAAAGATAGGTTATTTAGTTGGCCACTGCTAGGGTATCTATTTGCTCAATGACTTGTGGCCATTTGAAGAACTGTATAATCCTCTGTCCTAGAAAAAACAAAGGAGAAAACATTTAACCGTTAGCCCTTTTTCCTCATTAATCACAGGTTTACTCCACAGGGCATTAAGTCCCCTAAGCTTTTAGGTTGCACATGCTTGAGTTCTTAACTTGTTCCCAATGTGTCCTCCCCTCTTATGTCAACTATTAATTTCTGGGGGAGCAAGCAAGAATAGTGGAAAAACAAGACTTAAGTGAGACCATGGTCAGGTCAGGTTGTAACTGTGAACCTGGTGAGAATTTGCATGAAACTGATTTCCACGGAAGTGGAAAAAATAATTAGTTATGCCAATAAAATCTTTAATGTGCATAAGAGATGTTAATAATCTACTCTTTGCACCACTCAGAATTTCTCATGTAATTCCAGTCTCTTTCAGGGAGGTAGCTAACTGCAGTCTCTGCAAAGACTTAATATATTATGGTTATTGAAATAAGCTACAATTATCAGTTATTCTCAGGGGCACAAATTGTTCTCAAATATTTCACTTCTCCACTTATTCTAGATTTCCTTCATCCTCAGTCAGCACTTCAACTACTTTGGGCCCTTAGTCACCATGCCCTTGTTAGGCTGTGTTAACTGCCCAGTCACCATTATTACTGGGTACAAGAGTGTCCAGTAAATTCTGTGGGTCTCATGCATACTCTTTCCCAAATCCAATGTATAAAAGCAATGCTAGTTTGTCATAATGATCTTAGTAGATTTCCCCCTCTCCACCACGTAGAAATTTTAAAATGTTGGTCCATAGTCATGAGTAACCCATAATTACTACATGGAAACTACAGTTTCAAGTTTAGTGGAAGATTTTTCTCTTTACCCTCATAGGAGTCTAATGACCCTGAGAACCAGGACCCCTAACCTGGAAGACGCTAAGTTTGAGGGTAAGATGAGAGCACTAGTACAGAAAGCTCTATGAAAGTAACCAGTTGTTTGTTTCTGGACCTGTGCATTCTATTAAAAACACAACACTATATACTACTTGTTTACTCAGTGCATCTACTGCATCATAATTGGGCATTTCAATGTTCTTTTAGGATTTAGTTAGATGCTTCTGTGCAATAAGGTACATGGTAAGACAGTGGATCACGTTTTCTTCTGTCCTCATTTTCATTATACAATCCCTTGAAAACATCTCAAAGCATAAATTTGATCTGAAGTTCTGAAGAGGCTTACATTTAGCATTAACACCAAAAAAGATTCTGCAACTCCATAAATACCTGTATGCACATACACATATGCATGCACACACTCACACATTGCTTCCCAGGGAATCTCATTTTTTCTACTTTCCCCTACCTATTATTTGTAGTTATTTATTTATTATTTTTTTCTCATATCCCAGTCTCAGTCCTTCTCTTCTCCACCTAAGCAAAGACTCTAATAGTTTAATAAGTATCTTCTGACTTGTATGTGTTCTCACAAAATATGTGCTGTATTTTGAGCATAAAATTGAACTTACATTAAAAAAAATAAAAGAAAATGACCAGTTGATCTGAGACAGTATTGTAGGGAATATCATGCTCATGAATCAGGCATCCTGTAAATTGAATAGACCGAGCATTGTAATTAGGGAAGTCACACCCATATTTGTAATAACTATATATCCCAGCAAGGAGTGAATTACTACCTTCCCCAAGATAGAAATTATATACATATACATATATAACCCCTCCCCACCAACTAAGTGATCTCCTTAAGAAATAGTGTCAAACTGAGGGCTAGATGTCTCTTTCCCCAATAGGTAATCATTTAGGATTTTCAGTAAATAAATCAGCCTTAATGAGAAGCCCATACTGTCTGGATCACAAAGAACATCCCTCTCCACCATTATGGCAACTTTGTTCATGAGCTGCTTGTGAAACAGTGATGTGAGTAAGGAAAGAGACTGTCATACTTTCTAACTAGTTGCAGAGGTTTCTTTGTATATCTGGAGGGATATACAAAGCTCTACTGGCCTTTTGCCTCTCCACTTGTATTCGTCCATTTTCATGCTGCTGATAAAGACAAACCTGAGACTGGGAAGAAAAAGAGGTTTAATTGAACATACAGTTCCACATGACTGGGGAGGCCTCAGAATCATGGTGGAAGGTGAAAGGCACTTCTTACATGGTGGTGACAAGAGAAAAATGAGAAAGATGCAAAAGTGGAAACCCCTGATAAAACCATCAGCTATTGTGAGACTCATTCACTACCACAAGAACAGTATGGGAGAAACCACCCCCATGTCAAGTTATCTCCTAACAGGACCCTCCCACAGTATGTGGGAATTATGGGAGTATAATTCAAGATGAGATTTAGGTGGGGAAACAGAACCAAACCATATTGTTCCACCCCTGGTCCCTCCAAATCACATTTCCTCACATTTCAGAACCAATCATGCCTTCCCAACAGTCCCCCAAAGTCTTAACTCATTTTAACATTAACCCAAATGTCCACAATCCAAGGTCTCATCTGAGACAAGTCAAGTCCCTTCCACCTATGAGTGTAAAATCAAAAGCAAACTAGATACTTCCTAGATCCAATGGGGATACCAGTATTGGGTAAATACAACCATTCTAAATGGGAGAAATTGGCCAAAACAAAGGGGTTACAGGACCCATGCAAGTCCAAAATCCAGTGGGGCAATCAAATTTTAAAGCTCTAAAATGATCTGCTTTGACTCCATGTCTCACATTCAGGTCATGCTGAGGCAAGAGGTAGGTTCCCATAGTATTGGGCAGCTCTGCCCCTGGGTGTAACACCATTCCCGGCTGCTTTATTGGGCTGATATTGAGTGTCTGCAGCTTTTCCCAGTGCATGGTGCAAGCTGTCAGTGGATCTACTATTCTGGGGTCTGGAAGACGGTGGCCCTCTTCGCACAGCTCCACCAGGTGGTGCCCCAATACGGACTCCATGTATGGACTCCAACCCCACATTTCCCTTCTGCACTGGCCTAGCAGAGGTTCTCGATGAGGGTGTTGCCCCTGCAGCAAACTTTTGCCTGGACATCTAGGCGTTTCCATACATCTTCTGAAACCTGGGTGGAGGTTCCTAAACCTTTGAAGAAAAATTACATGATCATATCAATAGAGGCAGAAAAAGCATTTGACAAAATCCACCACCCATTCATGATAACAAACTCTCACTAAAATAGAAACAGAGAGAAACTTCCTCAAACTTGATTAAGAATATCTATAAAAACCTACTGCTAACATCATACTTAATGATGAGAAACTCAAACCTTTCCACTAGTATCAGGAACAAGGCAAGGATTCCCCCTCATACCCTTGCTTTTCGACATTGTTCTCCGCTAATGTAATGAGAAAAAAAAAAAAAGGAAATTTAAAGTATCTTCAGATTGTGAAGATATTCTTGAGTTCAACTATATCCTTCCTAATTTTCTGCCTACTGGATGTGCTCATTTCTGATAAAGGATTGTTGAAATCTCCACCTATAATGCTGTATTTATCTATTTCTCTTTGCACTTCCACCAGTTTTTGCCTCACATATTTTAATGCCCTATTTTTGGTCACATATATTATCATAATTTTTATGTCTTCTTGGGGAATTGACCCATAACATTATGTCATGGCCATCTTAATCCCTGATAACTTTTCTTGCTTTAAATTTGACTTTGTTTAAAATTAATATATCTATTCCTAGTTTCCTTTGATTAGGATTAGCATAATATATTTCTTTATTTTTTAATCTTTATAATTAACTTTCAATTTCTTTACATGTGGAACCAATAACAGAATGGTTTTCTTATTTTTAAGGCTGAATAATATACCATTGCCTGCATATACCACATTTTCTTTATGTATCTGTCAATATACTTTTCAGTTATCTCTATATCTTAGACACTATGAATAATTCTGCAATTGACCTGAGAATGCAGTTTTCTCTTTTAGATTCTTATTTCTATACTTTTGGAAATATACTCAGAAGTGGAATTGCTGGATTATATGATAGAGTTTTTGTTGTTGTTGTTGTTTTGGGGGAGATGGAGTCTCGCTCTGTCGCCAGGCTGGAGTGCAGTGGCGCGATCTCAGCTCACTGCAACCTCCACCTCCCTGTTCAAACGATTCTCCTCCCTCAGCCTCATGAGTACCTGGGACTACAGGCACATACCACTATGCCCAGTTAATTTTTGTATTTTTAGTAGAGACAGGGTTTCACCATATTGGCCAGGACTGTCTCCATCTTTTGACCTTGTGATCTGCCTGCCTCAGCCTCCCAAAGTGCTGGGATTACAGGTGTGAGCCATGCGCCCAGCAAATAGTTCTACTTTTTAAATTTTTCGAAGAGCTTCCATACTGTTTTCCATAACTGCTGTGTCATTTTACCTTTCCAAAACAGTGTACAATAGTATACAGTTCCAAATTTCTCCATATCCTCACACTTAATATCTTTTCTTTTTTTGATAATAGACAACCTAACAAGTATTAGGCGATATTTCATTGCAGTTTTGGTTTGCATTTTCCTGATAGTTATTGTTGTTGAGCAGCGTTTCAATACTTGTTGGTCATTTGTATGTTTTTGGAGAAATGTCTCTTTAAGTTCTTTGCCTATTTTGCCTGTTTTTAAATTGGGTTATTTGTTTCCTTGGTATTGAGTTATAGGAGTTCCTTATATATTTTGGAAACTAATTGCTTATCAAATATATGGTTTACAAATATTTTCTCCCATTCCCAAGGTTGCCTTTTCATTCTATTATTTCTTTTGCTGTGCAAAAGCTTTTTTATGTGATATATTTCCACAACATCACATAAATATTTTTGCTTTTGTTGCTTGTGATTTTGGGGTCATATCCAATAAATTAATGCCAAGATGCTTTACTCTTATGCTTTCTTCTAGGAGTTGTGTAGTTTCAAGACTTATATTTAAGCCTTTAACCACTTTGCCTTTGTGTATGTGTGTTTGATGGAAGATAGGGTATTTAATTTCTACGTTTTTGTGTGTGGATAACCAGTTTTTCTGATACCATTTAATTTTTAAAAACCATTTTTTTCCCATTGCATGCTTTTGGCATCTGTGTGGAACACAAGCTTATTATACATGTGTGGGCTTATTTCTGAGCTCTCTATTCTGCTCCATTGGTCTGCATGTTTGTCTCAATGCCAGTACCATACTGTTATGGTTACTGTAGCTTTATAATATATTCTTAAACCAGAATGTGTGATGCCACAGTTTTATTCTACTTTTTCAAAATCATTTTGGCTCTTCTGGGTCTTTTGTGCTTCCATGTGATTTTTTTTTCTATTTCTGTAAAACTAAAGGCCATTGGGATTTTGATGGGGATAGCACTTAATCTGTAGATCACTTTGGGTGGTATAGACATTTTAACTATATTAAACAGAATGAATGATAAAAGTTGGGAACATTTAATACCTTTCAGTAATGAAAATGCTCAATAAACTAGGTATAGAAAAAATGTACCTCAATATAATAAAGACAATATATGATTATACCACAGCTAACATCATATTCAACAGTGAAAATGTGAAAGGAACAATACAAGAACAACACAGGAATAACCACTCTCATCACTTTTACTCCAGATAGTACTACACTTCCTAGCCAAAGCAATTAGGCAACAAAAAGAAATCAAAGGAAACCAAACAGAAAGAAAGAAGTAATATCATTTCTGTTTACAAGTGACATGATTTCATATGTAGAAAACTCTAAAGACTCCACAGAAGAGCTGTTAGAACACAATGAATTCAGTAAAGTTGCAGGATACAAAAATCCAAAAAGAAAATTAAGAAAACAATCCCATTTACAATAATGTAAAAAAGAATACAATATTTAGGAATAAACCTAACCAAGGAAGTGAACTACTTATTACAGATACTGAGAAGAACACATTTACAGTCACAACAGTCACCCTACAAGCAAAAGAAGTTGTGCTGGTCTGCTCCAGTGTAGAAGTCCCATACAGCACAGTAGCTGTAATTGGAGCTACTGCTTGGTTAATGTTTTGGTAGTACACTGTCATATACTATGACATGTTGATTTTTACAGAGGGCTTAGATAGGGATACTATGAATTCTACCCACCCTGAATTCTTTACAATTTTGTTGGGGTTTTGGCAATAGTTTCAGTAAAACAAAGTGTGATTAGACAATTTTGTATTCAACCGAACAACTTATCAAGTACACAGTTAATGATAAACAGTACTGAATATGGAAGAAGAAAACATGTTATCCCATGAGCTATTTCTGTAGAATATAATACAGCTGTACTGTGAAATACAGTAGCTACTAGCTATATGTAGCCAAACAAATTTTAATTTTAATTAATAAAAATTAAATTAAATTAAAAATTCATCCCCTCATTAGAGTAGCCAGATTTCAAGTACTCAATAGATAACTTCCACTAGAGCCTACCGTATTTGATACCACCACATTTCCATTGTTGGAGGAAGCTATACAGAACAGCACTGCGCTGAAGGATCAGCTTTATTAAACTAACGTGATTAGGAAACCTCCACACTGGAACTGTTGATGAACATCGAATATATTTAATAGGTGGAAAACATTCATATTTGGAAATAAAATTCATATTTGAAAATAAAGTTAGACAAATAAAGGTATAAATATTTCTGTGTAAACAGCATATACTTTGATGAGTAAATAATACAACTATTGATTTTCAGTAAGTAGAAAAGAAAGAAGTCTGATAGAAAACAGAATAATCCAAGAGATTTTCTTCTGGGTAACAGGTGGCAGATAAAATGTCACTTAAATTCGATAAATTAAATAGCAAAATATTAAGTATATTAAATGATAAACATTAAGTAATATAATGTCATTAAATAAAATTGGGTGGTACAGGAAAAAGAACAGAGGTAGACAAAGCGGTAACAAATAAAATTCCTTTTACCAGAGTAAGAAATCAGTAGACAGTGTCTAAAAACAAGAGACAAAATAAATTATATGCAAATAGTATTAATGTAACCTCTAGAATAAAAATGTGAACTGTATTAAATATTAGAACTAAACCATCATACAAAAACAAAGACATATTATTTAAAGATTTAGACAAAGTGAAATTAATATTTGCATATACACTGGTTGTATCAATAATGTAAATGAGAATGGCTCACCTATTAAAATTATTTCTACATTGGCTCACAAATGTTGTGCTATAGACATATACCTATGAAAGTTCATTCTTAACTGGAAAAGGCGAGCAAGATGGCTGAATAGGAACAGCTCCAGCCTCCAGCTCCCAGTGCGAGCAACACAGAAGATGGGTGATTTCTGCATTTTCAACTGAGGTACTGGGTTCATCTCACTGGGGAGTGCCAGCCAATCTGTGCTGGTCAGCTGGAGCAGCCCGACCAGCCAGAGCTGAAGCAGGGCGAGGCATTGCCACACCTGGGAAGCGCAAGAGGGAAGGGAATCCCTTTAGAAACTGAGACACACAACACCTGGAAAATCGGTAACTCCCACCCCCATACTGCGCTTTACCAAGGGTCTTAGCGAATGGCACACCAGGACATTATATCCCACACCTGGCCGGGAGGGTCCCACGCCCACGGAGCCTCCCTCATTGCTAGCACAGCAGTCTGAGATCTAACTGCAAGGTAGCAGCAAGGCTGAGAGAGGGGCACCCGCCATTGCTGACTTAAGTAGGTAAACAAAGCCTCCGGGAAGCTGGAACTGTGTTCAGCCCACCACAGCTCAAGGAGGCCTGCCTGTCTCTGTAGACTCCACCGCTGGGGACAGGGCATAGCAAAAAAAAAAGCAGCAGAAACCTCTGCAGATGTTAATGACCCTGTCTGACAGCTTTGAAGAGAGCAGTGGATCTCCCAGCATGGAGGCTGAGATCTGAGAATGGACAGACTGTCTGCTCAAGTGGGTCCCTGACCCCTGAGTAGCCTAACTGGGGGACATGCCCCACTAGGTGCAGACCGACACCTCACACCTCACACGGTGGGGTACACCCCTGAGACAAAGCTTCCAGAGCAAGAATCAAACAGCAGCACTCACTGTTCAGCAATATTCTGTCTTCTGCAGCCTCTGCTACTGATACCCAGGCAAATAGGATCTGGAGTGAACCTCAAGCAATCTCCAACAGACCTACAGCTGACGGTCCTGACTGTAAGAAGGAAAACAAACAAACAGAAAGGATACCCACACCAAAACCCCATCAGTACGTCACCAGCATCAAAGACCAAAGGCAGATAAAACCACAAAGATGGGGAAAAAGCAGGGCAGAAAAGCTGGAAATTCAAAAAAATTTAAAAAGTCAGAGGGTATCTCCCCCTCCAAAGGAACGCAGCTCATCGCCAGCAACAAATCAAAGCTGGACAGAGAATGATTTGACAAGTTGAGAGAAGAAGGCTTCAGTCAATCAAACTTCTCAGAGGTAAAGGAGGAACTACGTACCCAGTGCAAAGAAACTAAAAATCTTGAAAAAAGAATGGAAGAATGGATAACTAGAATAATTAGTGCAGAGAGGCCATAAACGAACTGACAGAGATAAAAACCATGACATGAGAAATGCGTGACAAATGCACAAGCTTCTGTAACTGACTCAATCAACTGGAAGAAAGAGTATCAATGATTGAAGATCAAATGAATGAAATGAAGCGAGAAGAGAAGTCTAGAGAAAAAGAAGGAAAAAGAAATGAACAAAACCTCCAAGAAATATGGGATTATGTGAAAAGACCAAATCTATGTCTGATTGGTGTGCCTGAAAGTGAGGGGGAAAATGGACCCAAGTTGGAAAACACTCTGCAGGATATCATCCAGGAGAATTTCCCCAACCTACTAAGGCAGGCCAACACTCAAATTCAGGAAATACAAAGAACGCCACAAAGATACTCCTCGAGAAGAGCAACTCCAAGACACATAATTGTCAGATTCAACAAAGTTGAAATGAAGAAAAAAATGTTAAGGCAGCCAGAGAGAAAGCTCGGGTTACCCACAAAGGGAAGCCCATCAGACTAACAGCAGATCTCTCAGCAGAAACTCTCCAAGCCAGAAGAGAGTGGGGGCCAATATTCAACATTCTTAAAGAAAAGAATTTTAAACCCAGAATTGCATATCCAGCCAAACTAAGTTGCATCAGTGAAGTAGAAATAAAATCCTTTACAGAAAAGCAAATGCTTAGAGATTTTGTCACTACCAGGCCTGCCCTACAAGAGATCCTGAAGGAAGCACTATACATGGAAAGGAACAACCAGTACCAGCCATTGCAAAAACATGCCAAAATGTAAAGTCCGTCGATGCTAGGAAGAAACTGCATCAACTAACGAGCAAAATAACCAGCTAATATCACAATGACAGGATCAACTTCACACATAACAATATTCACCTTAAATATAAATGGACTAAATGGTCGAATTAAAAGACACAGACTGGCAAATTGGATAAAGAGTCAAGACCTATCAGTTTGCTATATTCAGGAGACCTATCTCACATGCAGAGACACACATAGGCTCAAAATAAAGGAATGGAGGAAGATCTACCAAGCAAATGGAGAAAAAAAAAAGGCAGGGGTTGCAATCCCAGTCTCTGATAAAACAAACTTTAAACCATCAAAGATCAAAAGAGACAAAGAAGGCCATTACATAATGCTAAAGGTATTACATAAAGCACCCAGATTCATAAAGCAAGTCCTTAGAGACTTACAAAGAGACTTAGACTGCCATACAATAATAATGGGAGACTTCAACACTCCACTGTCAACATTAGACAGATCAACGAGACAGAAAGTAAAAAAGGATATCCAGGAATTGAACTCAATTCTGCACCAAATGGACCTAAGAGACATCTACAGAACTCTCTACCCCAAATCAAAAGAATATACATTCTTCTCAGCATCACATCTGACTTACTCGAAAATTGACCACATAGTTGGAAGTAAAGCACTCTGCAGCAAATGTACAAGAACAGAAATTATAACAAACTATCTCTCAGACCACAGTGCAGTTACACTAGAACTCAGGACTAAGAAAATCAATCAAAACCGCTCAACTACATGGAAACTGAACAACCTGCTCCTGAGTGACTACTGAGTACACAACGAAATGAAGGCAGAAATAAAGATGTTCTTTGAAACCAATGAGAACGCAGATACAACATACCAGAATCTCTGGGACATATTTAAAGCAGTGTGTTGAGGGAAATTTATAGCACGAAATCCCCACAAGAAAAAGCTGGAAAGATCAAAAATTGACACCCTAACATCACAATTAAAAGAACTAGAGAAGCAAGAGCAAACACATTCAAAAGCTAGCAGAAGGCAAGAAATAACTAAGATCAGAGCAAAACTAAAGGAGATAGAGACACAAAAAACCCTCCAAAAAATCAATGAATCCAGGAGCTGGTTTTTTGAAAAGTTCAACAAAATTGATAGACCGCTAGCAAGACTAATAAAGAAGAAAAGAGAAAAGAATCAAATAGATGCAATAAAAAAATGATAAAGGGGATATCACCACTGATCCCACAGAAATACAAACTACCATTAAAGAATACTATAAACACCTCTACGAAAATAACCTAGAAAATCTAGAAGAAATGGATAATTTCCTGGACACTTACACTCTCCCAAGACTAAACCAGGAAGAAGTTGAATCCCTGAATAGACCAATAGCAGGCTCTGAAAATTAGGCAATAATTAATAGTCTACCAACCAAAAAAAGTCCAGAACCAGACGGATTCACAGCCTAATTCTACCAGAGGTACAAGGAGGAGCTGGTATCATTCCTTCTGAAACTATTCCAATCAATAGAAAAAGAGGGAATCCTCCCTAACTCATTTTAGGAGGCCAACATCATCCCGATACCAAAGCCTGGCAGAGACACACACACAAAAAAGAGAATTTTAGACCAATATCCCTGACGAACATTGATGCAAAAATCCTCAATAAAATACTGGCAAACCGAACCCAGCAGCACATCAAAAAGCTTATCCAACATGATCAAGTGGGTTTCATCCCTGGGATGCAAGGCTAGTTCAACATACGCAAATCAATAAACATAATCCAGCATATAAAAAGAACCAAACACAAAAACCACATGATTATCTCAGTAGATGCAGAAAAGGCCTTTGACAAAATTCAACAGCCCTTCATGCTAAAAACTCTCAATAAATTCGGTATTGATGGAACGTATCTCAAAATAATAAGAATTATTTATGACAAACCCACAGCCAATATCATACTGAATGGGCAAAAACTGGAAGCATTCTCTTTGAAAACTGGCACAAGACAGGGATGCCCTCTCTCACCACTCTTATTCAACATAGTGTTAGAAGTTCTGGCTAGGGCAATCAGGCAAGAGAAAGAAATCAAGGGTATTCAGTTAGGAAAAGAAGACGTCAAATTGTCCCTGTTTGCAGATGACATGATTGTATATTTAGAAAACCCCATCATCTCAGCCCAAAATCTCCTTAAGCTGATAAGGAACTTCGGCAAAGTCTCAGGATACAAAATCAATGTGCAAAAATCACAAGTATTCTTATATACCAGTAACAAACAAACAGAGAGCCAAATCATGAATGAACTCCCATTCACAATTGCTTCAAAGAGAATCAAATACCTAGGAATCCAACTCACAAGGGATGTAAAGGACCTCTTCAAGGAGAACTACAAACCACTGCTCAGTGAAATAAAAGAGGACACAAACAAATGGAAGAAAATACCATGTTCATGGATAGGAAGAATCAATATCATGAAAACGGCCATACTGCCCAAGGTAATCTATAGATTCAATGCCATCCCCATGAAGCTACCAATGACTTTCTTCACAGGATTGGAAAAAATTGCTTTAAAGGTCATATGGAACCAAAAAAGACCCCGCATTGCCAAGACAATCCTAAGTCAAAAGAACAAAGCTGGAGGCATCACACTACCTGACTTCAAACTGTACTACAAGGCTACAGTAACCAAAACAGCATGGTACTGGTACCAAAACAGGAATATAGACCAATGGAGCAGAACACAGTCCTCAGAAATAATACCACACATCTACAGCCATCTGATCTTTGACAAACCTGAGAAAAACAAGAAATAGGGAAAGGATTCCCTATTTAATAAATAGTGCTGGGAAAATTGGCTAGCCATAAGTAGAAAGCTGAAACTGGATCCTTTTCTTACTCCTTATATGAAAATTAATTCAAGATGGATTAGAGACTTAAATGTTAGACCTAAACCCATAAAAACCCTAGAAGAAAACCTAGGTAATACCATTCAGGACATAGGCATGGGCAAGGACTTCATGTCTAAAACACCAAAAGCAATGGCAAGAAAAGCCATAATTGACAAATGGGATCTAATTAAACTACAGAGCTTCTGCACAGCAAAAGAAACTACCATCATAGTGAACAGGCAACCTACAGAATGGGAGAAAATTTTTGCAATCTACTCATCTGACAAAGGGCTAATATCCAGAACCTACAAAGAACTCAAACAAATTTACAAGAAAAAAACAAACAACCCCATCAAAAAGTGGGCAAAGGATATGAATAGACATTTCTCAAAAGAAGACATGCATACAGCCAACAGGCAGATGAAAAAATGCTCATCATCACTGGCCATCAGAGAAATGCAAATCAAAACCACAATGAGATACTATCTCACACCAGTTAGAATGGTAATCATTAAAAAGTCAGGAAACAACAGGTGCTGGAGAAGATGTGGAGAAATAGGAACACTTTTACACTGTTGGTGGAATTGTAAACTAGTTCAACCATTATGGAAAACAGTATGGCGATTCTTCAAGGATGTAGAACTAGAAATACCATATGACCCAGCCATCCCATTACTGGGTATATACCCAAAGAATTATAAATCATGCTGCTATAAAGACACATGCACATGTATGTTTATTGAGGCACTATTCACAATAGCAAAGACTTGGAATCAACCCAAATGTCCATCAGTAACAGACTGGATTAAGAAAATGTGGCACATATATACCATGGAATACTATGCAGCCATAAAAAAGGATGAGTTTGTGTCCTTTGTAGGGACATGGATGCAGCTGGAAACCATCATTCTCAGCAAACTATCGCAAGAACAGAAAACCAAACACTGCATGTTCTCACTCACAGGGGGGAATTGAGCAATGAGATCACTTGGACTCTGGAAGGGGAACATCACACACCGGGGCCTATTATGGGGAGTGGGGAGGGGGAAGGGATGGCATTGGGAGTTATACCTGATGTAAATGATGAGTTGATGGGTGCTGACGAATTGATGGGTGCAGCACACCAACATGGCACAAGTATACGTATGTAACAAACCTGCACGTTGTGCACATGTACCCTAGAACTAAAGTATAATTAAAAAAAAAAAAAAAAAAAGAAAGAAAGTTCATTCTTAAACATTAAAATAAACAGGTGAGCAAAAGCCTACGGGCGACTGTAAACAAAATGAAAGTGGAGTTTTCTGTTATCAGAAACGTTAGATTTTGGTGAGAAAATATTGAATGAAATAAACATACTCTTATTCATTACAATTCACAATGGTTATAATAGTTTGTGTATGTATTTGCACCAAATAACATGAAACCTTTAAAGACCAAATGATCTCAATAGATGATATCAAGGTTAATTGATATGTTCAGAAATATAAAAACAAAGGAAACTTATAAATGCTTTTATAAAATGAGTATAATGGTTGATAACACAATTTTTAAAATATTGGAAATAAATTATCATTGCATTTATTACATTATAAATGTTTTTCTTATAATAGCATTTTCAATATACTGGTAATGCTAACTGAAATTTTGTGTTGAAAAGGATTCTGAGGGTGCATCTGAACAGAGTGAATGCCTTTATTATGAGGAAAGACATAAGGAATCATTGATCAGATAATTATAATTCCTTACTTAAGAAAAAATAATTCTCTGGAAGTATAGGAAATTTGAATTTTATTTTACACTTACATATGTGCATATGTACATATAAATCTATACACAAAAATATATATACATATATGTATGTGTATACACAAACATATACACATATATACAGGTGTGTGTGTGTGTGTGTGTGTGTGTGGAGAGAAAGAGAGAAACAAATTTTACTGAACTCTAGTTCTGAATTAGGAAGTTATATGAATCAGCAAGTTATATGAAGCATATGTAACAAAACTACCACTTTGGTATTCAACCTGGATTTATATCCAGACTCATACAAAGATGAGCTCCTGTCCTCACAAAGATAACAATCTCAACTCGCACTTTCTTACATTTACATTTTTCTGTATTTGAAAAGAATCACATTCCACTTTCATAGAGAAAAGGAAAGATATTTGCAATTTAAACAACTTCAGGAAAACATGTTTGTTATTGATTACACATAGAAAGAAATATAGTGTAGGTCAAACTGTTCAATAAATAAAAGTGACTGCTCAATAACTAAAAGTACAAATATACATACATAATTTGTCATTGAGTGTTACTGAATTCCTGGAAGATTTTTATAATGCATTTTAGCTGATGCATAGAATAGCTGTTAAAATTTTAATCTTGGCATGGAACTATCCCTTAATGTGTACAAATGCCTTTAGTAAGATTGAATAAATTGGGTATAGTAATAATATAATTTTTCCAGATATTTGAAAGTCGCATATCACATATATTGCCTGTGGAGTAACATTTTCCATTGCAATTTTCAAGGCTTTTAATATACATAGGATTTTATCTGACACTTAATTTCATTATTTTAAAATTTCTGTTCAATCCTACAATATGACATCGATCAGTATATATGCTGTTACAACGACCAAAGCATAAAGAAGTGATTCGGAAAATGTATCTCTATTGTTGCTTGAAATTTAAAATAAAAATGATTGTAAAAAAGTATGTATAGAATCAACAGAGAAACATTGAATCTGACAAAGTTGTCCTTTCAATAACAGGAACTCATATTCCTTTTGTATTTTATTATAGGTCATTAAAAATATGTATACTTAGTCCTGAAAAATAAGCCATGTGAACACTTGGTATTATTTTCCCCCTCTTTCTATGACTACATATGACATTTATTCAAAATTGTTTTAATGTGACCATTCCTCACTCTATTCAATTCATTGGACCTAGATTCCTTGGTTTATCTTTCCTTATACAACTATCGTTTAATCTTCTTTTATTGTTATCCAGTTGACAACCACAATCTTACCTTCCATGTTGGGTTTTTTCCTGTATAGTTAAGTGATTTAATAGGCCATGCTGAACTGCTTCTCCTTCATTATGTTTTCATTACAGAAACATTTCCTGATTGTCAATTTTACTAAGGAATGTGGGAAAGGCATTAAAAAGACAAAACAGCCCTACGGTGATGAGAATTATATATCAGTGAAACACTAGAGACCAATTAAAAGGCAACAAGTCAGTACGCCTGTGATTATGTGGTATAATCAATATGCATGAGTACCAGGAGAGTAAAATATTAGGGAAAATAAGTCTGGAATGTAATTAGGTCTAATTACATTCCCTGATAATAAGCCTGATTGTCCAGTGGTAATTTTACATTTATTATTTGAGGAAATAAGGATATAGTTTACCCATTATTCATTCCATGCTGTAAGGAAATCCCTGCAAAGGATTATTTTATTTGATGGAGAGTGTTCTCAGTATTAGTTCTCTCCCTGTGGCTAGGAATTGACAGAATTTTGACTTCTGAGTAAATGTCTTGTAAGCCCATGTTATACATTTTTTTAAAAAGGTTAAGATAGAGATCATGTAAACAGGAGATCATTCTGGGCATTGTAGATGAAAAAACATAGCCTATTTATATCCTGCTACTTTAACTTTGAACTAGAACAACACAGATTAAAATATATTTTTCTTATTAAATACAGATGGTGAGAGAGGAACAAAAACTTATCATTTAGGGAAAGTATAGTAACAATTTAAAAATCATCATTACCTTTAGTACCTTTTCATTTTTATCAAATACATCATATATTTAAGATATAATGAAGAACAAAAGACCTTCAGGTAAAAGTGAAGTTTCTAGCCTTGCCATTTTCTTCAAAAACAATAGTCTATATGAATCTGACATTCCAGACTGGGCCAATATAAATATGTAGTGACATTCTACGCATGAAAACATCCACAAATCACAAGTTTATATTACATGTATTATATGTGCACAAACTTGCTTGATTAATGAGAAAACATATTTAGGATTTTTTCCTTTATATTTTTCCAAACATTTCTAAAAAAAAAGTACATAATTTTATAATTTTATTAACAATGTCTGAGAGACTGCCTTTGTTCATTCATATTGAATTTAAGTATATTTTAAGATTTTGTTTAAGTGAATAATACTTCATTGTTATTTTATTTTGCGTTGTTTAATAATAATAAGAGTCACCATTCTTTCAAGTTCTTTTTCCATTTATATTTTGTTTTATTTTGCTGTTTTGTACATTGAGTTGTTAATCCTTACCTTATTGGTGTATGTGTTTTTGTATATCAATAAATTTAGCTAGTTAGTTTTCACATTTTTCTCAGGTTCTCATTTGCCTTTGATTTTTGGTAATTATTTTATTTAGGACCTCTTAATTTTAAACTATCAAATTTGAAAGATAGTAACTCTTTTTTAGAAATACCTTGCTTTCCCTTAAGTATTATAAACATGTTCTCTGCTAATGTACTTTGTATTATGTTATGACAAAAATAACAAAAGTGTATTTCACAAACAAATAAGTGTTTACATTTACACTTTAAGTGTTAAAAATAGCTACAAAATTCTAGGCTTGTTGGTATACTAAAGCTACAGAAGGCCAGACCACATTTACATAAATGACAGAAATCTATTGCCAATTACTGATTTGTATGAATTAGAGAACAAGCCAGCAAAGATGATTGAAAATGAAGACTATATCATAAAGTGTACTGTGTTCATTTATCTTGACAAACGTAGTTTGGTAACAATTTTTTGACAATGCTTCAGGTAGACCAGTAAATTTCTTTTAACACATTTTGTGAAAATAGGTTAGTGTGAATGATAATTAGGTCTCAGTCCAGTTCTCAGCTAATGATCTGCTGCTGAGAAATGGAGGAAGACTGCTAGATATGCAATGAGAATTATGAAGTTTGCAGGCTGTGGAAATGATACTTAACAGGTTTCACTTAATGGGAGAACTATTTTATCTTTTTTGGAGTAGGATGCAATTTCATGACTCTAATTTTAAAAGCCTGTGGTGAAATGAGTGTCACTGTAACTGAATATTAACTATTAATGAATGAAAAACACTTAGTTGCAATAACAAAATATATCTATGACTGCAGAGAAAAAGTAACTCAGTATACAAAATATTTGTATTCACAAGGGCTATTTTATAATATTTTATGTTCAATATCTATTTTTAGTTTTTCTATGAAGGAAAATGTTGTCTTTTTGCTTCCATCTATCTGATACAGACATTCTTGCATAAGCTTTGATATGCTAAGAGGAGTTCATAAAATTAAAAAAAAAACAAACCTCATTTTGATTCGTGTTAGACTTTCAGGAAAAGCATTTTACAAGGTCCCCCATGATAAGCATTACTACATGATTAAACACATGATTTGGAAAAAAGGTAGTTCATTCATAAACAGCGTTTGATGTAGACAAAATTAGGATGGAAACTATCAACAGATTAATGATACATTGTACCAGCAAATCATGTGTTTGGCGAGTTGTGGATTTCATTTTTCTTCTGCCTCTCATTACACACATACATAAAATATCTCAGTTTATTTCCTAATGGAAAACACGGGTTATCTAGGAATAATTTTTTTTTTTCAAATTTCCTTTCCTTCTTTTAAAAATACCTATATTCTGGGTCTCTTCTTTTTGAGTCAGTGGTACATGGGGTCTTCTATTAAACTTTCCTCTTTCCTTTTCCTTCTCCTCTCCTCTCATGGTCTCTCCTCTCTTTTTTCTTTCTTTACAATGTTATGATTTTCTCCACTATTCTATTTCATTTTTTTTGAAAAAAAAAAAAACACAGAATGCTTGTTTATAGTCCATTTTTATGCTGCCGATAAAGACATAGCCAAGACATTTTATAAAGCAAAAGAGGTTTAACTGACTCACAGTTCCACGTAGTTGGGAGGCCTCACAATCGTGGTGGAAGGCAAAAGCCACATCTTACATGGCAGCAGACAAGAGAGAATGAAAGCCAAGCAAAAGGGATTTCCCCTTATAAAATCATCAGATCTCAAGAGACTTATCACTACAATGAGAACAGTAAGGGGGAAACCACTTCCATGATTCAATTATTTCCCACCACATTCCTCCCACAACACGTGGGAATTATCAGAGCTATATTTCAAGATGAGATTTTGGTAGGGACACAGCCAAACCATATCAGTGTGAAACATAGCAGGATTCAAAAATTTAAAGATGTATGCATCAAAGATAGATTAATTAAATACATTATCTCTGCCCATAATTCGTAAGTGTTTGCTGCCCAGAGGAACAACCTTACATTTAGGTTTGTAAGGACAGTACTAATTTGTTCCTGTTTTCCAAATGTAACTATAATAGGACTTCCTTTGATTCTCAAAAGTGTTGCAGTAGGAGGATAAATGGTATGTCCACCCTGGATATAGAAAATATTGTGGTCATGGTCTTGCTTTAACAGATATAATTACAAGTAGTGTTTTACTTCTCATCTTTCCATCACTTCAACCTCAATAAATTTTATCCACAACTTAGTTCAAACAAGAGAATTCAGAGATATCAAAATTTCACCAATAGATGGAAAATTCCCAATCCATTAAGAATTAATTCAAGACTTTGTCTTTAAAACCATCCTTGAATGTAAACATATTTTGTCATGTGAAATAATGAAATTTAGTCAGATTTAATTCAGAAAAAGGTCAATAAATGAAATAATTTAAAAAGTTTATTCCACTATTCAAGTTTTAGAAGTTGTTTTCTAATTTTCTTTAATATATTCATTGCCTGTGGAATCATAACATTTTTTGTTTGTGTTAAGTTTTGTTTTGATTTATTTTATTAATTTGAAGGTAAATAGATGGCAGAAAACTAGAAGGGGTGATTGAACCCATTTTCAGTAGTTTAGTTGTCTAATAAATAAATACAAAAAGTGAACAAATAATTACAAGGTTTTAAAAAAAGATTTTATCTTCTAAACAAATATCAATTCATTTTATTTGACCAATATTAGATATTTGATTTGAAAAAATATTTTCAACATAATTATGATTAGTTATGCAGAGAGCCACTTCAAATGTGTATATATACCTCAAATAATTTACAATGAATAGGACACAAATTGATATTATGTAGTACCAAGGGAGTAAGGCTCATTTTCAAAAGTATGTCTGCTTGCTAATTATCCACAAACATTGAAGACGAAGTTTACCTCATTGCTGTGGAATTAATCATACTGCTCCTTATTGTATGTGAAATGTTATTTCCACACACCTTTCTATTGTACCCAAAATGGAGTATAATTCACCTTCTCCGTAGAAATAACATTATATTCACCATAGTATTTTGATTTCCTGAATTTATACTTCATTACTTTTTATTTGTCTGATTCCATTGGATACATATAGTCATCTATAATTTTCAAAGTGAGATGCACAAGGACAATAAAATCTAATATGGGTTTCTTATTTTTAGAGAGGCAAGAAATACATCAATCACTAGCCCAAAAATACTGTAATGTTATAAGAAATACATCCAGATCACTATCAACTTATACAATTGATTAGAGAGGAAAAACATAAAAGCTTTACTTGCTTTTATGTTGCAGGAAGCAAAAATGGGTTATAGAAACAAATACATTTTCTCAGACCGAGGAGGCATTCATATTCTAGAAAAAAACGCCTAAGAAAGAACGAATATGAGAAGGATAGCTGCTGACCCCAAATTTATTCATACATCAAACATGACATATAAACTTGTCTTCTATTTTTTTATTGGGAACATTCAAAGAGAAAAATAGTTTCACTATATCTGTTACGATCCTCTAACATTATGCACATTTTATAACATTAATGTAATTATGTCCATAATTTTATATAAAAATGAGATATTATATTTCTTAACTTCATTAAATAAAACATTTTTATCAGATACATTGTACATATTGAGAGTATTTTTTCCTTTAATTAATTAATTCATTCAAACCAGCTACCACACAAGCACAATTAGGTTCTGGTGAGAACTGATAAGTGAGTTACGGTTACTGTCCTCCAGCAACTCAAAATCTGTTCATTGCTTAACAAACTATTTGTCACTCTAAGTCTTTCAGTTTGAAAGTAAAATCGAATTATACTTATTTCAAAGATGTTATTAGGAAAATCAGCTTCAAAACTTAGTGAAGTTATTTAATTTTAGAAACAGTAAGTATCATTTAAAATATAGATGACCTTCACTTTGCACGATTCAATATATGTGTTTCAGTTAACACCATTTAGTTAAATAACACCAGTTCCCCAGTAATACAATTTAAATTTCAGTTACTACCATATGTTACCTGTGAGTAATTACATAAAGTATGAACTTTCCTTCTGGCTCTTTGTTATACAAACCATTATATTTAAAAAAATGCATTATAATCAGTGACCAATCACATATGGTCATGTGTTGCATGCCGTTTTGGTCAAAGAAGGTAACATATGCAACAATGGTCTCATAAGATTATAATAGAGTTGAAAAATTTTCATCGCTTGGTGACATGGTAGCCCTTACAATGCCATAGTGCAATGCATTACTCACATGTTTGTGGTGATGCTGATGTAAACAAACCTACCGTGTTGCTAGGCATATAAAAGTACAGCACATACAATTAGATACAGTACACAATACATTATAATAAATGACTGTTAGTGGCTTATGCATTTACTACACAATATTTTTATCATCATTTTATTTTGTGTACTCCTTCACTTAAAAAAAAAAAGTTAACTGTAAATTAGCAGCCTCTGGCAGGTCCTTCAGAAGGTATTCCAGAAGAAGACACTGTTGTCATGGGAGATAACTCCGCGTGTGTTATTGCCTTTGAAAATCTTCCAATGAGACAAGATGTCAAGTTGAATGACAGTGATATTGATGCTCCTGACCCTGTGCAGGCCCCGGTTAATATGTGAGTTTCTGTCTTAGGTTTTAAAAAAAAAAAAATTTAATTATTTTTTTTCAAATTTTAAAACAGAAAAAAGCTTATAGAGTAAGGATATAAAGAGAATATTTTTGTACAGCTGCACAATACGTTTGTGTTGTAAGCTGTGTTATAACAAAAGAGTCAAAAAGTTGAAAAAAATTAAGGTTCATAAACAAAAAATGTTACAGAAAGCTAAGGTTAACTTATTAGTAAAAAAATAAATGTTTTTTTTCATTCAGTGTAGCCTAAGAGTATAGTGTTTATAAAGTCTACAGTAGTATATAGTAATGTCCTAGGACTTTGCATTCACTCAGCACTCACGCACCAACTCACCGAGAGCAGCTTCCAGTCCTCCAACCTCCATTCACAGTAAGCTCTCTATACAGATATAACATATACCATTTTTAAGTCTTTTATACAGTATTTTTACTGTATCTTTTTATGTTTAAATGTCTAGATGCATAAATACTTAGCATTGTGTTACAACTGCCTACAGTATTCAGTACAGCAACATGCTGTACAGGCTTCTAGCCTAGGAGCAATAGACTATAGCATATAGCCAGATGTGTGACAACCTAAACCATCTAAGTGTTTGTAAGTATCCTCTATGATGATTGTACAAAAACAAAATCACCTAATGACACATTTATCAGGAAGTATCCCCATCATTAAGTGATAGATGCCTATTATTTCCTTCAAAAACTTTTGGTGATATACTGTACATCTGTTATTCAGCTCACACACAGGCAGCAAAGTGTATAGTTATGTTTCTTTATCTCTCAGATGTAGAAAGAGACTAAGCAAAATAATTTAACTTTCAAGTACTACTACCATTGGAAAATGTTCCAGGTCACCTTGGTTCTCTTTGTAGCGTGAATGAAAATGTGAACATTTAATTTTTACACCAAATGCAACTTCATCAATCCAATCAATGGGTCCGGAATTTATTTCAACTTTGCCCATTACTACAAATTGACTTTTGGAAAGGCTATTAATGCTATGATGGAAGATCATGCAGTTTTTTTTTTTTTTTTTTTGGCTGAATTTTGGAGAAAATATGACATAAAGCATAAAGCAATGGAAAACATTCAAGTATTGGCAGAAGGTAATTAGCAGTAAGATGCATGCAGTATGGCCTAATTTTACTGTACCATGCAAATAACTTTAAAGGATATGAGTCAAATGTAAATGGGGTTATAGTAGAAGCAGCTAACTGTCGGAATGTTAACACTGCAGCTATTTGAGGGAGACTAGATAGACATCCAGAAGAACTTAGTGAAGGCCAACTTATCAACATAAGTGAGGAAAAATATGATTGTGATGAAAAAGATCAAGATGTCCCATGATTGACATAGGCACTTGGAGGTTTCTCAAAGGTATTTCATGACATTGAAGAAACAAAGGATAAAGTACTGGAAGTGGATCCAGATTAGAAAAGAGTATGATAATTCACAAAGTATAGAACGGATGCTCATTCCATATTGTAAATTATGCAACAAGAAGGAGCTAAAGACTATTCACTGTGTGTGCAAACTACTATTGACATTTATTTTTATAAGACATAAAACACTTTAAATGTTCTCATTATTTTAAATTATGGCATAAATATTACAACTTCACTATTTTTCATTTCTGTTTTATTTTCATTTCATTTATAATTGGCATATTTCAATATTTTGGCAAAAACGTTAAAGGTAATGGAACAATCATAAATTTCTCATTGGCTATTAAGATCACTTTTAAGATCATTCAGTTTACACAGTCATTTTTATTATGCTACAATACTGTGCAAAAAGAGGACTTCCTAGATTTACACTGCTTGAAAGAAAAAATAGTTATGAATCAACGAAACATTTTAATTTATATTTTCTCTTAAAAATCCTTTTTTCTTTCATTATTTTTTCAAGATTCACTTTTCTACAGAGAATAGGCTATACGTACAATGCTAGTCACATAAAAATACGCATTTTTAAAACATTCTAACCAATGAAAAACTACAGTTTTTGAGAAACTAAAAGCCAGTGACCTGCCATGTGATCTGAGATCCCAGAAAAATAAGAGGAACGAGCATATACTAGCAGCTATCTTTCTAATATTTGATTACAGAGACATGTGGCAGAAGGTTTTCACATGTTGGAAAGGTAAGTCACATCAAATAATATGGAAACCTGGACTAAATACAATGAAAATGGGCCAAAAATAAAGGTATCTATGAATACAATTTTTGTTTAAAATATTTAGCATATATTTTATGGAAGTTAATATGCACATAAAGATGGTTTTTATTTTTTAGATGTACAATTTCATTAAATTTGTTTATGCACTGAATTTACACACCTCAATTTATGTTTGTGTCTTTATGTGTGTATGTATATGTATGTATCCTTATGTGAAAATTATACTACACTCCTTCATCCAAACTATAAACATTTCATTTCTAAGCTTCTCAGACCAAGTATATCTAGGTTTGACCATGATTACACTTTATTCCTAGAATTGCACAACTGAAAGATGGAAATGGAAATGAATTTGAGGGAGAATATTTGATAATCATAAGGGTGATATAATTTTCTAAACAATGCAAATTCCATTGCTCCCATTTCTTGTAATTACAGGTATCATATAAATATTTAGGCATTTCTGACATTATTCCAACATTTAAACATTTCTTAGACCATTACAGCAGCTATACGTAAAAGAAAGTATAGCTCTGAGGTAAGAAAACTGCTTTCAGTAAAGTTTCATCACAACTAAAGAATAATTAAGCATGTGGAAATGTTCATTCATGTATTCATTACATTAGGTACCTAATAATCTGTGCCCTCAATTATTATTTTCCATATTGTTTTTCACACAATTTTTCCATTTATTCCTCTTGACTTTTTTGCATTCCATCCTATTTTTTTCTTTTTTCCTTTGTCTTTGTCCTCCTTTCACTCTTTCAATTTCTCTTTGGTTCCACTTGTGAGTGTATTATTAATCATTTTAGGTGCCTTGAATATGCAAGTTTGGATTGTGTTCAGTAAATAGTATAAATTCTAAAAAGTAATACAGAGATACTGAAGAGGCAGTAATTTTACAGCAGTTTTGTAGCTTCTGATATGATAATCATCTCACACACACACAGTATCCCCTCTTATCCACAGAGAATACATTCCAAGACCCCCAGTTCATGCCTTAAACTGCAGATAGTACCAAACCCAACATACACTTTGTTTTTTCCTATATATACATACCTATGATAATGTTTAGTTTATAAATTAGGCACAGTAAGAGATGAGCAATAATAACTAATAATAAAGTAGAGCAATTATAACAACAAACTGTAATAAAAGTTATGTAAAAGTGGTCTCTCACAAAAACACCTTATTGTACTGCATTGTATGTATTATTAAACCTTATGTGACTGCAGGTGACTGAAACCATTTGAAGTAAAACCAAAGATGAGGGGTCACTATTGTAATATAAAATGTTCATATAAGTGAGCTACTCAGAGAAGACCAAAGAGACCTGAAATCCAAAGTGACGAGAAGTCAGTATAACAAAAGAGCATTTATTTCAGAAATGGCAATAGGCTTGTATCTTCCTCCCCTTTTTGTTCTTACTTTTTTTTGTTTTTTTTTTTTTTTGAGATGGAGTCTTGCTCTTTAGCCCAGGCTAGAGTGCAGTGGTGCTATCTCGGCTCACTGCAAGTTCTACCTCCCGGATTCATGCCATTCTGCCTCAGCCTCCCAAGTAGTTGGGACTACAGGCGCCTGCCACCAAACCCAGCTAATTTTTTGTGTTTTTAGTAGAGACCAGGTTTCACCGTGTTAGTCAGGATAGTCTTGATCTCCTGACCTCGTGATCTGCCAGCCTCGGCCTCCCAAAGTGCTGGGATTACATATTCTTACTTTTGATCCCTTTGGTCTTCCTCTTCCCATATGCACACAAAGATGTTATAAGCATTTGATTGCATTGTTTTCTGATTATTGGTTCTCAAAATTGTTTACAGGATCTAGAATCTTAGGGAGTCAAAGGTTAAATTCTATAATGGCTTTGGCACTTAAAAGTTGGGCCTCCTAGGCTAAGTGTGGTTGTTGTGGGAAGTCAGGGACCCCGAACAGAGGGACTGACTGAAGCCGTGGCAGAAGAACATAAATTGTGAAGATTTCATGGACATTTATCACTTCCTCAATCAATACACTTGTGATTTCCTATGCCTACCTTTACTTTAATCTCTTAATCCTGTCATCTTTATAAACTGAGGATGAATGTTGCCTCAGGACCCTGTGATGATTGCGTTAACTGCATAAATTGTAGAGCATGTGTATTTGAACAATGTGAAATCTGGGCACCTTAAGAACAGGATAACAGCGATTTTTAGGGAACAAGGGAGATAACTTCAAAGTCTGACTATTTGTGAGTTGGGCAGAACAGAGCCATATTTCTCTTATTATCGAAAACTGGTAAGATAAATATCCCTGAATTCTTTCCCTAGTAAGGAAAATTAATAAATAACAGCCCTGGGAAAAGAAAGCATTCCCAGGGTGGGACCTCTAAAATGGCCACCCTGGGAGTATCTGACTTTATGCAAATGTAAATAGGGATGAAACACGCCCTAGTCTCCTGCAGCGCCCCCAGGCTTGCTAGGATTAGGAAATTCCAGCCTGGCAAATTCCAGTCAGACTGGTTCTCTACGCTTGAACCTTGTTTATCAATGACAATGCATGCACAGCTGGGCATGGAAGTCCATTAGTGATTCTAGTTTCACCCTGACCTTGTGATCTCACCCTTATCTCCTACCTTGAGATCTTTTGTCACCCTTGAAGCATGTGATCTCTCTGACCCACACCCTATTCGTACACTCCTCCCTTTTGAAAATTGCTAATAAAAACTTGCTGGTTTTAAGGCTCAGGGGCATCATGGAACCTGCCAACATGTGAAGCCTCCCCCGGACACCCAGTTTTAAAATTTCTCTCTTTTGTACTCTTTCCCTTTATTTCTCAGACCAGCCAATGCTTAAGGAAATAGAAAAGAATCCACATTGAATATCAGGTTTGGGGTTTCTCCTGATATATGGTGGCACATACCTGTAATCTCAGAACTTTGGGAGGCCAGGGCAGGTGGATCGCTTGAGGTCAGGAGTTTGAGACCAGCCTGGCCAACATGGTGAAGCCCCGTCTCTACTAAAAATACAAAAATTAGCTGGATATGGTGGTGCGTGCTTGTAGTCCCTGGTACTCAGGAGGCTGAGGCAGGAGAATTATCTGAACCCTGGAGGCAGATGTTGCAGTGAGCTGAGATGGTGCCACTTCACTCCAGCCTGGGCGACAGAGCAAGAGTCTATCTAAAAAAAAAAAAAAGGAAAAAAGTCAGACCTCCTAAAGCCTGGTATTGAAAAAGTGAACATGGCTTTTAGTGCTCACAGAGGCTTGTTAATTAATTTATTATTCTGTCAAGTGCTTACACCCATGTTTAGCTATAGAGCTCTGTGTAGACATTTTCAGAATATGAAGTTTTGTCTGACATATTTATATGTTTCAGTTTTATTTTTACACAAATGCTCTAATCCCTTGGAATTTAAAAAAAAGAGTCACAAAATTCAGGTTAACTAAAAAAAAAAAAGTATTTTCTTTGACTGAGAAACACCTAAAAACAGAAAAATAGGATTGAATGGCCATTACAGGCTGCATTCAAGATGTATTTCCCAGTTACTGGGAAAACAAAAAGAAACATATGCAGCCAAGTTACACCGGAGACTCATTGCAAAGAAATGCCACAGCTGATAGACATGCCAGTGAGTAGGTTGTTACCAAAGGAAGGGCTGAACCTGATATTTAAATACAAGTTGACAGAGATCTTCAGGAATGCCTAACTGATCATGATCAAGTGGAATCCTGGCTTTAATTATGAGGGAGGAAAAAACAATAGTGTATTTAAACTCTCTGAATATAATTCTAATGAGTGAAGCATAGAAAATACAATCATTAAATATAATTTCATCAGCCTTTACTACATACAGACAGGTTAAAAATCTCAGTGACAATTCTGAGTACTGTATAATGAAATACATAAGGAATATGTGTGTTTCCCCCAGAGAAATTATAATGTGGAACGGTTTTGTTGCCTATTTAGATCTGCTTATGGTTCCATTACACAGGTGGTAATTTTGTGGTATTTAGCACTCAACTCTAGATACAGAAATCCCAAAAGAGTGAAGTTTAGATAGAATGGGTTTACATTCATTCATTCAAAAAATAGACATTGAGTTCTTACTTATTGTAAGTAGTTCTTACTCATTGTAACTACATTGAAGTAGCAAAAAAGCAATGTACCATGCATCCAATGCAGAGAAAAAGAGGATATGAAAAGAAATGAAGCAGTATCAGACTTTTGATTAACCTCTTAGATATCGGCATTTTAACCATGCCAGATTCACTCAGGCTTTGCAGCATCACCTACTAGGACAAGAGAGTCATAATATCTGAGCCTGGAAACAGTATACCAGGTAAATAACACTCTTAACCTCTACCTGTCGCCTGGATTCTTCCTGTTGGCTTTTAGACATACTCAAATCTTTACCGTTGAAAACAAATACACCTTGTTACAGTCACTTTTCCCCTCATTCTCCTCCAGCTACTTCGCTAGCTTTCTATTCTCCTTAGCTCAAATTGTAGGAAGTTTTCTAACGTGCTGTCTCCATGTTTTTCAACGCACTCTCATTATGATATTATCTATATACTGGTAAGAATGTATAAATCTGGTTACTACAACAGAGATCCAAAATTAACAAAGGTTTAAACAAATGTGAATTATATTTTGCTTATAAAAATCGAAACTGGTGGCTGGGAGCGGTGGCCCACGCCTGTAATCCCAGCACTTTGGGAGGCGAAGGCGGGCAGATCACCAGAGGTTGGGAGTTGGAGACAAGCCTGACCGACATGGAGAAACCCTGTGTCTACTAAAAAATAAAAAAAAACATTAGCTGGGCTTGGTGGAGGGCGCCTGTAATCCCAGCTACCCTGGAGGCTGAGGCAGGAGAATCGCTTGAACCCTAGAGGCAGAGATTGCGGCGAGCGGAGGTTGCACCATTGCACTGCAGCCTGGGCAACAAGAGCGAAACTCCGTCTCAAAAAAAGAAGAAGAAGAAGAAGAAGAAGAAGAAGGAGAAGGAGAAGGAGAAGGAGGAGGAGGAGGAGGAGGAGGAGGAGGAAACTGGTGTGACATCATCCTTCTGATAATATTTCAAAACCCATGTTTATTCTATCTTATTCTGATATTTATAAAGTTTTGCCTTTATCTGCATGGTCAAAGGTAGCATACAATTGTGTTCACATTCCAGTCACTGGGCAAGGGAAAAGGAAAAAGGAAAAGCATTATCAGGAAGTTCTGTTACGTTATCTATAAATTAACAATATAATCACATGCAATTACAATGATGGTTGGGAAATGTTTGCTTAATTTTGTAGGTGCACAGAGAAAAATAGGAAGTTTCATTATTCTGCTAGAGAAAATAACATGTGGAAGACATGTAGCAGAATCTGCCAAATACTCCAGTTTTATATTTCCATCATTCCTACAAAATAACTCTTACTGGGGTATGTGATTATGTCCATAAATCCAAATCAAATTTGGATTCTTTATCCTCCCCTTGTAGAATCTCTCAACAAAAATTGGCAGTTTATTTTCTTCTTAAAATATTTTTAGTTCGGCCGGGCGCGGTGGCTCAAGCCTGCAATCCCAGCACTTTGGGAGGCCGAGACCGGCGGATCACGAGGTCAGGAGATCGAGACCATCCTGGCTAAGCCGGTGAAACCCCGTCTCTACTAAAAAATACAAAAAACTGGCCGGGCGAGGTGCCGGGCGCCTGTAGTCCCAGCTACTCGGGAGGCTGAGGCAGGAGAATGGCGTAAACTCGGGAGGCGGAGCTTGCAGTGAGCTGAGATCCGGCCACTGCACTCCAGCCTGGGAGACAGAGGGAGACTCCGTCTCAAAAAAAAAAAATATATATATATATATATATATTTAGTTCAACTTCTATGAGCTAAGTCTCCATATTTCCTCTGATTTATCTGTCATATACTTTGCAGATTCATTTTCTTCTGTCTATGAAGCGTTAGAGTTCATTATGATAATGCTAGACCATTTTTTTTAATCACTATATTCTACCTTCATAAAACCTCAGTTATATCTCTGGTTTCAAACAAAACCTATAATCAAATGTCTTATACGTTTCTCCTCTTTACTCCACTGATTTATGCCACCAAAACCTAGGCATCTTCCAGTGCTCTTCATCCCCGTTAATGACAACAATATGCTCCCAGGTTGAATAATTTCAGTGCCTAACATGGTTTCTAGTTCACAGTAGGCACTTAACACATATTTTTTAAATAATAAATAAATTATTTAATGGATTAATTAAATGATGACTAATCTATCAAGGAGACTCCTTCCTTTAATACTAAGCTAGCTACACTTCGTACTTATTAAAGTGATAAAACTATAGCTGGAGAGATGAAATTATTTCACAGGATTATATAGCTGAGAGAAGTGAAAAGACTCAAAACAAAACTGGTCTGCAAACCTGTGGTCTTTCCACAATATTGTATTGTCTATTCCTGGATGTAATCTGAAAGAAGACAGTGGCAGGAGGAAGAGAGAGGTGGAGAAGAGTGTAGAAATTCATTTTGTAAGGTAAATCTAAAAGAAAAAAAAAAACATAGAATTTTGAATTCGAGTCATTGGGAGAAGATTGGTGCGGTAAAACAAAAGGGGAGATAATTAATTTAGGTTTTGACAGAATGAGTTTAAGACGCTGAAAATCTATAGGTTGGTGCAAAAGGTATTGTGGTTTTTGCCATTAATGGCAAAACTTTTGCACCAACCTAAACAGATGAGGATTTCAAAAGGTTATTTGGAATAATGATTGTAGAGATACATTTTAAAGGTGACAGTTGGAACCACAATATATGGTAAAAATGCCAAGAAAGGAAATATTGAGAGAGAAAAAGAGAACCTTTCTGAGATTTCTTTCTGATACTTCTAGTCTCTTTGCACGGGCTCAGTAAAAGTCACATTGCCCAGTTTTTCCTAAAGTGTACTACTGGTCGTTTTATGAAAACCTCCTTGTATCACTTCTGACCTCAAAGGCCCTGCGAAGAGGAAATCTTCTCTGTGCTGTCACACTATTCTCCCTTATATGGTCAACTATGATTGTGATTATAGATATATTAATTTCATATAATTTTTCTGACTTTTTGAAATGGAAGTTTAGTCTAATAAAGCTGGATTATTGAAATGCATGTTGCCCTTACTTTAATATGTATACTGGTCATTCTCACACTTTTTTCTACTTTGATCCATATTCAGATGCAGAAATCATTCTCTGGTGTCATAAGATCTTAACATTCCCTCTGCTGCAGGTATAAGTGATTGTTATAAATAGAGGGTAGAACAAATGATGAAGTCTGCATTCATTCATGAGCATTGCCATTGAAAGATTAAGAGGACAGTGTGATCATGTTGTGTTCATAACAAGATCCTCTAAAATAGATTTTTAAAAAATTGAGACAGTGTCTTGCTCTGTTGCTCAGGCTGCACTGCAGTGGTGCAATCATAGCTAGCTGCAGCCTTGAACTCCTGGGCTTAAGGGATTCTCCCACCTCAGCCTACAGAGTAGCTGGGACTATAGATTCACACCACCTTGACCAGATAATTTTTTAAATTCACTTTCATTTTTTGTAGAGATAGGGATCTCACTTTGTTGCCCAGGCTGGTCTCGAACTCCTAAGCTCAAGTAATCCTCCTGCCTTCACCTCCCAAAGTACTGGGACTATAGGCATGAGCCACTGTGCTTGGCCTAAAATTGAAAATTTTTGATGGTTAGGATATTCATTTTAGTTTCTTCTACACTTAGTCCATTATCTGGCACATTGAGGAGACTCAACATTTTTGGTTTTCTGAAATGAACATTCAGTCAAACACTTTATATCTCACTAGGAAACAGATATAATTCAAAGTCCAATTTCTACTAAAATATGAAAATACATTATCTTTTGCCTTAACTGAACCATGATTTGGAATGCAAAAGGTTTTCACAAAAACTTTAAAGGTCATGGAACAAAATGTTTATGTTATTGGCATTTACAGTGAAATCCTGGTACCAGTATTTTCTTTGGAAAACATACTTGAATAACCAAAAAAAAAAAAAAAAAAAAAAATACCAAACACAGTCAAACTGCCTCAAACTATTGCAAAACTAGGGGGAGTCTCTTGCTGTTCAGCAAAGTGCCACACAATTTATCACGATTATTGTAGTGATTGTGTCTGCCTTTAGGGAAAATCCAAAGCAGGACTAGGTATTATACTACCTCAGTGTGATCTCTGCAGGCAAATATATCACCATGTGGCAGAGTGCCATGCTGAAACAAACTGCCCTGCACAAGTCTGAAAAATGATAACTTTTAATCCTTGTAAGATGTATGGCAGTATAACACTTTAACTGTTTTCCATTCCCTGGTTTTTAAAGCAATTATACTGTAGGCTGCAGGGCACATTGCTAGTTGCATTTTTGTGTCCTCAAAACTTTTCTTTCCCTGTTAAGTATTTTTCCAACATAAACATTTCCTAAATTGCTATGGAAACTTAGTATTAAGTGCAGAAGTTGTAAAAGCAAGTAGAATTTTCAGGTTTTTAAACAAACAAAGAAATAATCTGGGATTCATTTGTGATGAAAGAACTCTCTCATATGCGCTTATATGCTCTCCTAATGAGACTTACTTGAATGTAACTTCAGTGAATCTTGGTTAACTTGAACTGTGAAATTGCTCAGTAAATCACTGACATTATGAAGGACATGTATTAATTGCTTTGTAATTCTCAAATTCCTTAATAACATTATAGTAAATACTTTTTTTCCCCACAAGGTAAATCATACTTGAAAGGTATTTGTGGGTTCCCATTAAATCTTTAGTGATTCTAAGCAGAGTCACTTAAAAGCATATTTAAATACACTCTACTTGAGTTCTGTTTTTATAGAGTTTGCCTTCTTTGTGTTTATTTTCATAAAATTAACAAAAAATTATGAAATCTAGAGTTTTTGTACCAATGAGTACAGAAAAGCAAACCTTCATTGCAGCGTAGAAAGTACAAGTTGTCACTGCCTAGTCTAAATCATGAAAGATTAAAAAAATTATTGCTCCTTCTCTCCAGCCCCTCTCTATGCCTCAAATTTGTGACTCAGCAGAAGTGAAAGTTAATTACATACCATGAAACGTCAAGTCTATTGAATTAAGTTGACATGAAAAAATTCCCGCTCCAGAGGAAAGTTTGAATTAAATGAGGTCATCAGTTTGAAATTGGGAAAGTAGGTAAATATATTAACCTTTGATCTCTATGGGTAGGTCCATTTGGCTACCTATTCATTTCCCTTCAATCTCAGTTTATACAGTTTATACAGATTTATAGCTCTTCATAGGACCTCTTGTTATTATTCATTCATTTATTCATTAACTCAACAAATTATTGAGCACCCCCAAATGTTGGATCCTGGGTGAACACAAGAGTGAGGTAATAAGGTATTAAATTCAGGAATTTTTTGAAAATGCATAAGAAAATTTGTGATATGTTCTTTGAATGAAAACCTGTAGTAATAGGAGACAAAATAATAATAGAGTGATGCTATAGATTGTATGATTTTGACAAGCTTCTATCTGATGTAAGCCTAAAAATGTCCTGTTAATAGCTTAGAAGCAGTTATTTTCATTGAATACAATCATGTTTTCTCTAAGTGCTAAATGAGGACATTGCACTTTCAAAGACTGCGCAACTTGTTACTATATTGCTATGCCAGCTGTTTCCCTTTTTAGAGGAAAGAGTATCCACATCAGGGCAAAAGAGGGATTCCTGAAAGAAAAAAATATATAGACTACCATCAGAGTGAACTTTATTATCTCACAGAATAATGCATTTTTTCCCAACCTCGAGTTTGCAGAATCATTGCCTCTGTATTCAAATAGAATGACCTTTGCCCCAACCCAGACAAATTTTTTTTACTACTTCTAAAAACTAGAGTAAAGACTATTTTTCCAAATGAATACTCCTTAAATTTTTGGTATTTCCAATAATGTCAATTGCTACTCTGCTCAACAAAATAAAACATTAACTATATTGTGTATACTCAAACCATATATTTCACCTCTTCCCAGCCATCCTCAACACCTGTCTAAAATCCGAGATGACCATTGTTAGTACAATGCCCATAAGATTCAGAAGTAAAAACTATTTTGAATGCCATCTGCCCAGTTCAGTGATTTTTCACACTATGTAGGATTTAGTCAGGCAGGACTGTGGGCTCAATCTTCCTTTTTCAAAAAGGATTCATACCTGATTAATATCTGGCTGATGATCTGTATGAGCTTTCGTTGGAAATAAATGTGCTGGGATCCATAAAAAAATATAAAATTATTAGCTTACTTTATTATTATTTGTTTAAACAAATGAAAGAACTGAAACTAAGATTAAGATATTTTTCCAAATTCAGAAAAGAAGAACTTTGTTACCTATAGCATCAGTAGTTGCTCTTTCTGCTCACTCATTAATTTTTCACTTGGCCCAAGATGAGTTGTTACTGGTAGTCAGTGCATTCAAAATGTGATACCGACAAAAATGTTACAAGCATGGAAATATAAAAGTTATGTCAAAAATCAGATTTCTCTTTCCTTAGAGGCTAACATTTTTAACCTTGTGCTGACTTTCAGGATTATCCCAGAATAAAAATACTTCCATTAAGGCACAATCTCACTGGATTTGTAAGAAAAAAATTACAAAAATTCAGCATGAAGTCAAATATACCTCTGTTACAAGCCGCAAATCAGAACCCTGGCAAGCAAAAAAGACAGCTAAATGCAGGCATCGAGTTGTTTCACTGTGCTTTTATTCTTTCCAGCGACTCAAACTAATTAAGAGGGTTTAGCACCTGTCAGAGACTTAAAAAAATAAATAAATAAAAATTAAAAAATAAAAAAAAAGTAAAAGGGCTAGTTAGAATATTGGAGTCTAGAAATTTTAAGAGAATGCCCCAAACTGACACCAGAAATACTGCTGGGCAATTCAAGAGAAGACAGCTTATTGATCAAAATCACTAAAATTGCCAAGCTTGAGACAGTTTAGTAAAGGTAAAAAATTTACCCTTGATAACCTCTAGCAGCTATTTGTTCTGTTACAATCAAGAAATTATAATAGGTGAAGTCATGGTCACTGCTGTTGAGACCTCAGAGCACAGGAGACTGAATCTGTTTCTAGTCAGTGGTTTGTCATGCGATGGGCGTAGTCACCTACAAGGAAATGAAATAGATTTTTGACAGCTTATCAGAATTTTTACATTCAATTGAACACAGTTATTTAAAACCAGTTTGAATGAACACATACTTTTCAATGAAGCTTTTATTTCTAAATTAGTTTCCATACATTTTCAATTTTATTTCTAAAATATTTTTAATACTTTTAAAACTGTATTTCTAAAATATTTTAATACATGTTTATTTCTATTTGCTCATATGTTATAAAAGTTGATTTCTGCTATCTTGAAAGCAAAATAAATCTTAAAAAAAATTTTTTTGGCCTGGCATGGTGGCTCACACCTGTAATCCCAGCACTTTGGGAGGCTGAGGTGGGCAGATCACGAGATCAGGAGTTCAAGGCCAGCCTGGCCAATATGGTGAAACCCAGTCTCTACTAAAAATACAAAAATTAGCTAGGCATGAATTCAGGATGCGGAGCTTGCAGTGAGCTGAGATCGTACCACCATACTTCAACCTAGGTGACAGGGAGAGACTCCATCTCAAAAAACAATAAACAAAAAAAACCCAACAATAAATAAAAATATTAAATTCTTGCTATATCTCATTCTTTTGGGATACAATCCTATTGCTTTCCTTGTTACCATTCTTAAGCCACACAAATGTCAATATCTGAGATGCCAAGTCTTCCTCAACATAATCTTATTACAGCGTACCTTCCCTCTTTCACATGTATATTTAAAATCTGTTGGTTTTTTTCTCAGTGTTATTCTTTAACCATTATGTAGTTTCTGCCATCTTTCTATGTCTTAAAATTGTCCTTGTTTCTTCTGTTCCATGGCTCTAGAATGTTCTTCTTATCTGTCTGGTCTATTTCACTTGTTCCTTATCATCTTCCAGGTTCTCATATATAGGATTTTAAAATGATCAATTCTGCTCACTGACGGAATTTGAAAGTCTCAGACAAATTCCCATATCCACCATCTTCTTGAGTCTCAGTTTCTTCCCCAAGTGAAATATGTATGATAATCATAGCCAGCTTTACTCACAAAATTGTTGGAATAAAATGGGATAAAAATACGCAAAATTAAATCACAAATTTTAGTAATTTATGAAGATGTGTTGAACTATTCCTAACCCATTAGAATTGCCTCAGTAAAGATATGCCTGTGATGCAAACTGGCTGATCAGATAACTCTGTGAATACTCTATTCCTACTTGTTAGAGACGATGGATTCTTTCTCTTATGGTGGACAGGCTGGAGAATATGGCCTAATTATGTCTATGACACAGAGGAAGACTGAGGGACAGAGAGGGAAAGAATCTAGTGATATTTATTGAGCTCTTGAATCCAGCCATATACTTGGATGCTTCAGTAATATAAAACAATTATTTTTTAAAAACCTATTTAATCCTTATTTTAGGTTACCAAATAACTGATTTATTTTTATTCTTGTTCAATCCATAGTGGGTATGTAACTTCACTCCTATCAGGATAAGAATAATAATTTATTTGCATGAAATTTTTTATTACTCATTTAAAAGTGCTAGATTACTATAAAGATACATGCAATCATAAAATTTTCTTTAATTAAATTGAACCTGAGAAGTCAAATATCCCAAGTTCCTATCATCTTGTTTGCTTACACTTATATATCTATTTTGAATGCCATCTCTCTTCTAATACTTTTATGTTCTTTTGAAATATCACTAAACTCACCATGTACACATCAAATATCATTTCATTAAAAAAAATCATATCTTGCTTGTAAAACCAGATACCCTCTCTTTCTTCTAGTAATCCATCTGTACCCCTTTTATGTCCATCCTTTCTTTTGGTTATAGATGCCTTTCAAATCTAATCTCTCTTATTAAAGAATAGTTTCTTTGAAGGGAAGGATTTTTTACTTACTTTTGTAGCTTTTGAAATGCCTAAACAATGACTTGAAGATTGCTGATACTCTGTCATTCATTATTAGTTTGGTTGATTTAAATCATTTTCTTAGGAAAATGGAAATATTTTTTATCGTTTACATGCTTTAAATTCTCTATCTATATGAAAACAGTGAGGACAGTCAGAGGATCAGTATATCAAGTAGAAGGAAAGTATCAGAGCCCTTTCTGGCTTCCAACGTTTTATTGAATTGAGTATTCAAAGAATTAAGATAATATATTGAAATAAAAACTCCCCACTCTTCCAAAATAATGTGTTCACTTTTAACATAATTATATAACTGTAATATGCCCTCTGAATAGCCTTTAATTATTCCCAAATTTGGTATTAACATTAGGATTACATTAGTACCCCAGACCCATTTCTACATATTTATGGCATCTCTTAAATGACCAAGTGAATATAGGAATTCTCCTTAAAGTTAACACACTAAATTATCTTTTTACTAATTTATTCATAGCTTGACATAGTTTAATATAAAAACTTTAGTTAAGCCAAGCTAGAGGCATTCTTCAGCTTCCCATCTAATGCATGGAGGCTTCTAGAGAGCTTCTTCTCTACCCTAAATAACTTTATGCTACAGCAGAGTAAAGAATAGAATGATGCTTTCAGCCCCTTTCTCACAAAATGTATTTTTTACTTTTTGTTGCTCACAAGATTACAATACAGAAACGTCATTTCTTTGTTTTTTCCTATGCATTTTTCACCACTTTTATCATTTATTCTATTACTAATGTATTATAGTCATTAAAATGACTAACTTTAGACTCACAAACTTGGCATTAAATGGAGATTTGTACCCACTAATTATCTGATATACTGCCTACTTGTTTAGTCACGCCAAGCTTGATTTCTTACCATAAAATAGGTTAATCTGAGGATTCCAAGCAAAAAGAATATACTTATTATGACACCTTTAATTTGCGCTGCAAATAACAAGATTTAAAAAATCTGGTAAGGAGTTTGCAATGAATCTATGTATAAATACTTAATTTTTAAATTTTGAGTAAATATCGAAAACGTAAACAACCATATTGAAAAATGCTGCTTTGTCCTTTACAATAGAGGAAGAAGGACCCTATTTAGAAAACATTTCTGTGGCTGGGGTTTTATGTGCTGTTCAATTTTAATTAGAGTAAATACAATTATGTTTCCTGATTAGGGTATATGCTGCCTGAAGACAACAGTCATGACTGTCCTAGTCATGGACATTTCTCCAATATCCAGCGTAAGTTCTTGACACATTGTGAGAACACAGTTTGTTGAATTAATTAATCTGTAATCCAGTGAGACAGAAAGGTCAAAGCTTCTATACTCCAACACTTGCTTAAGGGAAATAAATGGTAAGGACACTAATGAAAGCGTGAAAAAAAAATACTCTTACGTAGGTATTTTCCAAATGCCCTGAAAACAACCAGATGTATTTCCTATCATTCATCACTAAACTCCAATTTTTGTATAAAATATGGATACTCAGAATAAAGACTACTTTGCGCAGCCTCCTCTAAAGTAGTGTGTAGCACTCTGAATAAGTTCTTGACAATGTGCTATTTGTTGCTGTAAGTGGCAAATAAAATATTCAGGAAGTGTCTCTAAGTGAAGACAATGGACCTTTTCCTACTCTCTCCTGTTCCCTGCTGGTTATTTTGTTAGTATATTCACTGAGGTAGATAAATCATTTGGGACCATGAAATGACTTTGGGAGTGGAAGTCATGCATGTCAGTGCAAGATAGAAAGAGCCAGTATTTCTGGGTTCTTCAGAGAGCAAAGCTACCACACTGGTCAGGCAGTTCACATGTGTAGACTTTAATTTAAGGAGTTGTCTTACTCCCATTTGTGCCGCTGTAACAAAATATCTGAAATTGGGTAATTTACAACAAGCAGAAATGTATTTGCTCATAGCTCTGGAGTCCAGAAAGTCAAATATCAGTGTGCCAGCATCTGGTGAAGGCCTTCTTGCTACCTCAACATATGGGAGAAGGCAAGGGTGGAGGTGGGGGAAAGCATACGAGAGGGCCAGATTTCTTCTTTCATAATGGTACTTATCCCATTCATAAGGGTGGAGCTGTCATAGCCTGATTGCTTCTTAAATGTTCCACCGCTTAATACTGTTGCAATGGCAATTACATTTCAACATGAATTGTCAAGGGTACAAACATTCAAACCGTAACAGGGGATACTGATTTCGAAGCCAAACTTAACCATGAAGATACTTTTGGTTTTAATGCTGGGACAGTCAATTTAATATGCGGTCAGATCTTAGTTAAACTCACATTTATGCAACATAAAATAATTTGTGGATAATCAACTATTCCTATACTTACAAAAGAATATATTGGAAATCAACTTGTGAGAGGCAGATAGAGTTCCAGCAATTCATGTACTAGCTGGGGGTCTATAGAAAAGTTAGTTTAACCCCTCTTGGGCTCAGATGACTCAATTTCAAAATGAGATGATTGGATTTACTAAATATAGAAAATGTAGATTTGTCTAAACCTTCATGATGTAGGAGAAACATAAAGTAAGAGCCAGGGAGCCAGTGTATCTCTGAAGATCAAATGGCAAGCTGGCGAGGGGAGGTACTAGCTTTACATGAACCTGGAATAGAGAACAATGAAGCACTCTTTTCCTTCTAATTTACTTGCACCTTTTTTTTTTTTTTTTTTTTTTTTTTTTCAGATATATCATTTTGGCGCACAACTGTGAACACTGAAATGCCAGGGTCCAGAGATAGAAAATGCTGCCACTTTAAGTGTAATTTTACTTGCGACCCCAAACGAAGCCATGATTCTACTGCAATATTCTATTTTGACGCGTCTCAGTCCGAGAAACATGGTACACAACTTATATAGCCGGAGTTATAAGAGGTGTGAATTTAGTTAGGGTCTGGTCGAGAGACTTGAAAATACCCATTTATTCTAACAATAGAGAATAATTTTTTAATCTATTGAACTTCTCTAATATAAAGTATTTCTCAGACTTGAAAAAATTGAAAGAGAAAAAGGAAATAAAGTATCACAAAAACAACAGTGGAGAAAGCAGCTGCAAACCCTAGGACCAAGGAGAAAAAAGGGAAGACGCTGGAATTATTACAATTTAAGAACTTGAAGGATGATTCCTGTGGGGGCTGGACTCAGGTTTTTGAGGAAGAAACGCTGGCCAGCTGGTATCAGAGGTCCCAAAAGAGTATACAACAAGGCTGAATCTGTAAGTGCCAAAAAAACCGCAAACAGGAATCAACTACTAACGCTTAGTGAAGAAGTAATGCTCAAGTAATACTGAGAGGGACAGGAAGCAAAGAGATAGCAAATAATATGGTCCCTTCTTTCTTCCTCAGTATTCCAGTTTCATCTAGCACCCCCTTTAGGTAGAATCTAATAGAAAAGCCAAAATATGATTTGTAGACTACTAACAGCCATATTACAAACCTGAGTGTAGAAGTGGGAAGGGAGATTTAAAGCTAAGAGACAATGGCTTAGCAATTGGCAAAGAAGAGGTGTGAAATTATAGAGGAGGATGTAACACAGGAGGAAGATTCATATTTTATGAAGGTGTGAGACTTAATATAGAGTAGGTTTTCCAAGAAACAAGAAAAATATTCTTGCCTCTTTTTAATCAAAAAGAATATGTGAGTTATTTTAAAATGCTTCATTCCCTCCCCCAGAGGGAAATAATGAAGAATATTAAATGTTATTGAGTGAAAGTTGGTATTTTAGTTCAGAAGAAAACTTTATACAAAGCGGTGAGTTAATACATTTTCCTTTTAAAAGGCACTACTGATTAAAAGGAGAGAGTCATAAATCAGTTATTTAAGCTAATTATTGTCAACTCCTTCATGCAGAAGTCTATTCAGAGGATCTTGCATATTTAACATTGCAGGGGAGATGCCCTTTTTCTTAATTGTATATTAACTGGCCTAACTAGATAAATCCTCCCAATTCTAAAATTCTAATTTCTCCATAAGGGAGTATGAGATATGGTATAAGCAAAATTGAGGTTGGAGGTCATTGCAAGTATTCTATATTTTAGCTCTTTCTAATTCTCTACAACCCATCCACAATATTTAATATATTGAGCACTCAATTCCAGAATCTTCAGAAAGAAAATGGAAACATGTATTTAGTAAAATTGCAAAGAAAAAAACAGCACCATTTACCACCTCCTATTTTCCTTTTTCAGTTTTCCTGAGGAGAGTATTTTCAAGGAATTTTCCCTCAGGGATGCATTTTGTTGATAATTTCTGCTTTTTTCACTTTTATTTTAAGCTCAGGAATACACGTGCAGATTTGTTATATAGGTAACCTTGTCTCATGGGAGTTTGTTGTAGAGATTATTTCATCACTCAGGTATTAAGGCTAGTACCCATTGGTTATTTTTCCTGATCCTCTCACTCCTCCCACCCTCCACCCTCCAAAAGGCCTCAGTGGGTTGTTCCCCTCTGTATTCATGGGTTCTCATCATTTAGCTCCCACTTATAATAAGTGAGAACATGCAGTGCTTGGTTTTCTGTTCCTGTGTTAGTTTGCTAAGGATAATGGCCTCCAGCTCCATTCATGTTCCTGCAAAGGACATGGTCTCATTTTTTTTATAGCTCCATGGTATATATGTACCATATTTTCTTTCTCTAGTCTATCATTGATGGGCATTTAGGTTGATTCTTTGTTTGTGCTACTGTGAATAGTGCAGTGAACATATGTGTATGTGTGTCTTTATAGCAGAATGATTTATATGCCTTAAAATTTATAAATTACCCAATAATTTATATGCCTTTGGGTATATTCCCAGTAATGAGATTACTGCGTCAAATGGTGTTTCTGTTTTTAGGTCTTTGAGGAATCATCACACTGTCTTTCGTAATGGTTGAACTAATTTATACTGCCACCAACTGAGTGTAAGCATTTTCTTTTTCTCTGCACCCTTGCCAGGATCTGTCATTTTTTGACTTTTTAATATTAGCCATTCTGACTGGTGTGAGATGGTATCTCATTGTGGTTTTGAGTTGCATTTCTTTAAAGATCAGTGATGTGAAGGTTTGTTTTTTTTTTTTTTTTTTTTTTTTTTTTTAAATTTTTTATTGTAAGGTTTTTTTTTTTTTTTTTTTTTTTTTTCCATATACTTTTTTGGCCACATGTATGTCTTTCGAAAAGTGTTCATATTTTATACCCACTTTTTAATAGGGTTGTTTGTTTGTTTTCTAGTAAATTTGTTTAAATTTCTTATAGATGCTGGATATTAGAGCTTTGTTGGATGCATAGTTTGAAAACCATTTTTTCCCATTCTGTAGGTTGTTTGTTCACTCTGTTGATAGTTTCTTTTGCTTTGCAGAAGTTCTTTAGTTTAATTAGATCCTATTTGTCAATTTTTGCTTTTGTTGCAATTGCTTTTGGTGTTTTCATCATGAAATCTTTGCCCGTTCGTATGTCCAGAATGGTATTGTTTTTCAGGGTTTTTTATAGCTTTGGGTTTTACATATAACTCTTTATTCCATCTTGAGTTAACTTTTCCAGGTTTTTTTTTTTCCAGGTTTTTTTTTTTTTTTTTTTTTTTTTTTTTTTTTTTTTATAGCTTTGGGTTTTATATGTAACTCTTTATTCCATCTTGAGTTAACTTTTGTATATGGTGTAATGAAGGGGTCCAGTTTCAATCTTCTGCATTTGGCTAGCCAGTTATCCCAGCACCATTTATTGAATAGGATGTCCTTTCCCCACTGCTTGTTTTTGTCAGGTTTATCAAAGATCAGATAGTTGTAGATATGTGGCTTTATTTCTGGGTTCTCTATTCTGGTCCATTGGTCTATGTGTTTGTGTTTGTATGGGTACCACTGTACAAGTTGTACAACTTGTTTGGGTTATTGTAGCTCTATAGTATAGTTTGAAATTGGGTAGCATTATGCCCCCTGCTTTGTTCTTTTTGCTTAGGATTGCCTTGGCTATTCGGGCTCTTGGTTTGGTATGAATTTTAAAATAGTTTTTTTCTAGTTCTGTGAAGAATCTCAATGGTAGTTTAAAAGGAATAGCACTGAAACCTGTACATTGCTTTGGGCAGTATGGCCATTTTTACAATATTGATTTATGGCTTGATTCTACTCAATTCTTTCAAAGGTTGTTTTTATCCAGAAAAAAACCACACAGATGGGAGAGAGAGGGTTTTAGGGTATCATCCAAATAAGAATGATGTGCCATCAGAGCTGACTCTCCCTGAGACTAGTATAGATAGTTATACAATTGTTATAGTTATACAGTTATAGTTAGATTAGATTATATTCCATTGTCTTCTGTGCGTCACCATCGACAGGAGCCTGTCACAATAGGCACAGGAGTTTATCTGTGGGATTAATGTATCTATGATTGTATTTTACTATGCTGGATAGGTCAGTACCTTTAGAAGTCATATTTGGGAACATGGATATTTACATGTATGTAAGTTGTTTATATATATATTGTGGACTAGTTTTATATGCAGTTCGTCATTACTTTTGTTTCAGTTTGCTTTTATCTGGGTTATAACATAATTTAGCATGATGAGAGCTCATCTTAACCCTGCATGTAAATTATCGGGTTCCTGTGTAGTCTTACTGCATCTTTCTTGGTCCTATTCTAGCTTGCCTTTCATCAGTTTCTGTTACTTTCCTTAGGCTAATCAATCATCTAGCAGGGTAATAGCTACCATTTTTGCGCTCCCTTAGTGTAGACATGAGTTTCATTTGGTATCCTTTTCCCTCAGTCTAAAGAATGTAACATTTCTGTAAGTGCAGTTTTGCCTAAAATTAAGTCTTGGCTTTTGCTTGTTTGAAATTGTCTTTATTACACTTTTACATTTTTTTCAACTTTTTTTATTTTAATAAATATGTGAATATTTAAGGTATACAACATAGTGTTATGAGATACATATATATGTGTATCTCATGTATATGTATTATATATATAGTAAAATGGTTACTATAGTGACACAAATAAATACATCTATTATCTCATATTCATTATTATTTTTGATTTTTTTGTTTTGTTATAAAACTCTAGGTTAGCCGCTTTAAATTTTTAAAGAATTATGAAAGTACTCTTCTAGTTTCTTATGGCTTACCTTTTTTCTGATGCAAAGTCAATGATAATTTTTATTTTGAGGTTCATTCTGTGCAATGTGTTTCCTTTCTCCTATTGTTATTTTTATATTATCTGTTTGTCAGTAGCCCCAGAAGTTTGATTGTAATGAGCCTTGGTATAGTATTCTTTGTGTGTTATAGCTTGAAGTTCTTTGAGTTTTTTGATGATTGGCATACAATTTGGAACATTTTCAGTCAGTATTTCTTTAAATATTTTGTCTTCCCTTCTCCCACCTCCTTTTTCCTTTCCAGGACTTCAGTCACATGCACGTTATACTGCTAATCTTTTCCCACAGATCATGGGGGTCTGTTTATATTATTCATTTTCTCAGCAGTTTTTCCTCTGTTGTTTCATTTGGATAGTTTTATTGCTGTCTTCAAGTTTACCAAGGCTTTCATCCAGAGAATTGAATCTGCTATTAAGTGCATCTAGTATTTTTTTTTAATATAGATATTACATTTTGGGGGTTTAACATTTCTATTCAGTTTTTTTTTTAACATCTTTCATTCATCTCCCCATTATGTGTGTTTTCTTATTTGTTTCTCATGCACATTTATAATGACGTTTAAAGTCCTTGCTGGCTACTTACATCACCTCTCATTTCTGTGTCTGTTTCCGTCTATTCATATTTCTCATACATTTTGGTCACATTTTACTTCTTCTCATGTCTAGGTCTTTTATTATTGGAGGTTGAAGTGAATATTATGATATTGAGGGTCTAGATTTTTTTGTTTTCCTTATAGATAGCTGAATTTTGTTTTGGCAGGTATTTAATTTAATTCACTTGCAGCTTACTAAAATTTCCACACTCTTGTATTACCCCTTGCTGTGCCAGAGTCGAAAGTGCCTCAAGGCACAGAGTTGGGGGGATCATAGGGATCCTTTGCTTACTTCTCATCTCTCAAGAATCATGTTTCTAAAATATCTGTTATCTTGTATTTGCAAAAAGTTGTTTTAAAATATTTTTTTCCATTTTATACTGTTTATAGCAGAAAGTCTAATCTGGTATGAATTACTGTCACAGACAGAGTAGAGAAAATCATTTTAAAAATAACATTAATTTTTCCCAGGATATGAGTGACACAAGAAAATACAAAGTATTAAATAACTGGAACCTCAATGTCTCAGAGAATTTGAATGAGAATTAAGACTACCTAGCTATTGTCTCTTTTATTATTCAATAGTTGAAACTACTTTTATTGATTGTAGGGCATTTCATAAAAATTCTTTCTAAATTTATATTGAAGAATGTCATGGGGCCATCCTCAGACATGGTGCTAACAATTTTGTTTTTAGTTGCAGAAAAAAAGATGAATAATGACTGGGCTGAACCCAGTATGAAAAAGAAGAAATAAAGAATCCCCATATTGAAGCCATTGAAATTACACTTGACATTTAGATGACACTCAGACATTTAGAAAAGAACAAGTTGAGATGGCTCTGAAAGTTTAACTGGAAAATGAGGACACAAATAAAGCTGCCTAACCGGTGCATGGGATAAAGGGGAGAAGGATCTCTGGGTGGGCTTTCACTGGACTTACCATAATAAGCAGAACTTGTATAATTGTGTCAAGAGGGCTTATGTAAGCATTTATTAGTAATAGAAGGAAGCTGGGAAAAGCAAGTATATTTAGTTTACAGCAAACTAGAAAGGAAGTACTACTATATTCAGATGATATGGAATAAGGATATCCTAGAGGAATAAAATATCATTACCTGTAGTTAATGTCCTGGGGTCTCTGCCCTACAATACACACACTAAGGGAAGATACAGTTTTAGAGGCCCAGCAATACATTATGTGCTAAATGTTTGCATTAACTTACACATCTATACACCAAAAAATCACATGCTGATATGATTTAGCTTTATGTGCAGTTTTTAGTTATTTGAATACAGAAAAACAAAATATTCTAGCTTCTTAGCACAGGGAGGCCTGAGTGAATTAGTTCGCTGGGGATGGAAATGGAAGGCAAGAAAAAGAAGAGAGAGAGAGAGCTGATAGTAATGCATCTATTTACAGCAGAATTAGGTCCTAATCATGCCAAACCATTAGCATCACTGAGTGTGCCATACAAACTATTGGCCTCCTAATGCATGCTGAGAGCTCCCTCATGTATTTATCATATATAATATTTTTGAAAAAATTCTTTACATTGACATATCTTGGTTTAACTCATGCTTTTATTTTTATTTATTTAGTTATTTATTTTGCTGTTGTCCCAGGTTTATTGAAAATGTTACAGCATTACAGAAAGATTCAGCCAGCTCCACGAGGCATTTTGAAATTCATCCTAACATAGACTGAGTGACCTGCAGGTTGGACAGACTGCTTAACTCCAAAAGCTTCAGCATTTCCTTAGTGTCAGGATCCACTTCAGTGATTTCCTTATCCAGGGCTGAGACCTCAGGATGGTAGTTACCTCTCCTTTCTCTCTCCTCCTCCTGCAGCTTGATGGAGATACATCTCACCGGGCCCCTCTGAATCGGCCTCATTAGATGTGTGACATAAACTGCTTTCTTATTGCGGAGCTTCTTGCTGGGGATAATGGCGATCTCCTCACGCATGCGCTTGTTCCTGTGGAAGTTGCTGCCCATACGATTATCCAGGTCGCCTTCCTCACGGTTTGGGTGCGATTGCGGCCTATGTTGGCAGGTCCTTCATCTAACTCATGCTTTTTGTTAATGATTTCAAGGAATATTAAATAGAAAAGCCAGAATTAATGCTTGAGCAAACTAAGTATTTCTCACAGCTGCAGTGCTCCTATAAAGGAAGTGGCTCAATTTCATTGTTTTCATGGGTTTATCAGAGGTTCAATGTTTAAATCAAACAAGGTTCACATTTTTAAAACTATTATTGGTGTCAGTTATGGATGAACCTACTAGATTTGGATACGAGTTCTACACAACCTGAAAAACACAAATGTTAACATTGATGATTGGTTATACTATGAAAGGTTAATTTGATCGCTCATATTTGGCCTCATATTTAAGGATTAAAAGGAAGTTATTCGTAAACTGACTTGCTTTAAAATATCTTGTCATGCTAGCACTGAGAAAGTCCAATTAAAAGCAGAGTAATCCAGATAAGAAATCTCAAATTTATTCCAAAACAGTTCTAGATATGTGAGGAATGTTAGATTTTTGAGATAAGTTTAGATTAACCATTACTAGCTCATTTAATTATTTTCTGTCTAAAGGTATATTATCCAAAATCCTTCTAGCCACGATCAGCAAAGCTTTATATTAGAATATATATGAATATGGCAAGACCTCTCTCCTGCTTTTTTGTAGGCCTTGTAAAAGACACAGGGGCCCTTCTTGCAGGTCTTGCTGTATGTTCCTGTGCTTCCTTTTTCTCTGTGCTTTTAAAAATCATATTCTCATGGCCTGCCACACACTTAGCCTCTCTTCTGTTTAAATCATAATGTTTATTTCCTAATCTGACTCAAAAACTCTTTTTTCTTTAATCTTTGGTCACACTCTTGTCCTGCAATTACAAGATAAAAATTGAACATGTTATATGAAATATGTATACTTATATATTATTATACATATATATACTTATTGTATATAGAATATATATTCATATATAACCAATATGTTGGGTATATATAACTTTAGACAGAAAATAATTAAATAAGCTAATAATGGCTAATCTAAGCTTACCTCAAGAACCTAAGAATCCTCAGATATCTAGAATTTATTAGAATAAATTTGAGATTTCGTATCTGGTTAAAAAGCAAAGATAAGATTTCCTATCTTTCTACTCTGCTCTTAATAGAACTTTATCACTGCTAACATGACAAGGTATTTTAAAACAAGTCAGTTTAGGTGTAGCTTCCTTTTAATCCTTAAATATGAGCAATAAAATTAACGTTTCAGAGCATAAACAACCATCGTTAGTTAACATTTGTGTTTTTCAGGTTATGTGGAACTCATACCCAAATATAGTCGATTAAACCATAACTGACACCAATAACAGTTTAAAAAATGTGAACCTGGTTTGATTTAAACATTGAACCTCTAATAAAGTCCATGAAAACAATGAAATTAAGCCACTTCCGTTATAGGAGCACTGCAGCTGTGAGACGTTTATGTATACACACACATATAGTACAAATATGTAATGTATCATAATATAACATTATTTTATGTAATAATATAATATATTCTTTATATTATATAAATAGATTTATATAATAATTATATATATTTTATGTATTTTATAAATGTAATTATATACTTATCAATTATATAATTATATATACTTATAATTATATTTCTATATATTCTTACTTATATAATTATACAAGTATATATACTTATAAGAATAATATATATTTGTATATGTATATATAATTATATAATTAATAAATATATGATATATACTTATAAGGATTGTATATTATTCTTATAATACTTATAGGTATATATTTATTTAGAAGTCTTACATGTATATATATTCTTATATACATTATTATAATAATTCTTACAAGTATATATATTCTTATAATATATTCTTATATATTCTTATATATTCTTATATAATATAAGAATATATACAAGAATTATTACATTATATAAGAATATACATATTCTCATAAGTATATATTATTGTATTATATAGTATATACAATATTGTATTATATATTATATAATAACATATTATTGTATTATACATTTTATATAATTGTATATACTTATGTGTGTATAATATATAAAAAAGCATATATTTAAGAATAACATTCTTATGAGTATATCATTTATATACTTACAAGTATATAATGTATAGTCTTAATATAATATTTGTACTATATAAAATTATTTATAATTATTACAAGTATATTGTGAGTATATAAGTATATTATAAGTATATAAATATATAAGTATATGTAATTATATGATATATAGTATATAACAATATATAAGTATATACAAGATATTACAAAATATATACTTTTAAGAATAGAAAATATATAATTATAAGAATATAAATATATGCATAAAAGTATGTACATTATATATTAAATACTTATAATAATGTATATTATATATTATAAGGAATAGATACTTATGAGAATATATTATATTATGTATAATATACATATATGTATAGTATACAGGTACATGAAATATATAATTTTATATATTTATAAGTATATAGCATATATTATATTATATACTTATAAGATATATATTATATACTTATGAGAACATATAATATACATAATATTATATATAATTATGTATAATACATTATATAATACATAATATAACATAATATATTCTCATAAATATATAATATATATCTTATAAGTATATAATATAATGTATACTTATAAGTATTTAAAATTATATATTAAATTATATATAATATAGTCTTGTAAGTATATTATATATCTTCTAAGTATATGATATATAATATACTTATACACTTATAAGTGTATATACTTACATATTATACTTACATATATACTTACATATTATACTTATGTATTATACTTATAAGTATATATAATGAGTTCCACACAACCTGCAAAACACAAATGCTAACATTGATTATTTGCTATACTATGAAAGGTTTATTTGATTGCTCATATTTTGCCTCATATTTAAGGATTAAAATATATATATTATATGTATTTATATATAATTCTAAAATTAGCAGAGTGGGGTGGCCCACCAGCTTTAACTCATAGTTTTTTTTAATGATTTCATGGAATATTTAATAGAAAATTCATAATTAATGCTTGAACAAACTAAATATTTCTCACAGCTGCAGTGCTTTTATAAAGGGAGTGGCTCAATTTCATTGTTTTCATGAGTTTATCAGAGGTGCAATGTTTAAATCAAACAAGGTTCACATTTTTAAAACTATTATTGATGTCAGTTATGATTGAGCCTACTATATTTGGATATGAGTTCCACACAACCTGAAAAACACAAATGTTAATTCATAATACTATGAAAGGCTAATTTGATTGCTCATATTTTGCCTCATATTTAACGATTAAAAGGCAGTTATTCCTAAACTGACGTGCTTTAAAGTATCTTGTCATGAATTATATATAATATATGTCATATATTATATATAAATAAAATGTATAATATATAATATAACATTGTTCTTATTATGATATATCTTTATACTCATATAACATAATTATAATGATATATGATTTATATTATACATAATATATTCATAAACTATATGTTATATAATATATAACTCTAATATAATTATATATAATTATAAAGCATGAGTTGTTATATATAATATATTACATATAATTTTGTTAATATAAAATATATATAATATGTAAATACATACAAATATTAAAAAACATCATTAACATAAGATATATGTGTTTTATATATAAAATATATTTCATATATTATATATCTTTATATATTATATATTATAATCATATAGTTTACTTTCTTATAAGTTTCTACTCATAGGAATATATATTATATATTATGATATTTATAATAAATGATATATATATATATATCTTTTATTTTTTGAGGCAGAGTCTCGCTCTGTTGCCCAGTTGAGAGTGCAGTGGCATAGTCTCAGCTCACTGAAACCTCCACCTGCAAGGTCCAAGCAATTATCCTGCCTCAGCATCCTGAGTAGCTGGGATTACAGGCATATGCTATCATGCCCAGCTAATTTTTGTATTTTCAGTAGAGACAGGGTTTTGTCATGTTGTCCAGGCTGGTCTTGAACTCATGATTTCAAGTCATCCACCTGTCTTGGCCTCCCAAAATGCTGGAGTTACAGACATGAGTCACTATGCCCAACCTATATCTTTTAAAATTATATTATATATATTATAATATATATTACATAATATATAATTATATTATTATGTATGTTATGTGATATATAATATACATATTGTATGTATTAATAAAGAAGTTGAGGAAAATTTTGTATTTTAAAATATAAGAAAACTGTAATGGGGAGGCCAAGGTGGGAGAATTACTTGAGCCCAGGATTTTGAGACCAGCCTGGGCAACCTCATTTCTACCATCAAACAAGTTTTAAAATATTAGCCAGAAGTGGTGACACACAATTTTTTGCCTAGCTACTTGGAAAGCTGAGGTAGGTTGGGGTGGGGAGGCCAAGGCTGCAATGAGCAGTGATTGCACCACTGCACTCCAGCCTGGGTGACAGAGCAAGGCCCCATCTAAAAAAAAATGCGGGGGGTGGGGGGAGAAGAAAGAAAGGTAAACAAAGAAAAAAACCTACCAATACTTTTGTGAGCCCTTTTTTGGACACACATTTTTATTTATTTTGAGTGAATGGAATTTATTCAAGTACATTGGAATTCCAAGCAAGTGGAACTGTTATGAAATAATTTTAAAGAAAAGCCAAAGGGTTATTGAAAATGCGAAAATAACTCCCTTATTCTTCTCTCAGCCATGTAAAATAACTTTAGTGGTTCTACATCCTTGCCAGCATTTTGTGCTCTCAGTCTTTTGGATTTTACCCATTCTAGAGGGTCTTTGAGTCTCGAGATCTCCCTCTCTTTCTTTTCTCTTGTTGCGATCATTGTCTAAGTAATTTATTTCTGTACATTCTACCTCTAAACATTTAAAAACATTCTAGAATGTTTCTCTGACAGTCCATAATTATTCCAAGTATGTCTTTGCTAAATTAAGTTTCTTGAAGGCAATGTCATTATTTCTTTAGTACTGTCATTCTTTAACCTCTGGCAACTGGCACAATTCCAAGCATGATCAGAGTCTGCTAAATATACATTAACGTTTTAAATTATAGAATATTAGAAACAGAAGCGACATTATCTTGGCAAATGCCTTGTTTTATAGCTACTGTACAGTATTCAGATTATAGTTGATATACAATGCCATGCCAAAATTACACAATGGCAGAATTCAAACAAGAAGTTGGATCTTTTGTTGTTGTTGTTTTCAGATGGAGTTTCACTCTGCCACCCAGGCTGGAGTGCAGTGGCACGATCTCAGCTCACTGCAACCTCCACCTCCCGGGTTCAAGCAGTTCTCCTGCCTCAGTCTCGTGAGTAGCTGGGATTACAGGCATAGGCCACCACACTACAGCTAATTTTTGTATTTTTAGTAGAGACAGGGTTTCTCCATGTTGGCCAGGCTGGTCTCGAACCCTGACTTCAAGCAATCCACCCTCCTCGGCCTCCCAAAGTTCTGAGATTACAGGCCTGAGCCACTGCACCCAGTCTGAAAATAGATCTTCTAACCCTTGATCTAGAACATTGTGCATCTTGTCAGGGTGCTTCTCTTCATAAATTGACAGTTTAAGTCTGATGTCTTTAAGAGTTCCAAAGGTGAGAGCATGCAGATCAGAGATCCCCTAAATAAGAATATATCCTCAGGAATGCTCACCCCCATGGCATCACCTAACCTGGGTGTGTGTTCTTAACCTGGGTGCTTATGACAACTTTCCATCCTGGGAAACAATCTCAAAGCTTGTTATTTTTTCTGGTGATCACCCTCAGAGTTTTATTTAGAGTGTCATAATGAAAATAAGGGATTACTGTCTGTTTGTGAAAAGCTATAATAGTTCAGTTTGCATTTGAAAGTTTTTGGCTATATGTTTTATTATATATTTTATTGGAATATGCCCTGAGAAAAAAAGGAAAATACAACTCACTGATTGGAAAGTGTAGCAACCACTAGATAAGCTTATACTGTGAGGTATATCTTGTAAAATAAAGTTCTTAGCTGGCTTTACAAATTTCACGAGTACCAAAAATATGGATAGATCTGAAATGTGCCAACTCTATGTAAATGTCAGAGTTTTAAATTACTGTATCAGCATATATCGCTAATTTTTCTAACACGTTTTTTAAACTGCTATTCATATCTTCTCACATATAATAAACAGCACATGGATTATTGGCAAAAGAAAATTTCAGATGTCTACATTTAAAAATCAGGATTAGGACATTTCCTTATAATCATAAGAATTCTCTTTTTTTAATGTAATTATTATAAAGAATTTAGAGCATGCCAGAAATTATCACAATGATTATCACAAGCCCAAAATATGGGTAAAAATTATTTACTGCAGTACTTTGCTCCCTGAAAATCTATTAACTATTGCTTTGATTTATCTGTCCCATAAATCTTGGAGAGGCTGCTTTTGTAAATATATTTTTCATAATAAGTGTATAAAGACATGTCTTGAAATTTGGCAGTATATCTCATAGCATCTAAGCTCAGACACATAACTCACTTTTTCTGAAACGATGAACTATGATCTGGCTATTCTCAAACGCTTAAAGCAATTTTATTGTTTTGCATTTTGATGACTCTGATGCAGTCAACACAGAATCTTTCTTTATTGTCACTGATCTGATTCTTACCAGTGCTGGTCCTCTCCAAACACGAAGGTTTTACAGATCATTGCGTTGATCATGTATTTTTACATTTATAGTCCTCTAAACTTCATTGAAGTTCTTTCTGGTAGATTTTGGAACACAGACATAAACTATAACATCACACTATGCTGAAATTTCATGACTAATGAATGTAAAATACCCTGTAAAAAAGTACATAGGTAGATACTACCTGGTTTCCATTTAATCACTTGCTAAAATATCAGGCTCCTTGTCTGGGACTTGCAATATTATCCTGCAGTCATAAAGGTGAGGTGTGTTATGTAGTTGGGAACAAAAGAACAAATGCTATAATATCCTTTATGTACAGTTCTGGAATAATAGCATACCCTCAAGGTGAATTTTTTTTACTGATGTCGAAGATAAGAAATTTGGGAAAGCAAAATAAATACTGAATAAGAAACTGTAAATTCATTTCATTGCCAGTGGCCTGACAGTTAAGGTTACGACAAGATGTTTGTGTGGCTATAGCATTGTAATTACATACCTTAGATCCTCTTTTGGTTCCTACTTTGTTTTTCACAATATCTGATAGCAAGAAATAACACTACCGGATTTAATATCCAGTTAGTATTTATATCATGGTATCTTAGAGGAGTCATAGGTAATCTTGCCCTTTTAACCACTAGGCTGCATTATCTCTGTGTATTAATGAACACGATAAGTACTGTTAATAGGAATTTATGATTTTAAATTCTACAAACTATTATTATATTTGCCTATAACATATTAAAATTATTACATGGTGAGATTTTCAGAAAGCAGCAATCAGTCTAAAGTATAGTTGTTTTGCCTTTTGTATTCAGTTTCAAGGGATGTGCGAGGAATGGGTTAGTTTATTTCTGGTGTTCTGCAGCTACTCATGTGAATTGTCTTAATCTGTAAGCAGGAAATCGTTACACTAGTAACCAGTAAGAATTATTTTTAGAACAGCTTCCTGGGTTCTAGCAATGGAAGTGGTGGGCCAACAAGGTGAGTGGGTTCTTGGGACCCTAGGTGGTGGATGTGGCATGGTGATGGCAGTAGTGGTGGTGGAACAACCTTCTGGATCTCAGGCAGTTTCTGCCGGTGTTGGTGTTGATTGCAACGGTCTGAGAAGGCCTGTCCCCAGGCCCAGATGTGACGCATGTGGGTGGGTACACGCTGTAATTGTAGCTGCAGGTTGGGTGGGCCCAATCTCAGGCCTCCCGGAGGAGTGCTCAGGTTCCAATAGTGCTGGATCGGGCTGAGAGCTCTCCCAACCCAGGGACAGCATGTTTGTACACTGGGGATTACAGAGCTGGGTCATGCAGACATGTCCTTAGGTCCACTAGTGGGTGCTGGCCATGGTAGGCAGAAGTTGGTTATCCCTGGACCTCCATTGGACTGTTCAGGGAAAAAGGAGGTAAGTTTTGGCTCTAGTGATGGGAGGGCAGGGTTACTTTCAGTGGCTTTAGCTCTAGGCAGGTGGCTGGGAGCATGTGCTTTGGTCCCAGGTGGTAGTTTCAGGTATGGTAGCTACGCTGTCTCAAGGGTGCTTGTAATGCATGGCAGCCCATTGCTGGGAATGGCAGGATCAAAGCCAGTGGCTCATATTCTGGGCTTGACCACAGCAACCAGCAGTGGTGGTTACTGCAGGTGGGGAATGTCAATAGGGCTCTAGAGATGTGGAGGTATATGGGCTGTAGGGCCCCTGGGCAAGATGCAGTCTAGTGGGGGCTAGGATCTCAATGTGGCACCTTGCTGTAGCTGCTTAGGACTTGGCGTATGTATGGGACCCATCATGATCTTCTTCTTTGGGGCAAGGCCTTCATGTGGGCTCCAGGTAGCTCTCTCTGTTAATGTCAGGGCCCAAAAGGGTCAAGGGGTTCTCCTGTGGCTAAAACCGCAGGAGTCTGCAATAGGACTGTGGACAACTGGGGATGTCTCACTTCCTTTTCCCCACACTGGGGAGCATCTCCAGTTTCCCAGCAAATTCAGGCCAAGCAGGCTGCCTCACTTCCCTCTTCTTTGCATTAGGTGTTTCCTGTCACTCCTCTGTTGAATTCCAGTGTTATATCTATCTAATCTATTTGAAGTATGATTATCTCCTCACTATTTTGTTTCTCCTTTTTAAATAAAAGGAGCACCAGCTGCCTCTAGTCGGTCATTTTGAAGCCCCTCCTCAATCAGTTGACTTTAAATAAAGATTGCCCTTAATGAATTGGGTGGGTCTATTCCAACCAGTTGAAAGCACTCTGAGGAAGAAATTTAGCTTGTAGACTGCAGAACCAAGGAATGAAATCAAGGATTGTATAGGAGATATGTTTTTATTAACTTGTAAAAGAGGATGCCTGAGGTCCACAATAACTTTAGTTTCAGATGTCTTTATGTAGTGGTGGGGTCTTCTTTGACCCTCTGGTCTCCTGACTTCCCCCATTTTTTCCTGTTACTCTTTCTCAGTCCAGACTCCACTGCATGTCCTCTGCTCTATTTTCCCTTAGATTCTGGGCCTTCTGACAAGAATGAATATTGATCAGTTTTCTCTTCTCTCTTCTCTTCTGCGCATAGTCTTCTTTATAGGCAACTTATATGTAATTGTGGTTGTAATTGTAACCATATGGTAATGATTTCCAAGTTCGGCTCATCAATCCAAATCTTTTTATTTTCTGAGATGTGGATCCACATACATAACTGTCTATCTGACATTTTGACTTTAATATCTTCAAGTTGCTTGAGAACCAACAGGCTAAAAACCCAAATCTCGACCTCTTCTTCCAATGCTGCCCCAGGCACAGCTGCAGTTCCTTCATTGCCCAGGGACCTTGAGAAATCAGAAAAAAATGCATATGTGCCATTAAAGAAAAGTGTTGAGGAAATACATTTAGTCAGTAGAGTTAACCATAATGATATTTAGAACTTCTTCCTCAGCAAATCTGAATTTTAAGATGAAAACTTAAGCAAATCTTGTTTTCACTCCAAAAACAAGCTTCTTGATAGATAAACATTCCAATACTTTTATTTTTGAGTCCTTATATATGCTCTCAAAAACACAACTAATTTTTTCTTATGTATCATTATTCACAATACAGGAGTTAATGGGAGATATAAATAATGAACCTTTTCAAACATTATTTTACCTAATTCTTAAAACAAGTTTTGAAAGAGGCAACATTAGTACTTTGTAGATAAAGCAATGCAGGCATAGGAAAATACAGTATTTTCTCCATGGTCACACAACTAGGCTGCAGTAGAGCTAGGATTTAAATATAAACGTATCTGACTGAAGTCCCTGTGCTTTCAACTTCATGACTTCAATAATTGACATTCACTTTGCTAACCTATGATATAAGGCTAGATATTCAGAAATAGCTAATAGCAGTTAAAAATTGAGTCAGGCACTCACTTTATATATTCCTAGAGATTGTAACATTATATATCTTCTCATGTAACAAAAAATGGCATTGAGATATTGATTTATTTTATAAAAAATATTACATTCTTATGTAACAGATCTCTCAGGCTGTCTTTTTAACTCAGAGTAATGTGCATGTCCACATGTTCACACATGTGTGTGTTTCTCATGTCACAATTTCTTTATGTTTGACTATTTTTATGTTACTCTGTGTTATTAGATTCTATAACCAATTTCTACTTTTACTAATTTTATTTTAAATAAGAAAGATTCCAAATTAGCTCACGTAAAACTGTTATTAACTTCCTATTAATTTGTTCTTCCAGATCATGACTCAATAAAATATCCTGTAGAGAAGAAATGAGAAGAATATTTTCATATTTTTTTCTTACACACAATTGAAACTTATTCAGTAAGGTTTTCTAATATAAAACAACCTTTTTCTCTCATAGATTTCAAATTACAAACACCTCCCTTCTCATTATAATATAAAAACTGTCATCTTGTTCATTATAGTGCCACTTATAAGGAGCAAGGTTCAAATGCTTTGATTCTGAAAACATAGTTTTTTTCCCCCCAATTTATATGGTTTGGCTGTTTCCATGCTTTTTCCCATCTTCTGTTTAGAATTAGATCATTACCAAACTCCTTATAGATTCTACTTTTAGTTACCAATTGTCCCTGTCCTCTTTTTTCAGTCCTGGAAAGGTTTATGCAGCAGCCTGTTGCAGAGCTGTGAATCAGGCAAAGTAACACAAACCTTATTGCCTAGTGCCTGCTGTTAGTTCCATGTTTTTGTTTTGTTTTGTTTTGTTTTCTATCTATGTTACATTATATGTGATTTTTTTTTTTTTTTTTTGACAGTGTCTTGCTCTGTCGTCCAGGCTGGAGTGTGGTGGTGCGATCTCGGCTCACTGCAAGCTCCGCCTCCTGGGTTCACGCCATTCTCCTGCCTCAGCCTCCCTAGTAGCTGGGACTACAGGCGCCTGCCACCATGCCTGGGTAATTTTTTTTTTTTTTTTTTTAAATAGAGAAGGGGTTTCACCGAGTTAGCCAGGATGGTCTCGATCTCCTGACCTCATGATCCGCCCGCCTTGGCCTCCCAAAGTGCTGGGATTACAGGCGTGAGCTACTGGGTCCAGCCTATATGTGATTCTTCAAAGCGATTTTCAGTGAGAAAACACAAGTAAATGGGCCAGTATAGATCAGAAAAATTAAGCAGATTCCAGGTATATGTATAAAAAGATGAAAACATCCTCTCTGGTCAAAATGTTTATGTCTATGCAATAAAGTTTCTACTAGCTTTTCATGTTACAATGGCTAAAAGATACTTTTTTGGGGGGGTAACTGCTAAAATTTCAACAAGAAATAAAATGTAGTAGAATTATACTCATTGTGAAGATTGGGTTTAGATTATGGCCATTAAACTAGGACATGGAAAAAATGTTTTTATATTGCTTTCACTTAGATAATAATACAAGAATGGCCACTATCAGGAAGAGCACACACAATTTTTTAAACTAAAATTAAATTATATGTACTTAAACCTTATTTGCACTTCCCTTACTCTGTGTTAAAAGTAAATATAATGTGTAATTCTTAGAATATTTCACATATTGAATACCTTCTGGTCTCCTGACTTAACTTCGGAAAGAATTGATTTAAATTGTTCCATTTTGATATCTCTTTGGCATGGATAATTTGTAATGTTTTACCTTTTTAATAATTGAATGTATTTTAATTCAATTAGCCATGTGAAACTCTGGATCAACCATGTAGACTACACTCTGATGGCACATGCTAAAATCCATTCAATTCTTGAAGCTCTCTGGGTCTTGTCTTTGGACTGTGCTTTACAGCCTAAATAACAGTAACATTGCCTTCCTTCCTTCAGGAAAGAGGCGTTTTAATGGCTGTGAAATGCTGCCTTGTTTTTAAATGCATAATTATAGGTTTTGCATTCGCCTGAAGATTTTAATAATTTAAAAGATGCTTTTCTAGTAATCAAAATGAAGTAATTTTTCCTGATAATTACTTCAGTCACTTTTAAAGAGTTAGTGATGAATATATTCATGCTGTGAAATAGAAAAAGGTAATTAAATAGAATTTAGCGGTGAATATACTTTTCTCTCTCCCAGATATTGAAATCACTATTTATATTTAGCACTTGGGAGAAATTGATATTTTCTTAATGGAAAACAATAAATGGCATATGTTTCATTTCAGAAAAAAATAAAATGTATTAGGTTTCTTATTTTCATCATTTATGATTATAAAGTAGGAACAAACTGAACAGGTGTGGAGCATCTATGACAGAATTATTTGAGGCCAGACTTGCACCTCATGATGGAAGAGAGACAGGGAATGAATGCCCTTCAAAAACTGCTTTCAGAGAAGCTTCATAGGCGGAACACCATATATAAAGAGGCAGAACTATCTCAGTGTTAATTCCAGACTTGTTCAAGAGAAGACAATTAAATATTATGAAGGAGGGGAGTACTAAATATTATGAAGGAGGGGAGTACTAGAGAATCCCTGCAATAGTTAATGCACAGAAATTCATCAAGTAGAACTAGATATTACTGCTAGCCTTCAACCCTGAGTTAGGGCATAGGGCTAGGTTGCATTCCTTGAAAGAAGACTGGAAAAATCAGGGCTTAGAAAAGGCTACTTAAACTGCACTTTGATATTTATATATATCTAGGCAAGAACTGGGTGAAAATAAAGGAGAGGAAGTAAGAAGGTGCCTAATACTTTGGTTCTTTAAACTCATCTATTAAGAAGGTGTTTATTTGGAGGTTGGACTTGGTAGAGGAAGGCTTAGGGAATTGGTAGTGGTGATGTGTAAATGTGAATATAATAAAATAAACCCTAAAGTGTGTTCCTTGGGCAATTAGGTACGTGGTCTTACTGGTAATAAGTTTATACAGGTATCAATCCAGAGTTTAGTGGTCATGACTAAACAACCATCAAACATTTAAATCTGGATTATTTAATTCTGAGTTTTCTTGGAAAACAGAGCAGGCTGGGGCATCAACGGATGTTGTTATAGGTAAGCAATGTGGAGGAAAATAATATATGGGGATCAAGGTGAAACATGAAAGACTTCTCTACATTCCTATAACACTATCTAACGGTGCCCAGGTCTGTTCTGTATCTCAAGTAAATTTAGAATTAAATTGCCTCATATGATTTTTTTTTTCATATAGTGAAGTCTCTCAAATTTTTCCTTTTTCTGGGAATAATTCCACCTTGCCTGCACAGCTACTTAGCTCTATACAATAGAATGTTAATGAATGCTATTTGTTTCTTTAGTGTAGAAGTTTCTAGAAATCCAATATTTTAACTCTGACATCAGAGAATTGGCATTAGTTAGTAAAAATTGAGTAATCAAGAAAAATCACAATTTTGGAAAAAATATAAATAGACTTTTATTTCAGAGAAGACAGTGGCACTATCTTATGAGTCATGGAATTTGGAAGTGAGGGTGTTTTGTAAGACAGTCTTATGCTGTCATAGGTGAGGAAATTTAGGTTTTGATTTTTCCATATTCTCATCTAGCCAATACTGATTTAAAAATATTTGTGTGGCGCCAATTATGTGTAAGGCACTGTACCAGAAATTAATGATGTACAGTGATAATTTTAAAAGTCATGCATTTTATTTAAGTTAATAATATTGTACCAATATTAATTTCCTGTTTTTGACAATGTATTGTGGTCATCTAAGCTTTTAGAATTGAAGGAAGCTGCATGAAAGGTACAGGGAAACTGTAGTTATGTTAACAGCTGCTTGTGAGTCAAACTATGAAAAAGTAATATGAACAAGCAAACAAAAACAGACATGGCGGCTATTCTCACAAATGTTACAATGTGCAAACTTGGACAGGACTTAAGCAAGCAATCACCAATTATATGAAAAACCTTAACTGTAACAAGTCCCGTGAAGCAAAACACTGAAACACAAGAGTTTTATGGAGACTTACACTAGTTAGAAAATCAGGAAAGCCTTCCTTGTAGAAGTCAAAATGCTGATTGAGAATTAACCAAGATGGAGGAGGAAGAGCATTGCAGATAGGTGGAGAAGCAGATGTCAATATATTGTAGTGTGAAAGGGGCATAAAGAGTTCACATTTATCCAGAGTATAAAGCAAAATGGGAAAGAATGTCAGATTGACTGGGGCACTAGATAATGTAGGACTTGTAGGATACGATGGAGTTTTAACTTTGTCCCAGTAGCAATGTAAGGCCTCTGAAAGCATCTAAGATGATCTTCATATTATATGGCAATTAGTTAACCTTGGGAAATACATGTATCTTCTTTACTAGGGAACTGAACAGGTTTGCATGACACACCAATCCTGTCAGTTCATGTGCATAAGGATGCGCAGTGTGCTAACCTTTATTTTTAAACATTTTCATCCAAATATAGCAAATACATAGAAAAGTATACAAATCACGAAATAATAGTTCCAATAGTTACATGCCTATGCAGCATCACAAGTGAAGAAGTAGAACATGAATCATACCCCAGGAGCCCCTCTCAGGCCCCTTCCTGATCACTTCACCTTCCCATCTCCCAAGATAGGGCCATTAGCTTCACTTCTGTCGTGAAGCCTAACATTAGCCTCTTTGAATTTGAATTTTTGTCCTCTTGCTTCTTTTTCTTTCTTTCTTTTTTTGTTTTTGTTTTTGTTTTTGAGACCCAGTCTTGCTCTGTCACCAGGATGGAGTGCAGTGGCGCGATCTCGGCTCACTGCAAGCTCTGCCTCCCGGGTTCACACCATTCTCCTACCTCAGCCTCCCTAGTAGCTGGGACTACAGGCGCCTGCCACCACGTCCTGCTAATTTTTTTGTATTTTCATTAGAGACGGGGTTTCACTGTGTTAGCCAGGATAGTCTTGATCTCCTGACTTCATGATCTGCCTGCCTCGGCCTCCCAAAGTGCTGGAATTACAGGCCTGAGGCACTGCGCCCAGCCACTTCTTTTGAATTCTTATGTATTCTTTTGCATACACCTTATTTCAATCAATATTATGTTTGTGATTTATCCATGTTGTTGCATATTAGCAGCTATTTATTCATTATCTTTATTGTTTTCTCACTGTGTGGATATTTACTGATTTATCAGTTTTACTCTTGATGGACATTCGTGTTGTTTCTATACACTTTTAAGCATGGAATGTGAGCGTTTACGCCACAGTTTTCGTGTAGCAGGTTCATGTGTGCAATTTTTTAAAAAAAAAAAAAACAATTTAAGCCATAAACGTAAGTAAATTGAATTATTAACCACAGTATTGAACAGATTCATAATATTTTAAGACACTGGAGAAGAATAGAAAATTAAGGCATTTCTTATAAATGAAAGAATTGAAATATGAAAGGAAACAAAATTTATAATTTTGGAATTGAGGCACTTAATTAACAATGTTTAAATCAAATGTTCAATTTTATATTTTGGTGATTCATATATAATTATGATAGAGATCTCTTAATTATATTTCTTGCAGAAAATGGATAAATAAAAATTTTAATCACAGTATATATGGTTAACAAATAATGTTAGATTTCAAAAATTCTGAAATTTTTTCAATTTTTTTCTAAAAACTGCGAGGTTTGCCTATTTGATCTATTTACTGCCCCTCTAGTTTGTGATCCATACAGTAGAAAAACAATATTTTAGTTTGAGCCTTTGAGAAGCAGTTGTCAATAAAAGATTAGACATGCAAGAGATTTATTGGGAAAGATACCTGTGAAGGAAAAAGGAGAAGGAGCCAGAGAAGGTAAGGAGAGCCTTCAGACCAAGCTACACATCTGACCTCTGAGAATAAAAAGGAGCAAGAAGGAGAATTGACTAGGAAGGGCTGTACAATGCAAGACACCTTTGGCCAGGATAATGGGGAGTCCCTGAGCCTAGGTTGTTCAAGGTATTCTAAGTTTGCAAGAGTGGGTCTGCTTTAGTATCCCTGTGAAAGCAGCTACTCGAAATGTAGTATAAATGGTGACCCCGTAGGTAAGAAATGGCAGCAACTAGGACTGCCACTCAATTATACTTCCACAGCAGGAGATCTAAATGAAGCATTTTAATGTCTGCCACAGTCCAGTTCTAGAGCTCCACACATCTACTTCCACGAATAGTTCTTCAAGAAGAGCTCCTCCATATTTTAAGTGGGCTTTTCTTCCTGAGGAGAGACCTAGAAGAGAAAAGTTGATTGAATGATCACTCTCAAAACTGGGGTTGACCACAGAGAACATGTGGTACTCATCCTCTCCCTCCTTCACTATGCATGCTAAATTTCTCTCAAACCCTGCTATTACTTTAGCAGGTCTTGAAGAGTTACCTGGTGATGTGACCAAAACTGTCATATCTGCAAAATCTGAGACCTTAGCAATAATAAACTTTGAAGGCTAGGGTTTCTGCTTTTATTGATCACAGTTACACTTTGGCAAGCGTAGACCAGAAGGTTTGCCCTCCAGTGGACCACCTGGGATCCACACACACTCTTCCCTAGCTTCATTGTGCAACAGCAGCCCTAGCTCCTCTGCTGAGCAGAGTCAATCACCCCTTCCAAGACAGTGATTTCTTTTCTCACCTACTATTTCCTAGACATCAGAAAATCCACATTTCTTTGGGGCATCAATAAATTGTAGTTCAATTAAACATTCATGAGTAGAGTTCTGAAACCATCAGGACCTCCAAATATACAGAACCCAGAGTTAGGAGGATAGGATGCAGTATTGCCTTTCAGTTCTCTCTTGGCTAAGGGGATGAAGTTCGTTTCAGAAGTTTCCACTTGACTTTCGCTACCATGATAAATCTTAAGCTGTTGGAAAGGAACCAAAGTGGAGGTTATTCTAACTGCCATGTATGGCAATCACAATTATAAATGACAACCAGTAAGTCCACAAATGTGATTTGGATTTGGGAATTGGCTCAAGTCTGGGAAATGAAAGAGAGAAAATGATCATGACACTTCATTGGGGAGACATTCTTGGGCTTGCTGCCTCTCCATTGTTACCTTCTTCTGCATACAAATATTAAACAACAATCTTTTATGTTGCTTGTCTACTCCACCCCTAGGCAGGCCATGCTCTCTTAACCATCTGCACAACTCTATGCAGTTTGAACCCCTTGGTTGTCTTCTTGATCTGGCCAGTTCTTATTGTAGCTCTTCTAGCCCTCTTATATCCAGTAATTAGGTTGATTGTCTTCTATTACTGTGCATGGAGAGAGGGGAATGGGGATCCTTGGATATTAATGAGCTCATCTCTGTGATCATCTATCCTACCATCATCCTGGCTTGCAGAGGAATCTTACCACTGAACTACTTTATGATACTCAGGCTATTCTTACTAACCCATTTCTGATGGCTTTGATCAAAAGCATGCACTATGGGTCTTCCTGTGTTGTATCATCATCTATTGAGTCTTCTTAATTCTCACATGTCCTACTTCTCTTGGCTCCTTTATTTCTTCATCTGCTATCTCACAGAGCAACCCAGGTTTTTCCATATCAGCAATGGATCTCAGTTTCTTCAGGTTTACAAGGGTCACCTATCAGCCAATTTGTCCCATCCCCTAGGCTACTTTCCAGGGCATTAAGTCCTATATCCTCGGAAAAGTGTTCCCAAGAAAATGAATTCTCATTTATACAGTTTTATGTTCCCAGGGCCCTTCATCAAGCATCTTCAAGTACTCTCCTGGTTTCTGTCAGTATATGCTAGGTAGTTCTTAGAGCTCTTTTTGTATATATTATCTTTCCTTCCTTATTAAGAAAACAATTTCCCACCAAGGTTGTGTTGGAATTTTACAATAGTTATAAGTGTTTCAAGTTGGGAAAGGAGTAGGGGCCAATCCTAAATAAAAATACCTATTACTTTATAGGGAAGGGGCCTCTTCCCTATAGTCATCTAGCATGGAGAAAATGCAAGCTCTTAGTAGGGAGGGGTGAGCCAATCATTCACGTTCATAGGATCAGGGAGATCTGTAGCATTAACATGCTCAGAGTCTTCCATCTCAATGTCCCTAGCCCATGATTTACAATTTCGAGTTTTCTTAATCAGAACCCTAATCATAGCACCAGACACCTGCCTTGGATAAGGTTTTAATTGTCATTGGAGTTCTGTGACTAATTACCAGAACCTCAGTTCTGCTATGTCGCATTAGCTATTCCACCACAGGAGATAAAAAACGTTTTTGTAAGCTACTAAAGTTACAAGTAAGAGATTTATTGGGGGAGTGACTATGAAGGGAAAAAAGGATGGAGCAAGAGAAAATGAGAAGTGCCTTTAGATGGTAGTGCCTGCATGACTCCCTATAAGCAGATGAGGAAGGAAGAAAGATGGGGTAGAGAAAAATGTCAAACCGCAGTACAGTATGAAGAAAGTTTTGCTTAGACCAACAGGGAGGACTTCAAACTGTGTTCATCAGTTAGAAAGTACCACATCTTGCAGAACAGGTCTGTATTAGTAACTCTGCTGTGCTAATTTGTGGGGTGCAGCTATCTAGAAATGTGGTGTTTACATGGGATACATCCAGAAGGGAAGCAGCTGAAGTCATCAGTCTTACACTTTTTTCCATCAGGAGATCCAGTCACACATTTCCAAGGCCATGACAATGCATTTCCCAGGCCCCCTTTCCAAACGGCTTGCTGTGAAGTCCATAGAAAGCACTGGTAGGATTTTGATAGGAGACAATGGGGAAGCCAGGGAATTACTCTCCCTCTCTTTTTCTTTTGGCTGACTACCTAACAGCATTGCAGCTTTTTGTGGGTTAATATCCCATGAGAGCCTCTGACTGTGGTCCCAGTAATTTCTGGGCAGCCCTTGCTGTGGTTCCAGGCTGCATTAGGAGGTATGGCTTCTATGCTCTCAATGCACTTTCTCCCACTGTTCCTTTTGCCCTAGAGATGATTGCAGTTTCCTGCTGTGTTAATCTCTGGATTCAATCATTGCACCCTCTTTTGCTTCTCAGTTTTTCCATCATCTGAATAATAAATTTCTTTTATCTGATTTATTACGTTTTGAAGAGTTAAGTGGTTTTTATTTGCCTGCCTGGACCCTAACTGATAGGATTACTATAAAATAAAAACCCAGTCACTTTTATAAAATAATCTGTTTTTTCTTAATATTTAGTTTTTAGAAAATATTATACAAATTGTATAATTTTCTTATAACATTTTCTAAATTAACATCAAAATTATTATCAACTTTAGGAACATGCTTTTCTCTGTAGCTTATAGTTCTAATTAGCATGTTTTAAAAATCATAGCAAAAATGAGTTAAGATGGAATGAGAAATTACATTCTATAAAAAATGTTTAATTGTTAAAGATAAACAATATTTATACTTGGAGGCATATAATTTTAATTCTATACTGCTCATCCTGACATTTAAAACTTTTATTAATTGGTAGAAAAGTAAATCAATACACATGCATTGCAAAATAGTAATGTATATTAATTTGGATATTTTTCTTCCCTACTTATTGAGTTTTCAAGCCAATAGGTAAGGTTAATAAAATACTCAATGATGCATTTAAAATTGTTAATGCCTTTTTTAATGGACTGTCCAAATACAGATTTATCTACCACATAGATTCATGTTCACCATTTAGACTGAACTGGAATGAATACATTTATCTGTATCTTGGTCTCCACTGATACGTTTGACTAGACAAGTAACCTTTCTCAGTGTTTCTGATCAGTCTGCATTTTGAGCATTATCAGTTACCAAGACTTGCAAACTCTAAAATCATCTATGATGAAGAGTTATTCTTTCAATGAAAGAAAAAAAAGGCAGGGAGAAGAAAGTAAAGTTCAGTGGAAAAAGGTATTTTATTTGCAGATATATTTTGTCAACATACTTATTTAATACCAAAAAAAATTTTATACGTTGCGGATTTTTGCTGATTACCATAATTCTGAAATCTTGGCTCCTGTACATTGGCATCCACCTTAGGGGCTACTCCACTAGTCATTTTTGGCCAGGCCTGAACCTATGCCATGGCCTAGTGTTTCAAGTTTCCCAGTGGATTATACAGAGTACTGTATATGTCTCACTGGCAATCTAATGGGGGGGGGGGTGTTATTCATTTATGCCTTAAATGAATTTTCTATTATAATAATCCAATTCAAAATTGTTTTATATAATCAATGAACTGACTGGTTGTCAACTGATACTGGAATAAGATAGTAAGCATGAGGCATCCCAAGACAAAAGAAGAGGTCTTCAGAGATTTCAGAGAAAAATTTCTTCCTATAAAGTTGTATTAACCAAGTCTTCTTGATTTATGATGAGTTCCAAAACCCTTGAATTTTTCTCAAATCAGAAAAGCTTAAAGAGAATACCAACTTCTTTTTATTGGGGTAAGTAATATGAAATGGTTTATTTAAACCATTTTTGACCAAAAAATAGCAAATTCATAAAGTTCAACATAATAATGAGGGAAATGCTGAAGCAAAATCACCTAAGAGCAGCTATTGAGCATAGGAAACTTCACATATGTGTGAAGTTATCTAATGCCATTTATAAAATAAAGAATTAGCAAATATCTATAATTTGCCTTAATTCACAGGGACTCTAAAAAAAATGCCAAAAACATAGATTTCCCAAGGAATCAACCTTTTCTCTTTACTGGCCTGGTGATCTTGCAAGATTTCAAGGTAAGTGTGCTATTGGAAGAATTTAAAAAAAAAAAAAAACAATGTAAGTGCAGAATCCTTTCATTCTGAACACTCTGCTCACAGAAACATACACAGAAAGAAATCTGAGTGTATGTCTCAGGTTTTTCACAAATTATTCTTGTACATTTTAACAAATTACTATCAGAATTGTCATTTTGTTTATTTAGAAAGCAATAGTATCGGGCTAGCCATTTCTAAGGCTCTTTTGATTCTTAAAAAAAAAAAAAAAATCATCATGTAATTCCGTTCTGCTGTGGAGTGGCTTACCTGGCAAACCACAAGCTGTGTCTGCCTCTTGAAGCATTCTACTGAACTCAATTCTCAACTTAATTAGTGTACAATAGTGCTTCATTTTTCAAATCAGATTCCCACAATTATAAGATTTGTTAATCTGACTCTGTATTACTGTATCATTCATGTGAGGTTTCTTTTATAATGATTTAAACACATTAAAAACTAGCAAAATATTTTTATCAAATATTGCAGGATTACAATTTTATGTGTAAGCTGGCTGTTCTTGGTTTGTTTTTCTATCCTTTTTCTTTTCACAATTCTCTGAAGAACATGTTTCTACCTACAGCCTACATAAAAGTCATTAGTGTGCCCATACATTTGTATAAAAACCCAGAGCATTTGACATTGTTCACAATTGTTACTGCCTTGGCCAGAAACAGAGCCCATGAGCACTGTACTGCTTCAGTTGCTGCTCTTTCTCTCCTGCCGCAGCTGTGAAGAGAACTCCATTGCTTGAAATTGTCCCAGATGCTCAGATTTGCCCATTACTGCTGGAAGAACTACAGAAGCAAGAAAAAAATATTCTTTCCTTCATATCTTTTATACTCATATCAGGACTTTCCATTAGCAGAGACCAGCTAAAAGTCAATTGTCAAAGGACTTTGGTATATATAGTTTACTGGCTTCCAGCCCCCTGTCTTTCAGCAAAAAGCAAAGAAGGATGAAGATGAATCTGAGAGCCAACAAACAAGTACCTGATGGTTGACCTGAATGGCTCCTGAGAATCTACTTTTACCAAGGTATCCATATAAATCTTTCACACACAATGTACAAAACTACTTCATGTTTTCACCTAATAAGGCAACTATTCTTTGTACGAATTAAGTTTCTCCCAGAAAATAGGGGAAAATAAGGACCCGTGAATTTCCATATGCATATTCGTATAATGTTAATTTCTCTTTTAGTTCAATATGCAACTATCAGCCGCTGTTGACAGACTTTAATTGAACATCTAGTAGTTTGTAATCAATGAAGTACAGACTAATTACAATGTTAACTATTACCAACATTTCTAACAGAAAAGAATAGATGAAAGGAAAAATTAAAATTAGAAACAAAATGGTTAATGAAAATACTCAAATGTATACATATAATGTACATTAAAATTACAAATACATAAATGAGAAAATATGTGTAGCTACTACTATCCTTTTTCTACAAATGTCTAACTAGCTATATTTGAAATTAATAACTATACATATATATGTAAATAAGTGGGGGAACAGAGCAAAAGATAGAGAGAGAATGTGTGTGTGAGAGAGAGAGAAACAAAAATGGAGATAGATGCAAAGATGAATACCAGAAAGCATAAATACTTAAATAATAAGAGACATTTACTAATAAGTGGCTTAAAAGGCACTGAATCTGTTTTCACTCCACAAATTAGTTTGAGAATCTGTAAGAATATGCACCAAAACCAGAAAAATACACATGGGCAGATACCTGCAGTATTTCTCACATGGTTCAGAAGGTTCACTTAGAATGAAGGTCCATCAACTCACTCTATATTTCCTACCATGATCATCTATTATTTTTCTACAAGACAAAACGAAGTAAGAGTCTCTAAGAAAAAAAGGAAAAGCAGCCTATCTGGTAACTGGGAAATTTTCAAAAACACATGTTTTTAAAATGAGTAATCAGTTGTGTTCAACAATTTCAAAGGACATGGGATTGTGTTCATGAATGTTATACAATCTTTGTAATATTATAAATTTTACTTCTTAAATAATATAAAAATAACATTACATTATTTATCCATAATATTTTATAGCTATAAACTAAAATATCTTCCACAAAGATGTTATGTTCTCAATTAATTTTCCAGCTAAATCATTCGGGAAAGTCTTTTGCATTACAAACTAGCAAATACATAGAGACTCTGGTGTAGAAAAAATAAAAAAAAACTTCTTGTGTATAATAAAATTTTAGATATTAACATCTGATATATGTATATAGTTTTTATTTTCTTTAAAAATGCAGATTGAGCATTTTTGCCAGTTTTTGTGTCCAACACTTGTACCTTTTTCAGATTATGTGGATAAGTTGAGAGCTATGTATCTTCCTAGTATTTCTTCAACTATGCTCCCTAAATTATCAGATATTACATTTTTTCAAACTCACAAATATTGTATATAATTCAATGATTGATAATTTCATTGATGTTACTTAAGAATAATCTGATACCAAATTAAGAGGAAAGTAGCTGCATCAAAGCAAGTACCCAGAGAAAAAAATAATTTCATGTTACTTATTTAATTTAATATGCAGTTTTAATAAATTAATTGCATTGGTTGTTCCTCAATATGGTTTATAAGTTATTTCAGGAATTAAGAAGGAAGATGAAGTGAAGAATAATCACACTAAAATTTAGTCTGTGCAATTTATAATAACTTTAACTTGAATCAAGCACCTAAAATTCAAATTAAAAATATTTAATTCAGGCCAGGTGTGGTGGCTCACACCTGTAATCCAGCACTTTCAGAGGCCAAGGTGGGGAGATTACTTCAGGTCAGGAGTTCAAGACCAACCTGATCAACATGACGAAACCCCATCTCTACTAAAAATACAAAAATTAGCGGGGTGTAATGGCAGGTGCCTGTAATCCCAGCTACTCGGGAGACTGAGACATGAGAATAGCTTGAACCTGGGAGGCAGAGGTTGCAGCGAGCTAAGATCAAGCCATTGCGCTCTAGCATGGGTGACAGAGCGAGACTCCATCTCAAAAAAAAGTAAAAGAAAAAAATATTTAATTCATATAATGAAATTAATTTCTTATGACCCTGGTAATTTTGACATTATTTATTTCCAACCCTTTTTCCACTCTGTGTCCTGCCTCATGTTTTGTAGCCTGTTATTTGCTTTTCAGGTATCTGCTTTTAACACAGAACTAATGCTTTTTTCTCTTAGTGGTCAGGATAGGAGTTGTTTGTGTTGGTAATAACCTTAGTATTCTTCTGGATATTATTCATGCACAATACATAATTCATGAGGCAATGCTTTACTAAAAACAAACAAAGCAACAGTATTTCAGGAATATCTACATTTCCATTTCCTTTCCTATTTTTGTCCCTGTAAATTCTAGAAGGTTACTGCCTGTAAGTTGAGAACCATTGTTTTTATCTCATATTTTGGCACTGATTATGGAACCAAAAGTGTTATCTTCGCCAGTGGGTGCCTAAAATATTTACCGAGTGGGGGCCTAACAAATATTCACTAATGTAAAAATTTGAGAAATATCCAGTCAGATGATAACTTTAGTTGGATCTCTTTATTCAGGAAAGATTTTATAATTTATCTGCAAACATATCTGATACTTCCTCTCCTTTCTCTGGATTATTAAGTGTTAGACTGAATCCCGAAATCCATCAAATAGATTTGATTGTACACCACTGTTAATATCTTATATAAATTTCTTATTGGTATGTCAACCTTTTGTCTCCAACACAATTATAGGCAGAAATGTTGGCTGTGTTCCTCAGTAACCTACCGTAACACCTAAAACAAATTCTTATTAAAGGAAACATAAGGGGATGAATTGAATATAAGTAAGGCAAAGACATAAGAAATTGCAGATACTTATTCAACCCACATTTGTTGAGCACATACTTGCTGTCAGACACTATGGTTTTGATGTTAGGGATACAAAGGAGAATTTTTAAAAAGACATTGATTTCATGGAGCACGCTTTTGATGTAGACAGGAAATCACACCAAAAATTAAAATTCAAGGCACTTCATACTGCAATAGAAGAATGCATAAGATGTGATGGAAACTAGATTATGTGAAGGGTAGTGTTAGTAAGAACTTGACAGAAATTATGAGGCTAGAATCTGAACGTTAGTTTTATAGGTTTTATATAATTACCTTTACTTTTGTAAAAACAATCCGTAGTTCACTGATAATAATCCTCATTTATGTACACTATTTTACCAATGTTAATAATTTATTCATTTTAAGGCTGTATTCATACTAAATAGAATGACACAGTTGAGGATAATTACAGTCCTTTTAAGCAAGAGTTTTCTCCTGGAGAGAATGACTAATAACATAGCTAGAGTCAGAGTGCATTCTTATTTCAATAACATATTTATTTATCAATTTGTTTTTAATCCTAACACAAAGCAGCACAATTTGTAGGCTCATATGTTTGGTTGGAGATATGATTCATTCAGCTGATACCAATGAGATCAATCCCAGCGCAGCTTCATCGTCTGCTTTCATTTACTCCAAATGCTACCCTTAAAAGGTAATCCGGTGTTGCCCAGTTTAACAATTAGGTGTTGCGTATTCTCATAAGTCAGAAAAAATGTGCCATTTTATTTCAATATTGGCTTGACATACAATTTGTTTTTATAAAACATCAAAAAGAAAGTTTATTATCCTTTCAATAAAGATACATAATGTCCTTAATATTTGGAAATAAGTTTTAAAATACTTCTGAGCATACATTTTATGGCCTTGTTTTGGCTGTGGCTTTAGATAGAGTAGAATAGGTTCTATTACTGTTTTGCTTGGGAGTTGTGGAAGTTTGAGTTCAAAATTTGCTTTTGAATATTTTCATAAGCGTAGGAGCTGTACTCAATTCCACATCCCCGGCCTCACCAATGTATGACAACAAAATCAAATTGTATTTCCCTTACATAAACAAGCTATCAGAGAGAAAGACTTACAGTAGCCTAATTAAAGAAAATTTTCCCAGGTGTGTTTTCCAGCTATGCCTGGAAAGAATTTCCTCAGTCCTTCCATTCTCCAGTATTTGCATCCTTACTATGGGGTTTCCGTTTCTACAGCTGCCTGGCCCAGAGAGTTGGCTTCTTGTGTGATAATTGCTGGTGACCACAATACAGTCTCGGGCAGAGGACAGTGCCTTTCTTCCACACAAAGTGTGACTCCAGGATGCTCACTCGTAGGTGCTCAGGAACACCTTGTAGTGGTTGAATTGAAGAGGCAACCATCCGCCGTTGCAGCCTCCTCTAATTGCCTGTCTGAACTGGAAAAGCCTGGAAAACTGAATACTTTTCAGTCTATCTGATAGCCAGAGGCATGGATGCAAATTAGTCTGCTGATTAAATACATTCCCAAGAAAGGGAAGAAGTAGGTTGCTTCTGCTGTTGCTGCTGGCGAACTGGCCGGCATGTGTGTGTGGGATGTTCCCAGGGCCATGCTCCAGTCACTAGCTTTGGGGTTGTTACGAGGTAAGTACACTGGTGACAGTTCCTTGGTCCTTGGATCACTGCTGCAGTGGTATGTACCTAAGCCTGACTGTGTAAGGAGCAGTCTCCCAACGCCTCCTCCATTCCCATTGTGACAGAGGTAGATGTTCTTGCGGCAGGCCAGTTAAACAATGTATTTTGAGGTCTTCATTCCTGAATGTTCAGTCTACAGCCCTCACAACAACTTCCTTTTTTAAATCCTTTTCTCCTAACATAGCTATAGTGACCTAGAGTGATTGCTGTTTCCTGCAACTGAACTATGGTAGATATTCATTTTGAGTATTACTCATGGCTGCACAAACCTAGCTTGCTTCATACACTTTTTCTATATCATTTCACTACATTTGCAGCTGTTGCTATCACTGATGAACATTACATCTATTTTAGAAATCTTATTCTCAAACTGCTTTCACATAGTTTAAAAAAAAAATACTTAAATATCATTCCTGAAATAGTTCTGGAACGCATACTGTCTTATAATCAGAGACCTGTTAGTATGAAATTATAGAAAAAGAAGGAAGTCCTCTACTTCACTGCTCCAGAAACCTCATTCACTTATTATTCTAGAAGTGACCCCATGCCTATAGTTGACAGTGACAACATTAGTTCTTTTCAGTTGATATCTTCCTAGTCAAGTTTGTTGTGTCTCCAAAATAGTAGTAATATAAACTGACATGTCCATCATTCCTAAATAAAAATTATCCCTTGTATGTTGTCCTTGTTTTCTTTATAATACTAGTAATTATTATATCAGAGCAAGCTGTAATTATATCATTATACCTGTCTGCAAAATACTAAGTCAGAAAAATTTTAGTTTTTACCAATACAACAAAAGTGGACATTTCTTATATATACATTTATTCTTCTGTGGTTTCCATGTTTTTATTTTATTTATTTTATTATTTTTATTCATAGTGTGGCCAACTTCTTTTTTAACTTTTGTCTTAAGTTTAGGGGTGTAAATCCAGCTTTGTTACTTAGGTAATATTGTGTCATGCGGGTTTGTTGTACAGATTATCTCATTACCCGGGTACTAAGCCTAGTACTCATTAGTTATTTTTCCTGATCTTCTCCCTTCTCCCACCCTCCACTCTCCAAAAAGCCCCACTGTGTTTTTCCCTCTATGTATCCGTATGTTCTCGTTACGTAGCTCCCACTTATTAGTGCGAACATGCTGTGTTTGGTTTTCTGTTCCAGTGTTAGTTTGCTAGAGATAATGGCCTCCAGCTGCATCCATGGCCCTGCAAAGGACATGATCTCATTTTTTATGGCTGCATAGTATTCCATGGTGTATATGTACTACATTTTCTTTATCCAGTCTATCACTGATGGGCATTTACATTGATTCCATGTCTTTGCTATTGTGAATAGTGCTGCAATGAACAACATGTATGCATGTCTTTATAGAAGAATGATTTATATTCCTTTGGGTATATACCCAGTAATGGGATTGCTGGGCTGAATGGTATGTCTGTGTTTTCCATGCTTTAAAAATCTATCTATTTTCTTAAAGACCTAGACTTACTAGCTAATGTTAAATTCAATTTTTTGTCCTGTGAATATTTTCACTTTAGTCTTTTAATGAATTCATTTCAGATAAAATTATGTGCTTCTTTGTACATTGAATGTAACTATGATTCACTTACATGTTGATATGGTTTGGCTGTGTCCCCACCCAAATTTCATCTTGACTTGTAGCTCCCACAATTTCCAAGTGTTGTGGGAGGAACCCAGTGGGAGGTAATTGAATCACTGGAGCAGGTCTTTCTGGTGCTGTTCTCGTGATAGTAAATAAGTCTCATGAGATTTGATGGTTTTATAAAGAGGAGTTCCCCTGCACAACATCTCTCTTTTTGCCTGCTGCCATCCATGTAAGATGTATGTTGCTCCTCCTTGACTTCCACCATGATTGTGATGCCTTCTCAGCCATGTAGAACTATAAGTCCATTAAACCTCTTTTTCTTCCCAGTCTCGAGTATGTCTTTATCAGCAGCATGAAAGCGGACTAATACACATATATATATCCACTTCCAGATTTTGATTCCAAAAACCCACAGATTATTTAGTTTGCCTGACTGGTGTTATACCTTGGCCACTCGAGTGTTTAATGTTTTAATTTTATAGTGAAATTTTTTTTAGATTTTATTTTTAGTTATGGATATATTCATTTCTCAGATTGTGATGACTTAGTTAGAATATACCTTACTTTAATCTCTTCAGGCTTCTGTAACAAACTACCTTAGATTGGGTGGTTTAGAAACAACAGATATTTATTTCTCACAGTTCTGGAGGCTGAGAAGTCCAAGATGAAGAACCAGCAGATTCAGGATCTGATGAGAGCCCCGTTTCCTGGTTTATAGATGACTGTCTTTTTACTGTTTCCTCATATGGTGGAAGGGGCAAGCTAGCTCCCTGGGGCCTCTTTCAGAGTGGCAGTAATCTCAATCATGAGGGCTCTGCCTTCATGACCTAATCACCTCCCAAAGGCCTCACTTTCTAATACTGTCAGCTTGGGGATGAGAATTTCAACATATAAATTTTGGAGGGACACAGACATTCAGACCCATAGCATACCTAGCATATCCAGTTTTTATTGTGGCTATAAATTCTTTGCTACTCCTTTACTGAGAGATAGAGTCTAATTTCTTTTCCTTTGAAACTATGCTTGTCTTATAACTTGCTTGTCTAATAAGATACATAAAAAGTGACGTCTTGGGAATTTGAGGCTTCATCATATCAAGCTTTGCAAATTTTACTCAGACTTTTTGGAACACCTGCTTTTGGGTACTTCATGAATCCAGCAGCCATGAAGAAGTGCCTGAGACTACCATGATGTGAGAAGTAGCTCTGTGGACCTTCCCTGGAGGATCAGATACCACATACAGAGAGAAAAAGAAAAAGAGACAGGCAGACAGACATGGACCAAGGAGTTCTGAGGCTCAGAAATGCAAATGAAGCAGCCATTCTGGAAGAGGATCCAGCAGCAACCTGTTGCCCCAGAAGATTTCTTCAAGGATCAAAGATAAACTGTGTCAATCTCTTCACAAACCTCTGACCCTTGAAATTGTAAGCAAAATAAAATCATTTTAAATGATCAAGAGTTCAGGGACATTTTAGATACAGTGAAAAACCTATAAAAGGAAATGACACGTGCTCCATCATGTCAGTGAAATGATTTGGTATAGATATAAAATACACTGTGCACAGAGGGGTGGTGGGAGTTGAGTTTAAAGGAACAGGAAAATTAGCGACAATGAAGGTCCTTGTTGGCCATATATAGTATCCCGTATGTGGCAGAGAACTTTTAAAAGACTTTAAAAATAGTCACACCAATGTAACTAATAGTCCTCTAAGTATTTGAACAGTTCCAAACACAGTGCAAGTATAATTCTTGCTCGATTAAAAAATCCAAAAGGTCTGAGGCAGGTCTAAATTAACTGGAGTTGAAAAGATGGAAGTGTGACAGTGCTCTACTGTATACCATCAGTGACAGCCCTGGAGTGAAGAACACTCTGCTGTCTTCACCAATTATGTCCAAGGTCACCCTGGGAGTCCAAACCCCACAGACAGAAGGAAAAGAGCATGGCAGACAGCAAGAAAAGTGTCCGTATATCACTTCAACCCACATTGCCCTGGTTAGAAATCAGTCTTAGGACCACACCTCACTGTAACAGAGTCTGGAAAATGGAATCTAGCCATGCATGCAGAAATAAAAGGAAACAATTCTCCTGAACAACCTGCAGTATCTGTCACAAGGGTAAAATTAATAGATTTTGACAATGAATTAGATGTGGAGAAGTGTGACAGGGAAGGTGTTCAGGATGACAAGCAGATTTCTCATGTGGTCAATTTAGTGGGTACTCATCACTTAATTAGAATAAGAAATGCAGAAAGGAAATATCATCTACAGGTTTTATTATGATTGGATAATGTTAACAGCAACAGGTTCCCATCACTTCTCCATTTTTCTTTCAGATGAGGAACCCAAGGCTGTGAGAGATTATGTAAATTCCTTAAGGTCACACACCTATTAAGTGACAGGTGAGGGATCCAAGATACGTCTAGTTAATTTCAGCATTCACAGCTTTAACTACAGGTACAACATTCCTACTTAGATCAAGAAACAGATGTAGTCATATAAGGGAAACTCTGAAAATGAATTTTCATGCCATGAGAGCACACAGAATGTTTGACAGTAGGCCTGTTTCTGAGCTTGCTAAGGGAGGGCAATACAAAGACCAAAGATACTAAGGTGAGTTAATTGGTCCTGGGTCCTAGACCACAGCTCTCCTGTGTGCACAAGTGAAGAAAAGGCTGATGAAACAGGTGGGAACCACTTGCCTTTCAAAGCTGAGAAGGGAGTCAGAGGACCAATCTAGATTTGGGAAATCTCACACTATAATTTCTAAACCAAGGAGACCATGTGAGGTGGTAAGCTAACATTCTCCATGAATGTAGCTCTCAAATCCCAAATTCAGAGTGGAGGTTATATGTACTGCTTGATGATCTATTGGGTAGCACTAAAAACAAAATTAAAAAACTCAACAACTTCTATCCAGGTCATTCATATCCTATCAAACAGTTTCACTGAGCACTAAAGCATGCTCATAAAATTTATATTTTATTGCTTCCTCATATATCAGGTTAACTACCAACTAGTACCATGTTTGCCCTGAAGGCTTCCACTATCTTTCCAAATAGAGTACAGCAGAGACTACTATCTGTTCATGAAGCCTGTGTCTTCTTCATCCTGAGCTCCTCCTGAGCCCACAGCTACACTAAATTTCCCAGACTCTTTGCTGTTGAGCTTGACAATGTGACCAAGTGCTAGACAATGTCATATGAGAAGACATGATGTGACATTTACAGGCCTAGCCTATAAATGTCTCCCCAGCGTGTAATATCTCCCTTCATGCTCTTTCTCCACCTACTCTGTACATAAATGATTTCAAAATCCTAAAGGATGTTAGAGCCCCAACATAAAAAGAACAGCATATACATGTTGACAGCAGCATGAACAAGAAAAACACATTCTTGCACAGTTAAGCTAATGAAATATTGGGGATTGCTTGTTAAAACAGCTACTGTTACTGTAATGCATGAAGGCAGATGATATTTTTAATAAGGTTGAACATGTCATATTATAAGATGTGTGAATTTTTGCCATGTATTGTATTTCCACTTTGAGACATTGTTCCTTTCCTTATGATCTATGTTCTAGCCCAGCAGAATTCTGCAGAAGTTATTTAAGTGGAAGGCAGGAGAAGGCAAGCCTATGACGAAAAGAAGGGGTATGAGAGGTAAGAAGGGAAGTAGAAACAGTGGCACAAAAGCTAAGGAGGAGTGGAATTTAAAGAAGCTCAGCTTCACCACAGAGTCAAATGCCACAATATAATCAACTAGTAAGAAGAAAAACAAACTTGAATTTACCAGTTGAGGTCACAAATGCAATACATGTCAGAAAATATTTATTTAGTACTTAGAATATGCCAGGCAGTGTACTAGCCAGAGAGATAACAAGGAACAAGGGAGACGAGATTCTGCTTTCATAGAGTTTGCGTTCTAGAAGAGTGGCTCCTAATGAGAGCTTATTTGAGACAGATTCAATTTGATTGTGGGGTTATCGAGTATGAAAGAAGTAAACACAGCAGGGTAAAGGAATAGATAAACTGCGCTAACCAGTATCAAGCCAGATAGCCGCAGCACACTGAAGAAAGGGAAGGGTGCTATGAAATGAGTTCAGAGATAAGAAACAGAGGCAAGATCATATAGGGCTCTATAAGAATTTGGGGTATTCATAAGTGTGATAATACATCACTAGCAGGCTTAAAATACTATTTTTCATTTAAATATTTGCCTTTCACCTTTGAGAAATATTGGCTAATTCTTTTTTAATAGTGTCTTGATTTGGGCCTATTTGATGTTTCTTCCTGCTTGAATTCAGGCTATTTTTGTCAAGAATACTAGAATGTGGTATGATGCTCTGAAGAGGGAGAGGCCACATATCAGGAGGCACATGAGGTCAGTATGTCTTATTCCTGATGATATGAAGTTTGATTACTTGTTTATTGTAGTGTATCTGTCAGGATCCAACCAGGAAACAGAAAATACATTAAAAATCTGATCAGGGAAAGTTTATTATAAAGAATATTAAGTATAACTGTGGTTTGAAGTAATTGGAGATTGCTAGTAAGAGATAAAGAGAATGCTAAAGGATACAGGAATAGTAGATGTATAAAAAAAATCATGCACTACACTGAGGGTTGATACAGAGCCCTCAAAGGAGGAACAAGTCTGGAAGAGAGCCTTCTACAGGGCTGAGATCCAGATTTCTTTGGAGAGGTGGAGTCATAGCTTCCTACATGTTGGGGAAGTTCACTGAGGTCTGCACTGTTGGGACTAGAAATACACCTTTTGGGGTTTCAAGTGGAGCTGTCCATTAGGAGATGCCACATGGTGGAACCTGCTGCAAAGCCACATGAGAGTATTTTGAGGGACTCTGTACATGGGGGATGCCAGGCAATGACACTTGTTGAGCAATCACTTGAGGGGGTACAGATGCTGCTGACATCTTCATGCTGCAGGAGTATGCACTTCAGCAGATGCTATGCACCTTGCAAGAACTCACCAAAGGAAGCACACCAGAGCCAGAAATAAGAAGAAAACTTAACATCGTGCCAACCGGCCAAGGAGAGATATTTACAGGATCCAGCCTGTGATATCAGAGAAATTGATAAAGGGTAGATTGGATCTGATATTATAAGGTTTCTTCATTATAGTCACTATTTTTCTCCTTGTTGTTAATAAATATCTTGAGGAAAGATATGACATTACACAAATATGCACCTACACATTTTAGCTTCTATTAATCATTTTTGCCTGAATAATTTATTACTGTGCTATTTTCCAAATGTTAATTTAATATTTCTGTAATCTTCTCTACATTTATTAATTGAAATTTTCTATAAGAGTTGTCACTCTTCCTGTTTAACTATTTACTCATTTATTTACCTGAGTAAGTACTCATGAATTATTATTTAATTTTATGGGTTATAATATATTACCATTATTATTGATTTTGAAGCTTAATTTTTTCCCAGGTTTAGCTACTGGAAGCTCTTTCAAGGGGGCTCCTTGTTCCTTTTGGCATGTTTCCATGATCTTTTCCTATTCTCTAGCATTACAAAATATCCTGAAGTTTTCCTGTATTTTCCCCACCTCAATGCTGGAATAAACCCTATCTCCAAGAAACTTTAGTTTACTTTTAGTGATAAATCTTATTTAAAACTCAAGATCTAGATGCTAAGTATGTTCATTGCTACTGGAGTGACATTGCCCTCTGAGTACTCAAAACTAGAAAATACTGGTGTACAAACGTATCTGTATCTACTTCTAAATATACCTGTGTGTACGGATATATGTGTGTTTATATAGATATAAATCACACATTTTTATGTATATGTGTGTATATATGCATATGTACATTTGTTATTATGTATGTCATGCTCACATAAGTAACATTTTCTTCTTATTTCTCTCCTGTTCACATTTCCTACATTTTTTTTACCTTACTCCCAGCCACCCAATCTCTACTCTAATGAGTAACCAATCTCATTAGTTTCTAGTTTATTCTTCTAGCATTCTTTTGCACAGATACCTATGTTTTGTCTTCTGTCTCCTTCTTTCTTACATGAAAGACAACAGTACAGATCGTCTTTACAATCTGCTGTATTCACTTATAGAAATACGGCTATATCAGCATACACATTTCCTACACAGAGGTTAGGGTGTTTTCTTCTAATATTTGTATTGTTTTCTTTTTAACATTTAGATCCTGATTCATTTGAAGTTTATTGTTGTGTACAGTATGAAGTACAAATGTAATTTTATAGTTTTCCTAATGGCTACCAGGTTGTCACAGCACCATTTATTCAAATCTATTTTTAAGTTATTTTTTAAGTTATTCTTGCCTGTTTAGTTGCACCATATGATTGGTGATTTGAGATGCTACCTTTATTGTGTACTCATTTTCCATGTGTATTTGTTTCTAATTCAGGGCCTTCTATTCTATTCCACTGTTCTTTTGGCATATGCCAGTGCAACACTGTTATAATTAAGAGCTTAAAAATATATCTGAAGTTTTAGTAGGGCTATTACCCTATGTAGTTTTTCTTTTTATTAGTGTTTTCCTGGCTCTTCATGCATGTTTAGTTGTACCATATGAACATTAGTATTAAATTGCCTAACTTCATGTAAAAGCTTGCTGGTATTTTTGTTAGAATTACACTGACTTTATAAATTACCTTTGGGAGAATTGGCATGATTATGATGTTGAGTTATCCTATTCAAGAGCAGATGACATCAAATTTTTAAAGTCTACTTCCATGGTTTTTCAGAAGTGTTTCAAAGTTTTCTTGTATGTATTTTGCATATTTCTTTTATTTATATATTTATTTATTTTTTATTTTTTTATTTTTTTGAGAAGGAGTTTTGCTCTTGTTGCCCAGGCTAGAGTACAATGGTGTGATCTCAGCTCACTGCAACCTCTGTCCCCTTGGTTCAAGCAATTCTCCTGCCTCAGTATCCCAAGTAACTGGGATTACAGGTGCCTGCCACCACTCTCGGCTAATTTTCATGTTTTTACTAGAGAGGGGGTTTTGCTGTGTTGGCCAGGCTGGGTTTGAACTCCGGATCTCAGGTAATCTACCTGCCTCGGCCTCCCAAAGTGCAGAGATTACAGGTGTGAGCCACCACACCTGGCCTAATTTTTTTTTTTTAAGTATTTAATCTTTGTTGCTATTGCAATGGAGTTTTTTCTAATAGTATGTCCTCTAGCTGGTTTTTGTCTATGTAGGTGAAAGCTATTGATTTTTGTTGTTAATTTTGTTCCTTACTGAATTGTTTTATTGTTTTATATTGTCATGTTTTTTAGTGTTGAATGATCAGTTTTATCATATTTTTGGGGGGTTTCCAAAGTTCACTATTGCAGGGGCCTTTGAAAACAGTATGCTGAGAATAGATAGGGCTCAAGGACAGTATCTCCAACTGTACTTTTAATGAACTCCCGTAGGCGCCAAGAAGGCGGGTAGATAAGAAAGAATATAGAAACAAGGTACTGAGTAGAAGGTTACATGTGGGAAAAGAAAGTTTGTTTTGCATTGCATTCTTTCTGCTGACGTGAGGTTTATGGAGTATAAATAAAGTGAGGCGGAGGCTCTGAGTGCGGCCGCCATGTTCTCTGTGTGTCTTTGTCTTTGTGTGTGTTCTTTCATTCTCCACCACCCCCGGTGCGGCCCCCAACAAGTGGCGCAGCGAGCAGGGTCAGCACGGGTGAGTAGGGGAGAACAAGAAGGGGAACCCCCTAGGAGCGGGTAAGGCTCAGATATTGTTAAGGGGAACCTTCTTAAGCTTTCATTATGGGAATTCCATCTCTCTGGCCTCAGAATATTTATGGCTGTTTCAAGGACTATTGCTGTCTATGGGAGTAGAAGTGAAAGAAAAAGACTTTGAAGCGATTGTTTGCCCATGTTGAATAACATTGTTACTGGTTTCAGTATCAGACTAAAGTGCAGCTGAATCGGAAAAAATGGTTACAGGTATTAAAAGCTTTGCTTAGAGCTCTCCAGTTAGGGGATATTATGCCTCTAAAATTGTGGACCTTGTGTAACTCTGTCACTCAGACATTAGAGTTACTTGAGACTGATTTGGAGTGTGGTAATATAGCCACAGGAGGAAAGATATCTGAGGATTTGGAAAAATAAAATAAAATAAAATAAATCTGAAATGGAGCCCATTTGTGCCAGGGTAGCAAAAGGGGGAGAAGAGAAAAAGCCAGCTCTTCCTTCTTCTAAGGGAAATTCTGACATGCAGTGTATTATGGAAATGCTTCAACAAATATTACAGATACATTCTTCTAATTCACCTTTGTGAGCTTTCCCTGTTTCTTTTCCTTCTGCCCTGTTAAAAGAGAATTTTCCAGTGCCTCCAACCCTCGGGCTTCCTTATCTTTACCTTTGTTTGGCAAAGTTTTCTCAGTGCCTTGCCCGCCATTGGGGGAGGGAGAAAAGGAAAAGATAAAAAAAAAATAAAAAATTAAAAAAAAAAAAATTTAAGGAGCTGGATCTGTTTCCAATTATTTGTGCTTCTTTTGCTTCTAATGCTCAGTTTTCAAATGGTGGCAATAATCTCCAATTTAATGCCTTACAAATTAAATTTTTAAAAGAAATGAAAGCTGCCATTTCTAACTATGAACCCCTATCCTTGGTCTTCTTGATATTTTTTCATCAGAAAATTTGATAATTTCTATAGACTGGAAGACTTTGGGGAAGGCTTTTCTTGATCGTTCTCAGTGGTTACAATTGCACAGCTGGTAAATGAACAAGGCGCATGTACAGGCTAGAAAAAATGTTATGTGTGATCCCCCAGGAGCCACTGAGGAACAACTCACAGGCACAGGCCAATGTGCTACTCTTAGTGCTCAGGCTGGTCTAGAAGATGTTGCCCTTACTCAAATCAAGACTTTGTTTTTAAGGGCCTAAAATAAAGTAGAGATAACAGGAAAATCTTCCCTTTCCTCTGTGAAGATTTTACAGGGCACAAATGAACAATATTCAGATTTCGTAGCCCGTCTTCAGGATGCTATCTTGAAAATTGTGGGTGCTGACCTTGCTTCAAAAATTTTGTTACAAACGTTGTCTTTTAAAAATGCTTATGCTGACTGTCAAAAATTGTTAAAATCATTAAAGGCCAATGGGGCCAACTTAGATAAATATATTAAAACTTGTGTTAGTGTTGGAGGGGCTATTTATAATGCTCAATTATTTGCTGGAGCTTTGTCTAAAGCCTTAAAAGGAAATAACAAACAAGGTGTTTGCTTTCAGTGTGGTAAACCTAGACATTTCAAAAAAGAATGTCATAAAAATTGAACACTTTTATCCCTCAAGGCAGAAAGCTGCCTTTAGAGGTGTACAAATGTTGTGGTAAAGGTCGACATTGGACAAATAAATGTCATTTCAAAACTGATAAAAGTGGAAATTTACTGTCTCCTCTCCTGGGAAATGGGAGCCGGGGCCCACAGGCTTGGGGCCCCAACAATTTATGTCACCAGGTCTGAAAGTGTAGTTGGTTTATCAGTCTTTACAAATGAGAAATATAAGAAAGGAAAAGAATGCACAAACTAACTAGGTTTCTTGTAATAAATCACTAAACTAGTCAAAGGACCAAAAAATACAAGATCAGCGTGACTCTGAAGGATGTGAGATTATGGTTCTGCACTTGTTACATTAAAGAGCTAAAATAAATAGACGTAATATTAACAATAATAACAGTAATAATAGCCATAGTATACTGAGTACTTACTATGTGTCTACTACTGTGAAAAAATCTTCACTTGCATTTAGTTCTTCCAACATCCCTTTAAGACTGACAAACTTTATAATTATTACCATTTTGTAGACAGGAAAACAGAGTTAAGACAGTTTTATAAATATATCCAAGGTCATATAGCTATTATATTTTGAAAATATGACTTTCTGTCCCCAGAGCTTACATGCTTAACCCTTTCCTCTAGACTGCTCTATAAAGTACAAAAATGGTAGTCACCCTCCTTGGAATAATCGGAGGAAAGAAAAATCAATAACTAAGTAAAAGTTGTATCTCAGCACCAGATCCAATCCCAATTTCAAGTATCCATTTAGCCTTGGATAGCATCACTGTGTTTTGAAAACCAAAATCCGTTGAGTATTTTGTGGTCCACCATCTTTTACAAAGCAGATACTGTATTGAATAGTAAGCTACGAACTGAATTTCTGTACCTGTAATCACCTTATTTGTTTACAAACATTTGTTATTGACTAAATCTGCAAACAATACCCAGTGAGCAATGGCCTACAACATCAAGGAATAAATTCAAGTCCTCCTTAAGGATCCCACACCTTACCCCAGTTTCTCAGCTTTATGTGGCAACTAAGCAGAGCGCCGCTGCTGACTTAGTTATTACTCAGCCTTATACTTTGTCTCCTAATAGAGGAGTATATAAATTAGCTATTAGAGTGTGTGGCCCTTTGCCAAAAGGACATGATGTTACTAATAAAATTCTTATTATGGTTCAAGTCTCACAATTTATATGCCTAGAGGCAGGGGAACGTATTCTCAATAGGGAGGGTTTGGTAGCACAGAAAAAACTGTTTTTTGGGAAACTTTAGTTTCTAATCAAAAGCCCTTATGTTCATTGCACATTAATGAAATAGTTTTTAAAGGGTTAATTGATACGGTGGTGAATATGTCTATTATTTGTTTAAATTAGAGGCCTATACAATAGGAAAAAAGACAAGTTTCAGTTATACTCACTGGCTTGGGTGCTGCTTCTGTGATTTATCAAGACGTAGAACCTTTAACCTGTGTCAGTCCTAAAGGTCAACAAGGTCAAGTGTTTATTTTTATTTTTATATTGTTCCTATCAATATTAATTTTTGGGAACAAGATCTTTCACAATAATTTGCTGCTTTTTAAAACATTCCTCATATTTCCTCAGCTGCCAAAAATATGATATTCAAAATGGGCTACAATCCTTTAAACTCATAGCCACCACTCCTATTTAGGTGAAACAGTGACCATTATTTAAAGAAATACTTAGGACTCTAACAGAGTAAGTCAAAAAACAAATGGCTGAGAGGAATATAAAGCCACGTATTTCTGCATGGAATTCCCGTCTTTGTCTTGTCTTAAAACTATAAATGTTTACATTAAACCTAGGGAAAGTTTACAGCCTGGTCTTCCTAATCCTGCCCTTATCCCACAAAGTTAAAAATTAATGGTCATAGATCTCAAAAATTGTTTTTTCTCTATTCAGTTACATCTTTTTTCTATTCTAGAAGGAGACAGTCACTTGGACAGCTCACGTCATTTAACTCCTTTGGCTTTACAGGAACTCCAGCTTGTGGAAGAGCAACTTCAAAAGGCTCAGTTACATTATATCCTTCCTGATGTTCCCCTTTCCCTTTGTTTATTTCATACTTTACATTCTCCTACAGGAATGATTCATCAGACCAATCAGCCGCTAGAATGGATCTTTTTGTCCAATAAAACATCTAAACGCTTGGCTACTTATATCGATCGTTTAGCTGAACTGATCATCAAAGGACGGCATCACTGTCGACAACTTTGGGGAGGAGATCCTTCCTTAATTATCTCTCAATTCACTCATAGTCAGATCATTTATCTTCTTGCAACTTCTGATTCTTGGCAAGAAGCTTCATCAATCTTGAGTTACAGTTTATCCTTATCCCTCGGTGCAACAGGGAGAATTGTTTGCTATTCTCATGGTCTTACTTGATTTCCCTACTACTGGTTGTAATATTGTTAGTGATTCTCAATATGCCGTTTATGTTACTTCTTATATTTCTCAGGCCACTTTACCTCTTTGTGCTACTTCTCTTCAAAAACTCTTTTCCTTGTTATTTTCTACTTTGAGCCAACGTCGAGCTCCTTTATTCATCACTCATCTTCGTTCTCATTCTCAACTGCCTGGACCATTAGTTCATGGAAATACTCAGATTGATTCACTTCTAATTGGCCACTTGCAGGCTGCAGAACAAGAACATGCTCTACATCACACTAATAGTTCTGGCTTTCAACGACGGTTTCATTTAACTCGTAAATAAGCTCGTTCTCTTATTTGAGCTAGTCCTTTCTGTGCTCCTTTGAGCATTCCATCCTTCCATCCTGGAGTTAACCCGAGAGGTACTCAAGTTAATCAAATTTGGCAAATGGATGTTATACATATTCCTTCTTTTGGACGATTAAAGTATGTTCATCATACCATTGATACTTTTTCTCATTTTCAATGGGCCACTCCGTTGCCATCTGAGAAAGCTGATTCTGTTATTACACATCTCTTAGCTTGTTTTGCCATTATGGGCATTCCTTTTATACTTAAAACTGATAATGCCCCTGCCTATGTCTCTCATAAATTACAAGTTTTCTTACAGCAATACAATATTCAACATATCACCGGGATCCCGGGCAACAGTCAAGGTCAAGCCATCATTGAGCACGCAAATTTAACTTTAAAAACTCAACTATTAAAACAAAAAGGGGGAAATGAGCCCCCCCCCAAAAAAACCAGATTTTTTTGAAGGTTAACCTTTCTACCTTAATTTTTTTGATTTTGAAGGTTCTTTTTACCTTAATTATGTTTTGAATCAATGGAGACAATTGCAAGACTCCGCTGTCGTAACCCATCTTTCCTCACCTCCCTTGGTGATAGTCCCCGCTGACAATTTAAAGATTTGGTATCCTAATGAAGAAGGTAAGTATGTTCAAGGGCAAGTTCTAAAACAGGGACGGGGCTATGCTCTTGTCCTTACAGGGAGCGGACCTGAGTGGTTTCCTACAAGATGATTGACACCCTGTTGAAAAGAAAACTGGATTCAGCATGCATTTCTTCCTTTGTTGGATGTGCCTTGGCGGGGGACTTATTTCCCTTAGTGAGGCTTTGTATGAATATTGCACTTATATTCCCTTTCCACCCTTGTATCAGGGAGTCACCTGGGGAGAGGCGGAAATTAAGGTTTTCACCAATGACACTACTTGAATGCCGTCCCCCTATATAGACAAGGACAATATAGAACGGGAAATGGAAATTATAAACAACACATACCAATTTGGAGTGGAAGAACTTCCAATATGCATGGGAAATAGTTCTCATTGTCTCCAAAAATCGTATGAAGCCTGGGTTGTTCGCTATAATCATAGTTATGTGGCTGCTAATACTGTTATTATAATCATACTGTATATAGTAATGAAACTATTCCTAGTTCTTTACCTTTTTGTCCTATTCCAGAGGTTTCTCCTAATATTGAGGTGCTGGAGTGGCAACTATGTCGGGGAAATAAAACCCGGATTTTATTAGAATACAATGGGATGCAAATAACTGATTGAAGTGTGCACAGTGATTTTCAAACAAAATTTAGTCACATACCTTTGAAATGGCACCGGGTAAATAAAAGTATTGCTGCTAACAATAATGAAACCTTGGTATGGTGTGAAGGAGGCCTAAGTACAGAGTCATCTTTGGAAGTTGTTAGCTGCAGGCGATGCCATTAGCACTTTTGTGGGGAATATGTCTCTTAATCTTTCTAACCCAACTAATTCCTTTCATATTCAGTTATATCGGAATACCTCTCGATATATTATTGTTTGTGTCCGTAAGCCCTACCTATTATTAGCAGGGAATTTGACATGGGATAATAATACGGGAATTGTTAATTATACAAATACGTGTACATTTTTGTCTTGCCTCAATCATTCTTGGTGGCACAACTTTGCTGGGGATATTTATATCCTCAGGGCTTGTAAGGAAATTTGGCTACCTGTTAATCTTACACGACCGTGGGGGGCATCACCTCTTGAAACTTATATTTGGACTTCTCTTCAGCGAACCCGCCGTGCCCTTGGACTTATAATTGCCTCGGTGATGAGTCTTGTTGCCATTGCCTCCACTGCGGCTGTAGCAGGGCTCGCTCTTCATCAAAGCATACAAAATGCTGAATTTGTGCAGCAATGGCATGAACAATCTCACCGGTTATGGCTTCAACAACGAAACATTGATTCTCAACTTGCTGAAACATTAGACAACATGGAGCAAGCATTGACATGGCTTGGAGATCAGCTCACTGTACTCAGTACTCGGGTAACATTACAATGTGATTGGAATTCCACTCAATTTTGTGTAACGCCTGTGCCTTTTAACATCTCTCAAAATTGGACTGTAATCCGAAAATTATTAATTGGCCATAAAAATATTAGTTTGGACATTCAAGAGCTCACTCAGAACATTTCCAAAGCATTTCGACAACAATTACATGTGCTGTCTGGAACTGTAACCTTGCAGGAGCTGGGGCAGCGCCTTGCTGCCTTTAACCCATGGACTCAGATAAAGACATGGATTTCTACAATCTCTGGAAGTATATTGCTTTGGGCACTTGGTTTGGGTCTACTTCTTTTGGTGATTCGATGCTCCCTCCATTGCCACCAAAAACAAAAGAAAACACAGGAACAAATATGGGCTACCTTTTTAGGATTGAGGCAAAACAAAATTAAAAGGGGGGAAATGCAGGGGCCTTTGAAAACAGTATGCTGAGAATAGATAGGGCTCAAGGACAGTATCTCCAACTGAACTTTTAATGAACTCCCGTAGGCGCCAAGAAGGTGGGTAGATAAGAAAGAATATAGAAACAAGGTACTGAGTAGAAGGTTACATGTGGGAAAAGAAAGTTTGTTTTGCATTGCATTCTTTCTGCTGACGTGAGGTTTATGGAGTATAAATAAAGTGAGGCGGAGGCTCTGAGTGCGGCCGCCATGTTCTCTGTGTGTCTTTGTCTTTGTGTGTGTTCTTTCATTCTCCACCACCCCCGGTGCGGCCCCCAACACACTATCATATCATCTGCAAACAGAGATTTTTGTTTTTCTTTTTTATGAAATGTTTTGCCTCTAGCTGATTTATCTTTTTTGGTTTACTTTTTTTTGGTCTGGGGGCTAATATATATGGTAGAATGTTGAATAGTAGTGGAGATAGTGGACCTCCTTGCTTTGCTCTTCATCTTAGCAAACTACTTGTAATGTTTTTATTCCATAACATAATTGCCTTAGAGCTAAAATATTCTTTATTTTCTTGAGGTTTCTGTTATTCATAAAGGAGTATTAAATTTGTCAGAGTCTTTTTAGTATATACAGAAATATTTATATGATTTTATAATTTAATATATTATCATAGTTCATTATTTCCTAATATTTAACAAAATTTACGTCACTGGAATAAATTCTATCTGATCATGTGTATTATTTTATTTTCTTAATGTTGTGTTGTATTCAACCTTTTAATATTTTAGCTAGTATTTTGTATTAATGTTCACAAATATGTTTCTCTATTTATCAGATTTTGTTATCAATGTTAACTCAATGAAAAAAAAGTCTGATTTATTAACAATTGTCTTAGCTAGCATTACAATACTTTATAAATACTTACATTTATAAAGTATTAGCTCTATCTGGTCTTTGTAGGTTTGGTAGAATTTTACTTTGGAAATATCTGGGTATTTTCCTGGTAAAAGAGGTTGAAGTTACTTAATTACTTTCTCTATCTCATCTAGAAAATCAGTCTGTTTATGCTTTCCAATGGGATTAATTTTGAAAATCTGTATTTCCACAGGAAATTATCTGCTTCAATTATATTTTCAAATGTATTTGCATGGAGTGAATGTGAGTAGTCTCTTATGATTTTTAAAATTTCTTCTGTCTCAATGGTTCTTTCTTTCTTCTTCATTCTTAGTTCATACTTCACTTTTCTCAATGTCCCTTACTTAATTATCATTTGAGTTTAGTCTTTCATATGCATTTTGAAATTTCATTTTTTCTGATATATATATTATTTCAAACAATTTTATTTTTTTAAGTTATTATTATTATTATTTTTAGAGACAAGGTCTCACTATGTTGCCTAGGCTGATATCAAACTCATGAGTTCAAGTGATCCTCTAGCTTCAGCTTCCCTAAGTGCTGGGATTACAGGCATAAACTATCATGCGTGGCCAATTATTTTTTATTTTTCATTTTTACTTGCCAATTATGTTTCTAGTTTTAACATTTTGTATTCAATATAGTCCTGTTGATCAATACTTTTAGAAATACATCTATTCAATTTGGAGTATTGCCTTACATTTTCTTTTGCTTTTCAGTTGTTGTATCAGGAAAACTTGGAGGAGTTAAGGTTTTTGGGGTTTTCTTGCTCGATTTTGGAGGAATAACTCTCAATAAGATTTGATGATCAACTGACCATCAGAACGAAGGGAAGGAGGAAGAAAAGAGTATACTTCTGGCTTTAGCAAATCGATGGTTGGGCTGGTTTTTATTGTAATGAGGAAGACTGAAGGAGAAGTACATTTTAGGATGAAGATTCAGTTATGGTTACGTCAACTTTGAGATATTTAGTATGTATCCATTTGGAGATGTAAGTTTGACTGTTGGTTTTCTTATTCTGAAATTCCGGGACAGGATTAATCATGGAGTTTTCTGTTTCTTTCTTTTTTGTTTTGGGGGGGACAAAGTTTCGTTCTTGTTGCCCAGGCTGGAGTGCAATGGCGTGATCTCAGCTCACTGCAATCTCCGCCTCCTGGGTTCAAGTGATTCTCCTGCCTCAGCCTCCTGAGTAGATGGGATTATAGGCGCCCGCCACAACACCTGGCAAATTTTTGTATTTTTAGTAGAGACGGGGTTTCACCGTGTTAGTTAGGCTGGTCTCGACTCCCGACCTCAGGTGATCTACCCACCTTGGCCTCCCAAACTGTTGTGACTACAGGCGTGAGCCACTGCACCCAGCCTAAACATGGAGTTACCTTGTTATATGGTTTTATCATTGATCTTTGGGCTCTTGTAAAGTTTACTAAAACTTAAAATATTCAGGAGAAATGTTCACATTTGAGTGTCTTTCTCTAGGTCAGTACTTCATCTTTCTCTTATGAGTCATGTTCCTTTATTTTATCACCTTCTTACAGCAGTAGGTTTCTCAGGAGCCATCATGCCTCTTCTTTACATCTTATTTATGTTTAACTTAAGCAGTTTTGTCCCAACTAAGATGAGTTCAGCTGGAATTACATATACCTATGTACTGCTTTCTGAGACTGTTTTAACTATCCTGTGCCATCTATACTTCAATCTAGGAGGGAATGCAGCCAGTCATTATGAGGAAGTACATGAATTCTGATGACTCCCTAATTTTCCAAAAGACCCTAGAGGCTCTATTTCTGTCAGAGTCAGGTACCATTTTTCATTTCCATCACTTAACAAGACTCTCTCTGACAGCTTTGTGTACTTTCACCCCCATCTTGTGTGGTGGTACAAAAATGTACAAAGGTTCCACCATCTTGTAACCTTCCATTTTTAAAAATTCTCATCGCTGAGTCAAAAAGGGGAAAAAATGATGCCCTTAAGCCTAATTATGTACACATTTGATAACGAAGTCAGAACTGTGACAATTTTGTTTACTCAGATTACTGCTTCTGAGGTTGGGCTACAGATATGTTAGAAATAGTTCTTTTCTTTGCTGTCACATTTTGAGGTTTATGGTGTTATGCTCAGACCGTTTGTTCCCCAAAGAAGACCACCAGAGTCCAGAGTCAAAGCCAAGCGGCAAGGATCTTTACTACAAGTTCGAACTTGGTCCCTCCATTCCACAGCATACAAGAGGGCCTCGAACAATGCGAGTGCTTGCCCTTTATAGCCCGATGTAAACAGGATATGCAAAGTTACAGGGAACAAGGTAATTCTCTCGGTTACAGCATTACAATTGGTTAACATTATACATTTAGCATTCCTTATCGGAGAGCTCCCAGGTGATGTTTTTCTGAAGTTTGAAAGAAATATGGAGGAATGTGATTGTGCTGGACTCAGGAAGTTGGGAGATATATGAGGGATGTGCCTCGTTCCTTTCAATGGCATTAAGTTAAACTTCCTGTGTTTTAATACTAGTGAATTTTTGTCTTAGAATATTAAATTTACTTGTTGTTATACATTGAAGTAGAAAGATGGTTTCATCTGGCATCACTCTACTGTCTGGATTTCAAAGTCCTAAATTAATAGTTTACATGATGAATAGTTTACTAGAAGTCAGCTGCAAGGGTCTAAAGGACTCAATAATAAAAATATAGAGGCAATAGGTTAGGCCACTTTTCTCTTTCTGAAAAATAATTATGAAAGTATAAAGAAGACATAAATGTTGAAGAAAGAAACATAGCAAGTTCAAATACTTTTTGTTTTAACATTGGAAAGACATGTGCATGCTGCAGATTTGAAGATAAAAGAGAAGGTGATTTTTAACATAACTGTAAAAGTCACTTATATCATGGTCATTGATTTTTTAGCCTTTCACAATGAGCATAACTTATTTTTAAAGTCTTTCGTGAGAATCAATGCACCAATATCTACAAAGCCACTATAAAACTAAAAAGTTGTGGGTTTTTTTTTTTTAATTTTATTTTTTTCCTGTGAATTTGTCTTATTTCCATGCATTCTTAACTATTTGGCTGTTCCTGGGAGGTTTGCAGTCTTTACTTTAGAAGTAAAGACTGATTATAATAAATAAAGCAGGTTCTGAAGGACTTATGGTTGTTCCAAAAAACCTTCAGTGGGCAGACGTTATTTGTTGCTTGAAGAATTTTAGTGTAGGAAAAAAAAATGAGCCCAAACAATGAAAACAAAAAACACTTTCTAATGCAGAGATGGCAAATGTATAGCAGGATGTGCTCATTCTGCTCTCTCTGCCTGTGATACTCCTCATCAGCTGATCGCAGCTCTTTCTTATGCTGAATAGAGCTGTGATCTCAGAATTCGTCTTGATTCAGCCATCTATTATCTTTTCCCACTAACAATTGAGTTGAATCAATAATTAAAATGGAAGTGAAATTTCCAGTCTTGCTTGAGATGAGTGGTTCTCAGTCTAGTCTGTGTGCTGGAGGCACCTGACAATCACCTAAAAACCATCTCTGCCTGTGCCCCATCACAGAGATTCTGATTTCCTTGTTCTTAGATGTGGCCTGAGTATCACTACATTTCAGAACTCCCTGTGTGATTTTAAAATGCAGCCTGAAAAATCCTGATGGGTACTTCTTTGGAAAACACAGGATGATTGTTCAGTCTGTGCTGACCTTCATTAGGGAACTGTTATTCCTGCTGCTACTGCCACAGCAGCTGCTTCTGTAATGCAAATACTTTACTCTTCTCAGGAGCCCTGTTTCCTGCCAGCAACTGTGAGGCTGCTGGAACTGACATGAGGAAGCCAGGATGACATGAGGGCCATCCTGGTTGTGGGCCACTTAAAGAAAACCTTCTTCCTGCCTGGCCTTTGTTTGTAAAGTTAGATTTTTACATTAATTGGTCTTTCTTGGTGTCTTTTTACATACAGTCAATTCAGGAAGCTTGCAAAAAAAAAAAAAAAACAGTTAAAGTAGGGATACAACCTAGTCTGTTCCCTTCATTTTCAAAAAAATACATTGAAGGTCAGAGTAATCAATAATTAGTCATAGGTAACAAATCTGATAGTGGTAGAGCTCAATTGAGAATTCAGGTCTCCTTTTTCTAACTCCCATGATGGTGGTGGTTTCCTGGGTGAAATATTTCTTAAAGCCTTGGCCTTCATCATTTACCTGCAATTGTTAAAAACAAAAACATAGGCCACTATTATTATAGTCTGATGCAATCCTCAGAAAAATAGTAACAAACACCACTTACTAACTAATCAGGAATATCCTAAAAAGCACATTTATCCATCAGCAGGGCCCCTCCTCCAACCCCAAATACTTAACGATTTGCCATACTAATGAGAAGCAATGTTTTGCCAAAGCCTTCCTTTCTCATTTTTAATGACTTACTGAGATGTTTTCTTTAGAACTTTGACAAACTACACTGAACTTGTGAGCTCACTGATACACAGTCCTCATTTTCGGAATACATTGTCTCATGCTACTAAATAATTCACCCTGGAATGTAATGATACTCTAGCTAATAATTGGCTAGATAAATTTAGCAAAAACTAGGGATGTAATAGATCTGAAATAAAATAAAAGACAACATAAAATAAAAATAAACCCAAACCTAGGGAACCAATGGGAATAGCACAATTTAAACTTGGATTTTACTAGTATTCAGATTAGAATTCTCTTTTTATGAAAACCCAAAACATTGAAAGAAATACCATAGAATAATGAATTAATTTTTACAAACTATATCAGAAAAAATACTACTATAGTAAGACTTCCTTTATGACATAACTTACTACTATACAGAATCATATCGCCAAGGTCAAATTATATTCAGACATTAATATTGACATTAAAAACATTTGGCAAAAAACAATCAACGCATGAGGCATTAACAAATGTTAATCTACTCCAAGATTATCACATTAAAATTGTTGTTGTAAGTAAGTATGCTGCAAATAAGTATGTTTTCTGCACAAGTCTAAAATTCTTGTTTAAATCAGTTAACAACAATTTTATAGCAGAAATATTAACACTAAAATGAAAATCTTTACTATTCTTCAGGTGCTTTGAACCTAGATTTAGGCCTATCCATTCAGTATTGCGAATAGGCAGACTGAATAAGAAAATATGCATAGAGTGCTTAATTCAGAGACCAGCAAATAACATGTAATTGTGACAATAGTATACATGATATCAAAGCACCTTCCTTGGATATTTATTTTAATGAAAATCTGTAGACAAATTGGTAAAGAAGTAAAATAGGTGATTAAAATTGGAAATAAAATAATTATTTTAAAAAACTTTTATGTATAGGAGGTAGTATGGTCTACTCATTAGCTAGCTATGTAACCTTAAGCAAAGCTTATCATCTGGGAAGTATGTGTGCTTTATCAAAGATGTAACCTTCAAGTAAACCAGTCTAATGTGGTATAGATTGTCAAGACAAATAGCCTTCCTGCCTCCAAATATCATAAATTCAGTCATCTAAGCATCTGGTATTTCAAAATGATGTGCCCTATTCTTTGAGTTAAACTTGGTTTTGGCCTTGGTAGCCTTTCTTGGAAACAAAAAGGTCTCTACATAAACAATAAATTCAATGGGTACATAGAAAGCTAGTACTGACATCTGGATAGAAGAGTTCTTGAAAGAGACAGAATGAATGTATTATGCCTGCAAAGAAGTAAACAATGTCTAAAAAGAGACAGATTTTATGTTTAAAATAAGATGGACAAGAAGAAGACATCTAAAAGGTTTTAATCCAATTTTCTGAGGACACCTTTATTTGTCAGAGATCAGTTTTGCTTGGGGTGAAGAAAGTTTTCTTCATTTTTTAAAAAAATTTTGGTATGTTCTAGAATTAAGCAGAAGTCAGATTGTATTCTGAATATGTTATTTGAATATGAGATATGCAAATATATTAATTTAATTAAAATGTACTGACTTTAAAATTAAAACAGCTATATTTCATCTAAAGGAAAGGCATTGTAAAAAGGAAATAAAGCATATAAATACATGTGGGCAGATTAAAAATAGTAAAAATAGAGATAAAGGATTTCAGGAGATGAAGGATTTCAGGAGATCTTTTGCTGTAACACTGCCAGGTTTTTTGAAACACTCCTCCTTACCTTAAATGAACATGTTTCTATGCTTTGCCAATCTGTAAAAGTAGTAACATTGCCACAAATAAAAGTAATACAGTGACCTCTAAAAAGAAGCTGAAACTTGTGATGACCAAGTCGATCAAACAAAAAACTTCACCAACAGAAGAATGTGAGGTAGAGATGTAGAATGTAGCATTTGTCCCACTTTTGAAATGTTGAGAAGTACAGTAAATGATATACTACTCCCAAAATAGGAGGTCATTATCCTTAGCAAACTAATGCAAGAACAGAAAACCAAATACCATGTGTTCTCACTTATAAGTGGGAGCTGAATGATGAGAACACATAGACACAGGGTGGGGAACAACACACACTGGGGCCAGTCACAGGGCAGCGGGGTAGAAAGAGGAAGAGGATCAGGAAGAATAGGCAATGGGTCCTGGGCTTAATACCTGGGTGACGGGATGATCTCTGCATCAAACCACCATGGCACATGTTTACCTATATAACAAGCTTGAACATCCTGCACATGTATCCCTGAATTTAAAATTAAGAATCAGTAAGTTTACATCAAAATAAATTCCTTCTATATATGCTCACTGTGAGGTCTACATAAGTAACTATATATAAATCACATCGTTTTGGAATTACCACATAGGAAGTGGCACATATAATTTTATGTTTCCTAGTTGAAAAAAGAATCAGCTCTGCCATTATTTAGCTGTATAATGTTAAGCAGGGGTTCTCATTTGAGGAAATGTGTGCTTTAAACATGACATAAAAACTCAAAATGATGTAGCCTCTCTCCATGACCTCTCACTCCAACAACCTAGTCAAATGCTAATCTTTGATATTCAGCCCCATAATTAGAAAATTCTTCTCTAGCCTAGGGGTCAGTTTCAGTTATTTTGAAATAAAGCTAAAATAGTGGGTGTTCGAGTATCAAGGATATAAGGATATTTTGTATCTACATCTGGAGCCTGCCTAAGGCCAACTTGACCTGTCAAGAATGCCTGTTCTCTTCTCTCTCTCCTTGAACATTCCAGGTGCTGCAGTAGTTTGCTTTGCTCCTTTGCCGCTTTTCAAATCTATTCATCACCTCTGACAATGGGGTGCAATAAGAATACATTGTTTCCTTATTTGATTCCGTGTATGTCCCCACAATTGCAAATTTCTGCATGAAGAGGCACTCAAGCCACCATTCTAAATTACAGGTTGGCACTTGCATAAATTGAATTTGTAAGCAGAAGCCATTTGCTTGTAGGTTTCTTTGCTTTTAGATTTTATGTAATTACAAACACATATTCATGGTTACTTTATTGCCACTACCAGAAGGGCACAGCATGATGGTGCAGCTAACTACAGAAAGTATAAAGTGAATCTCGATAATCAGTGGATCCCAAGGTATGAGAACCTTCTCGTCTGGTCTTTTAAGTCATCAGATCCCAATGGATGTTTAGTGTCAGCAAAGTCAATGCACCTGTTCATGCTACATCTGCCTCTGTGAGGAGACGGCTGAAGGGCATTCTTATTTAGGCAAAATGGTCTAGGCTCTTATTAAAGTTCAGGCACCTGAGCGTGCTACCTCAGTACTCAATTACCTTAAAGCTTTCTAATTTCATCCACACTCCCATCATCGAAATAAAATTGTTTACACATTGGCCACGGAGTTTTACTAATAAGGAGTCTGCTGACCATCTGAAAGGAGCAACAGTACTTGCCTGCTACTTCAAGCCCAGGAAAAGCCGAGATGAGAAAGGTATCACCCAGGATTTTACTCTAGCTACAGAAGAGCCCCATTAAACGCTGGCCTGTGTATGGTTTAAATAGCCATAACAAACCATAACAAGCCACATTCTGATCATGTTCTAGAAAGGAGTCAGCTGGAGTCTTCAATGCTGGGACAAGGAATAGAAGTAAAGTAGGGCAGCTTCTGCACATCAGAAAAGCTTCTGGAAGCTGACAGCAGCTAGGGACTGGGCGTGTTAGGTGAGTTGGGAGTAGGTGATGGAGCATGGAAAATATAAAATATTCAATGCAGGTAAGACCAATTTTACTTTATTCTCTAGATTTATGTTTTATTTTATCTAATAGCTATTTACTTCTGAAAGAAAAAAACACACTAGAAACAATCACAAATTCTACTGTTAGAAGATTAAAACAATGTTCATGTGTATGCAGTAGACTTGTGTAGCTACCAAATGCCCTTGTAGAATAATACTTGATGACAAAACATATCCATGATATATTCTTTCATCAAAAATGCAGGTTAAGAGTCAATATAATACTTTTGTACATATAACATAATTGTGTAAAAATCTTAAAATAATATGTGGGAAATAGCACAGATACTTTTAATTGTGAGATTATATGTTATTTTGTTCTTATTTGGACTCAAAGAACTTTTGGTTTAAAGAAATAAACTCTCTTTTATCGCTGTTTTTGCTTTAACCGGTATATCAATTTTCCTCTAGGAACTCACAATATTGTAGGGGAATCTGACAAATAAACATTATATATATATATATATATGTTATATATTTATTATATATATGTTATATAAAATATATATATTATAATAATAGGGCAAGGGCAATAACAGAATCAAGAAAATGTGCTCTTCCAGAGAAGAGAATAACTGGATAGGGGGGTCAGAAATCGATTCACCTAGGAAGTGACATTCAAATTGAAATAAATACAGATGTGCTTTGAAAAAGTTAATATATTTATATTAACAAAGTATTTAATATACTCCATTCTGAAGAAAGATCCTTCTGGTGGTCCTCTTCTGAATAAGACACAAATAATTAATAAGTAATTAAAATAACCAATCTTATTCAAGTTTAGTGCTGTAATTCATTAGTCAATTTACAGCGTCCATGTTAATATTATATTTAAATGTGAAGATGAATTGTCAGGCAATAATAACATGCTATCTGAAACGAAAAATGTAATATTACTTCAGCAAATTAAAATGGTGATATGTGTCAGGTTTATTCTAGAATACATTAATATAGGTGTAAGGTGACAGAACAAATAGGTCGATAGAGATTTTATTTAATAAAATCAGGATTAAAAAGACCTGAAAACTTCAAATGGCATTCAAAAGGAGCTGTTTAAAGATTGTTTCTTCCTAGTCCTATTATTTATTTATTTTGTATATATATAAATAAATATACGTGTGTATATATATGACATACTGATACTGAAATTACTATTTAAAAGTAACACATGCTTATAATGAAAATGTCAAAAAAATGAGCATAAGATAAATTTTTAAAACCCTGTGATATTTGCTGTCTGCTCCTTGGAGATAACCACTATTGATAGTTTTGTTTTTTTTTTTTTCATAATTCTCAGGAATTTTCTATGGATATGCATGCACAAACACAGAAGTGTGTGCACACACACAGATACACACACACACCGAAACACAGGCACACATGCACAAATTCATCTAACAAAAAAGAATTATATAATACATACTGTTATGCAACAGTTGTTGACAGTTAACAATTGCTTAACAGGAAAGAATTACAGAACACATTCTATAACCATCCTAATTAGATTGACCTGTTATTTTTTTTTTAAGAGCAGCCTTATATGAATGTGCCATGACACACTTCACCTAGTTTTCATGTGGCTTGTGCCTTGCTCCTGTAGTCATACTTCAAATGTCACCTCCTCAAAGTTTGTTCTTGACCATGCTAATATAAGCCACCCAGTTCCATCAGCACTCTTCTTAGTTTTGCTTTCTTTTATAGTATGGGCTACAATCTGAATTTGTATATGAATATGTATATAAATATGTATATTTGTTACTCATTCACATGTATGACCCCACTAGAGTGTAAGCTTTTATCTTGTTCATGGTGGGTTACCAAACCTAGAACTAAGCCTGGCACATAGTGATCAATAATTACTTAGTAAGCAAACAATCAAATGTAATTAGTCACTTTTTGGTAAATACTTTTTCTAGTTACCCCAGGATTACAAGTAATATGGAGTTAAAATTCCTTTAAAATATCTATATTTCAAATATGTATGTAAAAATCCCCAGGACTCAATTGACTGGATTAAAGATTATGTACATTTGAAAATGTTGATAACATTTTATATGTGAACATATAACGTTCACAGCTATATATACTATCAAGAGAAGATAAGAGGGATTATTCCTTGGTACCCTGGTTAAAATGTATGGTCATCAAATGACTTAATTTTTGCCTGTCTGATAACTAAAAAATGATAGCTCATTGATTTTTATATCTTCATTGCATTTATTATGAAGCTACACATCTTTTCATATTTTTATTCAGTTTTTGTGACCTGCATATTTGTATACTTTGACTATTTCTCTTTTGAGTTATTATTCTTTTTCTTAGTAATTTGAAAGAGCTATTTGTCCATTAAAGAAATTCTCCCTTAGTTAGCCATGTGAATTAATTAATTTTTCTAGATTTTCTTTTGCATTTGAAAATGTCTTATAATTCCACACAGGTGATTAAAATTTATGTATGCAAAATTATCAATGCCTTCTATGTTATTATACATTTTCTCTTTTTTGTCTTAAATTATTTCATGAGAGTCAAACTAGGTCCTGAAATTATCGTATAGGAATGATACATGTGAATTATGAACAAGTCTGTAATCATGTCCAGAAATAATAAACATCAGAGTGAAAATGTACAAATTAAAATGAAATAAAATAGGAGTTATAAGACCTTGGAAGAATTATTTCTCCTTATATTTAAAATAACCCCTTTGTTTTTTGAGAGGGGCTTAGAATTAAGGAAATAAAATTTGATAGTATTTAAAATTTAGTTCATATTTTACAAATGAAATTACCTATAATGTTGTTTTAAAAAGTATTACTGTTTCTTTAAAAAAATTATAAGAAAAAGAACTTTAAAACCTGGATTTTTTTTTTTTTTGGAGAATTCATGTGCCTTAGAGATGGTACAGTTATGCACTCAGAACAGTTTTAAGCAAGTAGCTTATTTATATCCCAAGTTAATCCACAAAGGATTTAGAATGGCTTATAAAAACACAACCAACAATATGGTAAAACATAAATAAAATATCAGGACCAGGGAAAATATAAATCAGAAGAAGTGGAACAGACCAAGGGGAAAAGAGAACACAGATAAGCGAACATAAGGTCCAAAGAGGATGCTATAATTGAGACATAAATTTGTGTCTGATATCCCTAGAAGTCAAAGAAACAGAAATGTTAGTTAATGCAGTTCTCATTATCTATGAGGAGTAAACGGTCCAGGTCTTTAGAGAAGCAAAGGTATTCCTAGACTATGTTTTTAAACCTATTTCTTACATAAGTAAGCAATACCTGATTTTTGACTTGCAACTTAAAAATGTAAATGGGAAAAAAGTCATTTGTCACACATGAAGTTGTCTCCCATATTAGTTTAAAAGTTTATTGTTTCCTTTATAGCTATGACATGGCATATTACCTCTCACATTGCCTATTCATCTATCCTTTCTTGTTTTTGTTTATCTCTCCCAGAGGGCTAGGTACTGCCCAGCCTCACAGAGCTCATAGGCTAGTAAGGGACACAGAGACCCCAAGGATAATTCAGGCCTGAGAAGTACTTACGGGGAGGTTGGAGTTCAAACAGAACTGTTAGATTTTGCTTGCTAAATGGGACTGATTGTAACCGAACTTCAAAGAATTAGTAACAATCATACCAGGAGAAAAAATGGGCAAAGGTCATTTTTATGCTGTAAGATTATAAAATGAAGGTAACATTGTTGCACATTGAAAGCATCCACATTCAAATAGTTTGGTTTTGATCCAATAGGTAGAATTAGTATATTCTATACGTTTTCTCATATGCAATAGGCTCGCAATATTTCCAGAAGATAATCTTGGATAAATTGAATTAATAACGCTAAATAGAAAATTGCAGCATATAAAGTTCTATTTTCATAAAAGTGTCTCTATTTTGATTGCTTTTCCACTGTGAGATTTACAAACTGATGGTGAAGAGCTGGATGATCCAGATCTAGAAGACCCCTAAAGAAACCCTCCACCAACTATTGGCCATATCGCCAATTTCATTGTCTTCATTACAATTATGAACTGAAGTTCTCTTGAGTTGTTGATTGTCTCCTACATAATCACACTTAACCAAGGCAGAAATTTACAACAGTTCTCAACCTAGTTCAATAAATATATGTTGACCAAGTAGACGAATTCACAGGTCCAGGACATAAACTTAAGAAGACAATTTTAAAAAGAGAAAGGAGAAAATGTCAGAACTCAGCATAGGAACGGGAGATGCCATGTCCCCTGTCAGGTACTTATCCCTAATATGTTATTATTATGGCTGCCATCTATAACTGCAGTGTAAGAGATTTAAAAGGTGTGCATTCTTTTGCTACCTATTTAGATTCTCTGATTTTGCCTATGACTTATGTCTTAAAAGTCAGAGCAATGAATTCTATTTCTGTGCTGGAGGAAACAATCAATGCTGGAACACTCTTTTCTCTGGCCCCTACAATTTCTGGGAGCAGATAACAAGAAAATGCAGATAAGCATGTGTTAGTTTGTTGAGAACAACCATGTATAAGAGGTAGCATGTTAATCTGGTGTTTGCCAGTAGGGGGAAAAAGAAAAGAAAAACAAAAACCAAACTTTGCACCTAGAAGTCAGTTAAAAGTTGAAGCAATGGTCTCAATCAACTGTTTAGTAATGTGAGGAAGCTTCTATGAAGTCATGATTCATAAGTATTCAAGCAGAAATGAGACATCTGGTATGTGGACAAGGACTTTTCTCCAGTCCGAGAGTCCGGGCTACACCTGAGCTATAGTGTGTTCACAGGTTAGGGGTAAGTGACAAAAAGCAGATTAGCCTATTAATCTATTTGCAAATTAATTGTGGCTTAGGGCCAACCGGGCCTGGTTAATACACAGCAGCTCAGTGCACAAATTAATTAAAAACCATACGTTATTCACAAATTCATTCTTTGTATGTATCCCTTACTAGTATGAAAGATATATGAGTGTCATGATTAAAAACTCACCAACTTAGTACATGCTGGTATCTTTGGCTTCAGAAACCATAGGTAAGGATCTTGCAGCATCTTGCTAGTGATAGTTTTAATGCTTAACATCTCATAAGTCATTCTATGTAGGGAACAGCTCCCGGAGTCCTGGTAATTTTGAACATGTCCACATAGATTGTGTGGGAAAGGCTTGACAGCATTGTAACCCAGTCTTTGCAGATTGCCTTATAATTTCTCTTGAGCACAGAAAAACAAGCCACCTGATGAGGAGTTGTCACAAGACCATGCTACTTCTCCTATCTTGGGGAAACCACCACGAGGCTGTTTCTAGTGCATCTTACTAGTTTCAGTTGAGCAACAGACTTTCTACCTTACCCTCCTTTAGGGTACAACTGCAGACTTTAAACTACTTGACTGTAGGTTACCATTGACTCTCCAGTGTTAGAGCTACTCAGCACCCATGCTGCCTGTCATACAACCTCTGTAATTTGGTGTGTTCATGTGGGACTAAGATGAAGGGAGTTGAGAGCACATTGCTCTTGTTGTTGCTGTGTGTGAAAGTAATAAACTGTCTGAATTCATTTGGTCTTATTTTCTCCTACTGGCTGGATTGATGGAAGTGTGGGAAGGCAATTTAGCAGCTGTAGTCCTTGAGCCCCTGGTAGCCACCATGAAGCAGCCTCATGACTACTTCATTCCTTGATATTTTACACTCAGCACCTAGAATTACGTGGTTCCAGCCCCTTTCCCTTATGCCTGCTTGGACTTGATAACCAGGCTCTGAACTGTACACTTTTTGAATGTTGTGAAAATTAAACTAGATAACTGGATGCTCCAATATGTAATATACACCCCTGATGCACCCCCTTCCCACCTACATATTATAAGATGGCCCTCTGACTTTGTGCTACACCTTAGAGAAAAGGTAGGAAAGCTTGTTGCAAAAAAAAAAAATCTTTCTTTGATATCAGAGTTACTGCCTGGAATAGTGGTACATATATGCATGGAGATAATTTATATTATTTTCCATCAGTCTCTTCTTGAATTTAATAAATTTGACTGCTATTGGGTTTTGTGTACATATAAATCATTGATAATTTAGTTTCTCTTACTTTGGTATCATAATGAAATGCACTATAATTTCAAAGATCTGCCTCTTCAAACAGCATACTAGTTCTTATATATCTGTATAATTATTACAACGTGGGAGATTTACAAATTTACCACAGAGCTTAAATTATATAAAAGTATATCATATTTGTAAATACTAGAGCTTTAAAATTCTGTATTTTGATAATGTTCAAAGACTAACAATCTTCCTTAATAAATATTTCATTGTTCTTTTTAATTCACTGAGTGTGAAAAAAGTATATAAGGTGGCCATTTTGCAATCACTACATTTGTAGTTCACAGCAAAAGAAAGAAAAGGGCAGCAAATGATGCCAGACCGGCTGTCCTGGCAGCACCTTGACAGGTGTGAAAAAGGAATATAACAGGCACCTAAGATTGTTTATAGCTAAACCAAAATCACCATAGCAACCATTCTTCAAGAATATTATCAGGTGTTTTGTTAGAAAATATCTATGTCTCTTTATGATTAAAATAGTTATATGTGAATATGTAAATACAATAGAGATCGTAATTATATCATTATGCAAAATGGTTAAATAAATTACATTCATGAGCTATGATATTTAATCATTTTATAGTGTGTATATAAAATATGTAATTATATAACAATATTTTATACATGATAAAGCAGTATGTACTAAATACAGTATGATTCAAATATATATTTTATCTATAGATATGAGTGCATAAGTATACAGTAAAGGCTATAGAAAACTTTCTAGCTATTGCTAGCTCTTAATTGTACTATCTTGGGAAGAGAATACTAAGAAGTGAGTGATTTTTTTCCATTTTTGTTTGGTTTTCTTTTCCAACTTTCTGCCAACACACATATATTATGCAAATTGGTCACAATTTTTTTTAAATATATGTAGAGATAATTATTTTCTCTTCTCTCCTCCCTTTCCTCTTCTTCCTTCTTTTCCTTTTTTTTCTTCTTCTTCCTTTTTTTATTTTTTTGGTATAGCATTTTATGAATTTTAACACATTCATAGAATCTGGTAACCACCTTCATCAAAAGAATACAGACCAACTCCAACGTCCCCTGAAATTCCCTCATTTTAACCCTTGTAGTCACATCCACTTCCTCCCTCTAATTTCCGGTAGCTGCAAATCTGTCTCCGTCCCTGTAGTTTTGCCATAGGTATTCTGGAAACGTATTTTTATCTTAAATGTTTTCCAATTGTTTTATATTAGATGTTTTCTTATTTTTTTTTATCTTAAACGTTCTTTTATTGTTTCAAATTAAGAAATTAAGTTTCTGAATAATTGTCTACCAAATGATTGTTTGCTAAGAAGTGATTCCTAGATTCAGAATTATTTATTCAATGATCATGCCCTTTAATTATTTCCTACATATTTCAAATTGCTTTTCAGGGATATTGCACCAACTTTGCCACTACAGTTAGTATATAAGGTTGTTCATCTAAGAAAATACTTTGCTATCATGGATTGAAAATATGATAGGTGAAAAATGACATTTGACTTACTTGATTTTTTTCATTACCAAGTTGTTGGATATTTTCTAAACACACTGTTAGTCACATGCATTTGTTTTTCTGTGAACATCCATAACCTTTGCTCATATTTTTGGGGATAGTAGTGATACTTTAAATTATTACTTTGCAGAAATTTTTAGAAAGTAAGCATATCAACTCTTTCCCTGTTTTATTTGTGGAAAAATGCTTACCAGTTTATTTCTCTTTCTATTTTTAGAGTTTTGTTTTTAATATATTGAACCATTATATTTATGTTTAAGGGAAATATCCCCTACCTCAAAGTTAGTTGAATTCCATAATTTCTATGGGAGAGTAAAAGGTAGGTTGTTGAATTTCTTTCCCTTTGCTTTAGCTTTTATCTGCTTGGTTGTTTGTAGATCTGTATTTGACAGTAGGTTGAAGTGTCTGCTTATTCCTCTCTAATTCATTCTCTACGTTATTTTAATTTCTAGAACTGACAAGGAATACCATTCAGCAGCCTCTAATAGCCACGGTTAATTGCTTCACTTTCTCACCTCTATCTTTTCCTTGAAAAAATATTTTGTTTGTTTTGTTTTTTTGTTTGTTTTGTTTTATAAACAGGCAGTGTGTTCTGGCCTAAATTATGGATAATGACTGGCTTAAGACATTCATGACATACTAGTAGCAGCATAGCTGAGTGACCCAGTCAAGGTTGCCAGATCAAGTGTATGTCCAGTTAAAACTGAATCTAAGGTAAATAATGAACAATTTCAATGTCCCAAATATTGTACTGGACATACAGTACAAAATTATTCATAGTTTACCTAAAATTCAAATTTGATTGATATCCTTACATTTTTATTTGCAAAACCTGATGTGATCCTAGCCCTAGTTCTGGGCCAATGATATCTGGTAGAAAGTCTATTGCAAGGATTTCCAGGAAGGCTTATGCTTTCCTAAGAAAAAGATCAGATAGAAATAGTCCTACCTTTTGCCCATTCCTATTGAATGTAGATGCAATGCATGAAGGTTCAACAGCCATCTCATCATGGATGTTACCACCACAAGCATTAGAATCCAAACTACAAAATGAGTGGGTAGATTGCAAGCTACCTGAAGTCAGGTCTCTGACATCAGTGGCACTACAGCCTAATGCTTGAATTTTTTCTTTTACAAAGCAAAAAACCTCCTATTAAGTCAAACTACCGAAAGTTGAGTTTTCTTATATTTTAAACTAATGTAGCTATTAGCAGTCCTAATAGCTACATTATGCTTGGAGACTCTTTCTATACCAAGGCTGCTTTACTTGTAATGATAATAAATACATTCCTCATACATTCTTTCTTTCTTTCAGCAATTACATTTTAAGCACTGACTTTATGCTCAGGAAGCACTGATTTGCTTACTATACAACTCAACTACCTATCTGCCAATTATTTTCCAAGATGGGGCAAAGTTTAGAAAGTTGTTGGATTTACTAACATACTTTAAGTTCTTCAAAAATATTATGACATATAGCAGAGAGATGAATGCAGTATTTTCTGGGCTTGGGTCAAGGATCAGAGAATAGGTAATTCATAATGCATCTTGCTATCTTCATTCAGAGAGTTAGGATAGTTTGTTGACATAAAATAATGCATATGTGGTCTTTGGTAATTTCTCAATCCAGTATCTTTGCTATTAAAAACAATGAAAATTCTTCCTAGGTTCTGAGAATAGGCCATCAGTCATGATTTTTGGTATTGTGATTTTTTTATTACTCACCATTTTTCATGTCATCTCTCAATTTTCATAGCAACTCACAATAAACTGTCTCAGGAGCTACTAAGTAATACTATTTAAAACCTGAAATTCTTATTATTGGAACACTTGATGCAGTTGTCTTCTAGTCATTAATTGTTTGCTAATAAATTATGCATCTGTGTTTTAGTGAATGGAAACTCTTTCTAGAAATTGGGACATTTTTCTAGTGTTGCAGGCTTTGTACCCTATTGTGTATTGAGGGAAGAAGAGTAGAAATTTATAAATCTAGCATAACCAGTTAACTTTCATTCTAACCAGTAATTTTCTTTAAAAAAATTATACTTTGGTTAATAGCTTAAAACACTGTAATTAAATTTTAGATTTTTCTTAAAAGTATATGGTGTCTTAGTCCTTTCAGCTGCTGTAACAAAATACCACAGATTGGGTAGTTTATAAACAATAGAAATTTACTTTTCACCCTTCTAGAGACTAGGAAATCCAAAATCAATGCACCAGCAGATTTGGTGCCTGCTGAAGACTGGTCTCCTGGTTCATGAATAATGCCTTCTCTGTGTGTCCTCATATGGTAGAAGGGGTGAGGGATCACTTAGACCTCTTTTATAAAAGCACTAATATCATTCATAAGAACTCAACCACCATGACTTAATAACTTCCCAAAGGTCCCTTCTCTTAACATTATCACCTTGGGGGTGAGGATGTCAACATGTAAATTTTAGGAGGAGCATCAATATTTAGACAATAGCAATTAGAGTGCCAACCACTCTAAAGACAGTCAATAAAATCTCCAGTAACTGAAAATATTAGTGGCATAGCACTAATATTTCTGATGTTTCTATCATGTTGGTTACCCAAAGAATTGGTTTCTGAAGAAACCAAATAATTGTGTCATGTTCTTGGCAATGGCAAAACTGCATTAGGCTTTCAATGGCTACTTATTACAAAGTACACTTTTTGAAATGAGGTGACTCAGACTTTATTTGTTATAGTACTATGTATGGCATAAAAGCATAACCTAGGTTTAATAGGCTGATTAATAGCCCACCAAGATATCCAGGTCTGAATTCCCGAGACCTATGAATATTACCTTATATAGCAACAGAGATTTGGCAGATATAGTTAAAACAAAGATCTTAAGATAGAGATATTAGTTTGGAATATCCAGGTGGACGTGATGTAATCACAGAGACTCTTATAAGAGAAAAGCATGGAATCAAAGGGACAGAAGGTGATTTGAAGGAAAAAACAGAAGGAGATTTGAGACACTACACTGCTGGCTTTGAAGAGGAAGGAAGGTGCCATAGTCCAAGGAATGCAAGGAATCCAGCTCTAAAAGCTGAAAAAGGCATAAAGGCTTATTCTTCTCTGTGGCCTCCAGATGGAGGGAGTGTGACCATGCTGACACCAGAGTCTTGTTTTGGTAAAACCCATTTCAGGCTTCCATACTTCCATAACTGTTAGACAATAAAATTGTGTTGCTTTAAGCCATTAAGTTTGTAGTAATTTGTTATAGCAGCAATAGGAAACTATTATATTAGGTGAAAATTATTTCTATTGTATTAGAATGTTTCAGGAAAGAAAAAGAGTCCTGAGGGACAGAAAGTCTGTGTAACAAAAATGAATTACTAGGGTGAATATAGAAAACACGTACCAATGGGAATTAGGTCTAGATGTTAATTTAACAAACACTGTAGAACTTGAAGAAATAAAAAGGAATGGTGGTGAGAAAAATATGACATTATGCATAAAACTATCTGGTATAATGCTAGTCACATAAAGGCTTTTTAATCATCTTCTTTTCCCCCAATAAACATCCCATCACCATTTTTTAGTACCACCTCTTCATCTCTCAGTGTGCCTACGTATCCACTACAATATGGGTATTCAGGAAATGTTAGTCTCTTTGACTCTAGTTATAGATTCTGAATTTATTCTCCTGTTTTAAGTAGCATCTCTTAGTCTGAATTTGAAACAAATTGCTTAGGTAACCTTGGATATGCTTTACACAAATCAATTGACATCCTGCTTATCACTGGTATTAATAGTTTGCACTAGCAGTTATTTCCAAGAGAAGTAGCATCATGGAAATTGGTGGTATCAGTTTGTCAGAGATTTTCAGGTTGTTTGCTTTTTCATTGGATTTAAGTTCAGTATAAAGTGGGGAATGGTACCTGCCTGTAATCTTTGCAACAACATATTCTAAAAGTTATGTTATGTGTTTTCCAAAATGTTGTTATAAATAACTCTCAAATTATAACTTTCTATCAGATAATTCAAGATCAAATGGGTGATGACAAATTTTTACAGTAAAAGTATACCATGCCAACATCAGAGAAATGAAAGTGTCTTAAATACAAACACATTTAGCATTGACCATTCTGTGATTTTTCTGTAGTTCTCTGGGTATTGTATTTTATAATGTAATTCTAGGATGGTTTTATGATATTAAAATTTTTAATTTTTTCTGCAGAAGAATAATTTGGTTATTTCTTTTTAAATATATTTACCCTTGCTTTTTATGAATATGTGAAAAAGAATGGCATTCTTTCATTGTTTTTGTCATTTATTTTTGTTAAAACTCTAATTTTTTTTTTTTGTTTTTGGTCATAAATAAGATTGAATATCTTTATGTCCCTGAAGAAAATGGGAACATCAGATATTTTTCAGTTGTTTCTATTACTAACAACTCATATCTCTGAAGAAAGCAATATTCATTTTGTTATGATAGTCTTATGAAGCTACTTCAAGTGACAGCTTGTGAAAGCAAAATGGTATCAAAAATGTGGTTGGATGGGAGGTTTCAGATTATTAGGAATGTTTCTAACAGGGAGATAATTTGCTGATGGGATCAGAATGTCCACTGAGTCCACACAATTGTAAATTGATAAAACAATGGAACTATCTTGAATTTTTATTGCTTTATCTTAGATTGTATTTCACATTTAACTTTGAAAAGAATATTGAAGAGAAGATCAAAGTATTGCAACACAGAATTTTTAAGATAAACAAATATTAATTCTTTCTAGCATCTCAGACTTGAAGAAGAGAAACTCTTACCAATGAGACATATCTTTCATTCCTTTCTGCAAATCTTTCTCAACTCTATTAGTTTCTCAAGCACTCCACAAAAATAGGCAAATTATTCTGTCTAATTCAGAGGACAAACAAATTACAATAGACAGGAGTTGTCTCCATTTTCCAGTTCCCTAATGTATTTCGCAGGAGTTACTATCATCTGCTCAATACTCCTTTCAGCCCATTCCTTACTAACTAACCCCTCCTACCCCGAACACATGGTCAGGCCACCACTACTGCTTTCAGACTCTGGCCATCCCCTAGACACGATGCTTATGTGAGGTGCAGAGTTTGGCCAGTAGGTCAGTCTTTCCTAGGAATTTCCACAGTATATTTGGTGGAAGAGATATCTATTTTTTGTTGTTGCAAAAATGTTTGCGATTATTTTTGTCTCTGACCATTATCCCTGCTTCATAGAGAAACTAAAGCTAGAGCATGGAATGAAACTACAGGAAGGAACAAACAGAAGAGAACAGGAAAATCCTAACTGCATTCGAGTCCCTGGTTTAAGTTCCTCTTAATTGAATGTCTTAGGCCATATTTGAATAATTATGATGAACAATTTCCATATCTGCTTTAAAGTGATGAACAAGATAGACAGGAAAACAGAGATCAGAGCAGGATTCATGAATGAATCCATTTTTTTTTCATGGATTTCATTGGGAAAAGAGTGAATGTGTTTTGCTTTGAATGCATGACAAATATTAACCAGGATCGTGTTTATAATCTATATTGGAAAATATAGATGTGTGTGTGTGTGTGTGTGTTGTTTCCCTGGGGTAAATGTAGGGTATCAATTGTCGATATCTATGGGATACACTTCTCTTTTTCCTTTGGGAGCTTACCCCTTCAGTCTAAGCTCAGGGGAAGTTTTTGGAGACGACTTGCATCAATCATATTTCCTCACACTCTTGGGTGCAGTGACTAGCCTAGTGTTGTGATCTGAGCAAAGCCAGAATACTTGCCTAGGGGTTGGGAGCTAACAGGAATAAGGACACTTTTTCTTTTGAAAAACTATAATGTATAAATGCAGAGATTCTGGGGACCATTTTCCCCACCATATGAAGAAACTGAAATACAAGATAGAAAAAGTCCTGATACTTGTGCAAGGCTCTTCTTGCTAACCTTGAGGCCAGCTTTTTCACTTGCCTGTGCTTTGAATCCAAGAGATGATGATACATTCTCCATTAAGCCTTATCTCATTGAAATTGAATTTCTATCACTGTTATTCAAGATTTCTGAAAAATAAAACTACCAACACATGTGTCTTTCTATCTCTATCCACTCATATTTACATTGTTTTAAGTATACTCAAATTAATTGCTTCACATTTCTAACATCTGAGACTTGGAGCATATCACTCCTTTCATCTAGAATTCACTGTTTAAAAATATCTTCCATTTGCATTATGGAAAGTATCGAAACATCTTAAGACACAATATTAGTATCAAAATAGTAAGTTTAAAATGAAGTTTTATTTCTGATTCTTCTAGTTCCAAACTAATTTCTCCATGTTCTCATAGCTGCCCATTTATTTCAAACTAGGACATGCAGACTGTATACTTCCTTCCTCATCTTAATTTCTCATACCACCCCCAGAAACCATATCTTTTTCACTTTTATTCAATTCCCTCTCAAAAATGATTCTCAACATTTTTTTTTTTTTTTTAAATTTTAAGGTATGAGGAAACTGATTCTCGGATATAGTGTTGTTAGTAACAGTGGTGTTCTTAGATTAAAAGTGATCCAGTGGGGTGGGAGATGATAGAGAGAGGTACAGGTAGAAAGTTACAAATTGATAAGAGGAATTAATCTGGGTATTCCTTTGCACAGCAGGATGACTGGTTAACAGTAAGGATTTGTGTATTACAAAATAGGTAGAAAAGAGGTTTTTGAATGTTCTCACCTCAAGAAAATGATAAATGCATGAGGTGATAGACTGACTACCCTGATTTGAACTTTATATAATGTATGTGTATATTGAAACATCACATTGTATGCCATAGCACATACAATTTTATCAATGTTAAATTTTTTTAATGTAAAAAAAAAATCCAGCATATATGCATAGGCTGTTAAGATTTATGAGTAGAAATTTATATATTAACCAAAAAATGGAGGTGATTTTATGGGCCTTTTTTATTATTATACTTTAAGTTCTGGGATACATGTGCAGAATGTGCATGTTTGTTACATAGGTATACATGTGCCATGGTGGTTTGCTGCACCCATCAACCCGTCATCTATATTAGGTATTTCTCCTAATGCTATCCCTCCCATTTCCCTCCACCCCGCAACAGGCCCCAGTGTGTGATGTTCCCCTCCCTGTGCCCATATTTTCTCATTGTTCAACTCCCACTTATGAGGGGGAACAGGTGGTGTTTGGTTTTCTGTTACCGTGTTAGTTTTCTGAGAATGATGGTATCCAGCTTCATCCATGTCCCTGCAAAGGACATGATCTCATTATTTTTTATGGCTGCATAGTATTTCATGGTGTTTATGTGCCACATTTTCTTTATCCAGTCTGTCACTGATGGACATTTGGGTTGGTTCCAAGTCTTTGCTATTGTGAATAGTGCTGCAATGAACATACGTGTGCATGTGTCTTTATAGCAGAATGATTTATAATCCTTTGGGTATATACCCAGTAATGGGATTGCCAGGTCAAATGGTATTTATAGTTCTAGGTTCTTGAGGAATCATCACAGTATCTTCCACAATGGTTGAACTAATTTACACTTTCACCAACAGTGTAAAATCAGTTCCTATTTCTCGATATCCTCTCCAGCATCTGTAGTTTCCTGACTTTTTAATGATCGCCATTCTAACTGCCATGAGATGGTATCTCTTTGTGGTTTTGATGTGAATTTTTCTAATGACCATTGATGATGAGCTTTCTTTCATATGTTTGTTGGCCACATAAGTGTCTTCTTTTGAGAAGTGTCTGTTCATATCCTTCACCCACTTTTTGATGAAAGTTTTTTTTTTTTTTTTTTTTTTTTAGTACATTTATTTAAGTTCCTTGTAGATTCTGGATTAGCCCTTTGTCAGATGGATAGATTGCAAAAATTTTCTCCCATTCTGTAAGCTGTCTGTTCACTCTTATGATAGTTTCTTTTGCTGTGAAGAAGCACTTTAGTTTAATTAGATCTCATTTATCAATTTTGGCTTTTGTTGCCATTGCTTTTTGTGTTTTAGTCATGAAGCCTTTGTCCATGCCTATATCCTAAATGGTATTGCCTTGGTTTTCTTCTAGGGTTTTTATGGTTTTAGGTCTTACATTTAAATATTTAATCCATCTTGAAATAATTTTTCAAGATGTAAGGTGTAAGGAAGGGGTCCAGTTTCAATTTTCTGCATATGGCTAACCAGTTTTCCCAATACCATTTATGAAATAGGGAATCCTTTCTCCATTTCTTGTTTTTATCAGGTTTGTCAAAGATCAGATGGTTGTAGATGTGTGGTGCTATTTCTGAGACTTCTGTTCTGTTCCATTGGTCTATATATCTGTTTTGGTACCAGTACCATCCTGTTTTGGTTTTTGTAGCCCTATAGTATAGTTTGAAGTCAGGTAGCATGATGCCTCTAGCTTTGTTCTTTTTGCTTAGGATTATCTTGGCTATGTGGGCTCTTTCTTGGTTCCATATGAAATGTAACGTAGTTTTTTTCTAATGCTTTGAAGCAAGTCAATGGTAGTTGATGGGAATGGCATGAATGTATAAATTACTTTGGGTAGTATGGCCATTTTCATGATATTGATTCTTTCTATTCATGGGCATGGAATGTTTTCCATTTGTTTGTGTCATCTCTTATTTCTTTGAGCAGTGGTTTGTAGTTCTCCTTGAAGAGGTCCTTCACATCCCTTTTAAGTTGTATTCCCAGGTATATTATTCTCTTTGTAGCAATTGTGAATGGGAGTTTTCTCATGATTTGGCTCTCTGTTTGTCTATTATTGATGTATAGGAATGCTTGTGATTTTTGCACATTGATTTTGTATCCTGAGATTTTGCTGAAGTTACTCATCAGTTTAAGGAGTTTTTGGGCTGAGATGATCGGGTTTTCTAAATATACAATTATATCATCTGCAAACAGAGATAATTTGACTTTCTTTCTTTCTATTTGAATACCCTTTATTTCTTTCTCTTGCCTGATGGCCCTGGACAGAACTTCCAATAGTATGTTGAATAGGAGTAGTGAGAAAGGACATCCTTGTCTTGTGCCAGTTTTCAAATAAAATGCTTCCAGCTTTGCTCATTCAGTATGATATTGGCTATGGGTTTGTCACAAATAGCTCTTATATTTTGTGATATGGTCCTTCAATACCTAGTTTATAGAGTGTTTTTAGCATGAAAGTGTGTTGAACTTTATTGAAGGCCTTTTCTACATCTATTGAGCTAATCATGTGGTGTTTGTCATTGGTTCTTTTCATGTGATGGATTACATTTATTTATTTGCATATGTTGAACCAGCCTTGCATCCCAGGTATGAAGCTGACTTGATCATGGTGGATAAGCTTTTTAATGTGCTGCTTAATTTGGTTTGCCAGTATTTTACTGAGGATTTTTGCATCAGTGTTCATTGGGGATATTGGCCTGAAATTTTCTTCTTTTGTTGTGTCTCTGGCAGGTTTTGGCATCAGGATGATGCTGGCCTCATAAAATGAATTAGGAGAAATCCCTCTTTTTCTATTGTGTGGAATAGTTTCAGAAGAAATGGTACCATCTCCTTTTTGTATGTCTGGTAAAATTTGGCTGTGAATCCGTCTGGTCTTGGGTTTTATTTTTGGATGGCAGGCTATTAATTACTGCCTCAATTTCAGAACTTGTCATCTGTCTGTTCAGGGATTCGATTTCTTCCTGGTTTAGTCTTGGAAAGGCGTATGTGTCCAGGAATTTTCAATTTCTTCTAGATTTTCTAGTTTATTTGTGTAGAGATGTTTGTTGTATTCTCTGATTTCTGTGGGATCCATGGTGATCTCCCTTTATCATTTTTAATTGTGTATTTGATTCTTCTCTATTTTCTTCTTTATTAGTCTGGCTAGTGGTCTATCTATTTTGTTAATCTTTTCAAAGAAACCAACTCCTGGATTCATTGATTTTTTTGAAGCGTTTTTCGTGTTTCTATCTCCTTCAGTTCTGCTCTGATCTTAGAATTTGTTTGCCCTTGCTTCTCCAGTTATTTTAATTGTAATGTTAGGGTGTCCATTTTAGATCTTTCTCACTTTGTCCTGTAGGCATTTACTGCTACAAATTTCCCTCTAAACACTGCTTTAGCTGTGTCCCAGAGATTCTGGTATGTTGTGTCTTTGTTCTCGTCAGTTTCAAAGAACTTACTTATTTCTGCCTTAATTTCATTATTTACCCAGTAGTCATTCAGGAGAAGGTTGTTCAGATTCCATGGAGGTGTAAGGTTTTGAGTGAGTTTCTTATTCCTGAGTTCTCATTTATTGGCACTTTGGTCTGAGAGACTGTTATGATTTCCCTTCTTTTGCATTTGCTGATGAGTGTCTTACTTTAAATTATGTGGTTGATTTTAAGGCAAGTGCTATGTGGTGCTGAGAAGAATGTATATTATATTGATTTGGGGTGCAGAGTTCTGTAGAAGTCTATTAGGTCTGCTTGGTCCAGAGCTGAGTTCAAGTCCTGAATATCCTTGTTAATTTTCTGTCTTGTTGATCTATTATTGACAGTGGGGTGTTAATGCCTCCTACTATTATTATGTGGGAGTCTGAGTCTCTTTGTAGGTCTCTAAGAAGTTGCTTTATGAATCTGGGTGTTCCTGTATTGGGTGCATATATATTTAGAATAGTTAGCTCTTCTTGTTGCATTGATCCCTTTACTATTATGTAATGCCATTGTTTGTCTTTCTTGATCTTTGTTGGTTTAAAGTCTATTTTATCAGAGACTAGGATTGCTACCCCTGCTTTTCTTTTGCTTTCCCTTTGCTTGGTAAATCCTCCATCCCTTTATTTTGAGCCAATGTGTGTCTTTGCCTGTGAGATGTGCCTCCTGATTGCAGCACACTGATGGGTCTTGACTGTTTATTGAATTTGCCAGTCTGTCTCTTTTAATTGGAACACTTAGCCCATTTACATTTAAGGTTAATATTGTTATGTGTGAATATGATCATGTCATTATGATGCTAACTGGTTATTTTGCCCATTAGTTGATGCAGTTTCTTCATAGTGTCAATGGCCTTTACATTTTGGGTTGTTTTAGCAGTGGCTGGAACCAGTTTTTCCTTTCCATATTTAGTGCTTCTTTCAGGAGCTTTTGTAAGGCAGGCCTGGTGGTGACAAAAATCCCTCAGCATTTGCTTGTCTGTAAAGAATTTTATTTCTCCTTCACTTATGAAGCTTAGTTTGGCTGGAATTCTGGGTTGAAAATTCTTTTATTTAAGAATGTTGAATATTGACCCCTCACTCTCTTCTGGCTTGTAGGGTTTCTGCAGAGAGATCTGCTGTTAGTCTGACGGGCTTCCCTTTGTGGGTAACCCCCACCTTTCTCTCTGGCTGACTTTAACATTTTTTCCTTCATTTCAACCTCAGTGAATCTGACGATTATGTGTCTTAAGGTTGCTCTTCTGGACGAGTATCTTTGTGGTGTTCTCTGTATTTCCTGAATTTGAATGTTGGCCTGTATTTCTAGGTTGGGGAAGTTCTCCTGCATAATACACTGAAGAGTGTTTTCTAACTTGGTTCCATTCTCTCCATCACTTTCAGGTACACCGATCAAACATAGGTTTGGTCTTTTCACATAGTCCCATATTTCTTGGAGGCTTTGTCCATTCATTTTCATTCTTTCTTCTCTAATCTTGTCTTCATGCTTTATTTCATTAAGTTGATCTTCAATCTCTGATGTCCTTTCTTCAGCTTGATTGATTTGGCTATTGATACTTGTGTATACTTCACAAAGTTCTTGTGCTGTGTTTTTCAGCTCCATCTGGTCATTTATGTTCTTCTCTAAACTGATTATTCTAGTTAACAATTCCTCTAACCTTTTATCAAGGTTCTTAGCTTCCTTTCATTGTGTTAGAACATGCTCCTTTAGCTCAGAGGAGTTTATTATTACCCACCTTCTGAAGCCTACTTCTGTCAATTTCGTCAAACTCATTCTCTGTCCAGTTTTGTTCCCTTGGTGGCAAGGCATTGTGATCCTTTGGAGGAGAAGAAGCATTCTGGTTTTGGAATTTTCAGCCTTTATGCCTTGGTTTTTCCTTATCTTCATGGATTTATCTACCTTTGGTCTTTGCTGTGAACTTTGGATGGAGTTTTTGCATGGTCGTCCTTTTTGCTGATGTTGATGCTATTGCTTTCAGTTTGTTAGTTTTCCTTCTAACAGCCAGGTCCCTCTTCTGCAGGTCTGCTGGCATTTGCTGGCGGTCCACTCCAGAACCTGTTTGCCTGGGTATCACCAGCGGAGGCTGCAGAACAGCAAAGAATGCTGCCTGCTCCTTCCTCTGGAAGCTTCATCCCAGAGGGGCACCCACCAGATGCCAGCCAGAGCTCTCCTGTATGAGGCATCTGTCAACCCCTACTGGGAGGTGTCTCCCCTTCAGGAGGCACTGGGATCAGGGACCCACTTGAGGAGGTAGTGTGTCTCTTAGCAGACCTGGAGAGCTATGCTGGGAGATCTGCTGCTTTCTTCAGAGATGACAGGCAGGAACATTTAAGTCTGCTGAAGTTGTGCCCACAGCCGCCCTTTCCCCCAGGTGCTCTGTCCCAGAGAGATGGGAGTTTTATCTATAAGCTCCTGACTGGGGCTGCTGCCTTTCTTTCAGATATGCCCTGCTCATAGAGGAGGAATCTAGAGAGGCAGTCTGGCTACAGTAGCTTTGCAGAGCTGCTGGTGGCCTCTACCTAGTCAAAACTTCCTGGTGGCTTTGTTTACACTGTGAGGGGAAAACTGCCTACTCAAGCCTCAGTAATGGTAGACGCCCCTCCCCCCACCAAGTTGGAGTGTCCCAGGTCAACTTCAGACTGCTGTGTTGCCAGCAAGAATTTCAAGCCAGCAGATCCTAGTTTGCTGGGCTCTGTGAGGGTAGGATCCAGTAAGCAAGATTGTTTGGCTCCCTGGCTTCAGCCCCCTTTCCAGGGGAGTGAATGGTTCTGTCTTGCTGGCATTCCAGGTTCCACTGGGGTTATGAAAAAAAACTCCTGCTGCTAGCTTAGTGTCTGACCAAACGACTGCCCAGTTTTGTGCTTGAAACACAGGGCCCTTGGTGTAGGCACCCAAGGGAATCTCCTGGTCTGTGAGGTTGTGAACACCATGGGAAAAAGGGGGATAGATAGCACCATCCCTCATGGCAAAGTCCCTAGGGGTTTCCCTTGCCTAGGGGAGGGAGTTTCCTGACCCCTTGCACTTCCCGTGTGAGGCGGTGTCCCACCCTGCTTCTGCATGAACTCTGTGCGCTGTGCCCACTGTCTAACCAGTTCCAATGAGATGAACAGGATACCTCAGTTGGAAATGCAGAAATCACCTGCCTTCTGCATTGGTCTCCCTGGGAGCTGCAGACCGGAGCTGTTCCTATTCGGCCATATTGCCCTGGAATCAATTTTATGGGCTTTAAGACTCTCCTGCCATCCTTGGATTACTTAAGTTACTTATTGTATAAAATATACAAATTATGTTGTGATTCATCAGGTATCTCATAACAGAATAGTCTTTAGATAAAGTCAATGATATCTGAAATATTTGTAGATGTTGTAAAAACCACAACTGAATTAGTATGTATGGCAATGGGTTTTTTGGATTTTGTTTGTTTGTTTTTTGTTTACTCTTTGAGTCAGGGTCTCACTCTGTCTCACAGGCTGCAGTGCAGTAGCACGATCTCAACTCACTGTAGCCTCAACCTCCTAGGCTCAGGTGATCCTCACACCTCAGCCTGTCCAGTAGCTGAGACCACAGATGCATACCACCATATCCAGCTAATTTTTGTATTTTTTGTAGACAAGGGTTTTGCCATGTTGCTCATGCTGGTCTCAAATTCCTAAGCTCATGCAATCCACTCTCCTTAGCCTCCCAAAGTGCTGGGATTCTAGGTGTGAGCCACCAATCCTGACATATGGCAATGGTTTTATATACTTGTGGTTGTCCTTCTAAAATACAATCATGATTGTGATAACCCTCAACCTTAAACCCTTAAATGGATTTCTGGCTTTAAGATGTATAAAGATACCTATTTCTTCTTTTCCTATCTGACTCTAATGAATGACAGGAAGTATAGGAATGATAAATAGAAATCTATCTTAATGGTAAGAAAAAAACATATACACATATAGATATACTTCACTTCATAATAAAAAATAAAGCAAGGATGAGATGAATGCCTGCTGCTGATGATTTCAGGCAGAAATCTTGGGATAGTGACTTCTCAAAGGCATAGGACCATCCTGAGGGGCAAAATCAAAGATCCCATACTTGGAAAACAAATTTATTTCACTGATGACAACTGATGCTATAATTTTCCTCATTTATTTCATAGAAAACATTGTAAAGGAAGCAGAAGTGACATGAAATTTTCCATCTTTGCAACTGTGTGGCAGAGTGGAAGAAAATCTACAGATAAGATGTAGTTTTCACCTAAGTAAATGTGGGTGTTGGGGAAAAGATGTGTTGTTTACATCTTGAAAAGCACGCAAGTGGTGTATCTGTGTATAAATGTAAGAAGGTACCCTCACAAAGAAACAAGAATTATGTAATCAACAACATAATGTCGAACAATGGAGATTACAAAAGTGGAAGAAAATAGATGTATAATAAACTCAGTAACCGTTGCAGAGGGAAATGAATAAGCAATGGTAGAGAAATAAATTCATTTCACTAAATAAATCATAGTTACAAACCACCATGATGACTTTAAAAGAGTATAAGGTTTTAAAATTATCACAAGTAAACATAAACAATAAAGGAAGCACAGACCTTATTGAGAAATAAATAAAACATGAATGCTAAGAAAAAAATAACATAAATTAAGATGGAAGAACTAAGACCAAGCATTCACTTCATCTCCATAAATGCAATTTACTTGTCTGTTTTTTTTTTAAGACATGGTCTTGCTGTCTCACCCAGGCTGGAGTGCAGTGGCGTCATCATGGCTCGCTATAAGTTCAACATCCTACACTTAAGTAATCTTCTGGCATCAGCCTCCTGGGTTGCTGGGACTATAGGTGCATGTCACCAAGCCCAACTATTTTTGTGAATAAAATTTTTGTAGAGAAAAGATTTTGCTATGTTGCCCCGGCTGGTCTTGAACTCCTGGGTTCAAGTTATCCTCCCACCTTGGCCTCCCAAAGTGCTGGAATTACAGGCATGAGTCACTGTGTCTGGCTTATTTATGTACTGAAAGAAAAACACATGCTCACATGGGATAATCAAGCAAAATCCTACTATTCGTTACGGACTGGAAATTTAAAGTCAGAAAGTCTGAAAGTAAAAGGGTAGACAAAGACAGAAGGAAACTGCATATTAAAAGTTTTTCTAGGGGGTCAGTTATTCATACAAAGTAATATATAATTTTGGTTAAATACAAAATAAGGACTTTATATAAAGTAAATATTTGATCCATATTGAAAATTTTATAGTCATGATCTACATACAAAAAATTACATTAAAATTATAGAGAAAATGGTATCAGTATGGGCTGCTCTAAGCCTAGAATTGGGAAAATAAAAGTACTAAGACCTAAATTACCTTATTGCCTATTTTGATCTAATTGATACAGCTCAATTGAGCACAAAATTTACACTTTCCCAACACCCATAAAACAGTCACAGTATTTGACAAAAAGTGTTCAGCTAATTCAACAATAAAAATAGTGAGAATATTATGTTTTGTTTATAATGAAATGAAACAACAAATCAATCAGAAAATTAGTAATAGAAGCAGAAATGAATAATTCATGTGCTTATATTCTCACCTCTCTCTATGTACTTTGGAAGATGTGTTTTAATATCTAATACTTTTCAGGGTAAATTGTTAAATGAACAAACAAAGTGTAGTGTAGTGTTACATGTTGCAATGTTTATAATATGCTACAATAATATATTTTAAAAGGGGAGCATAATTATATAAATATTCTTTTATATGCATAGCTCTTTCTGAGAGTATGAATCATATTTGTGATTTTTGGATGATGAACTAGGAAAAATGGCAAAATAATATCTCGGGACTTATTTTTTTCTTCAATTGTTTTTACAACGTGCCTGTAAAATCGATTACAAATTTAACAAGTTTTAAACAGGTTTGTAAAAACTGTTTTATGGTATATAGAAACTCTGTAAGAGGGAACATACATAGAAGGCACTCATCAAATTATTGACGTTTGTTGCCTCTGTCTAGTGAGAGTATACATAACATGTATTTCTCATTTATATTTTATGGTATTATTTTACTTATTAACCAAAGGTAAATATCATCTTTGCAGTTGGAAAAACCAACTATGATCCTTTTTTTTCATTTTGGAAAAAAATAATAAAACTATACTGAGATGGTTTCCCATAGTCTCTGGAAAAAGTTTCTGACCACTTTAATGTAGCTTTCAAAGCTCTTTACCATGCTATCCCAGGTTGTACCCCCAGCACTAGTTCCTGCCTTGACAGCTTCATACACTCTGTACTTAGGGAAAGATTTGTGGCTCCAAATTTTTATAGTTCATGGATAAATCCATGTCATTTTTCATATTGTTCCTTCTGCATAGAATACATGTACTTTCCCTGACTATCAAAAAGCCCCTCCTTTGTAAAAGTTCATTTAAATGTTACCTTAGTGGTATTTATAGGTAAAATTAATCACTCACTCTTCTGATTTCCTTTATAATACTAGAATTAAATTCACATATTTTGTATGATACTGTGGTGTGTGTGTGTGTGTGTGTGTGTGTGTTTGTGTAGAAAAGAGAGATAGAGAATGCAGGACAGAAAAAAAATGATAAAATTAGTAAATGATGATTCTATTGATCCCTGGTCTCTAATATAATAAAAGAGTTTGGAGATAGACACTCTAAATTAAACGTACCCAATTTATGAAGAATTTTATTTGCTCAGATAGTTTATATGACATAGGTAATAATCTGACCTCCTAAAAGCTTATCATTGAGTGTGTGACTATGATTATTACTAGATTAAAATTTTCCTGTCATAAGCAAGTGTGGAAATCTAGAGATTGTAACGAGACCTCCTATTTGCTAATACAGAGGAATTCAGTCTAAAAGTCCAACAGATTTTTTTTCAAATGTCACGATTAATTCTGAAAGTTTTGATAATAAATGGCCTAAGAACTGGTTGATAATGAGTTATCTCATTAATTTCTTCATTTTCATACCAATATGATAAGCATTAAAAGAGATGGCTTAAATTGCAGGCTGCTTTAGACAAATTTAGAAGAATAAAAGCTTTGCCCAGTGAGATAATTTATTTTTGGTCTTTCATTTAATGCCAAATAATATTTCATATGATTTCTACAGTATTTTAAATTTAAAAAACGATATTGCTTCTTTATTAGCCCATAAAAATTTTTATTGGAATTCCCATCAGATTTCAGTATAGTTTCATCAAAATGAATAGTCGTATTTCTAAAATAAATACATTTGGTTTTTTAATAGAAAATTTAGCATGTTTAAGTTACTCTGGATTTCTGAATTAATCATTTTAGGGTAGGATCCAGCATGTTTTTGACCTTGGGCAAAGTACCAAACTCTTGACCCTCAATTACTCGTTATTGAAATAATAATACTTACCTCATACAGTTCATGTTGATGTTCTGAAGCTAAATACTGCAATAAATGACTCCTGTGTTGCACTTTTATTTTATTACTTTTGTGAAGTGAAAGAGTTTAAAGTCTAATTATTTATAATTTAAATGCAGAGATAAAATGTTTTGCAAAATATTTACAGAGTAAGTATTCAATGTCTCAAATTGCAATACCTGCACAAAATAAATTGAAAGCAACTTCTATTAATAACAATTCACTTCACTCTTGACAATGGTATATCAATTATCAAAAGCTTGTATGAAACTAATCCTCTTATAGATAGCAATTAAAAATTCTGGAAACATCTGAATAAAACAACCGCTGATACAACCAGAATACACTTGAAACAGATAGAACTGAAGGATGAATGATTCTTGAAAGAGGGATTATCGTTGGGTAATATTTGAGTTTTTGTGGCATTTCTGTCCATACAATATGGAGTAGGCTGAGCTCAAACAGAAAGTCCAAGTCCAGCTATATTGAGAAGTTAGACCAGAGTTCAGGGCTTCCAGAGGAATTACAACTTCAGGGGGAAATTAAGGAAAGGCAACAACAGAGAGAATAGCTCCCAAATCTGCATATATACTTTGCCTACATCCTTGGTTCTCTCATGAACTGTGCACATACAAAGGATTATCAAAGTGTCTTGCAGATAGCAATGAATAGAAAGTTGAAATAACTGAACAGAGATTTTTAACTGCTTTCTCACTGCAGTAGAGGCAGAGTTTAAAGTGCAGCCAAGTAAACTACTTGATACTACGAAACTCATCTTTCAGCTGGGTTCAGTGGCTCACGCCTGTAATCCCAGCACTTTGGGAGACCAGGGTGGGTGGATCACGAGGTCAGGAGTTCGAGACTAGCCTGACCAACATGGTGAAACCCTGTCTCTACTAAAAATACAAAAATTAGCTGGGCGTGGTGGTGTGCGCCTGTAATCCCCGCTACTCAGGAGGCTGAGGCAGGAGAATTGCTTGAACCCGGGAGGTGGAGGTTGAAGTCAGCCAAGATGTGCCGCAGCACTCCAGCCTGTGCAACAGACCGAGACTCCATCTCAAAAACAAACAAACAAAAAACTCATCTTTCTTCAAAATAAGCTAAACAGACCTCAGAGTCAATAGTGCCATATTCACAGTGCCTAGTATACCCACCTCACAAGAAAGTAAAACACAAACACATTAAATACATAAATAGAAGTGAAATGTGATCCTTAGATAAGAGAATAAGTGGTCAATGATAATCAAACCTGACACTACCCAAATGTTGAAATTAGGAAATGAGACTTCAAAGCAAATAATATAAAAATGTTTGAACTTAAAGGTAAATATTATTATAAAGAATGAAAAGATTGGGATATGTCAGCAGAGAAATGTAAAGCATTTTTTTAAAAAGTAAAACTAAAGAGTAAAGTATGTTAAATAAAAAGACAACTCCATCTCCTTAAAAGCAGATTGGCAATGGCAACACAAACTGGTAAGTGATCTTTGAGACAGGGCAATAGAAATTAACCTACTTGAATAATAGAGGAAAAAAAAAGTTTTTAAAAGTGAACAGAGCCTCAGTGACCTATGATGCAACATCAAGCCATCAAAAGTATGTGCAATTTTAGTCCCAAAATATGAGAGAGGAAGAGAGAGTATTATTTAGGATTTTCTTATTGTAATCTTACAATTTTTCCAAAAGTTTGAATTGACATACAAATAAAAAGCAACAAAAAGCAAAAACAAACAAACAAACAAACCAAAAAAACCATGATGTTATTATTTCTTCTTTTAAACTAAAACATAGTTTAATAATCTGATTCACCTCTATAAAAGTCAACACCTTTGGGCTATTTAGTAAGACACTTTATAGCAAATTAAATTAGAGTATTTACAGTAATGGTTAAAAATTCAATTAAGGAAAAGTTTAACATGTATATAACGCATGATGGAGGAGCTAATTATTCATATTCATAATACTCTTCACAAGAGACTAATCTTTCCATTACTTTTATTTCCAAAGACACAGTAATACTGAAAACAAAGACAGACTTAATTAAGTTTTAAAAATAGATTCTGAAAAATTAACTGCATTTCCTAATTAATCTGTAACGCAGAAAAACCTTCCATTGAGTGATATTAAATAAATACATTTTCAGTGTGTCAATGGCCTAAAGCCTTTATTTGTCCAGATTTAGACAAACCTGCTCCTGAGAGGCTAACTAATTTTAAAGAGAGTTGAGAGTCTGAATTTGGGTCACGTTGCTCAAGGATATTATAGAACTGCGTCCTTTGCTTTTCTTGAGTTTTATTCTTTATGCACACACAGAGTCATGCCCTCTTAACATACACATAAACACACAACTACAGGGTGATTGAACAGAAAGGTTAAGTTGTTCTGATACAGAAAAGTGATTTTCTTGAAGTTAGTGTATTTATTTTCTCTGAGAACCTATGAAATAAAATCAAGACATTTAAAGAGTTAAAAATAATACTGTCTTCTAAGTAGCCATGTTTTCAAAAAGATACTTTCCTATCAATATATAAAGTATATTTAAAGCTATAAGTAATTCATAAATTTAAGATAATGGCATGAAATCTACAGTAGTAATATTGCATAGCATTAATGTTAATAGGTTCATTAGCTTAAATTTATTTATATGTATGATTATATATTAGCCAAAGTAACAGGCTAAACAAGAGTACATGGGAACAATGCAAAAAATAATTTATAACCTAAAAAATGGTGTTTATTTTTTAACTTTTAATGTGTTTTGGATTACACAAATTGTAACTAAGTACATATTTGTTGCAAATGCCAAACTGTATAGAAAATATAAAACCAGGTCAGCCTTCACTGTAGCCCTGCATCTACTTTACTTTCTTTTTCATATATAAACATTGTTAACATGTTTGTTTTTATTATAGACTTTCAATTATGAATACATGTATATGTTTATTTATATTGTTTTATATTAACATATTTACCTGTACTTAAAAATTACTATAGTTGTAAAGTTTTGTTCTTAATAATACATTTGTGTTATACATATTCTAATATTTAGGACATTTCTTGTCTGTATACCTGTCTTTAAAATTATTCCTCAGTATTCCCTTGTATAGATACCATATTTATGTTATTCCTTATTGAGGGAAATTTGATTTATACACAATTTTTACTATTACAGACTTGGATGTAATTAATCTGATTGTTCATATATCTTTGAGTACAGGTTAATTATGGGATCAAAGGCTTTGATGGATATTGAAAATTGACTTCAAACAATAATTGATTCATAATTTATGGAATATGAGGTATTGTTTGTGACAGACTTTACAACACTAAATATTATAGAACTGTTCACTGTCCCAAAAGATCAAAACAATAATGTTGTATGGAATTAACTGCCATTTTCCTATGATTATTTTTGTCCATTTTTTCTTTCCTGAACTTTTTGTTTTTATTTTTAGACTATTTTTATGCCACGATGTTAACTCTGTTCTTATCTATTTTTAAGAATTGTCTTTAGTTTCAGTTGAGCCTTCAGTTAGATTAATTTTTAAAATCAATAGTGGAACTCATGACATGTAATGTTAACACTGAATAAAAAAATAAAAATTCAATATTTATTTGCTACCCACCATTAATAATAATGATGAGTTCTGGAAAATTTTGACCAGGAGTTTACTTTTATATCCTTGAGTTTAGTCACTTCTGTAGGAATATGATAGGCACCACACTAGTGGTGGTAGTGTTTATTACTCAAATTTAAAAGAGTCTTGGTTTTTTAAAGACACACCTGTCTTAGAGTCTTATATTAGCAAAGGGAAAATATTTAGGAATTGACTCATCTTTTTTTTTTTTTTAATGAATGAAGTAACTGGATTCTGACAGATGGATTATCTTCCTCTTTATTTTATTTTAGAAAATTTCCACCTGCTTTATAAAAGTTCTGTCTATTGATAGGCAAATTATGTTAAATGCAAGTTAATAATTAAAATTCTTAAGACATTCTTCGCTTACATAAAGGTGATTGTTCTATACAAAAGCTTCTGCTTTTTGGAGTACAACATGCAGATATTTGCTCCAAAAAGTAATGCACATTTAGGACTTAATGGTATAACTGAATTACGAGACTGGTGCTCAGAGTCACAAGTCCTAAATCATAGTCAATGCTTCTTTCATAATTCAATAACTCGCTGACGTTCAGATATAACACTTGAACAAAAATAATTCTTAAGAGACATTATTGGATTATTAATTTACCTTTAACAGTGAAATGTCCAGAAGGTGATTATGATCAAGCAAAAACCGTTAGCTTATTTAAATTTAGAGTTAATAACTGGGAATAGACTACTGCAACTGGCTTTAGAGTAGCCAATAAATGACTAATTTTAGTCGTATTGTATTTAGGTAATGATGCCTTCTACTCCTGATTACCAAAACAGACAACAGAAGCAAAGTTTTCACTCCTTGCATTTCACCGTCATAATGGATTTCCTCATTTGTATTCTGTTCTCTGTCAATTTTTTGATACCCCTTAGAAGTTTTACAAGAGTCTTTCCTACCTTTGTAAGTTGGAGGATAGCAGTATTCACTAGGACAGACCCAGATGAAATGGTAATCTGGACCATTAAAAACACTTCTTTCTTGGAAAATAATAATAATACAATGTTGAAAACTCTGATGTGCCATGAAGGAGGAGCAAAGGTCTCTGTCTTATGGCTTCAGACGTGCTTGTTGAAAATAAATTACTTGGGATAGAATAATCCCCAATCTGCATGAAGAATGCCTTGAAGTCATGGCTCATTGCTAATTCTTCTTCCATATCACTTTTAAATTGTGGTTCTGGTGACCCCATTACCTTTTTGACAACTGACATTTATCCTTTGCAGTCCTCTGCTACAAAATCTAGTTGCTTATCCTTATCCCATCAGTAGTAAATTAGACTGAATGTGGGGGAAATGATGCTACACTTTAGGGGCCTTGGAAGTAAGAAGTCCACTTTATAATGTATGGTGAAAATATGTGAAATGAAATAAGCTTTCTTAATACACAGCTTAAGAACCTCCACTCTTTGAAATCTCCACCAGGAACTCACCTTCCTGGAAACTGTCTATCTAGAACAGAGCAGTGCAACCTCTTAACACTCTTTTTAAGATAGGCAATTGCTGATAATTTTCCCTGTACAATGGGCAGGATTCTCTAGGGGAAAATGAGCAGTCTACAATCATGCAGCTGGACTGAGCCAGGCAGAATTTCTCACCTTCCTCAGTAAAATACCATTTTCAATGATTTTAAACATTCTATGTATAGGATAAAATTACATCAGAGATGACTGAGTGTGACTTGCTATGAACTTTTGAGCAACATGGCTAAAAAAGGAATAAAAGGACACATTTTAGCCTGTTTCAGTCCTGACTGTTTGCTTTAATGCTGAGGCTGAACAAAATGCTTTTAAGGAGATTGTGGTTTGTGCCTTAGGAGGACAGCAAGGATGAAAATGAAAACAGAAAAAGTGAACAAATTCCAAGAACAGGAATTACTATTGTCATCTCCTAAATGCCACTTGATTTCAGAGATCCTATTTACCATAGTTTGACAACATAGAAGAGTATATCTTATTAAAATATTACCAGTTTAAGCAGAAATCTTGAGAATCGACAAGGGATCATATTTAAACGCACTGCCTAGAGTACAGTGCATTTTACATACTAGTTGATGCCCTCTCTTGGCAATAACAGTCAATCGTAGATTGCTTTAGGAAGAACTATAAAAATGTAAATTACTGAGACCTGATTTGATCTTACTGCCTTAGCTAACTTCTAACACTTAAAATATATGGCTGCTGGAGCTAATTAATACTGGTTAATTTGCGTATTTGAGAGTCTTCCCATAGTGCTCCTTCACTCTCTTAACTAATATAAGATGACTCTTTCAAAGCTCATGAGGCCATTTAGTGAATTGGATTGAAATGTGCGCCTTCATTTAAGAATGTTTGAATTTTTTCTTTTTTCCATATCTCAGTTTGAATTCTATCTTGTATTCCTTACTAGTTTTCCTCCCTAGTAAACAGAAGACAGGGACTGTTTTGTATCAAATTACACAATTTAAATAAAAAGTAATGTCTTAAATTAGCTCAATGAAAAGTTTTAGAAGTGATTGTCTACTCATAAAATGATTAAACCCTGCATTTAAATACAGAAGAAAGTAAGCCTAGACTATATTTTTGCCAATAGGTCATAAAATTATCTAGCAGAATAGATTCATAACACAGCAGAAAAAGGATTAAAATAGTTACATCATTGGAATATAAAAATCTTTTTTGATATCAATATTAATGTTTCTTAACTTCAGCACTCTCTAATTTTGAGGATTTTTTTTAATAAATAAGAATTAATGATTGGTAGTAACAAAAGAATGTGTTACAAATTATGAAATGATATCAGCTGTATATATAATTATATATTACTTACAATAATTAAAGCATATTTAGGTATATAAGCCATCTATACAAAAAATAAAGTCAAAACATGTGGATAACTGATATCAAATGCAAGATCTGGTAACTCAAATCTAGTACTCTAATATTTATTTAACTTTTTTTCATAAAGTCCATCAACATTTAGATTCTTATTCCTTTCTTTGGAAAACTACTTCAGAATTTCTTATCTTCCAAGGTTAACATTAACTTTTACCACCTGACACTACACCTCTCCTAACAACACTTCTGAAATACATGAGAGGAATTTGAGGGCAATGTTGTTATTGAGGTATGTGCATGGTCACACCTGGTGACTAATTTGCCAGAAAGAATACAGTATCTATAAAAGCTCTTAGCTATACAAAACCAATAAATGATAACAGATATGTGGCTGAATTCACCTTAACACAGTTAGTAGTCAAACCTCATTTTATAGTTCTAATTAATACCTGAACCATCCAAGCACACAAACTCCAGACAAATCTGGAGCTAAGAAGAGAAGGAGAAAAGCTGAGACAATTGGTCCTCATTTGGAGGCTTTAAATGTCGTTGCAAGCAGATTTAAAATACGTTATTTAATGCCAATGGATCGCCAAAGTGTAATTAATTTGTATGTTTACCATCCTCTTTCTTGAAGGACAAAATAGCTCCTTGGACGCTGTCCTTCAGCAAGTTATTTTCCTCACCCTTTATTATACTAGATTCTCTCTTGAAACACTTTTTTTCTGTATAAAACTAAACACCTGGCTTTTCATGAGTCTAAAATCTCTCAGTTTTTGTTTTCAAGTGAATGTCCTAGCATGTTTTGTGGAGAGGATATACAGTTTCAGTAGAAGTAATTTAAGAACGAGGTGCTTTTAACACTAATAGAGTTAAATCATCATTTACGTTCTCCTCTCAGAATTGTCTACTCCCGATTCAAAGACATGGCTGGCAAATTCAAATAATTGGACATTGTGGTTTCTTTCAAAGTAAAAACCTGGTATAATTATTGGAGTGCATGAACCTATCATTGTTTTTATAAGCTCTTACTGCCTTTTGGGAGCATTTTCACTATTAGAAATGTGAAACTTGCTCCTCAAACCTTACCACCACCTCTTGTACCTGGATCAACATGAATCAACCCTGAAGGGAACACTTAGGATGGTAGAAATGCCAATTAATGAGAGAACCCAGCAACTTTGAAAGTCTGACTTTCAGGGAACACCAGAAAAAGAATTTGGGGATGAGTACTTGACAGCACTTCTCCATACTAAGCATTTGACGTCAATTACAGTTAGAAATAAGAATAGTGCATCTTTTGAAAGCTAGATATCCTCATTGGGTGTTGCATAACTTTATATAAATTAGTCTATTTGCAAATAAGAAATGTATAATGATGACTATTGATAAAACACTAATGGCTCATATATTCATTTGTAATTTTTAAAACAAGTTATATGTTAGTTTATTTGAATTTTAAAACATTCCAGTAAATTAATTGTGAACAAACTGAAGCCCAGTACATTTAAGTAATGTGTTCAATTCACACACTTAGAAAGTACAGAACCAATGTAATGGTCTCTTAATTAAAGTAAGTCCTCACTTAACATCACCCATGGGTTCTTGGAAACTGCAGCTTTAAGTGAAACAACATATAACAAACCATTTTTTTTTCTCATCTATGTTATAATGAAATGATGTTGAAAGAAATGGCATTATTTGGGCACCTACTGTAAGTCATTTCGCTTAAATTCATATGTTTCCAAGAATATCCAGTAGACATTTTATTCCACTGAAAAGCAAATAATTCCACTGCTGGAAAATTTAACTCTTAGAAAATTTCTCCTTTTATTGAGTGAAAATGCGTAAATAAGTAAGTCTTTTTTATTAAAGTATAAAGAACCTAACATTAAATCTGAATTCAATTAATGATTTTCTTTGCTGGTCTGAGATGCAGTGGTGTTAGTACTTCAGTTTATGATGTTTCAACTAAAATTAGGGATTCTCTGCAATAAAATACACACTATTTAAAATGTGCAGTGAAATATACAATAATTATTAAACTGAATGCTAAGAATAGAAAAAAAATTGGTGTTTCCCCTAAAATATTGTCTTCTTTAAACAAACTTTGAAGATAATTAGAATAACACTAAAAATTGTGACTGTGAAATTAACAAATGCCCATCTGTGCTGTGGTTAAGTTAGATATCTAAGATAAAGGTGTCAAAGTAGTCAGTTTCCTGTCAAAAAATAAGAGTGTTTTTACCTACTCCCAAACAGAAAGCCAAAATACTCCAGTCTGGTGTCATTTGTAAGAATATTCAGTAGATTACAAACCACAGGATGGCTGTCCCCTAGGCTAATGTAAATCTCTCTACGTATCTTTTATCCTGTCTTTTTTAGAAACTCTGTTCTATTGATTATCATTTCACTCTCCTGTATCTACGACTGTTACTCATTCCTTCCTGTCAAAGTAAAATCTGTACCAATGAAGTTAAATAAGTAAGGAAAACTTTATTGCAGCGTATAGCAATGGACAAGAGGGACTAGAACACAGTATTAACTCCACTGAAATGAAGCCTTAAGAGTTCCTAGCAGCTTGAGTGGGGGGATCATAGGCCATCTGTGTTTGCTAACTGGCCTTCAAAAAGAAGTCAATTTTCTGATATCTTCAAACAGGAGGTAGTTTTACAACTTGAAGCAAGGCCCATCAAAGTTAGGTTTCTATCTTCCCAAGGAGACTGGGAGATAGAGACTCTATTTTCCTTAATGATCACATTTCAAAGGAATTGTTCCCATGTCCTTGAGAAAGACAATCTGGGGTCATAAAGCTAACAAGAGGATTTTTAAAATATTCACATCTCAAAGGGGCAGAGAAAGAATTTGCAAATACAATGTTTCTAAAGTAAATGCTGTAAGAAAAGGGAAGGGAGAGACTTCTGTGGTTAGGATATTTGGGTTCTCTAACTGCCAGGATGAGAGCAAGCAAGGTCAGGGGTGTAAAGGCAAGGAAGCAAGTAAGCAAATAAATAAATAAAATAAAAGTTTGTTTAAGGCTTAGCGAAGTTAAAGGAAATGTTATGGCCGTTTTGGTCATATCAGTATCTAAACATATACAAGTATTTCCTTTCTTATAACAACAAACAAATCACTTCTTGCCCTCCTTTTTATTTTACTCAGTGGCGTTGGGAGAAAATGGTAGAGATGAGTGGTCTTCTCTGACCGAGAATAATATTTTGTCATCGAATTGCCTATGCATGGTTATAATAAAAACAGACAGACTTGGTCAACTGTATTGTTTTAAAATTCTCTATGATAATCCAGTCTTATTGCCTCTGTATTCAGCAGAAAAGACTCCTTTTCAGCTGCCACCCTTTTATGCCACTTAACCTTTTCCAACCTAACTTCTTGAAAGTATTTTCTGTCATCAATGTGGTTCCCTTAAAATAATATTTTCAAGCTTTATCCATGTTTTAGCATGTATTAGAACATTAGTCCTTTTTCTTGCCAAATAATATTTCTTTGTATATGATCATTTATCCACTCATGAAATGATGGTCATTTGGACTATTTCCACATTTTGTTTATGGATGATGCTGCCATAAATATTCATGTACACATCTTTGTATGTACATATGTTTTTATTTCTCTTGGATAAAGACCTAGGAGTAGAGCTACTGGATGATATGATAAAGTTGTTTTTAAAATTTGAGGAACTATCAAACTATTCTCCAAAGTGGCTGCCCAGTTTTACATTACCATTAACAACGAATGAGATTTATAGTTCCTTTGCAACCTCACCAAAATGTTTTATTGCCTCTCTTTTTATTTTAGTCGTCTGAATGTGTATGAAGTGGTATTTCATCATAGTTTTGATTTGAATTACTCAAATGGCTTAAGAGATTGAGCATCCTTTTATGTGATTACTATTTGTATATATTGTTGGAGAAATGTCTATTCAAATTCTTTGTTCATTTTAATGAGATTATTTGTATTTTTATTACTGAGATGTAACAGTGTTTTTGTAACGTATTCTAGATATAATCTTTTATCAGATATATGAGTTGCAAATGTTTTCTCCCATTTTAGGGATTATTTCTTTATTTTCCTGATTTATCATTTACTGCACAAAAGTATTTTAATTTTTATGAAATCCAACGTAACTATTTTTGTCACTTTTGCTTTTAATATTATATCTAAGATACCATTGCCTACTGTTGGTCGGTAATATTTACTCTCAGGTTTTATTCTAAGACTTTTACATTTCTAGCACTTATATTTAGGTCTATGATTCATTTTGAGTTAGTTTGTGTATGATGTGAGGTATGGATTCCACTTCATTTATTGCATGTAGATATCTAGTTTCTAAGTACCATTTGTCCTTTGTTCCCCGCCTGACCCCATTAAATTGTCTTGACATCCTTTTCAAAAGTCAATTGGCCACAAAGATCTGGGTTCTCAATTTAATTCCATTGATCTATATAGGTCTAACCATATGCTATCCCACACTCTATTGATTAAATTTTAAAGTCAGGAAGTGTTAGTACTCCAACTTTGTTGTTTGTCTTTTTGTAATCAAAGTTGTTTTGTATATTCTGGAACCCTTGAATTTCCACATACGTTTTAGAAACTGCTTGTCAATTTCTGAAGAAATAATGGAGCTAACATGTTCATAGAAATTGTATTAAATTTGTAAATTAGTTTGGGGAATATTGCCATCTTCACAATTTTTTGACCCACGAGCTTGAAATATTTTTCTATATTTTTAAATCTTCTTTATTTCAATAATGATGCTTATAATTTTCAGTGTGAAAGTTTTACATTTATTTTGTTAAATTTGTTGATAAGTATTTAATTCTTTTTATAATATTGTTACAAAATTTTTAAAATTTATTTTCATAATGTTGATTTCTAGTGCATATAAGTACAAATGATTTTGTATATCAGTCTTTTATCCTGCCAAATTGACTGACTCATTTATTAGGACTAATAGTTTTTTAATGAATACCTTAGAATTTTCTATATACAAGATCATGTCACCTGCATATAAAAATTGTTTTAGTTCTTTCTTTACAATCTGGAGTTTTTTTGGAGGGTGGGGGACGAGGCCAAATAGCCCTGGCTAGAACCTCCGGTAAAATGTTGTGTGGTATGGTGAGAGCAGACAACCTTGCCGTTAAGAATGACGTTAACTACTGATTTTTCATAAATGTCGTTGGTCAGATTGTGTGTGATTTTATCAAGAAAGGGGTAATTGATTTTGGCAAATCTGTTTTCTGCATCCATTAAGATGATCATGTGAATTTTTTCCTTTATTCTTTAATATGGCATATTATACCAATTGATGTTTCAGATGCAAAACCAACTCTGCATTCCTGGGACAAATCCCACTTGGTTATGGCATTTAATATTTTCAGATGTTCCTAAATTTAGTTTGCTAATATTTGGTTGAGGATTTTTTCATCTAAATTCCTAAGAAGTATCTGTTTACAGTTTTTATTTCTTGTGACATCTTTCTGATTTTGGTATCAACAGATTCTCTTGGATGTGGCTTTTCTAGGAAATTCTTTCCTTTTCCTTTATTTTTAAGATAAAGTTTTGCTATATATATGATTTTTTTGTGGATTATTTTTACTTCCTATACTTTGAAAAAGTCATCCCACTGCATTCTAGTCTCCATTGTTTCTAATATAAAGTCAGATGTTCAACTTATTGTAGTACCCTTGTATGTGGTGAGTCATTTTTTTCTCCTGCTGTTTTCAAAATTTTTCTCTGTTTTTGGCTAACAGCATTTTCATTTTAATATGCCTTTTTAATGTGGATTTTTTATGTTTATCCTACTTGGAGCTTATTGAGCCTCTTAGATGTGTAGATTAATGCTTTTTATCAAATTCAGGAAGATTTCAGGAACTAATTTTTAAATTTTTTTTTTGGCTCCTTTCTCCTTTTTTCTAGTAATCCCATTTTACATATGTTGGTACACTTAATTGTTTCACACATTTCCATGAATCTCTGTTTTCTTTACTTAATTTCCCTTTTTCTCTGTTCTACAGATTGCATAATCTCTATTGAACTATCTTCTACTTTACAGATTCTTCCTTCGGCCAGTTCAATTGTACTTTCAGTCAATCTAGTTAATTTTTATTTTTGTTTTCTTGTCAACTCCATAAGTTTTTGAGATGGAGTCTCATTTTCTGTCGCCCAGGCTGGGATGCAGTGGTGTGATCTCGGCTCACCGCAACCTCCACCTCCCAGGTTCAAGCAATTCTCCCGCCTCAGCCTCCTTGGTGGCTGGGATTACAGGCACCTGCCATAATGCTGGGCTAATTTTTGTATTTTTGTAGAGACAGGGTTTCACCATGTTGACCAGGCTGGTCTTGAACTCCTGACCTCAGGTGATCTGCCTGCCTTAGCCTCCCAAATTGCTGAGATTACAGGCGTGAGCCACGGTGCATGGCCCATAATTCTCATTTTATGGTTTTTATACTTTCTTTATTTGATTTTTTTTCTTCTATTTGATGAGACACTATCCTCAAACCTCACTTTAATTATATAGTTCTGTTTAGTTAGTTCCTTGAATATTGCCACAATGATTGTTTTTAAGTCTTTATCTACTATATTCGACACCTGGGTTACTTCAAACAAAATTTCTATTATCAAATTTTTTCCCCTGCATATGTGTCACACTTTCCTGTTTCCTTATAATTCTTATTATTTAAAACTGGTAGTTTTAGATAATACAGCATAGCAACTCTGAATATTAATTTGCCCAAGCCTCTGAGGTAGTATTGTTGTTTGCTTGGTCATGTTTTTATTTTGTAAGTGATTTGAATAAACTGTGAAGCTGATTTTCTTTGTGTACAGCATCTGATATTCCTGCTTAGAACATTTTTGTTATTGTTTCTCTCAGTTAGCCTGGATATGCTGGGGTCTCCTCTGCATCAGAATGAGTGAACTCTTTGTTAAAGGTTGTGTTTAAGCTCTCTTAGCCAGTTAGGTGTTTACCCTTTACCTTTGGATGTGTAAGTGGCTTGAGAGTGGCTTTCACAGTTCAGTAAGTTTACATTTTTTCCCACACATTCTGCCAGGTACTACTAATTTAAATTTTTCCTCTCTCATCTCTCCTAAAAAGGCACAGCCTTGGACACCCACACAATCTTCCAGACTGCTAGAGATGAGTGCAACTTTGTTTTTAAGGCTTGTGTCCTGGGAGTTGTTCCTGGTTCAGGGTAACTTCTCGCTTCTCATTCAGCCAATGTTTGGTTAGGGGTTGTGCTCAAACACCTTCTTTGTATCAATGAGGTTTCTGCCTTTTACTGATGCATCTGCATGTGGCTTGGAGAATGTCATTGAGTCTATTCAGAATGTTCCAGATTAGGTGCAAATTAGTGCTTGTGCAAAGGCTTCCCAATCCCCAGAGTTGATTATGATTTCAGGAGACTTCTTTTTGACTGTTTACCTGTTTTATTTATTTATTTTTGTCAAAGTTTTTATTGCTCTGCCATTTTCCTTATTTCTATAAGTATCATAGTATTATGAGTGCCCTCTTTATTATTTTCTACCAAAATCTCCGTCGTTTGCAACAATACTCTTAGATGTTGAATTCTTCACCCTCTATTCTAAATAACATGAGTCCCCTCAGACATGCTGAAGAACTCTTAGGCCTTATGGCTTGCTTTTTCCTCTGACAGAACTTCTGCATCATTACGTAGAATCTGGGAGCAGAGAAAATGGCCCACTTTTTTTTAGAGTGACACTCCTGCTCCACAAGTGGGTGCTGGAGGGGGTAGCAGCTTCTAAACTTCTTGATTTGCCCCTTCTAATGGGGAGACTTTTTCCCTACAAACAATCCGAGGCAGGGTAATCAGGCGTAGTGTCAGCCTGCTGCATTACCAATGGAGTGGTTTTACTGCTCAAACGCCGGAGACTTTCAGTTCTTACCAAGATTTAGTCAATTTTCTTGAGGGAATGATTCTCAATAAGCTGTATATCTTTAGAACAATGTCCAGACATTTAAATGGTTTTTTTTTATTGTTTGTTTCATAATTTTCTCCAGTTAGGTGACTGTTTTGGCAGAAAGCGTATCTACTTTATTCCCCACTCCTCTATTTCAGAAGCCTGTCCCTGCTCATTCACTCCTGAGTGTATCTACGCTCTTCTTCAAACCAGGAAGATAGCTCAGTGTCCATCAGAGTTCTGGCAGGGAATAGATGGCACATTCTGACGTTAACGGAGACTACTTTAATAAAAGTATGGGGAAGTTTAAGAAACAACCAGTTTTAGTGAAGCATCCAGGGTATGGGAATATTAGGAAGCATTATTACAGGAATTAAAGGGGCAACAGAAGAAATTGTTTTAATTGAGTTTGTAGGGAGGTAAAAGCCATGAGAATGGTACCCCACAATGGGCTGTATCTGTGGATCCTACTCTTATTAATTCGTTTCCTGCTTTGTTGTGAGTTTTTAACCACTCAACCTCTACTGGTTTCTTCTTATCAGCCAAAATAATTCAGGTGCAGGGAAGAAGTGGAGTATAGCAAGGAAACTACAAACTCTTTCTCCTCCTTCCACATTTGAATCTTTTGTTGGTTCTTTCTGTTGTACAATGGACCCAGAAATGGGACAGAATGGATTTGGAGCAAGCAAATAGAGACAAATCAGCCTTACTTACAAACATGATTACTCAAACATTCTTGATATTGAAGATTATCACAGCCTATGGCTTTATGTTAACTACAACATCTGACTCCTTTAGATATTTTCAAAACTGTGCATCCAGGTTGAGATTGCCAATTAGCTTTACATATGATCATTTAAATTTTTTACCATTTGGACTCTGTAGTACTTATTCCTCCAGTTTTAATTTCTGTCCCTCAGCATCCCCACCAGTCTGCTAAACAGTCCCTAAAAGGCCTTACTTCCTGTACATTGGCATGGCCTTTGCTCAGTATCAATTTTAATTATAATATCTAAGGATGAGCTAGCTACAAAATGTGCCTGAAGGCAGAAGATGAACTAAAGTGTGACTTGAGTTTATGTTGAAGAAAGCCTTACCATCAAGGTAATAATTTAATTTTGGTAAAGTTAATAAAAAAATCTTCCTTTTTTAAAACATAGTAAGCTAAGAGAACTCAATGTTTTAAATTATTTTTTATCTGATAGAATAAAATCACATATGTATAAATATATGATTTATATATACAACATATTTAATTACATATTATATATTTATATATTATATATAATAATATATCTAATATATATAATTATATATTTATATTTATATATAATAATTTTATATATAATATATTATATATTATATAACATGTTATATATTACATATAACATATATTATACATTATATAATATATATTTATTTATAATATATTCATATGATTATGTAATATATTTCTATATTATATATTTATAATATATTCATATAATTATATACTATATTATATAAATTATATATTTATAATATATAATATATAATATGTTACATAATATGTTATTATATGTTATATATAATATATATTTGATATTATACAAAACATATAATAATATATAATATATGTTATAGTTTATATGATATATATCATATAGCATATTATATGTTATATATTATATATCATATAACATATATATTATATGTATATATTATATATAATGTATATAAAACTTGGAGAAGAACACTTACTTTTTTTTGATAGAAGGAGGCACTTCACTCAGTTTATTGGGTACCTGAAAATAATTTGAGTCTAATTGAAAGGAGTATGATTTAAGGTACTATTAGATACATTTTAATACTGAATGGGTATATTGAATGAAATCACACTCACTCAATTTTAGCAACAGCAGTGTGTTAAACACTGTGAAGTCTCTAGTATATATCAAGAATATATAGTTTGGACCACTGATACTTTTTATCAATTAAATCAAAGATTAGCTTATATTGTCTTCGGCATCCTCGATTATTTTCCCATGAAAAACAAATAAAAAATTACTGAAAGTCTATGTATTATTCATGTAAAACATTAGTTTGAAAACTTAGTCCTACTGGCATTAATTTAAAATTTAACATTATATTGAAAAACTTATCTAATATCCTACTATGGAATTGACAATTTTTTTTCCTTTCCTAAAGGCCTACTTGATTATGATCTGTGCCCCTTTCAAGAGAAGGGCATCAAATGTATTTACAGGAATTGGAATCCATCCTCAGAATAATGGGGGACACATTCAACAATTATGATTGCAAGAGATCACCCACTCTGGGCTTTTTGAAATTTTTAAATAATCGATCAAGTATTTTAGACAGTGTGTGATTGGAAAATGTCTGGGAAGGTCAGTGAAACATGACCAATTACAGTGCAATTCTCGTAGGTTTGTGATTCTACAATTCATCTTACAAAACCCATGTCTACAAGCAACAGAAGACCAAGTGCATACTTATGACTAGATTTTCAAGGGAGTTGCAACTTCTTATTGGGATTATAATTTAGTTTAGGGGGTTAAGCAAAATGCTACTTATGGATTTTTTTCTTAAGATTTAGTATCTCTAATTTTAACTTTCCAATTTAGCTTTCTGTAATTTTTGCCTCCTGTCAGTGTTATATATGTTTCTGAAACAGAAGGTTAAAGGAGAACATTTCATGCTCTGTCAAGAGAATTTCCTAAAGAGTGTCTTGAAAACAGGAGAATTAAAAGTGACATTGAATGTAATTTTATTTGATACACACAATGAAAATGAGATATAACTTTATCTAGTCAATGATACCTAGCCATAAGAATATTTTGATTCTTTGTGTTAGGAAACTATTTTCTTCTGTAAGTATTGTAACATAGTTTTCCCAACAAGAAGCAAATCTCCATTTATCTGAATAGATCTTGGCAGTAAATTGTCCAAAATATACTAAACCCTGATTTCCAAGTTGGCATCCTTGCTGGGGAAAGAGAAGGGATAAGCACTGCTCTGAATGACATATGAGAGTTAAAGTGGTTGGTCCTTATCTGATGGAAAGAAGTGGGAAACATGAAGAAAGATTTTAACCCCAGAAAACTCTGATCATAGATAACAAACCATAAATTAGGACCTCTATTTAGAAGCCTATTTACCATGAAACTGATAAATTTCATGGTTTATAGCCCCTAATTTTCAAAAATTCTTTCTTGGTAGATATCCTATTAATGTGTTCAAACAAGTCATGTGTATTTGTTAACACTGCAAAAGTAACTCATTGGTTAAAATAGTGCCAATCTACAGTTTTCATGGGTGGTATTGGCTTAGGTATAGGCAATTTTGTGATCCAACAATAGGGATGCTGAGTTTAGATACATTCAGTTACAGTTTAACTGTTACAGTTTTGCAATTTGTGCTCACTTCTATCTTTAATTAAATTGATGCTGGCTGTCTTGGTCTAAGAATGGTTACAATGTTCCATAACCTCAATAATCTGACACAGGGACTCCTGCCCAGCAGGTGAAAGAAATATGAACAAATCCTACCTGTCCAAACACAAGTAAGTAGGTAGTGAAGGAAAAATAGGGTTTGAAATGCTTACAACTCCAAGCTGATCTTCAGAAGGTCTAAATATAAAAGCTCATATATGGAAGTAAATTATAAAAATTCTAAATATTTACCTGATATTACCAAAAATGAGCTATAAAGCTAAAACAACTTTCTCAACTACCAATAAGAAACAAATTTGATTATGCTAAAGAAAAAATATTTTTTTATTCTTTCAATTTATTGCTATGAAAGAGCTATCAAAGGCTGCAGCTGCAAAATATTAAAAAATTAAAATATTTTGGGAATAGATGCGGCAGTTAAATAAAAATGTGTTGTTTTTCATATTTTATGATAATTTTGATATTTGTCAGGTTTTTAAAATTTGGAATTTCAAAAATTTGAAATATTTTCTCCTTCTAAATAAATATTCAATGTTGTGCCTAGTCTATGTTCTTTTGCTTACGTAGGATATTGGAAATGGTATGAGCTTCATGTTTCACAAAACCCAGATCTGCTGCTTCTTTACTGTCTTCCATGATATTTTTTGCTCTAACCTTTCTGTGACCAAATCCTACCACCCTATTGCCAACACTCCTAGAAGATCTGGGATTAGTATGAAGCTAATCTTAAATCCAAAAAAAAAAAAAAAAAAAAATCCATCAACACTGCTGCAATTCATTAACAGGAAAATGTTCAGATTACAAATTGTTTTTTTTCTGGCACCAGGGATGTATGATTAACTGAGGTAGACATTTGGTGTTATTCTTATCTTCACTATCAAACCTTACCCCATCCAAAATACTAGTTCTTTCCATTGTACATGCCTAGAATTGAGCTTAAATTATACAGATATGTTAAGAAATGTTTTTATTAACCCCTTACACCTTCCCTTAATTACCAAAACTATTTTAAAAGTCATTTCACAGTGGATTGTCAATGTTTCCTTTCTTAAATGTATTAGTCTGCTCTCACACTTCTAATAAAGATATACATGAGATAGGGTAATTTATAAGGAAAATGAGGTTTAATGGATTCACAGTTCCACATTGCTGGAGAGGCCTCACAATCATGTCATAAGGTGAACAGAGGAGCAAAGTCATGTCTTACATGGTGGCAGGCAAGACAGTTTGTGTATGAGAACTACCTTTTATAAAACCATCAGATCTCATGAGACTTATTCACTATCATCATAAGAACAACATGAGAAAGACCCTCCCCCATGATTCAATTACCTCCCTCTGGGTCCTTCCTGGGACATGTGGGAATTATGGGAGTTACAATTCAAGATGAGATTTGGGTGAGGACACAGCCAAACCGTATTATCAAGCAAAAGCAATTTAAGACTACATGTTTGTATTTACTTAAAATTAAATTTTCAGAAAAATGAGGATGTTTTGAAATCCTTCTTGGGAAAATTCAGATTTTCCCTTTTTCAGTGTGCCCTACTTCCTTCCAGTAAAAAATAATGAAGTCAGTGCTCAAAGAAATTACTTGTGTGCTTCTCGAATTATATATGGCTTTCTGTCTTAGATTTTAGTTACAAATCAAACTGACTAAATTTGTCAATAAGTGTGTAAACTAATTGAGGATGGAGAAGATGTCTTTATTCTTTGCAAATAATAAGAATTCAGAAGTATTTATTAAGATATGAGGACAAATTCATTGTCGCTCTTTATTGTGTGGTCCTATCCAGAGTCATATAGTAATTAATTTTTGACTGCCTACTGCTGATTACATATTTACACTTGATTAGAGAAAATATTGATTTGTTTTATTGAATTATATATCTTTTATAACTTGAATCTTTATTCTAGTTTGGAATCTGTCTTTTATTTTTAAGGATTTGACATTTTTATTTTTTAGTTATTCGGTGATTTAAACATTATAAAATATATGGAGACTTTTTACAAAAATAAGATAGGGAACATATAATCCACTATCTTTCTGCCACAAGTTTTACCAGGAGAAATTATGTTTTTGTAATATTTAACTCTTTAAATATAATTTACACAAACAAATTTAGTTAGATGTAGTCTTGATAAAATATTGAAAAAAGCAGTATAACACATTTAATAAGAGAATTAAAAATATTTAACTTTAAAACAACAGTTATATTAGATACTGAAACTATAATGTGATATTTCTATAGCATATTACTACCTAAATGGCACATTTGCCAAATAAATAAATCGATTAGACTGATGTCTTAAGAAAATCTCCCAATTGAAATGACATAATGACCATAAATTTGTACTATTTATACTAACAGACAATCAATTGGTCCTTAATCACCTTGATAAATAGCATTATAAATAGCACAAAGGAGTTCAGTTGAAAGTGACTCAGATGATCCATTGCATTGATATTTCTATTGTATATTTTCAGAAATTATTTGGAATTGAATAAAGGGCAAAAAATGTATTTGAGCAGCTTTTGTTAAGCATTTTATCAATTAATTTAAACATTTGTAACTGAACAGTTAGCACTGCCTAAACAACAAAGTCCAAATCCTTTTCCTGATTATCAAATTTATTTCCTTCCTTCCTTCCTTCCTTCCTTCCTTCCTTCCTTCCTTCCTTCCTCCCTCCCTCCCTCCCTCCCTCCCTCCCTCCCTTCTTTCCTTCCTCCCTCCCTCCCTCCTTTTCCCTCCTTCCTTCTTCCTTCTATGGCTGAGTAGTTACCAGAGGCTGGGAAGAATAATAATGAGATGAAGGAGAAGCGGGGATGCTTAAACAAGTACAAAAAAAAGTTAAAGCATAAACAACATCTAGTATTTTATAGCACAATAGGGTGACCACAGTCAATAATAATTTAATTTTACATTTAAAAATAACTAAAAGAGTATAACTGGGTTGTTTGTAACACAAAGAATAAATGCTTGAAGTGATGAATACCCATTTACCCTGATGTAGTTATTACACATTGTATGTCTATACCAAAATATCCCATATACTCCATCAATATATGCATCTACTGTCTTTCCTTCAAGCTCAGGTTTCTCTTCCTCCTTTAATACTTCCAAAAACATTTCAGCTCACTTTAATCTTTTTTTCCCTTTCTGAACCTCTGAAACTTTTTAACCACTCATTACAAATTAATCTTTAAAATTCCTTATGGCTTCACATTTCTCTATGTCTGAAAGAGTACACTCAAATATTTTGCACCGTAATTACCATTTCCCCTATTTTAGCTTTCCTATATCATCTCTAGTCTATGACATCATCTAGATTTCTAGAACCCGTTTATTTTTCCCTAGTTATCCGCCTTATTCACTTTATGCCCTTATTGACCATATCACTTTCACAACACATTTTCATGCCCCACCTTACTACAAGTACCTTGCTGCACTGATCTGATAAAAACTCCTTTGACTAACCCAATAATTGCTTTATATATATATATACATAATATCTAAAAAGTTGATGTATTCTAGGGCAAAAATTATGTAGCCATGTAGATCAGTGCCATTGCAAATCTAGCCTTCAGCCTCATGTGAAACTTCAGTGTGTATAGAAAATCCTTTTGTGTCTTACCTAGCTAACTATATCATTTTTTTATCTTCAACAATCTCTCCAGACTTTGCTTTTTTCTTAAGCCCCTTTCACAACACCCACCACAGTCATTTTCAATAGACTTTCTGCCTTTTTTCTCTGACTCTAAATGAATGGGATAAATTGAATTTATTACATGAACTCCTTCAAATTCAAAATCCTAATAACAAAGTAAACAGGTTTGCTATGATATCCTTTCATTTCATTTAGTCCATGTGAAAAAGATACTCCATTTTCTCTTCAATTCAACCAATTCATGTCCAGATAATGGCTTCTTTAAAATCACTGTAATCCTTCTCATCTACTAGATCTTCTCCTCTACTTCTTCATTATTTTTAACATTCTACATGCTTTTTTTATACCTAAAGTCTGACCAGTCCTCTCTCCACTCACCAACAAATTTGTTCTCTATATTTCCATTCAGAGTGATATTTCTAATCTTGTCAGTATTTGCAGTTTCCATTCAACCAAGTGCAGATGAAAAATATTTTTTAAAAAACAATAAAAATACAAGAAAAAATACAAATAAAAACAATACAATATAACAACTATTTACATAATGTTCACATTGCATTAGTGTTATTAAGTAATTTAGAGATTATTTAAAGTATACGGAGCACGCAAATATTGTTCCATTTTATATAAGGTACTCGAGTATTTTGGCTTTTGGTATTCCCAAAAGGTCCTGGAATCAATTCCCCCACTAACACCAAGAGATAGCTGTATAGATAGATTTGATACATTATTCTTTCCTCAACATTCTCAATGTCTTCTCTTTAACTTTGTTTACAACTCAAATGTCTTAGCCACACTAATCAGGCCTATCATGAGTCTAGCTCATCATTCAGCTGCCCTCAAGCCACATACCTCACATTTCTTTTATACCACATATTATCTTTTATTTTTTATCTCAGTATATGTTGCTTCTTCTTCCTGGAATGCCTTTTCTCAATCTTTCCTGTGAAAGTTCCCATATGTAACTTAAAGTTTTCCTGTTCTATAATATTTAACCAGACAGTTCATTTTCCAATGCTCTTATCCACCAGTTTGGGTTTCACACTCTGTGTTCCGTGGCATTGTGCTTGCCTTCTGTCTTTTGCAGTTATCTCTGCAGTGGAGGTGCAGATAGCTTCGTTTACCCAAGATCACATTAACTTTAACACAAAGGGCTTTTCACCCAAAATCAGCTTGTTGCAAGCCATCAAATGACCCCATTTATTTTCTTCTGGTTTTGCTTTAACATCTCATATTTTAAAATGCTAAAGTCATATATTCTGTCTTTAACACTGTGGGCAAAATGAATAGCACTGTTTAGCACATATTATAATGTCACATTTACTTTGCGTGATTTGTATATTTTATTAAGCAGTAGGCATTATTGAACAAAGTATTTAGTACTATTCTGGGCATAAAGAAGTGGATTGAAGTGTCTATGATTTATTGGTATGCAGTGGGCAGGGCAATGAGAGCCTCCCTAAAGGAAGGTTTGAAGATTATGTTTAGATATATGGATATAAACACAGAAAAATCTTCATCATTCATATTCTATGTCAGAGCCCAGTAGATAGTACAACTTTATTCATTTATATATTTTATTTCTTCAATATATATTTATTGAGTATCCAATAGGTTCTAGGCACTGTGTTAGTTCATGGTTATATGCTGGTTAAATACTATAGTTATATCTAGCTGTTTGATGCAGTCTTTAATCTTACCATTTCAGTTTCAAATAGAAAGTGACAACAATATCATATATCAAATAAGGAGAAAATAAATGCTTCTGATCTAATATAATTAACTATTTGCAGGTATAAAGTAGGCAAAGATAAATTCATGTCCAGCCTTGAATGATGCTAGAAGAAAAATTTCCATTAGATGTCTGCATAAGCTTTCATTTAGTCTCTATATGGATAATTAGTAGATTAGAGTCTTTATTAGGCAATGCATATCCACCTTATAGCTGAGGAACACTTTTCAGTTATTAGTAGTCTACTGGCTCAGAAAAAGTATAGCCATTTTCTGTTTGGAAGTGAAGGAAGAAAATAACCATTTTCGAATATTTGTCATGATTCTGTCAGTGTGCTAGCCATTCTTATATGCTATTCCATTTGATGTAATAGACCTACTATTTATATTCTTACTCTCATTCCATGAACAATGGTTCAAATATTCAGAAAAAAATGTGTTCCCAAGGGCAAATATTTAATACATGTCAGAGTTATTAATAAGATTTTAATTCAGCATAATACTCTTCCTATTACCCAGTTGCTATATGATCAAAAACACTGGTTTGAATGGGCCTTTATCTGACCAAAGACACAGAAAAGTCAAATAATTTTTTGCTAGAGATGTGACTGTAGGGTAGTAAACCAATGAAACCAGGAATAAGCACAAGAAAGCTTATTTGCTTTCAAGGAAATCATATTCTATAGTTAGCAAAAAATAAATTAAATGTGAGGAACAGTCAGGATGAATATTTAAGGCCCCAGTAGACAGTACAACTGGAAAAGCATTACACTTTGAACAGAAATAATAATATCACTTAATGGAGATGTCAATGGGAAAAAATCAATAGATGAAGAAACTTGTCCATCTGATAGATTTTCATGACAAGTTGCCAGGGAGGATTATTTCAGGAAAATAATACCACTAGATGAATTAGTGTCAAGATTTAGCCCCTCATACTTTTAGAACTATTTTGTAGGAATTTAAGCTCTCAAACCTGTCTATGAGATCTTATTTTCTGCCTCAGAGCAGAGGCAAACTGGCACAAGATCACCTTACATCGTTTTCTACCTCCTAAAACATTTCATGAGAATCTTAGGCTGAACATAACCCAGAAGCGACACAGATATTTTCCTTTTGAAACTCTGGGTTTGGCTTTATTTGTTTCCCTTATGAGAACTAAAAAGAAGTTAAGGCCAAAATTATTTGAAGATGTTTTTACATGCAAATGTAAAGTATTTGTAACTAACTTGTATTTCAACTTTGTATTAAAAACATCTTAAAATAATTCCAGTCTTAACTTATTTTTAGTTCCCATAAGGGAAAGAGATCAATCATGACTGTATACAGTTAGAAACCCTCTGTAGTCCTTCATTGATTTATTCATTCAATAATATTTGAGTGTGTATTTTGTGCCAGGCTATGAGCATGTACTAGGAACATAGAGGTATACAAAACAGACATGGTCCCTGCCTTCATGGAGTAGCAATGTAAGGGAAAAACACTTCATAGTATTTAAAAAATGCTTTAGGGATGTGAGCCATCTTGGTATACAGTCTAGATAATCCTTCCAAAATATCTGATGGCACAAACATTTTAATAAAAGATTAATTAACTTCCTGTTGGTTATTCTAAGGGAAAACTGACATTAAAGGAAATGTGACAGCTTTTTTTTTTTTTTTTTTTTTTTTGCATCTCTTCTGGTGTTGTTATTGTAAATAACTTATTGTAAATACAGAACCATTTGTTTATTCTCTGTAATGCGCATCTCTCAGTTTTGCTTTCCTGGTATCCATCCCTGCTATGGTTTGGTAACAACACTGGATTTTCTGTGAGGAATTACTATTCTTTTATTGTACACAGTTTGTGTGTCTATCAGTTCAGGTGCCCTGTGTTCTTTTTGCCAAGAAGCAGGCAAGGGGCTCAGTCCAGAACAATTTGAGCATTTTTTTTTTTCTGGGCATTTTGAGTCAAAGAGCATATAAATACAGATAAGGAAAAAGTTGATTTGTCCCCTGACAGGACAGTTATTAGTTAGGCCAATAATTCTGCAGCCTATATTCTCTTTGTAGCTCTCTTCTTTGAATTTTCTTCAGTTAAACCCTGCCCTAAGGGTTAGGGTACAATGGTGAACAAAAGAGATGTGATCTTTGCTTTGACAGCGCTTAAAACACAGTGGGGAGGATAGACATTTATCAAATAATCAAAGAAATAAATTAGTTGCAAATTGAGATTAAATAAAGGCCAGAAAAAAATTAAGACTGAGTATAAATGAGGTATTCCTTTTAGTTAGTATCATGGAGGGTGTAAGCCCCTCCTCATCTCTCTTACTTGGAAGGAATTCTAAGATTCATTGAGAATTATAGTTTAATTTGATTTATATAGGTAGATACACATGAACTTACACAGAAAACCCCAAGAAACCAAAGAGAGCCAGCAGCCTCCATTGATGTTTGTTTGTTCTATCTGAGGAATACGTGTAGAAACAAAAGTGTTTTTTTTTTTTTTTAATTCAGTAGAATATTAACATCATCAAAACTAAAGTGATATGAATCAAAAAGGTGAAGCAATTATAATACCATTAAGCTTGTATGGAATAAATATAAGGCACTCAACACTTTACATTATATACTTATAGGTAGCTAAGAGATAATTGAATATTACAGGAAGGTAAACCATCTGCCTTAATGATTGTGGTAGATATTGCCTCACAGTTGAAACTTTTCTATGCAAGTGTTATGTTTCTTTTGGAAGAAAGACAGTCATGTTGTATTTCTCTTTATAAATGATTTTCCATGACTCAAAAGCAAAATCAAAACAAACAAACAAAAAAGTCATTATCAAAAATAAATTTGTCAGAAGACTGAAAATATACATTTAAGTAAACAAAGGTGAAAATCAAGGTTGAATAGTTATTTATTTACAGGTTAACTCTTCTCCCCATATAACATTCATGCAACTGAAAACAGCAAATGTTATAACCATACTTAATCCTGTAAATTTTCAAATTTCCTATTTGGCTAAAAATATTTATAGGTGAACCCATTATCTAATTTATGGATGTAAAATATTTCTTATTAATCATAAAATGTAATACTGATAAAATATTATAAATATTAGCAATAATCTTATTCCTCAACAGTAACCCAAATCCAAGGAAGAAATGGAGGTAATGACTGGCAATATAAAAACAAGAGTTAGAATTTCACATGATTCTTGGCCTTGCATCCTGGTGTAGCGACCCAGCTCATAGGTGTTAACTGCTGTTGTCATGGTTCATCCGCTAAACTGCATTGTCGCTGTTTCCCAGAAGATGGGCATTGTCAGGAATGGGGACCTGCCCTGACCCTAGCTTAGAAATAAATTCAATTCCAAAGAATGACCACACCCTCTTCAGTAGAAGGTAAACAGAATCTAGTGTTTTTGAGTAGGAAGACCTGGTTCCCGATTACTGAGAAGAATCAACCTTTAAAGTATACAATTAATTTAGTTGTCAGTAGAGAATCCAAGGGACCACCATAAAGAGTTCCTTTTCCTGCCTAAAGTCTGGGTGATGCCTTAAAGCATATTGCATAACTAGAATTAGTGAATAAACTAGACATGGTTTTTACAGTGGGAGTCAGTTCTGTTTATAAGGAATCCATGAATTAAGAGACTATTTTAAACTATTTGTGGTATAGATCATGCAAGACCTTGAAAGTTACACTTTTTTTCCCCCAGAATATGATTTAGACAAATGTACACTTCTCCCAGAATACCCACAAGGTGTTGCCTCTGATGTGAAAGAGGAGAAGGGCATTAAGTACAAATTTGAAGTATATGAAAAGAATGATTAATATAAAAGTGTTTTCTGATTTATTTCAAGTTGTTCTCCCTTTCTCTAAAATCTTATATATCATTACATTAGAAAAAAAAAGATTTTGTTGACTTTAGATCTATGAATAATTATTTCTAAGCAACATGTTTTTATTCCCCATTAATCTTAGACTATATCAAACACCATTTATAAAACATTCTTGCTATAACTGTCTAAGTGCTTCTCTAAGGCCAGACTGTCTCCAGCACCTGCTGCGAAGAGATGTCATTTCACACTCATCACATGTGACATGTTCACCAGTCATTGACATTGCCAGGTTTTTAAATGTTGGCAGTATTTATTAAAGGTGAAGATGCACATAGCCTTAAAAAAAAGAGTTAGATTACATAAGCTTATTTTCTGACTCCAGCTATATATACTTGCACCTATTTGTCGTCATTACTTTTTCACCCCCTTTTGGAAAATATGTTTTAAAATTTTGAAGAAAAATCTTATTCATTAATTATAAAAATTTTCCAGGTTATCCATCAAAACACTTATGAATTCTACATGAAGTTTGCCAGTTACTGAAACATGGTACACCTCAGATGACTTCCTGATTTTAATTTGATATTTAAATATGTACAAATAACTATCTTTTTGTGACTTAGATTTGCAACTCATTTTATCTTAATATTATAGACATATTTTTCTGTTTTTTTTTTTTTTTTGGTTTTTAATAATCAACATAGTTGAAATTGATAGATATGGGATTTTAGCCCCCAATCTTTTCTACATATTCAAATTTGATCAAACCCATTTTAAACTCTAAACATACTTCGGGCATATATAAGTGGCTAAAACAATTTATAAAAAATATTATTTAACTTTTCCTTTTTTTTTTTTTTTTTTTTTTTGAGACGGAGTCTCGCTCTGTCGCCCAGGCTGGAGTGCAGTGGCCGGATCTCAGCTCACTGCAAGCTCCCCCTCCCGGGTTTACTCCATTCTCCTGTCTCAGTCTCCTGAGTAGCTGGACTACAGGCGCCCGCCACCTCGCCTGGCTTGTTTTTTGTGTGTTTTTTTTTTTTTTTAGTAGAGACGGGGTTAACTTTTCTTATTAAAACTTATTGGCCGGGCATGGTGGCTCATGCCTGTAATCCCAGCACTTTGGGAGGCCAAGGCCTGCGGATCACAAGGTCAGGAAATCGAGAATATCCTGGCTAACACGGTGAAACCCCGTCTCCACTGAAATACAAAAAAAAAAAATTACCCGGCATGGTGGTGCGCGCTTGTAGTCCTAGCTACTCTGGAGGCTGAGGGAGGGGAATCGCTTCAACACGGGAGGTGGAGATTGCGGTGAGCCGAGAAGGCGCCACTGCACTCCAGCCTGGAGACAGAGCAAGACTCCGTCTCAAAAAACAAAAAAAACTTTTACAGTGCATTACACAATGATTTGAAACAATTATAGTACTCACTGTTGTAACCTGTCTTTACATTTCATTAAATACTTTGATAAAACAAGAGTTTTAGAAGAGGAAGAGCCTTTTGTTTTTAAGGATATATCACAATTTATTTATCCAATTCTATTTAATGGAGCATTTTATTTGTTTTCCATCTTTCCTTACTATGTAGATTTGGGAGAAACATTTTAATTTTATTTATTTATTTTTTTTTTGCATCTAAGTCTTTGGTTATTTTTAAATAATCAGTAATTGGAATTAATATTGTTGGATTTGTGCTTGTATAATTTGGGATTTTAGAACAAATTTTATTGTTTACTTTCATTTTTTGCTATATGTCTTTACTTTCAAGCGGAATTGCTTTCATAAAATGTGTAACCATATTTTCATCAATTATTTAAATAATGATTGCATTACCTGTCCTTTCAGACCGCAAATTTTCCTTCTGGAGTTTTGTGGTGATGTTTTTACGTTTTTTTTTTTAATTGAATGAAGTGGATGCTATTCATTCTAAGCCCTCTTGCATTACAAGGTAGTTGGGGAGAGGTCAGTTTGGCTGTTTTTCCCCCTAACCTCTCCATTATCTTCTCTTGTTTAACAAAGCAGAAAGGAAACCTAAGAACAAGCAACAGTTTTCTTTAATGAAAAAAAAAAATGTTTGCTCTTTGGGCTTACACAGTATATAATTTTTAACTTATAGTTAAATAATTTTAATATGATTTACCTAAGAATTTATCTTTTCTGAATTTTGTAGTATGTGGAGGACTCTTTTAGATGTATAGAATTTTCTCTTTAGCAGAGAAAATTAGTTTTCTACCAAACATACTTATTATTTTTATTCTATTTGTTTACACATTGTCCTCAAGAATATGTACTAAAACTCTATTGGGGCCAGGCACGGTGATTTACGCCTGTAATCCCAGCACTTTGGGATTACGCCTGTAATCCCACTGAGGCAGGTGAATCATGAGGTCAGGAGTTGGAGACCAGACTAGCCAATATTGTGAAACATCGTCTGTACTAAAATTACAAAAAATTATCTAGGCGTAGTGGCAGGCACTGTAATCCCAGCTACTCGAGAGGCTAGGGCAGGAGAATCGCTTGAACCTGGGAGGCAGAGGTTTCAGTAAGCCAAGATCGCGCTACTGTACTCCAGTCCTGGCCACAGAGTGAGACTCCGTCTCAAACAAAACAAAACAAAACAAAACAAACAAAAAACAACCAAGATAACTCTATTAGATTTTTTTTCTTGTCTTCATACCTATCACCTTTAACTGTTTTCATCTATTTGATATTTCTCTAAATTCCTTGACCATATTTATTCCCATACAAATTATTTGGCTTTCTAAAGTCCATTTCTACCTTTATTAGCATGCAAGAAGTATTTTTTTTTTTGCATTGTGTCATTACAATTTGTGGTTCCTTGTATTATTTCTAACTTTACCTTTTTAAAAATCTCATCTCAGTAAAAAATTATCACCCTATCTTTTAATGTGTTCTTCACAAAATTAATGCTTATTCCCAATGACCTTTCTTTTCTGTTGCCCATGATATGAATGATGAAATGTCTATTTATTCTGCTTATTCCCTCAAACACCATACCCCCAACTATGATATTAGAGTTTTCTTGAATTCAGACCCTCCTTGTGCACGAATTTAGGATCTCCTGTTTACACCTTAAGCAATCTTGATAACTAAGGTAAACTGACATCAAAAGTCCAGGAACTCAGCATTTTGGTATAAGTAAGGGCTAAAACCAGCAGTTTTCCTACTTTTCTTTCTAACATTAGCTAAATTGTTGCTCCCAAATATACTTGGTTTTTCTATGCTCTCCAGTAGCATATTTGTGATCTAGAAGAGAAAGGTAGCTAAGAGGTACAATTAAAAAAAAAATCCCATCAAAAAGTGGGCTAAGGATATGAACAGACAGTTCTCAAAAAAAGACATTTATGCAGCCAACACACATATGAAAAAAAGCTCATCATCAGTGGTCAGAGAAATGCAAATCAAAACCACAGTGAGATACCATCTCACACCAGTTAGAAAGGTGGATCATGAAAAAGTCAGAAAACAACCAATGCTGGAGAGGATGTGGAGAAATAGGAATGCTTTTACACTGCTGGTGGGAGTGTAAATTAGTTCAACCATTGGGGAAGACAGTGTGGTGATTCCTTAAGGATCTAGAACCAGAAATACCATTTGACCCAGCAATCTCATTACTGAGAATATACCCAAAGGATTATAAATCATTCTACTATAAAGACACATGCATACATGTGTTCATTGCAGCACTGTTTATAATAGCAAAGACTTGAAACCAACCCAAATGTCCATCAATGGTAGACTGGATAAAGAAAATGTGTCACATATACACCATGGAATACTATACAGCCATAAAAAGTGAGTTCATGTCCTTTGCAGGGACATGGATGAAGCTGGAACCCATCCTCAGCAAACTAAAACAGGAACAAAAAACCAAACACCTCATGTTCTCACTCATAATTCAGAGCTGAACAATGAGAACACATGGACACAGGGAGGGGAACATCACACACCGGGGCCTTTTTGGGGGTGGGGAAAAAGGGGAGGGAGAGCATTAGGACAAATACCTAATACATGCAGAGCTTAAAACCTAGATGATGGGTTGATAGGTGCAGCAAACCACCATGACACATGTATACCAATGTAACAAACCTGCACGTTCAGCACATGTATCCCAGAACTTAAAATAAAATAAAAAAATAAAAAAATTCCTCTCCAAAAAAAAAGAGGTACAACATAACAAGAATATTCAATAATATTCAGGTAATACCTTTTAGACATGAGATACTGAGCTAGAGACTGAGAATTAAAGCCCTGAGCACACCAGACACTACACTACACTACACTACACCTTCATGGAGGTCACAGTTTAGTGGGAGAAAGTAGATTTTAAACAAATCAAATATACATATACATATATCTATATATACACACACACACACACACTATATATGTATTTAACTATAATTCTAATAAATGATATAAAGGAAAAGTATATAATAATTTCTATTTATATAGGAAAAAGAATTGGCCGGTGTGGGAGATCAGAAAGCTTTGCTGAACGATTGCCTTTTAATGAATGTGTAGGAGTAACCAGGTGAAGGCAATTGAAAACAGGGATTCAGAAAGAGGAAAAATGTACATATGAAGGAACTGAAGTAGGCTTTTTGCAGGGTTAGTGAGGTCAGATTGCCCAGAGCATAATGAAAAGAACAGAGACTGGCAAGAAATGAGGCTTGAAAGGTATTCAGGGAACAGATCATGCAGGGACAAGATAGAGGGTACTTGAAAGGACTGGGTAGTCATGCAAAAAAGTTAGGACCTCATCTTGAGGGTGGAATTTGGGGATATATTCAGGCTTTGGTGAATCAACAAATTTTATTCAAAAGCACAAGACAGATATACCTTTGCATTCTAAAACGGTGACGCTGTTAATCATACTGTTCTTTGAAGATTTTTTTCACATACATTAATTGGTATTTCTTTACAATTTTTCCAAAAAAAGTCAGTAAGTCTTCACCGTTGTAATTTTAGAGGTAAAGAAAATGTAGCAAAGTAAGTTGAAGTGACTATCCTAAATTTTCATAAAAGTTAGCTGACATTACATGATTCCTAAATTATTTTTTTTCTCTTTAGATTGCATTTAGGGCTATTATGCAAGAAAGCTCATAAGATCTTTAAAGTGCTTATAGATTCTCCCTTGTTTTTTATTCTATTTGAGACCCAATTTTCTTATTCCTCAAAATTATTCCCTTTATCAGTTCAGAAAAGTGGTTTATTCATCCTGTTTCTGTTTTTCTTATAAAGTAGAGATAATAGCCTTCAAGAGTGATATCAAAACTAACTAGGTGATATTTATTAAAAGTGCTGATGTTGGAAACATTACATAAGAACTAAGCATTAGGCTTATCTCATATGGGGTTATGGGAGAAATAACTAATCAATTTATTTCAACATGCTTAGAAATTCAAAGCACAATGCAAATACTAATCAAGCATACCATGCACAAAGGCGAATTCATTAGTAGAGAATACAGAGGATGGAAAACTTTTGAGTATGGTAACAGATATCCAAAGGTGTTTTATATTTCATGTGCCTCATGAAAACGAATATGAAAAAGGCATGGACTGTTGCATTCTCGTGCTTTGAGTACCCAGCATTATATGAATGAATGATAGCAATTAAGTCGCCTTCAAAATTATTTTGCAAGTGACAGAGTCTTTCCTTGACCAAACTGTAGATGGGCTTCTCTGAGCCCTCTTTTCAACTTGGCGTCATCCTTAGGCCTTGTTCCCAAGCCCATCCCAGTTGTAACAAGAATCCTGCTCACTGTACTCTTCACAACAGCAAAGATATGGAATGAACCTAAATGCCCATCAATGGTAAACTGGATAAAGAAAATGTGGAACATAGACACCATGGAATACTACAGAGCCATAAAAAAGAATGAAATTATGTCATACACAGCAACAAGGATAGAGCTGGAGGCCATTATACTGAGCAGACTAACACAGGAACAGAAAAACAAATACCACATGTTCTCACTTTTACGTGGGAGCTAAACATTAAATACATATGAACACAAACAAGGGAACCAAAGATCCAGGGCGTACTTGAGGGTGGAGGTTGGGAGCAGGGTGTGAATCAAAAACTTTTTGTCAGGTACTATACTTACTACCTGGCTGACAAAACAGTCTGTACACCATACCCCCACAACATGCAATTTACCTATATAACAAACCTGCACATGTACCCCTAAACCTAAAACAAAATTAAGAAAACAAAAACTAAAAAAATACCAACCAAACAAAAACAAAGGCAGATTGTCAGAATGGATAAAAAAGCAAGGCCCATCTAAATGCTGTCTACAAGAAGTATATTTCAAATAAAAAGACACACATTGGTTAAAGGATAGAACAAGATATATCAACACTTGACAAAAGAAGGCTTATGGGGTGTGGCTATTTAATACTGCGGTAGATTTCATTGTAAAAATATTACCAGCAATAAGCAAGGTCATTTCATAATGATAAAAGTTTTAATTAATCAAGAAGATATGACAGTTCTATACATTTATGTACATAATAACATAAAAGTTTCCAAATACATGATACAAAGAAAATGGACAAAACTGCAAAAGAAACAGGTAGATTAATAAGTATAGTCTGAGATTTCTGTATCTCTTTACTCAATTGATAGAACAAGGAGACAGAAAATCAGCAAGAATAGAGGAGACTTGAATACATTCTCCTCAAGTACCCATGGAACACTTACCAAAATAGACCTTACTCTAGATCATGCAATATATCTTAATAAAAGGATTAAGTCAAAATAATTTAAGTCATATGAAACATATTCCCTGACTAAAAAGCAATCAAATTAGAAATCAATAACAAAATTATATCTGGAAAAACTCAACCATTTGGAAACCAAGTAACACAGATCCAAATAACTCTGGGTTAGAGGTAATTAAAACAGAAATTAGAAAGTGTTTTTAACTAAGTGAAAATGAAAATACAACATATCATTAATTGTGGAATGCAGCTACAACAGTAAATAAAATTTTTCAACACTGATATCTATAATAGAAGAGTCTCAAATCAATGACGTTGACTTCTACGTTAAGAAACTAGAAAAAAAGAAGAGAAAATTAAACCCAAAGGAAGCATTGGAAAGGAAATGATAAATACATGTTATGGTCTGAGTGTTTGTGTTTCTCCAAAATTTACATGATAAAGTGAGATCACAGAGGTGATATTATTAGGAGATGGGGCTTTGTGGACATGATTAGGTCATGGGGGCCAAGCCCTCATAAGTCGATCAATGTTCTTAGACAGGTGACCCAAGAGATCCCCTTAACCTCTTCTGCCATGTAAGGTCACTGGGAAAAATAATGCATCTATGAACCATGAAGTGGTCCCTCACCAGACATCAAATCTGACAGCACCTCGATCTTGGACTTTGCAGTTTCCAGAACTGTGAGAAATCAATTTCTTTTGTTTATAAGTTACTCAGTGTATGGCATTTTGTTATAGCAGGATGAAGAGACTAAGATGTCAAAGCTGAAACCAATAAAACAGAAAAAACTATAGGAAATATCAATACCACCAAAGAATTTGAGGAGTTCAATGAAAGTAATAAACTTTTATCTAGTCAGACTGCTCAGGAAAATGAGAAGATATAAATTAATAACTTTGGAAATGAATAATGTGATATTATAGATTCTATAGATACTTTTAAAAAACAAAGCAATATTACAAAATTTATGTGACTAAATATGGCTAAATTGCCAAAATTGAAAAATTCCTTGAAAAATGAAAATTACCAAATCTCAATCAAGAAAGGGTAATCTGTATTGCCCTATATCTATTAAAGAAAATTTAGCCATAGTTGAAAACCTTCCTACAAAGAAAACTCCAGACCCAGATAGCTATACTGCTAAGTTCTACTAAATATTTTAGGAAGAAATAATGTAATTCTACATAAACTCTACCCCAGAAATAAAAACGAGTACATATCAACCCATTCAATAATGTTAGCATTACCCTCAACCAATACCAGACAATGATTTTTTTGTAAAAAATAAGAAAACTTCCTCATGAGCATGGATGTACAAATTCAACCAATTTTTGAAGCAAGCAAGATATCCTCCAATAGGTGAATGAGTGAAATGTGGCGCAGCCATGTAATAGCATATTACTCAGTGATAAAAATAAGTGAACTATCAAGCTATGAAAAGACATGGAGGAACTTAACTGCATATTGTGAAGTAAAACAATTCAATCTGAAAAGCCTTCTTACTGCGTTATTCCAACTATGCAACATTATGGAAAAAGCGAAATTATGAATATGGTAAAAAGATCAGTGGTTACCAAAGGATTGGCAAGAGAAGAAAATGATACATTGGCAGAGCGGAGGGTTTTTAGGGAAGTGAAAATACTTTATATGTTACTATAATGATAAACACATGTCATTATCCCTTTGTGTAAAGCCATACAATGTACAACAACAAGAGTCAACCCTAATGTAAACTATGGACTTTGGGTGATTATGTGTCAATGTAGGATCACCATCATAGCAACCGTACCACTGTGGTGAGCGATATTCATCATGAGGGAGGCTGTGCATGTGTGGAGGCAGGGGGTATACAGAAAATCTCTATCTTTCTCTTAATTTTGCTGTGAACATAAAACTGCTCTAAACAAGTAGTCTTTCTAAAAAAAAAATAGAGAGAGAGAATCCAGCTAACTAGTATACAGCCTCTATAAAGAACAGTATGGAGCTTTATCGATAAACTAAAAACATAACTACCATATAATGCAGCAAATCTGCTTGGTATATACTCAAAATAAAGAAAATCATGTATCAAAATGATATCTATACTCTCATGTTTATCACAGCACTATTCACAATAATGAAGATATGGAATAAACCTAAGGATCAACCTAAGGGAATCAACCATCAATGGATAATTTTTTTTTTTAATGTGGTATACACAGTGTGTGTGTGTGTGTGTGTGTGTGTGTGTGTATGTGTGTATACCACATTAAAAAAAGCTATTCACTGATGAACATTTAGGTTGATTCCATATCTTCATATATATAATTATATATATATAGTACTCCATCTATATATAATGGAGTACTATTCAGACATGAAAATAGTGAGATCCTTCATTTGCAACATGGATGGTACTGAAGGACAATGTTAAGTGAAATAAACCAGGCACAGAAAGACAAAAAGACAAATATCATATGCTATCACTAATAGAATTGTAAAGAAAGAGAACTCAGTCTTTATTTACTGCGGCAGTATTCACAATAGCAAAGACTGAGTTCTCTTTTCTTTCTTTCTCTTTTTTTTTAGTTCCCACCTATTAGTGATAAAGTATATTATGGTAATTTGTTGTCTTTGTCTTCTGTGCCTGGTTTATTTCACTTAACATTTAAAACCTTCAGTCCCATCCATATTGAAAATGAAGGATGTCATTATTTCTTTTATAATTCAAATAGTAATTCCATTATATATAGATGGAGTACTATATATATAGTAACATATATAATAAAACCTAAACGTCCATCAGTGACAGACTGATTAAGGCCGGCAATATATAGACCATGGAATACTATGTAGCCATAAAAAGGATGACCTCGCAAGCCCTTTGTAGGGACATGGATGCAGCTGGAAACCATCATTCTCAGCAAACTATCACAAGAACAGAAAACCAAATACCACATGTTCACTCATAGGTGGGAATTGAACAATGAGATCAATTTTGACACAGGAGGGGAACATCACACACCGGGTCCTATTGTGGGAGGGGTAGGAGGAGCAATAGGAGTTACTAGGAGACATAATGCACAAATGATGAGTTAATGGGCGCAGCACACCAACACATGGCTCATGCATACATATGTAATAAACCTGCACGCTAGCACATGTACCCTAGAACTTAAAGTATAATAAAAAAAAAAAAAGAAGAAGAAGAAAAGAGAACTCAGGGGATAGATAGAATGATGGTTACTGGGAAGGGAGTTTGTTAATCGGAACAAAAATACAGTCAGATAGAAGGAATAAGATTCATTGTTTGTTACACAATAAGATGACTATAGTTAATTAATTTATTCTATATTTCAACATAACTAAAAGGGTAGAATTGGAATGTTCATAACACAAATAAATGATAAATGCTTGAGGTGATGGATTCCTGGCTTACCTATTTTGATCATTACACACTGTATGCTTGCATCAAAATATGTATCCCATAAATATGTACAACTATGATGTAGCCATAAAAATTAAAACCAAATAATCTTGCTAAGTCAGTTTAGCAAGAATCCCCCACCTTTCATATCTGATCATCTGGCTTGCCGTCAGCAAGAATCCCATTAAGTCAGTTTAGCAAGAATCCTCCTCTGAGTAATTTTCCAGCTACTGATGCCTTCACTTTGCTCGTTGTCTACAAATCCCCAGCTGTTGTTCCTGTATTCGGAGTTGAGTCTGCTCTCTTTACCCTATTGCAAAAATCATGACATCTATTGCTACTAATTCTGAATAAAGTCTGCTTCATTTTTTAACTAGTGTCAGAATAGTATTTCTTTATTAGTGGTGATAATTAATTTATGCAATCTTTTTTCCTTTTTTACTGCTACTTTCCCACTCTCTCTCGAAAAGAAGAATCTAATAATCTAAATCATGAGATTTAAAATTATTAAATTTTTGCATTTGTTTTAAATAACATAGTTCTTATCTACTATGAAAAACGAATTTAATATGAGGTAAATATCTTGTAGAGATGACTTTGAAATATGTTATTATGATTTGTGTGTGTGTATTTCATCTAAATTCAACGATTCACAGCAGAAAAAGCATGTACCACCGAGGCAAGCCAATTCCATATATTTAAGAGTGGAAAGCAAACTGAGCATTATTTATTTATTTTTAAAACATATTTTGACTAGTTTTACATTTCTGTGATCATATGTAGACAGGGCTTACATAAATATTGTCAATAATAATTAATATTATTACCGAGCTTGATAAAGACACATTCATTTCAACCTTTTATCCCCTTAACTATTTATTTTTCACAGTATGCATTTTTCTCTTAATTTCAAAAGCTGCCTCAGAAACTGTTTAGGTATGGAATCATTTCAACGTGTATCCCATCAGAACTGTGTTTGCATATGTCAGATGAAGACTCTTTGATTCAATGGTTTAAATGCTTGAGCATTGGAAATACTGTTTTAATATTTGACTTGTGCATGTATGCCCACCTGAGTGTGTGTGTGTGTGTGTGAGTGTAGACACTACTAATGAAAAATATTATTATGGTTACAAAAACCTTTTTTAACCTTTTATTTTATATTTAAATCTATGCTTAGAAAATAAGATTGTTTACAATAAAATACTGTCTTTTATTTTTTCTGATATTCTATAGAGCTCTTTTTTTAACCTAAATAAATATTTTTTAAAATCTGTATGTTATTTGTGAGGTAAAGTACAACTTTAATGCATACATGTCTGCTAAAGAAAACAGATAAGCTTATCTAAACATCCTTTTATTTGCCCAATTGTCAGCTTTCATTTTATTACCAAATATATTTCATTACCAAATGGCAAGAATGACATTTTAACTCTCAGCTGATGAATTATTTAAAACATTTTTCAACAATTATTATCTTTCAGAAAGTTAAAGTCAGTCAATGGTAAAATGAAAGAAAACATTAGCAAGTTAACCAAAAGCATCTGCTGCATAGACAAACATATAATTTAATAGATATATATAAATTTTTATCAGAATATAAATTTTTCACTGGATTTTTATTCCCATGTTTCTATATCTATTTTTTCTATTTAATACATATTATGTTTAATATATTTTCTCCCTCATCTATTTCTTGAGCAATTTATACTACCCATCCCCAAACCACTACTTCTTCCTCATTCTTCAATGATCAAACATCTTGTAAAATGAAATATTTGGTAAATAATTTGATGTATTCTATAGATGGTGTTCCTGCAATTGACTTTTTCTCTTCTAAGTTTGAGGACTCTGCCTCAGCCAAACAAAATTACAGGCACAAAATTAATTGAACTTCAGAAATACAAAGCTATTCATCTGCCTTCGTTTATAATTCAACAAAATACTGCCCTCAAAATACCTTTCAGACTGGTCTAACGTCTTCAACTTCAATGAACTCCTCAACCTTTATAATTCCTCATCTCCTTGATCACTTTTCACTTCCATATTTCTCAAGCGTTATTTCCCAAAATGTGCAGCATTTAAAAAGAATTAACAGGATAAATACACTAATTTTAAATTTAACTATATACAGTGTAAGAATAATATATTTAAGTGAAATATCAGTATTTAGGTATAGACTGTCTTTTCAAGAACATCTTGTGTCATGTACTATGATTTATTTTACTACGAGGTGTCTTTGCACTTAAACAGAATGGCCACTAGAGTGCTGCAAGTATCCATTCAAGTCAGTCTCTATTCTGCACAGACATTCTATTAATGATGAAAACAATAAGGCTGATATATCTTTAGAACTTATGGGCCACAATCAGTAAAGAAATACCAAGATTCGTTTAAACTATGCATAGTTTTATCTGTTGTACATTTATGCTGATAACCCCTAACTAGGTTAGATATAGAAAGTATGTAGATATAATTGAAATAAAGTCCATCTCTCAATTAATAAAAATTAGTTTTCCTTTTACCATCTTGCTATCAGCACTTTTACAACTTACTTCATTTTAATAATATATATAGACAAGTATCCACATGGGCATTGTTTACAAATAATTTCTTAAGTTTTATTTACAAAGAATATAGGTCATGCTGGAGATAAACTTTGATTAAATTTCTAAGATATGTTGTTTAGTTTACATATCTATTCACTATATCAATGAAAATATTTTTGAAAAAGGTGGTCCTTTTTAATGTTTTACTGGTTTTAATTTTAAAGTTCCACCTAACACCCGTAATGCATATTTTTTGTACTTAGAAATGAATTTTTTTTGAATATCAGGCAATATTTTATTTATCTTTATAGTTGCAGTGTATATTATGTATTTTAACAAATAAAATGTGAATATTCATCGTTTAAGAATAGATGGACGAATGCAATGTATTTACTAGCAAGCATCAAGAAAAGCACTTGTCGAAGCATGCATATACTTTATTTTCTGCATTGTTTACTGCTACTTACCTTTAGTAATAGTTTACATGAAATATCTTATTTCTTCTGTTAGGATTAGAAGTATAGGGCAGTGATGTTTTCATTTTAAATATAAATTGAGAAACAGTTTGTTCCATATATTATTGATAAATACTACATTGGAATTCAGATCTCCTGAAAACAGAACTATTTAAATGGTTTTTTTTTTTTTTAATATGATACTGCCTTGAATTTGCCAGAATCTCCATGTCTGATCAGTTTATAGCTCAGGAAAATGTGCTATATTTTAATTGCAAACATGTCACTACACACTAACGAAGTATAAACAGTTAACTTCAAGTTAATTCACGTAAGCATTTCTCAAATATGGCCAAGAACTAGTATTTTCACCAAAGTCAAATGAGTAAACAAGAGATCAGAGCCATTAAGTTCCTACTTCTGTTGATTTGTCTCCAGGATTAATGGATGCACTTATATTTATATAACTGCACGTGCATGATTGCCTGTTGTTGCCAGATAGAGCCAGGTGGTGAGACAGGTATATTCATCTCTTAGGTAAAACTCTACAGCTTCCCAATGCATGCAAGTATTCAGTTGGTTTTGCATGACCCTGGAGGCAAAACTGTAACTCCAGGCTCACTTCCCACAAAAATCCTTCATAAATGCTATCACTTAAATCATTTTCTGCCCTGCCTCTGCATGCATCATGCCCTCTTTTTCTGAAATACTTATTTCCCAAGTCATCTCAAATTTCAGTTAATTTGTAATGCCTTCTATGAATCCCAAGTTGGAAATAATTGCTTTCTTATTTAGAATCACAAAGGATTTTGTTTACAGATCTCATTTTAATATTATCATATGTATTTCTCTCTGTCTTACAATTAGTCTATTTTTACAAATGTATTTCTCTCTGAAAACTGACTAATTGAATCACTTATTCATTCATTTGATGAATACCTGCAAGTATACATCAATGGTTACCTAAGGTAAGTGTTCATTGAGCACCTATGGTGAGCTCAAAAGTGTTGTGGGCCCTTAGAATAAAATAGTCAACAAGACAAAAATTCCTGCCTTCACAGAGTTTTCCAGAATATAGATAAATCAGGTTATAAATAAGTACAAACATGAATATGTACTATAATTGCAGGAAATACATACTATAGAAAAATTAAAGCAGGCTAAGAAAATCAAGAGTGATTACAAGTTTCCTCTCTGTGGAGAAAGAAAAGGTGAGATCTGACTGCCTAAAGGAAGCAAGACATTCACTGTCTAAGGAAGGAGTGATTGAAAGAGAGGAAGTAGCAAGTGCAAAGAATAGAGATAGAGTAAATTTGGCAAGGTGAAGAACATAGAGATTAGCAAGGGGGAAGTTAAAGAAGGAAAGTTCAGAGAGTGGAAAAATTATATCTTATCATCATCATGCTTTGTCTTCCCTTGGTTTCTTATATTTCATACCACATTTAGTACACAAGATTTTACATAGAGTATGTACTCAGTAGTAATACAATGTTGTGATTTTGAGGTAAGCAAAATCTGGGTTCGAATTGAAGTTTATCTTTTTATTTGTTTAATGATCTTCACTTATTTGTTTAATGACAAGCTTGTTGACTTAATAGAACTGGTAAACTCCTTAAAAAATTTAAAGTCTTTCTGCATTGAAAATCAGTTCTAACAGAGCCATGTTTTGCTCCAGAGAACAAAGTTCTTGAACTAGGCTCATCTACCTGAACTTTAGCATTCCCCGTTTAAATTGTTCTGCATTAAGTTCTGAGGTTGACTTTTTCCACTTTCTTTCTAGATAAGACAACTGAAAAAATCTCATTCAAATGATGTAAACCACCAGCTGATGAACATCAAATTATACCAATCAGTTTATGCCTATGATAAAAAGCATCTTGAGATAAGAAATAGTTATAGTGATTCTCTTCTAGTTTCAATGTGTAGGTAAAAATCAGGGTCAGTAGTGAAAATGTTTTTTCCCAAAATCTAGAAGACTATACAAATGCTATCAGTTCTGCCAGAATTGTCTATTGTTCTCTTTGAGATAGAATAATCTTTGGATAGTATTTATGTCCTGCACTTACATGACTTCCAGCCAGTCTTCTTACATATGTGGGTAGAAAATATTGATCATTTTAAATGTGAACTGAAGCAGTGTCTTCATTTACTTCTTTGATGAGAGCTCCAGAGCTAGCAGCATACTTAATATGCTTGAGAGGCTCGGGATCGCTTTACTAGAGAATAATAAAATAAATAGAATAATTTTACTTTTTAATATATTTACTTTCAGTATATGCCCTGAAAAAGTAATATTGACTAATTAATTATGAGTTTAGGAATAAATTTTTTATCCATCTTATTTCTCCTAGCGTCCTCCTTTGTGTTTCCACTCTTCCTTTGTGCCTTCATACCCTGGGACACATAACCTGTTCTTTTAATATCTCTGTGAATTGGCATATTTTGCTTTCTTTGGTATCCTAGTCTCCCTTTACCAGTTCTCATCTTTAAAAAACTCCTGTTTTGCACTCACCTACAGCCACCCCCCACCGTGTTGCACCCCACCACAACACTGCTGCTCAAGTGAGCACACCCTTGTATACCCTGGTCGAGTGGCCATTGCTGATGTACATATGTACAGATGCCAGAGGCCCTGTTCCCCAGCCTGCACTTTCACTGCTGTGGGAGCAAATGTGTGCATGCAGTCCAGCAGCCCTGCAGCCTACCAGTGCCCAACCACCGTGCCGACACTGCTGCCAGTACGTAAATGCCAGCACATAAATGCCAGCAGCCCTGTCCCGGCCCCATGGTGCCACCATGCCACTGCAAACATGCACATGGAGGCTGGCAGCCCCACGCCCACCAGCTCCCTATCCCAGTCAACCAGTATGTACCCCGTCATGCTGTTGCTGCTGCTGGAATGTGCAAATAAGCAGAGATCTCACTGCCATTGCCCAAACATAGTACGTTGGCTGGCATCACACATTACAGCATTGTGGCCAGTGGTCTAGGACCACCATGGCCTTTCCAGCACAACAGGTTTCTAACCTAAAGAGACCAGAGAACAAAGCTACTGGCCCAATATCAGCCCAAAAAGTTATGGCATGTAGCCCAGGAGTGTTAACTGAGCCTTGGACCCCTAAAATCTTCCATAAACAAAGTCAACTGACTGAACCCACATTATACTACAATCAAACCCTCAATGGCATCAAAGAAGATAAAATCAATGAAAAAAAAACCTATCCAAAGAACAGCAGCTTCAAAGATTAAAGAAACATCAATCCACACAGTTGAGAAAGAACCAGAACAAAAAAAACCTCTGGCAACTCAAAACATCAGAGTGTATTCTTACCTCCAAATGCCCACACGACTTCCCCAGTAATGGTTCTTAGCCAGGTTGAAATGTCTGAAATGACAGACATAGAATTAAGAATATGGATAGAAACAAAGATCATTAAGATTCTGGAGAAAGATGAAACCTAATACAAAAATTCTAAGGAATACAATAAAATGACACAGAAAATAAAAGATGAAATGGTCATTATAAGAAAGAACCAAACTGATCTGATACAGCTGCAAAACTCACTTCAAGAATTTCACAATGCAATTGCAAGTATTAAAAGCAGAATTGTCCAGGCTGAGAAAAGAATTTGGAGCTCAAAAAGCAGTTCTCTGAAATAACTCAGACAACAATTAAGAAAAAAATTAAAGAAGAATGAACAAAACTCTGAGAAATACGGAATTATGTTAAAAGATAAAATATATGACTCATTGGCATCCCTAAAGAGAATGAGAGAAAGAAAGCAACTTGAAAAATATATTTGAGAATATCACCCATGAAAATATTCCTATCCTCATTAAAGAGGCTGACATTCAAATTCAGGAAATGCAGAGAACCCCCAGAAGATAGTACATAAGAAGACTATACCCAAGACACATAGTTATCAGATTCTCCAAGATCAAAATGAAAGAAAAAATGTTAAAGGCAGCTAGAGAGAAGAGGCATGACACATACAAAGGGACCCCCATTAGGCTAAAAGAAGACCACTCAGCAGAAATGCTACAAGTCAGAAGAGATTAGGGGCCTATATTCAGCATTCTTAAATAAAACAAATTCCAACATTTCATGTCCAACCAAACTAAGCTTCATAAGCTAAGGAGAAATAAGATCCATTTCAGGCAAGTAAATGCTAAGGGAATTCATTACCACTGGACTTGCTTTTCAACAGGTCCTGAAGGGAAAGTTGTATATGAAAATAGAAGAACATTACCAGCCACTACAAAAACACTAATGTACATAGACCATTGACACTATTAAGCAACCATACAAATATGTGCATACAATAAACAGCAAACAACACGATGAGAGGATGATCAAATTCACACATATTAATATTAGCCTTCAATGTAAACAAGCTAATTGCTCCAATTAAAAGACATAAGAGTAGCAAGTTGGATAAAGAAGGAAGACCCAACTGTGTACGGTCTTTAAGATAGACATCTCAAATGCAATAATGCCATAGGCTCAACGTAAAAGGTTTGAAAAAAATCTACCAGTAAAATGGAAAACAGAAGAAAGAAGGGGATAATAATCCTCTTTCAGACAAAACAGACTTTAAACCGAGAAAGGTTAAAAAAGATAAAGAATGGCATTGCATAATGCTAAACAGTTCAATTCATCAAGAAGACCTAACTATCCTAAATACATGCTCCCAACACAGGAGCACCCAAATTCATAAAGCAAGTCCTTAGAGACCTACAAAGAAACTTGTATTACCACACAAAAATAAAGGGAGGCTTCAATACCCCACTGAAAGTATCAGACAGATCATCGAGGCAGAAAACTAAGATATTCAGGACCTGAACTCAGGACTGGATCAAATATGCCTGATAGATATATACAGAATTGCCTACTCAAAAATCAAAGTTTATACAGTCCTTTCATCACCACATGGCACATACTCTAAATTGACCACACAATTGGCCATTAAAAAAAAAACCACCACAACAACAAAGAAAAACTCATTAAATGCAAAAAGAAAAAAGAAATAATAACAAACACACTCTCAGACCACAATACAATAAAAATATAAGTCAATGCTAAGATTGTTCAAACCACAGAATTACATGAAAATTAAACAACATGCTCCTGAATGACTTTTGGGTGCACAATGAAATTAAGGCAGAAATCAAGAAGTTATTTGAAACTAATAAAAATGAAGATTCAACATATGAGAATCTCTGTGACACAGCTAAAGCAGTGTTGAGATGGAAGTTTATAGCACTAAATGCCCACATCAAAAAGCTGCAAAGATCTCAAAATAACAACCTAACATCACACCCTACAGGAACTAGAGAAGAAAGTACAAACTAATCCCAGAGCTAGCAGAAGACAATAAATAACCAAAATTAGAGCTAAATTAAAGGATGTGGAGACGGAAAAACCCATACAAAACTTGAGTTCATGAGTTACTTTCTTGAAAAAAATAAATAAGACAGATACACCACTAGCTAGAATAATAAATAAAAAAGATCAAAATAAACACAATACAAAATGACAGAGGACATTAACACTGATGCCACAGAGATACAAAAATCATCAGAGGCTCCTACAAACACCTCTATTTACTTATACTAGAACACCTAGAAGAGATTGATAAATACCTGGAAACACACAGCCTCCCAAGATTGAACCAGGAATAGACTGAATCACTGAACAGACCATTAATGACTTCCAAAATTAAGTCAGTTATAAAAGGCTTACCAACCAGAAAATGCCCAGGACCAGATGAATTCACTGCTGAATTCTGCCAGATGTATAAAGAAGAACCGATATCATTTCCACAGAAACTATTCCAAAAACTTGAGGAGGAGAAACTCCTCCCTACCTTATTCCATGAAGCCAACATCATCCTGATACCAAAACCTGGTGCTCACACACAACAACAACAACAACAACAACGACCTGGTGCTCACACACAACAACAACAACAACAACAACAACCTTCAGGCCAATATCTTTGATGAATGTAGATGTAAAAATTCTCAACAAAATACTAGCACATTGAATTCAGCAGTACATCAAAAAGCTAATCCATTATGATTAAATAGGCTTTATCCCTGGGATACAAGGTTGGTGCAACATATGGAAATAAATAAATGTGACTCAACACATAAACATAATTAAAGTCAAAAAGCACATGATTATCTCAATAGATGGAATAAAGGCTTTTGATAAAATTCAACATACCTTTGTGTTAAAAACCCTCAACAAACTGGGTATTAAAGGAACATACCTCAAAACGATAAAAGCTATCTATAAAGAATACACAGCCAACATCATACTGAATGGGCAAAACCTGGAGCATTCCCCCTGAAAACTGGCACAAGACAAAGATTCTCTCTCCGCCATTTCTATTCAACATAGTACTGGAAGTCCTGGCCAGAGCAATCAGGCAAGAGAAAGAAATAAAGGGCATCCAAATAGGAAAAGAGGAAGCCAAACTATCCCTGTTTCAAATGATATTATTCTGTACCTAAAAAACCCCATGCTCTCTGTCCAAAAGCACCTAAAATTGATAAACAACTTCAGCAAAGTTTTAGGATAGAAGATCAATGTACAAAAATCAGCAGCATTTATATACTCAACATCATTTTTGCTGAGTGCAAATCAAGAACACAACACAATTCACAATAACCACAAAAAGAATACAATACCTAGGAATACAGCTAAACAGGTAGGTTAATGATCTCTACAAGAATTACAAAACACTGCTCAAAGAAATCGGAGATGAAATATAGGAGGGAAAATAGCAGACAGGAGGGAGAACTAACTTGCAGCTTCCACTCAAACAGGGACAGTAGTGTATGGAGACTCACACTGTGAACTTTTGCTTGAAGAACTACTGCAGGAATATACCAGGAAAGTCTAGAGAATCCACAGACACTTTGAAGGAGGTGTATTACACCCACAGGCTCCATGTGAGAGCCAGGAACTGTGAGTCTGCTTGCTTCCTCAGCTGGGAGGCTTGTACCCTTGGGCAAGTCCTCAGCTCTGCTCACTAGCTGCCAGGAAATAAACTTGGTGCTGTTGGAAGGGCACAGTTGGAGTTAGACCAACCTTTCAGGCTGTGGGCTGCATGGGAGCTGGGTGAGGCCTGTGGCTCCCAGCTTTCCCCTGCTTTCCTGGTGATCTGTGTGATGTAGCACAGGCAGCCATATTCCCCCTGGGAACATAACTCCATTGGCCTAAAAATCACACACCCATCCATCACAACAGCCACAGAATGCCTCACCCAAGGAGAATCTGAGCTCAGACACATCTAACCCTGCTTCCACTTGATGATCTTTCTCTACCTGCCCTGGTAAAAGAAGATGAAGGACATATATCTTGGGTGCCCTATGGCCCTGCCCACTGCCTGAAAGCACCACCTCCTGACTGGAGGCACTCTTGAAAGCACCATCTTTTGGATGAAGGCCAAACAACAATAAAAAAAACCCAGCACACTTAAAAATACAACCAAGTACCCTCACAGAGTCCACTTGACTCCTCTGCTACCTCTACCAGAGCAGATACAGGTATCTACAGCTGAGAAACCTGAAGATTAATCACATTACAGGACTCTTTTCAGACACTGCCCAGTACCAGCCCAGAGCCTGGTAGCTCCACTGGGTGGCTAGACCCAGAAGAGGAATACCAATAACTGCAGTTTGGCTCTCAGGAAACCCCACCCTTAGGGGACAGGGGAGACCACCACATCAGGGGAGCACCCTATGGGACAATAGAATCTCAACAGCAGCGCTTTAGCCCAAAGTCTTCCCTCTGACATAGTCTACATAAATGAGAAGGAACCAGAAAAACAATTCTGATAATATGACAAAACAAGCTTCTTTAACACCCCCAAAAGATCACACTAGCTCTCCAGCAATGGATCCAAACCAAGATGAAATGTCTGAATTAACAGAAAAAGAATTCAGAAGTTTGACTATTAAGCCAATCAAGGATGCACCAGAGAAAGGTGAAGTCCAACTTAAAGAAATTAAGAAAAAAAAAATGCACGATATGAAATGAAAATTCTTTGGTGAAATAAATAGCATAAATAAAAAAACAACCACAACTTCTGGAAATGAAGGACACACTTAGAAAATTGCAAAACGCACTGGAAAGTCTTGGCAATAGAATCAAACAAGCAGAAGAAAGAACTTCAGAACTCGAAGACACAACTTTCAAATTAACCCCATCTGACAAAGAAAAAGAAAAAATAATTTTTTAAAAAAGAACAAAGCCTCTAAGAAGTTTGGGATTATATTAAATGACCAAACCTAAGAATGATTGATGTTCCTGAGGAAAAAAAGCAATCTTAAAGTGTGGAAAACATATTTGAGGGAATAATCAAGGAAAACTTCCCTGGCCTTGTTAGAGATCCAGATATCCAAATATAAGAAGCTCAAAGAACAACTGGGAAATTCCTCACCTAGGCACATAGTCACCAGGTTATCTAAAGACAAGACAAAGGAAATAATCTTAAGAGCTGTGAGGCAAAAACATTAGGTAAACTATAAAGGAAAACTTATTAGTTTAACAGCAGATTGCTCAGCAGAAATCCCACAATCTAGAAAGAATTGGGGTCCTATTTTTAGCTTCTTTAAACAAAACAACTATCAGTCAAGAATTGTGTCCAGGGAAACTAAGCTTCATAATGAAGGAAATATAAAGTTTTTTCCAGACAAACAAATGCTTAGAGAATTCGCCACTACCAAGCCAGCACTACAAGAACTGCTAAAAGGAGCTCTAAATCTTAAAACAAATTCTCAAAATACACCAAAATAGGCTCTCCTTAACGCATAAATTCCCAGGACCTATAAAACAACACAATGAAAAAAAAAATGGTATTCAGGAAATAAATAGCATGATGAATAGAATAGTACCTCACATCTCAATACCAACATTTAATGTAAATGGCCTAAATGCTCCACTTAAAAGATACAGAAAGGCAAAATGGAATTTACTAACCAAGCATCTTCTGTCTTCCCGAGACTTACCTTACATAAGGACTCAAATAAACTTACCGTAAAGTGGTGGAAAAAGATAATCCATGCAAATAGACACCAAAAGTGAGCATTGTAGCTGTTCTTATATCAGACAAATCAAACTTTAAAGCAACAATAGTTAAAAAGACAAAGAGAAACATTATATAATGATAAAAGGACTAGTCCAACAAGAAAATATTACAATAGTAAATATATTGATACCAAACACTAAAGCTCCCAAATTTATAAAACAATTTCTACAGACCTAAGAAATGAGATAGACAGCAATACAATAGTGGGGGACTTTAACACTCCACTAACAGCACTAGACAGCTCATCAAGACAGAACGTCAGCAAAGAAACATTGGACTTAATCTATATCCTAGAACAAATGGACTTAATGGGTATTTACAAAACATTCTACCCAAAAAGGGAAGAATATACATTCTATTCATCAGCATATGGAACATTCTCCAAGATAGACCATAGGATAGGCCACAAAACAGGTCTCAACAAATTTAAGGAAATCAAAATTATAGCAAATGCTTTCTCAGACCACAGTGGAATACAACTGGAAATCAACTCCAAGGTGTACACTCCAAACCATGCAAATACATGGAAATTAAATAACAGGTTCCTGAATGATCATTGGGTCAACAATAAAATCAAGATGGAAATTTAAAAAAATCTTTGAACTGAACAATAATACTGCCACAACCTATCAAAATCTCTGGGATACAGAAAAGGTCATGCTAAAAGGAAAGTTCATAGCATTAAATGCCTACATCAGAAAGTCTGAAAGAGAACAAATAGAAAATCTGAAGGCACAACTGAGGAAGCTAGAGAAACAAGAACAAACCAAACCCAGCAGAAGGAAAGAACCAAAATCAGAGCAGAATTAAATGAATTTGAAACAAACAAACAAACAAACAAAAGTACAGAAGAAAAATGAAACAAAAATACGGTTCTTTGAAAAGATAAATAAAATTGATGGACCATTAGCAAGATTAACCAAAAGAGGAGGGAAGATCCAAATAAGCTCAATTAGAAATAAAACAGCAGGGCTGGGCGTGGTGGCTCACGCCTGTAAACCCAGCACTTTGGGAGACCGAGGCTGGCGGATCACGAGGTCAGGAGATTGAGACCATCCTGGCTAACACGGTGAAACCCCGTCTCTACTAAAAATACAAAAAATTAGCCGGGCGTGGTGGCATGTGCCTGTAGTCCCAGCTACTCGGGAGGCTGAGGCAGGAGAATGACGGGAGCCCAGGAGGCGGAGCTTGCAATGAGCCGAGATTGCGCCACTGCACTCCAGCCTGGGCAACAGAGCGAGACTCCGTCTCAAAACAACAACAACAACAACAAAAACCAAATCAAACAGGAGATATCACAACTGATATCATAGAAATACATAAGATTTTTCAAGGCTACTATGAACACTTTACACACATAAAGTAGAAAACCTAGAGATATGGACAAATCTCTGGGAATATACAAGTCACCTAAATTAAACCAGGAAGAAGCAGAAACTTGGAAAAGACTAATAGCAAGCAGTGAGATTGTAATGGTAATTAAAAAGTCACACACACACACAAAAAGTCCAGAACGATATGGATTCACAGTTGAATTCTATCAGATGTTCAAATAAGAATTGTTTCCAATTCTATTTACACTATTCCAAAAGATAGAGAAAGAGGAAATCCTCCTTAAATAATTCTATGAAGCCAGTATCACCATAATACCAAAACCAGGAAAAGACATAACCAAAAAAAAAAAGAAAACTACAGACCAATATCCCTGATGAACATAGATACAAAAATTGTTAACAAAATACTAGCTAACTGAATACAACAGCATGTCAGACAGATAATCCCCCATGATCAAATGGGTCTAATACCAGGGATGCAGAGATGGTTTAACATCTGCAAATCAGTATACATTATATATCAGGTAAACAGAATTAAAAACAAAAATCACATGATCATCTCAATAAATGCAGAAAAAAATTGACAAAATGTGCATCTTTTTATGATTAAAATCCTCAGCCAAATTGGCATACAAGGGACATACCTCAATGTAATAAAAGCCATCTATGACAAACCCACAGCCAACATAATACTAAGTGTGGGAGAAGTTGAAAGCATTTCCCCTGAGAACTGGAACAAGACAGTGATGTCCACTTTCATTCCTTCTATTTGACATAGTACTGGTAGTCCTAGCCAAAGCAATCAGACAAGAAAAAGAAATAAATGTCATCCAAGTCAGTAAAGAGGAAGTTAAACTGTCACTGTTTGCTGAGGAAATGATTGTATACCTAGAACACCCTAATGACTCATCCAAAAGGCTTCTAACTGGTATATGAATTCAGCAAAGTTTCAGGATACAAAATTAATGTACACAAATCAGTAGCTATGCTGTACACCAACAGTGACTAAGCTGAGAATCAAGAACTCAACTGCTTTTATGATAGCTGCAAAAATAAAATAATAAATGAATAGATAAATCAAACAAACTTAGGAATATACTTAGTCGAGGAGGTGAAAGCCCTCTACAAAAAAAACTACAAAACATTGCAAATGAAATCATAGGTGACACAAACAAACAGAAACACATCCCCTGGTCATGAATGGGTAGAGTCGATATTGTGAAAATGATTATACTGCCAAAACAATCTACAGATTCAATACAATTCCCATCAAAATACCACCATTATTCTTTACAGAACTGGAAAAAAGCAATCCTAAAATTCATATGGAACCAAAAAAGAGCCCACATAGCCAAAGCAAGACTAAACAAAAAGAACAAATCTGGAGGCATTATATTATCCAACTTCAAACTATACTATAAAGCCGTAGTCACCCAAACAGTATGGTACTGGTATAAATACAGGCATATAGACCAATGGAACAGAATAGAGAACCAGAAATAAAGCCAAATACTTACAGCCAACTGATCTTTCATAAAGCAAACAAAAGTATAAACTGAAGAAAGGACACCCTATTCAACAACTGGTGCTAGTATAATTGGCAAGCCACATGTAGAAGAATGAAACTGGATCCACATCTCTCACTTTATACAAAAATCAACTCAAGATGGATCAAAGACTTAAATCTAAGATGTGAAACCATAAAAATTCTAGAAGATAACATTCCAGACTTTGACTTAGGCAAAGACTTCATGAACAAGAACCTGAATTGAATGCAATGAAACAAAGATAAATAGATATGACTTAATTAAACTAAAAAGTTTCATCACAGCAAAAGAAATGATCAGCAGAGTAAACAGACAACCCACAGAGTGGAAGAAAATCTTCACAATCTGTACATCTGACAAAAGACTAATTCCAGAATCTATAGGGAAATCAAACAAATCAGCAAGAATAAACAAAAAATCACATCAAAAAGTGGACTAAGGACATAAATTAACAATTCTCAAAAAAGATATACAAATGGCCAACAAACATATGAAACACATGAAAAAAATGCTCAATATCACTAATGATCAGGGAAATGCAAATCAAACTACATTATGATACTACCTATGTGGTGAAAAGGGAACACTTTTACACTGTTGGTGGAAATGTAAGCCAGTACAACTACTATGGAAAACGGTGTGGAGATTCCTTAAATAACTAAAAGTAGATATACCACTTGATACAGCAATCCATCTCCTGGGTATCTACCAAGAGGAAAATAAGTCATTATATGAAAAAGATACTTGCACTTGCATGTTTATAGCAGCTCAATTCACAATTGCAAAAATTTGGAACTAGCTCAAATACCTATCAATCCATGAGTAAAGAAAATTATATATATATAATTGTATATAAAATTCTATATATAATTGTATATATAATTATATAATATAGTATTTGTATAAATACAATTTACATATATTACATATAATTACACATATTATTTACATATAATACATTATATGTAATTATATGTAATAATTATATATGTATGTAATACACACACACACACACACGCACACACACACACACACCCCCCATGGAATACTACTCAGCCATGAAAAAAAGAAATAGTGGCATTTGCAGCAATCTGGATGGAATTGGAGACCATTATTCTAAGTGAAGTAACTCAGGAATGGAAAACCAAACATCATATGTTTTCACTCTCATAAGTGGGAGCTAAGCTATGAGGACACAAAGGCATAAAAATGCCACAGTGAACTTTGGTGACTTTGGGGAAAGCTTGAGAGGGGGCTGAGGGATAAAAGACGACACACTGGGTACTATGTATACTACTCAGGTGATGAGTGCACCATAATCTCAGAAATCACCACTAAAGAACTGATTCATGTAACCAAACACTACCTGTTCCCCCCAAGCCTACTGAAATAAAAAAAAAAGGAAAAAAAGTCAGAGATGACACGAAAATGGAAATATATGCTATGAATTGGAAAATTCAATATTGTTAAAAGGGCCATAGTGCCAAAAGCAACTTACAGATTCAATGCTATTCCTATTAAACTGTCAAGGAAATTCTTCACAGAATCAGAAAAAAAACAAACAAAAAACAAACAAACAAACAAACAAAAAACTATCTTAAAATTCACATGGAACAGCAAAAAAAAAAAAAAAAAAAAAAAAGAGAAAAGAAAAGAAAAAAAGAAAAAAATAGAGCCTGAAAAGCCAAGGCAATCCTAAGCAAAGAAAACAAAGCTGGAGGCATCATCTTACATGACTTCAAATGCCACTACAAAGCTACAATAATGAGAACAGCATGGTGCTGGAACAAAAATAGACACATAGAACAATGCAACAAAATAGGAGAGCCTTGAAATAATGTTGCACACCTACAACCATCTTATCTTTGACAAAGTCAACAAATGCAAGCAATGAGGAAATAATTCCCTGTTCAATAAATGGTGCTGTGATAACTGGCTATCTGTGTGCAGAAGACCCCTTCTTTACACCATCCACAAAATTCAACTCAAGATGGAGTAAAGACCTAAAGTTCAAACCTAAAACTATAAAATCCCTGAAAAATAACCTAGGAGAAATCATTCTGGACATAGGATGGATCAACGATTTCATGATAAAGATGCCAAAAGCAATTGCAACAAAACCAAACATTATCAAATAAGACCTAATTAAACTGAAGACCTTCTGCACATCAAAAGAAACTATCCAGAGCGTACAGAGAACCCACAGAATGGGAGAGAATATTTGCAACCCATGCATCTGACAAAGGTCTAAGATCCGGAATCTATAAAACAAAAACTAATTAATAATCAAAAAACAACCCCATAAAAAAATGAGCAAAGGACATGGACAGACACTTCTCAAAAGAAGACATACATGCAGCCAAAAAGCATAGGAAAAAATGCTCAACATCCCTAATCATTAGAGAAATGCAAATCGAAACCAAAAGGAGATACCATCTCATATCAGTCAGAATGGCTATTATTAAAATGTCAAAAACAATGAATGCTGGTGAGGCTGCAGAGAAAAGGAAACACTTACACAGTGTTTGTGGCCAATTCAGTATAATGATGGCTGTGGGTTTGTCATAGATGGTTCTTATTGTTTTGAAGTATGTTCCTTTTATGTCTGGTCTGTTGAGGATTTTTATCCTGAAAGGATGTTTGATTTTATTGGAAGCTTTCTTAATGTCTATTGAGATGTTCATATGCTTTTGATCCTGTTTATGTGATAAATCAAAAGTAGTGATCGGTGCATTTTGAAGCGCCTTGCATCCAAGGAATAAAGAAAGCCTTTCTGATCATGCTGTATTAACTTTTTAATGTGCTGCTGGATTCGATTTGCTAGTATTTTTGTGAGAATTTTTGTGTCTATGTTCATGACGAATATTGGTCTGAAACTTTCTTTTCTCATTGTGTCTCTGCCAGATTTTGGTATTAGGCTGATGCTGGCTTCATAGAATGAGATAGGGAGGAGATTCTCATCCCTGATTTTTTTTGGAATAGTTCTTTAGGATTGGTACCTGTTCTTCTTTTTACATCTGGTAGAATTCAGCTGTGAATCCATCTAGTCCAGGACTTTTTTTGGTTGGTAGATTGCTTATTAGTGATTCAGTTTCAGAAGTTTGATATTGGTCTATTCAGTGTTTCAGTATCTTCCTGATTCAATCTTGGGAAACTGCTTCCAGGAATTTATCGATTTCCTCTTGATTTTCCAATTTGTGTGTACAGAGTTGTGCATAGTAGTCTCTAAGGGTCTTTTGTATTTCTGTGGGATTGGTTGTAATATCATATTTGTCATTTCTTATTGTGCTTGCTTGGATATTTGCTTTCTTTTTCTTTGTTAATCGAGCTAGAGTCTATCAGTCTCATTTATTTCTTCAGAAAACCAGCTCTTGGTTTCATTGATTTTTTTGTATGAAATTTTTCATCTCAATTTCATTAAGTTCTCAAATTTTAGTTATTTATTTTCTTTGGCTAACTTTAAGGTTGATTTTATTTTCTAGTCTCTTTAGATGCAAAATTTGATTATTAATTTGAGATCTTTCTAACTTCTTAATGAAGGTTTTTAGTACTACAAACTTTCTTCCAAACAATCCTTTGGCAGCATCTTGGAGATTTTGGTATGTTGTGTTCTTCTTTTCATTAATTTTAAATAATTTCTTGATTTGTGCCTTTTGATCCAAGAGTTATTCAGAATTAAGTTGTTTAATTTTCATGTATTTGTGTACTTTTGAGACATCTTCTTGTTACTGATTTCTATTTTTATTGTATTGCATTCCAAGAATATGCTTGGTACGATTTCAAATTTTTTGAATTTATTGGGGCTTGCTTGATGACTGAGCATGGGGCCAGTTATAGAATATGTTCCATGTATATATTCTGTGGTTGTTAGGTGGAGTGTTCTGTAGGTGTCTATTAGGCCCAATTGGTCAAGTGTCAAACTTAAGTCCTCAATTTCTTTGTTCATTTTCTGCCTCGAAGATTTAACACTGTTAGAGAGTTGTTGAAATCTCTCACTGTTATTGTGCGGTTGTCAGAGTCATTTCATAGCAAGAACTTGTTTTATGGATCTGGGTGCTCCATTCTTGGGTGCATCTATATTTAGGATTATTAAATCTTTTTATGCATTGTACCTTTTATTATTGTATAAAGCTCTTTATTATCCTTTTTAATTCTTATTGATGTAAAGCCTGTTTTATTTGATACAAGAAGAGTGACTCCTGCTCTTCTTTGTTTTCCATTTGCATGGTAGATCTTATGCCACTCTTTTACTTTAAGTCATGTGGGTGTAGTAACATGTAAGATAGGTCCCTTGAAGAAGAGAGATGATTGGGTCTTGTACTTTAACCATGCTGCCATTCTGTATCTTCTAAGTGGGGTGTTTAGTCTGTTTACATTCTAGCTTAGTATTGCTATGTGTGATTTTGATCCTGCCATCATGTTGCTAGTTGGTTGTTATGTAGACTTGATTGTGTAGTTGCTTTATAGTGGCTGTGGACTATGTGTTTAAGTGTGCTTTGTGGTAGTACGCATTATTCTTTCAAATATGTGTTTAGCACTCCCTTAAAAAGACTTCCTGTAAGCCTTGTCTAGTTGAAATGTATTCCATTCAGCATTTGCTTGTCAGAGAAGGATTTTATTTATCCTTCACATATGAAGCTGAGTTTGGCTGGATATAATATTCTTAGTTTGAATTTCTTTTATTTAAGAATGCTAAAAATACGCCCCCAATGTCTTCTGGCTTTTAAGGTTTCTGCAGAGATCTGCTGCTACCCAGATGGAGTTCCCTCTGTGGTAACTTGCCTTTTCTCTCTAGCTGCCTTTAAGACTTTTTAATTTTTTTTATTTCATTTTATTTTATTTTTGCACTGGCCTTGATGAATAACTATGTGCCTTGGGGATGATCATCTTGTATAGCATCTGCCTGGGATTCTCTGTGCTTCTTGAATTGGCATATTGACCTCTCTAGTGAGATTAGGAAAATTTTTATAGACTGTAGCCTCAAATTTATTTACTAGGTTGCCTATTTTCTCCCCTTCTTTCTCAGGAATGCCAATGAGTCATATATTTGCTCTCTTTACATGATCCCACATTTCTCAGAGGTTTTGTTAATTTTTCTTTCTTTCTTTTTTTTTTTCTGAGATGGAGTCTTGCTCTGTCACCCAAGCTGGATTACAGTGGCACCACAATCTTGGCTCACTGCAACCTCTGCCTCCCAGGTTCAAGCAATTCTCTTGCCTCAGCCTCCCAAGTAGCTGGGATTACAGGCACCCGCCACTGCACCCAGCTAATTTTTGTATTTTTAGTAGAGATGGGGTTTCGCCATGTTGGCCAGGCTGGTCTTGAACTCCTGACCTCATGTTCTGCCTGCCTCAGCCTCCCAAAGTGCTAGAATTACAGGCGTGAGCCACCACACCTGGCCTTGTTCATTTTTCTTAATTCTTTTTTTCTTTATTTTTATCTGACTCGGTTAATTTGGATAACTGGTTTTTGAGATCTGAGATTCTTTCCTTAGCTTAGTCTATTCTGTAGTTAATAATTCTGTTGTATTATGAAGTTCTTGTAGTGAATTTTTCAGCTCAAGAAGTTCAATTTGACATCACAAATACATGGGAAGATCACTTCATGCTTACGGATTGGAAAAATCAATATTGTTAAAGTGGCCATAGTGCCCAAAGCAATTTATAAATTCAATGCTATTCCTGCCGAACTATAATGTCATTCTACACAGAGGTATTCTAAAATTTATGTGGAACCAAAAACGAGCTCAACTAGCTACAGCAATCATAAGCCAAAAGAACAAAGCTGCAGGCATTACACTACCCAACCTCAAACTATGCTGTGAAGCCACAGTAACCAAAACAGATTGGTGCTGGTACAAAACAGACATATAGACCAATGAAACAGAATAATAAACTCAGAAATAAAGCTGCACACCTAAAATCATCTGACTTTCAACAAGGCTGACAAAAATAAGCAATGAGGAAAGGACTCTCTATTCAGTAAATGGTGCTGGGATAAATGGCTAGCCATAAGTAAATGACTGAGGCTGGATCTCTAACTTTTACCGTATACAAAACTTAACTAAAAAATGGATTAAACATTTAAATGTAAGACCTCAAACTATAAAAGTCCTAGAAAACAACCTAGGAAATACTCTCCTCATCAGTCTTACCAAATAACTTTTGGCTGAGTCCCCAAAAGCAACTGCAACAAAAACAAAAATAGACAAATAGGACATAACTAAACTAAAGAGCCTCTGAACAGCAAATGAAACTATCAACAGATTAAATAGACAACCTATAGAATGGGAGAAGATATTCACATAATATGCATCTGACAAAGATCTAGAATTTAGAATTTATAGGAAGTTTAAACAAATCAACAAGATAACAACAAAAAACCCCATTAAGAAAAAGAACAGGAACAGGCACTTGACATAGAAGAAGATATACAAGTGGCCAAAAAACACATGAAAAAAATGCTCCATATCATTAGTCATCTGAGAAATGCAAATCAAAACTTCATTGAAATATCATCTCACATCAGTTAATGGCCATTATTAAAACAGTCAAAAAACAATAGGTCCTGGTGAGTCTGCAGAGAAAAAGGAACACTTATGCACTGTTGATGGAAATGTAAATTAATCCAGCCACTGTGGAAAGCAGTTGGAGATTTCTTAAACAACTTACAACAGACCTACCATTTGACCCAGCAATCCCATTACTGGGTATATATCTAAAAGACAACAAATCATTCTACCAAAGGATACATGCACTCGTATGTTCATCACTGCAGTATTCACAACAGCAAAGACATAGAATCAACCTAGACGTCCTTGGATGCTGGATTGGAAAAGGAAAATGTAGTATACCACGGAATACTATGCAGCCATAAAAATATATAAAATCATGTCCTTTACAACAATATTGATGGAGCTAGAGGCCACAATCCTATGCAAATTAATGACAGAAAAGAAAACAAAACACCACATGTTCTCACAAGGGGAAGCTATACAGTGAGCACACAAAAACATAAATATGGGAACAATAGACACTGTGGACTACTAGACGGTGGTGGGGGTAGGGTAAAAAAAACTTCCTATCAAGTACTATGATCACTACCTGTGTGACAGGATCCATACTATACACCTCAGCATCACATAATATCATGTAGCAAATCTGTACATGTATCCCCTGTATATAAAGCAAACGTTGAAATTATCTAAACATTTAAGAAAAATGAATAAAGTTCAGTATCAGAAGGTAAATGTCTTTTAAAGCTATATTTATTTCATGTTACTCTGATTAAAAGGTAGTATTATCAAAGAGATGTCTGAGATATTATGAAACCAATCAAAATTTATTTCTTAAATTAATTTCAAGTGTGACACACTGAACAAGCACACTCTCCTTCCCAGTAAATAAGCAGACACACACACCATGTACAGAATGTTTGTGCCCCCTGAAAACTTACGCTGAAATCGTAATTCCCAATGTGATGGTATTTGGAGACAAAACCTTTGGGAAGTAATTAGGGCTTGAGGTGGAGACCTCATGCTGGGATTAGTGCCCTTATAAAAAGAGACATGAGAGCGTTTTCATACTCTCTCTCTAACATGTGATGATACACAAGAAGGTGTCCCTGTACAAACCAGGAAGAAGGCCCTCTACAGAAACCAAATCAGCCAGTGCCTTGGACTTACCAGCCTTTGGAACTGTAGGAAATAATTGTTTGTTCTCTAAGTCACCAAGTCTATGGCCTTTTAAATAGCAGCCCAAATTAACTAAGACAATATGAAAATAAAAACTAACCAATGAAAACAAAGCAAAACAAACAAAAGTAAGTCTCTATAGGAAGAAAACCGAACAAGGCGGAAGAAGAGGAGATAATTGATAACAGCTTGGCAGACTGATAAGACACTGCTCCTCATATTCTCTCAAAAATGTTCTAGGAATGTGAACCTAACAGACAGGCAGCTGACACGGAAATATAAACAACAGCATCTGAGACAAAAAGAAGTGTTCAGCCGAGCCCATTCCAAATTGCTAACACACAGAATCGTGAGTTAAATAAACGGGTGTTACTTTAAACAAATAGGTTTCTGGAGCAGTTTGTTCCATAGCAAAGGAACAACTGTGACACAAACCCAGATCACTCTCTTTCTGTCTGTCCTAATTCCCAAGCAGAACAAGAGAGGCAATATGAATACAGGAACATTTAGCTTATTTACATTGACTTCAGCTAAATTATGGAGCAATAAAATATATCTGCCTTAACCAATAAGCCCTAAAGATTTCCTGGTCATTTCAGCTGTTTATTTAGATTCCACTTGCATTTCTTCATCACTTCATTTATATTTTACTGCATAATATTTTTTCAAAATTCACCTTAGTTCTGCCTCCATTTCATTTCCTCCTTCATTCTCAACCTAATACTTTTCTCTATTACTGTATTAATCTCATGAGGAGCAGAGTCTAATCACCTAGACAGCTTTCAGAGGTAGCTGTATACTTTAGTGTTAATTTAAATATCATGTCAGATTTTGTTAACTTTCCTTACTTTACTCTTTAGTGCCCTAAGACTGGAAGCATTTTTTTAGTCTCTAATTTTTTATCTTCCTAGATTTTTCCCCCAACTGTTCCCTGAATTTACTGGAAAAAAAATCACATAATTTTCAAAGAATTAGCATACAAAATATTAATTAGCATAAAATATTAACAATTAATATGAGTATTATTAAATGTACATTACCAAATAATTATACTCTTCTAAATATTTACCAGTTGCCCCAACACCATTTTTCAAAATTTATCTTTCATTAACTGATAAAATACTAACTTTATCATATAGCAAATTCAAAAATTGACTCAAATTTGTTTTTGTACTTTCACATTCAATTCCATTGACTTGCCTAGTCCTTTCAATTAGAAATGTCTTTAATTATACTATCTTTTAATCTCTTTCAACATCTTCTAGAGCCTGTTTGTTTCAGTTCATTATTATTCTTTTGTAGCATCTATACGATCCTTTTCATAAGGTATTTTTGTTTATATAAATTTATATTATTGATCAAGTTTCATAATAATCTTAGTGCTTCAATTAAAATTATTTTGAATTTTAAAAAACTATTTAAGGGTACTAAATCATATGATTATCTTCATGAATATCAGAAAAAGCATCTGACAAAATTCAGTTCTCCTTTACATTAAAGCATGTACTGAAGAGGAATTTATAGATCTTCCTTTAATATAATAAAATTTTCATAACTGAGTGCAGTTTCCAGCATGTTACTTGGGGAAGTAACAGAGACTTTTCTGATAAAGTCAAGAAAAAATAAGACATAGATTTTGTAATAATATTTAACATTTAGTTGAAGATGTTAGCCAGTGTGATTAAACAAGAAGAAACAAATACAGGTTACAGATTAAAAATTATAGATTAAAAATATTTAAGACAGATATTTTCATATCAACCATCACAATAATAGGCCATTGTGTGTAGTCACCACTCAATCCTCTCCCTAGTGCATCATCAATTGATTTCTTGAAGTTTCTGCATATATTGGTTACATAAAGATGGAAGGCAGAAGTTTAGATGAGGGTAAGCTAACACAATCTGACAAGTTCACAGATCAGTGGGGCTTAAAAGATAGTAATAAGTAAATATCTGTACAAATCTGTGGATGGAATAGATCCTATGACTCAAGATTCCACCTTTTTCACAGATGGACTAATAATTTGAATTCTGAGGGTGTCATCATAATGAAACCTGAAAATAGAGACCCTTGAAGTGTTTACTTGGCATAACCTACATATCATTAATCTTGTCTCTTAGAGATCTTTTAAACTAGGCCTCAATCTCAATTCCATTATCCAAGAGAATATAAAGTTCTACTCACACTTTTTATGGTTTTACATCATGTTTTCAATTTTACTTTCTCAAGTTCTCTCTCTGCTTCTGAATCTACATGGGATTCTCTTGATTTTACCATCATTCTGCTTGAGAAGTTAGCCCCTTTTCTGGGTTTCACAAATATATGCTCTCAGTAAATTTACTCTTATTAAATTTTCCAAAGATTTTGAAATCTTGAAAATTAAATCATCTTCTACCATATTACTGACTTCATACTCCACCTCTTACACCTTACCCCACCTCCATATTTTTGCCTTCTAATTTTTTCTATTGTGAAATATTTTTTTTTCTACATTTAGTCCCTGGGGACTTACATGCTATCCAAGGGGACTTGCAAATAATTATTAATAACAAGCCTAATATCCTCCCTAAAAGATATCATGGTTGATAGCATTTACTTTGTCTTCTTTCTTTTGAATATAAAATGAAGATCACATAACTTTGGTTTTTTGTACATTCCCAACAGCCATTGGGAATATGACTTCAGAACTTTTGCTTGTCTAAATCCTTCTGATTATAAAAGGGTTAGGTATCTGATTACTCTACTTTGCTATATATTAAAGAACAATTACTGGTCAGTTTCACCAAAAGTTACATTTAGAATTATTTAGGACAAAATCTGCTGGCAATGTAATTAATGAAAAAGCAGACTTTGGTCTTGGCATGCATGACCAAATATCTAAATTCATATAGCCAGTAGGATTGAAGACAGCATTTAATTCATTTCTCATCATTCATATGAGGACAACAAAGAAGAAAAAAAGACTTCCCTGTTGCCAGAGTTGCTGACAACACCAGAGCTAGAATGCAAATCTTTGAATTTGTTGTCCAAAATGCTTTCTACTCTGTAGCGTCTAATCCCAAAAGGCATATTTTTCTCTGAGAAAATGCCAGAGTTAAAAAAAAAAAAAGCAGAATATCTTCTGACTGAGGTACAAAGAGATAAACTTTCCTTGAAGTATGAATTGAATAGCTGTTGAGAAGTATGACAAGCTCCCATTTTGATTGAGATTATAATTCCTGTTCTCTTCAGATGAGATAGATAATTATTCCAGCAAGTCCTATGGATAGTGAAACTTGACAAATGGTAGAAGGGAAGATTTGAAAGATGTAATTGAAACTGCAGGTATTTTTTAGAAACGAAGTGCAAAGATTTTGTGTGTGTGTGACAGAGCAGAATGATTTATTGATTCCAAGTTACAATGTATTTGTGAGGATTTATGCAAGATAATAAATGAAAATTATGGTAAAAACAACAGGTATTTTAACCATATTGTTAATTAATACACATCAAAATATAATCAACAAGTTGAAAATCATGCTATTTTAAAACAGATATAGCAATTAGAAAGAAACGATCTTATTTTACATTTTTTAAAATGGAAACACAGGTAATTCCCAGTCAACAAATGCAAACAAAACCCGTAAGTCAGATCTTCTTAAATTGCAATGCACATCAATATTACCTGGGAACGTTTTTAAAGAACATGTACCTGGCTCCCACTCTAGGCCTCTTGCCTCCAAATACCTATGGAGTGAAGTTCAAGAATTCCTGTTTTGAAAATGTTCCCCAGGTGATCCTAATGCCCTACTCTTGTTAGAATTTGGTCCCTAAATACAATACTATTGATATGCTATGTTGAGCTACTGAATGGGAAAGAGATTTCAGGCACGAATCACTCATTATCAGTCACTTGACAACTACTGATGCCTGTACACTGATATCTCCAGGTGGTGAGTGATATAGGGCATGATTACTCACAAAGACAGAGGATTTTTCTGTTGAATGAATTTTTATCTTTGCCTCTATTTTGAATTTTAAAGAATCTGGTTACTCCTTTGTGTTCACTCATGGTAAATTGACCACTTCAAAGAAGTTTAAATAGACTTTATTGATTAGAGACACTTAGAGAAATACTACAGAGTGAGAATGTGAAGCGAATTGACCAAAACTCTAATATTAAATATGATTTAGATAATAAAATAAAGCTTAGACAAATAGTTAAAAAACAACTAATGATAATTTTATAGTATTTTCTTTATTGTCATTACCTATCAAAAATGCTGATTATTATATTTAACGTCGTAGAATGAGTAAGTAAATTATTGTATAATTAAATCTTGTGTTCATTTGGATCTTTCTAATCTAAAGGAAAAATCTATGAAGACTGAGACTTTTTAACTTTTTCATATGTAAAATTACAAATATAGAAGTAAAACGAATAGTGCTTGTCTTTATTTTCCTTACATAGCTTCAACAATCTGTCACTTTTGTATTATCTAGTTTTATACGCACCTCATCCTTCCACGAGATTGTTATGTTTCTTTGTTACTTTTTAAGCTAAATTTCAGAGGCATTTTGCAAGTTTTGAGAGCGTGAGGATAGGTTCTAAAACCTCTCTCAGGCTCAAAATTTTTCCAGAAGAAATGACAGAACTTACTGAACAATTATATTCAAAGTTATGGTTTATTACAACAAAAGGATAGACTAAAATCAGCCAAGGAAAGAGTGTGGAAAGATTCCAAATGCAAAACTTCCGTTGTTCTCGGAGAGACATTACAGTCTGGCTTTGATGCGCGACGTTAGAAAAAGTATTGCCAACCTAGGGAACTCAGCCAACCTACAAAGTCTGAAGATTTTATTGGCCCTTCATGATGGAGGCATGACTGACTAATTTTCCACATGGTTGAACTCAGTCTCTAGACTTCATCTCCATCCTTGGTGGTCTGGCTGATAAGGTGTGACCCAAAGTGTCCACAGTGCGTCACCTCATTAGCTTAAACTATCAGGTGTGGTGAAAGGGGCTCATCACGGATATCAAAACATTTCTATAACTTTAAAAATTCCAAGAGTTTAGAGGTGACCTCCTAGGAGTTAGGGACAAAAATCAGATCTCTCTTTAAGAAAGGACAAATTCTGCATGCATGTATTATGATGTACAAATCTTAGCTATTCAATTTTGTAACCCATATATCTATCACAATAAACAAAATTTTCATCTTTCTAGGAAATTTTCTTGATTTCTTTTCTACTCAGATCAATCCCCATTTTGGCTACCAGTATTTTCATTTGTTTGTTTAAGTTCTGGGATACATGTGCAGAATGTGCAGGTTTGTTGCATAGGTATACATGTGCCACGGTGGTATGATGCACCCATCAACCCATCATTTACATTAGGTATTTCTCGTAATGCTATTCCTCCCCTAGCCTCCTACTCCTGGACAGGCCCAATGTGTTATGTTCCCCACCCTGTGTCCATGCGTTCTCATTGTTCAACTCACACTTATGAGTAAGAACATGCAGTGTTTGGTTTTCTGTTCCTGTGTTAGTTTACTGAGAATGATGGTTTCCAGCTTCATCCATGTCCATGCAAAGGATGTGGACTCATTTTTTTAATGGCTGCATAGTATTCCATGGTGTATATGTGCCACATTTTCTTTATCTACTCTATCACTGATGGACATTTGGGTTGGTTCCAAGTCTTTGCTAATGTGAACAGTGATGCAATAAACATAAATGTGCATGTGTCTTTATAGTATAATGATTTATAAATATTTGGGTATATACCCAGTAACGGGATTGCTGGGTCAAATGGTATCTCTGGTTCTAGATCCTTGAGGAATCACCACACTGTCTTCCATAATGGTTGAACTAATTTACACTCCTACCAACAGTGTAAAAGTGTTCCTATTTCTCCACATCCTCTCCAGCATCTGTTGTTTTCTGCCTTTTTAATGACCGCCATTCTAATCGGTGTGAGATGGTATCTCATTGTGGTTTTGATTTGCATTTCTCTAATAACCAGTGATGATGAGATTTTCTTCATATGTTTCTTGGCCACATAAATGTCTTCTTTTGAGAAATGTCTGTTCATATCTTTTGCCTACTTTTTGATTTCTTTTTCTTTTTTTTTTTTTTTTTGTAAATTTGTTTAAGTTCCTTGTAGATTCTGGATATTATCCCTTTGTCAGATGGATACATTGCAAAAATTTTCTCCTATTCCATAGATTGCCGGTTCACTCTGCTGATAGTTTCTTTTGCTGTGTGAAGCTCTTTAGTTTAATTAGATTCCATGTGTCAATTTTGGCTTTTGCTGCCATTGCTTTGGGTGTTTTGGTCATGAAGTCTTTGCCCATGCCTATGTCCTGAATGGTATTGCCTAGGTTTTCTTCTAGGTTTTTTATGGTTTTAGGTCTTATGCTTAAGTCTTTAATCCATGTTGAGTTAATTTTTATATAAGGTGTAAGGAAGGGGTCCAGTTTCAGTTTTCTGCATATGGCTACCCAGTTTTGCTGACACCATTTATTAAATAGGGAATCCTTTTCCCATTGCTTGTTTTTGTCAGGTTTGTCAAAGATCATGTGGTTGTAGATGTGTGGCATTATTTCTGAGGCCTCCATTCTGTTCCATTGGCCTATATATCTGTTTTGGTACCAACACCATGCTGTTTTGGTTACTGTAGCCTTATACTATAGTTTGAAGTCAGGTAGCATGATGCCTCCAGCTCTGTTCTTTTTGCTTAGGATTGTCATGGCTATGCGAGCTCTTTTTTGGTTCCATATGAAATTTAAAGTAGTTTTATTCTAATTCTATGAGGAAAGTCAATGGTAGCTTGATGGGAATAGCACTGAATCTATAAATTACTTTGGGCAGTATGGCCATTTTCACAAAATTGATTTTTTCTCTCCATGAGCATGGAATATTTTTCCATTTGTTTGTGTCCTCTCTTATTTCCTTGAGCAGTGATTTGTAGTTCTCCTTGAAGAGGTCCTTCACATCCCTTGTAAGTTGTATTCCTAGGTATTTTATTCCCTTTGTCACAATTGTGAATGGGAGTTCACTCATGATTTGGCTCTCCATTTGTCTATTATTGACATATAGGAATGCTTGTGATTTTTGCACATTGATTTTGTGTACTGATATCCTTTATTGTTTATTTCTTTCATATTATATTGGCTTTATTGAACTTCATATTAATGCAGTCTGGGTAACATATTTTTGGTAATGACATCCTGAAAAAGTTGAGAAATTTCCTTCCATATGAGAAATGTATAAAAGTGGACAACAATGTCACAAACAACCATTTCAAGGCACGAAGCAGAATACAATGACAAAAACCTGAGAAGAGCATATTCTTACAAATTGGTTCACTATCGGGTAATAATGGTTGTATGTCTCCAGTCATCTTGTTTTCTATTCAGCTCTAGTTCAGGATGCAAAAACTCGGCTTTATCAGAGGCATGTGGTGTCTACTATCTATAAGTGGTGGATTCAAAACAGGCAGAAACACACACACACACACACAAAATTAATTAATAAATAAATGCCAGGTTAATAGGTTTAAACGTTGCTTTCAGTTTAGACATATGGCAGATTAGGCATAAATTTAGCAGAGAGATCCTGGAATTGAGGGAGAGGTAGAAGCACTGACATAACAAACTCTCCACCAAAATCTTGGCTTGCTATTAAACTACATGTACAAGGAAGAGACCTGAAAGCACTAGACAGAAAAGTCAAATTCAAATTAGACTTTCGAACTTGCCACACCTTCAATGCTGCATTATGCAACCCACATACAACTCAGGTGGCAGAAAGTTTACAGGTCCCAAATATGTGATCATAGACTCTTAGCCCCAACTCAAATTATTGGCTGACTAGTAAACTAAACTATACAGAGGACGGCCCTAAATGGGGATACATACACGCCCACACACATACACATGCACACATAGACACACATAGACACATACACACACATGATTGTATACTGTAAAGGAGATAGTTATGCAGTTTAAGTCCATGCAAGTAAGTAAATCAAAATCCCTTGGGAGAATAACACAAAATTTAGAAATATTGAAATGTCTTATCTATGATGAACAGTTTTCAAACAAAAATTAGTAGGAATATAATTAATTAAAAAGTGTGAACAAAATCCAGGAAAACTAAAAGGCATTATGTATAAACTGACTCTGACTGGTTTTTGACATTGGTTTTAGCTAAAAAAAAATTTTAAAAACTTAAGGCAGCTATGACAAATGTGCTCAAAGAATTAAATAATGATATGCTAAAAATAAGAGAGAAATGAAAGCTGTAGTAACAACGAATTGGAAATTATAGACCTGAAAAGTATAACAACTTACATGAAAAATTTACTAGCTGGCATGTGTATAAAACAAGCAGTTGCAGATATGATCCTACAGGTAGAGAGACATGGATGGATGGATGGGACACAGGTTCTGTTCTAATAAGTGAATTTACCATTTCTCTGCTTGCAGCAACATTTTCTGTGAGAAGATCTTGGTATTATTCCTTATTCTGACTTTCCTTGTAATCTTCTGTAATGTATTTAACATATTGGTGCCTGTTTCCTTATGTCTTCAAAACTAAAACAATAATAGTATGAAAATATGTTGCAATTTGTTTGGTAAGAATCATGAGTTACTTTATACAAAATTAGCATATGATGCATATTAGTTATAAGTACTATGATTAACACATAATCGTGATGAGAGGTTTTACGAATAAGCTAGTAGAAATTTCTAGCTCTCTAGGAAATTTTTATTGAGAAAACTTTGTAATGGCACATCCTAGTTCATCAGACAAAAAATGATTGCCATTTATAACTATCTCACAGTATCTCTAATGTACAAAATTTCAAGTTCTAAAATAATTCGATTTTTCTATTCTAAGATTCCAGATTTAACTGAAGATATAATAAATTTTAGACATGGAAAAAAATCAGCAATAGCACATCATCTGGTCAAAATAATCTTCCTGAATTTTCTGACCTCCTTATCCCACTCAACTCTTCCCCATTCATAAACATTGAGGCACATACACAAGTATGTGCAAACAATGTTGCCTTTTACTGTAATGAGCTTATAAAGATGTCAATATTAATGCAACACTTTTAATTTCATTCATTGTTACATATGTTAAAACCACTTCATTTGAATAATATGGAATATTTTTTCATAAAATGAGATTTAAGGAAGAAGTATAGATTTTACAAACTAAGCTTAAATATTATGAATATGTATTTCTTTCTTTCTTATAATGATAATCCAATACAATGACAAGAAGGTACACTTGTTTTTTTTTTTTTTTTTTTGAGACAGAGTCTCGCTCTGTTGCTCAGGCTGGAGTGCAGTGGCCGCAATCTTGGCTCACTGCAAGCTCCGCCTCCCGGGTTCACGCCATTCTCCTGCCTCAGCCTCCAGAGTAGCTGGGACTACAGGCGCCGCCACCAGGCCTGGCTAATTTTTTTTGTATTTTTAGTAGAGACGGGGTTTCACCGTGTTAGCCAGGATGGTCTCGATCTCCTGACCTCGTGATCCGCCCGCTTCGGCCTCCCAAAGTGCTGGGATTATAGGCGTGAGCCACCGCACCCGGCCAAGAAGGTATACTTTTTAAAGGTGTACTAATAATGAGTAAATGAAAGACATAATATTATTGGATGATAGTTCTATAAAATTTTGGAAGAATCTGATGAAAGAATGTTGACTGATGAACTAGAAGAAAATAAATCTTACTTAGAAAAACATGCAAAAGTTGATATACCTGAGGAAGGAACTATCTGTGCAGAGGCTGCTAATTTCCCTTAGTATCTCTCTGCTTTTCTTCTTTTTTGAAAATTAAAGGACTCTGACATCTAGTCTCTCATTTTTAATAAGAAATACGGCTCAGCTAGGAATTACATATTTTAGCCTTCCTGTGGCTAAATACAACCATGTGCCTAAGTTCAGATCAATAAAATGTAAGCAGAATTTCATGTAAAATGTCTCAACAGCAATCTTAAAGTGAAAGTTCACTGTTTTCTATCCTGTTTCTGCTTTACTTCGTCAGGAAAATGGCGATAGCCAAAGGAGTTGCCTTGGCCTCCAAGACAGAATTTTTATGCCAAGTATAGCAAAATCAATCCACCAGCTTGGGTCTATGAATGTCATGGAGTGGAGTCACCTATCAGCCATGAACTGTACACAAAGTTCTTATCTTCTATGCCAGAAATAAATTAGTTTCTGTTTATCTAAAGAATTGTATTTTGTAATGTCTTTGTTAAAGCAGCTTAGACTTTATCTTAACTAATATCATATTTTTCCTGACAAAAATCACAGACAGGCTCCAAACCATAAGAAGGAGATTACAGTTAAGAATGAGAATAAGGGATTGGGCTTAAAGCAAAGTGTTAGTTTGAAATTTGTAAATAGAACACCCCCACCCACAACTTCATTCCAATATCACTCTTCCCTGCACTCCGTTCTGCAGTCTACTATCTTGAAAGGAAAAGAAAGTGCTATTCTCTTTGGAAATATAATGGATTCTTTGGAAGAATTAGGACAGTTAAGTTTAGGTTTACTCAGGGCAGGAATTAGGGTGAGTTGAGTGGAAGTGAGTACAGTCAAGTAAGCCAAGTAGAGAATTAGATCCTATCTTTACATACATTATTGATATTTTTCCACTATGGAGTTTTGCATTAATTTCAATTTTTTAAAACAAATTTCCTTTCCAATTATCTTGATTACTGAGATTTTTGTCACCATCCTCAATTCTGTGCCAGAGGTAAGTGTTTCATTTACATCACTGTAGTCCTGCCAAGGTTTTACCAACTCAGTCTTCACTATTGACCATTTAGATCTCTTAACAATCTTAAGGATATCTTATTGAAAGCTTACCCTAAGCAAATTTTAATAGCTGACAAGTTCAGTACAAATGCACAAAGGTACTAATTTTGTCATTCTTTTATATTAAAAAAAATTCTCAATTTCATACAAATTATGGAAATATTTTTAAAGCCAATTACTACTAAAAAGGTTATCTAAGCCGGGCACGGTGTCTCACGCCTGTAATCTTAGCACTTTGGGAGGCTGAAGTGGGCAGGTTGCCTGAGCTCAGTTTGAGACCAGCCTGGTTAAAATGGTGAAACCTTGTCTCTACTAAAAATACAAAAAAAAAATAGCAGGGCATGGTGGCACACGCCTGTAATCCCAGCTCCTCACGGGGCTGAGGCAGAAGAAGAATTACTTGAAGCCGGGAGGCGGAGGCTGCAGTGAGCCGAGATTGTGCTACTGCACTTCAGCCTGGGCAACAGAACAAGACTGTCTCCAGAAAAAAAAAAAAAAAGTTTATCTAAATAACTTGAATAACAATAGTTCCTATTCACTTTTAGATAAAATCTATAGATGTCATTATGTAATAATTATTGAGAATTTAGATGTCATACACCACTCCTCTTTACTTCCCAATACACCTGATATGTTTATATTTTTGTTTAAATAGTCAGTATTTATTTTGTTTTGACTATATAGATCTTTCATTGTTGAGCCCAATAGTATAACAAAATTTTTAATTTTTTTCCCTTTCAACGTTTTTGTTTTATCATTTGCATGCTTCTCTCTGTCTCTACTAAACAGTAAATGGGAGGCATGTTTTCTGAGTCCTTGAGCCTGAGAAATATCTTAATTATACAGAATAATATTTGAATAATGATCTGACAAGCTATAGGTTTCTAGACTGAAAATTATTTTCTTCCATATTTTTGAAGGCATGTATATTCCAACTTTTCAACTGTAGTATCTGTTGACTGTTTGGGTACTATTCTTATTCCCACTTCTTTTCATATTACTACAACTTTTTTCCTATTGGAAGTGTTTAGATTTTCCTTTACTACTGGTGTTGTACATGTCATAATGATGTGACTTTGATGTGAGTTATTTTCCCTTATTTCATAGTTATTTCATAGGCACTTTCAGTTGCGAGAAATGTTCTTGTGATTTTATTTTCTAATATTTTCCTGACTACTTTCTTATTTGTCTTTTTAAAAACATTTTAATATTGAACTTCTTTTTTATTGGTTACTAACTTTGCTTCTTTTCATTTCTACTACTAAAATATTTCTCTTGGGATACTTTTGGAGAGGCATTCTGGAATTTGTCTTCAAAGTCTTTAATTGAATACTTAATTTGAAATATCTCAAGAACAATGTTCAAAAGTGCATCCTTACTCTCTTATTTTATAGTATGTTTTTATTATAGTATGAGATTTTAGAGTATGTTTTTAAAATTTCTTTTTTTAAACTTTTATTTTAGGTTTGGTAGTACCTGTTTAGATTTGTTATACAGGTAAACTCCTGTCACAGGTGTTTTCTGTACAGATTATTTCATCACTCAGGTACTAAGCCAAGTACCTGAGTTACTTTTTTCTGATTCTCTCCCTCCTCCCACTGTCTACCCTTTGATAGGCCCCCAGTGTCTTTGTTCCCCTCTATTTTGTCATGTGTTCTCATCATTTAGCTCCAACTTATAAGTGAGAACATGTTGTATTTGGTTTTTGGTTCCTGAATTAGTTTGCTAAGGATAATGGCCTCTAGGTCCATCCATGTTCCTGCAAAGGACACAATCTTATTTTTTTATGACTGCGTAGCATTCTACCATGTATAGTACCACATTTTTTAAAATCAAGTTTACCAATGAAGGGTATTTAGGTTGATTCCCTGTCTTTGTTATTTTGAGTAGTGCTGCAATGAACATATGTATGCATGTGTCCTTATAGTAGAACAATTTGTATTCTTTTGGGTATATGCCCAGTAATGGGATTTTTTGGTCAAATGGTATTTCTGTTTTTGATTATTTGAGGAATTGCCACACTGCTTTTCATAGTGGCTGAACTAATTTACACTCCCACCAACAATGTATAAATGTTTCCTTTTCTCTGCAACCTCACCAGCACCTATTATTTTTTGATATTTTAATAATAGCCATTTTAAGTTCCTTATAAATGTAGAATATTAGAGTTTTGACAGATGTATAGTTTGAAAATATTTTCTCCGCTTTGTAGGCTGTCCGGTAACTTTGTTGGTAGCTTTTTTTTTTTTTTTTTCCTGATGTGCAGAAGTTCTGAAGTTTAATTAGATCCTGTCTCTCAATTATTGCTTTTGTTTCATTTGCTTTTGGAGTCTTTGTCATGAAATTTTTGCCCAGTCCTATGTCCAGAGAAGTATTGCCTAGGTTGTCTTCCAGGGTTTTTATAGTTTTGAGTTTTACATATAAATATAAATTTTACATATACATACAAATCTTCAATCGATTTTGAGCTTTTTTTTTTAATATGGTCTAAGGAAGGTGTCCAGTTTCAATCTTCGTCATTTTGCTATCTGGTTATCCGAGCACCATTTATTGAATGGGGAGTCTTCCCCCATTGTTTGTTTTTGTTAGCTTTGTCGAAAATCAGATGTTTGTAAGTTTGCAACCTTATTTCTTGGCTCTATATTCTGTTCCATTGGTCTGTGTGTCTGTCTTTGTACCAGTACCATGCAGTTTTTGTTATTGTAGCCCTGTGGTATAGTTTGTAGACAGCTAGCATGATGCCTCCAGCTTTGTTCCTATTTCTTAGAATTGCTTTGGATATTTGGGCTCTTTTTTGGTTCCATGGAAATTTTTAAATAGTTTTTTTTTTTTTTTAGTTCTGTAATGAAAGTCACTGGACATTTGATAGAAATAACACTGAATCTGTAAATTGCTTTGGGCAGTATGACCATTTTAGTAACAATGATTCTTCCTATTCGATGAGCATGAGATCTTTTTCCATTTGCTTGCTGCATCCCTAATTTCTTTGAGCAGTGTTTTAATTCTCATTGTAGAGATCTTCCACCTCCCTTGTTATCTATATTCCTAGGTATTTTATTCTTCTGTGGCTATTATGAATGAAATTATGTTTCTTATTTGATTCTTAGCTTGGTTGTTCTTAGGATGTATAGGAAAGTTAGTGATTTTTGTATGTTGATTTTGTATCCTGAAACTTTGCTGAAGTTGTTTATCAGCTGAAGCAGCTTTTGAGCCAAGACTATGAGATTTTCTAGATATAGAATCATAGTGGCTGCAAACAGGGATAGTTTCTTTTCTTTATTCTTGTTTGGATGCCCTTTATTTCTTTCTCATGCCTGATTGCTTTGTCTAGTACTTCCAATATTATAGTGAATAGGAGTGGTGAGAAAGGTCATCCTTCTCTTGTACCAGTTTTCAAGCCGAATGCTTCCAGGTTTTGCCCATTCAGTATGATGGCTGTGGGTCTGTCATAGATGTCTCTTATTACTTTGAGGTATGTTCCTTCTGTACCTAGTTTGTTAAGAGTTTTTAACATAAAGTGATGTCGAATTGTATCAAAAGTCTTTTCTGAATCTATTGAGATGATCATGTGGTTTTTGTCTTTAGTTCTGTTTATGTGATGAATCACATTTATTGACTTGTATATGTTAAACCAAGCTTGCATCCCAGGAATAAAGTCTACTTGGTTATGGCGGATTAATTTTTTGATGTGTTACTGGATCTGGTTTGCTAGTATTTTATGGAGTATTTTTTCTATCAATGTTCATCAAGGTTATTGGCCTGAACATTTCTTTTTTGTTGTTGTTGTTGGGTCTCTGCCAGATTTTGGTATCAGGATGATGCTGGCCTCATAGAATAAGGTTGTGAGGAGACAATCCTCCTCAATTTTTTGGAATAATTTCATTAGGAATGGTACCAGCTCTTCTTAGTACAACTGATAAAATATGGCTGTGAATCTATCTGGTCCTGGGCTTTTTTTTTTTTTTTTTTTTTTGGTTGGTAGGCTGTTTGTTACTGATTTAATTTTGGAACTCATTTTTCATCTGTTCAGGAATTCAATTTCTTCCTGGTTCAATCTTGGGAGAGGGTATCTATCCAGGAATTTATCCATTCCTTCTAGATTTTCTAATAGGGGTGTTTACAGTAGTCTCTTATGGCTATCTGTATTTCTGTGGAGTCAGTAGTAATATCCCCTTTGTCATTTCTAATTGTGTCTATTTGTGTCTTCTATTCTTTTTTATTAGTCTAGTTAATGGTCTATTATTTTATTTCAAAAAATTACTCCCTGGATTTATTGATCTTTTGAATGGTTTTTTAGTGTCTCAACCTCCTTTACCTCAGCTCTGATTTTGTTATTTCTTGTTCTTCTAGCTTTGAGGTTGGTTTGCTCTTGTTTCCTGGTTCCTCTACATGTGATGTTAAATTATTAATCTGACATCTTTCCAGATTTTTGTTATAGGCATTTGGTGCTATAAAGTCTCCTGCTTAACACTGCTTTATCTGTGTCCCAAAAATTCTGGTATGTTGTGTCTTTGTTCCCATTAGTTTCAAGGAATTTCTTGATTTTTGTCTTAATTTCATTGTTTACCCAAAAGTCATTTAGGAGCAGGTTGTTTAATTTTCACGTAATGCGGTTACAAAAAATCTTAGCATTGGCTTATATTTTAATTCTGCTGTGGTTTGAGAGAGTAGTTGATATGATTTCATTTTATTTTATTTTTGTGCATTTTCTGAGGATTGTTTTATGTCCAATTCTGTGATCAATTTTAGAGTACATGCTATGTGGCAATGAGAAGAATGTAGTAAAATATTTTCTGCAGGTATACAATTTGCACGACAATGCTATTGCACACATAATACACTGCAGTATAGTGTAAGCATAACTTTTATATGACTGGCAAACCAAGACATTTTTTACATGTTTTGTTGTTATATTCACTTTTATTGTGACAGTCTGGAACTGAACCCCCAATATCTCTGAGATATGCTTGTGTCTATATTTATATTTATATTCATATATACATCTATATCTAGCTATCTCTATATAACCTTTTGGTCCTACTCTGTGGAAAGCCCTAATACACCCCCAGAGTTCCTCACTTTTCTCTTACTGTTAATGCTAAAGATACTAGATATTTCATTCTTTTTTAGATCTGGGCCTGTCACAGAATTATGGAAGTAAAGCTGAATAACTAGTGTTACTTAATACATATATTTGATACAATCTGTAAACAAAACCATTTCAAAATTTTTATTATTCAATGAAGATCAAATATAACAAACAATTTGTCCACTCACATAGATAATTAATTGCAGAATCTAGATCACAATCTAGGACTTTCAATACCCATTCTATTTCCTATTATCATACTAATGGAAAAGTGCAATTCACTTTTACTACTACTAAGGTGATATTTAATAGGGTGCAGTTTTTGACAGAAAGATGGGAGAGAATTTTTTTTATCCAAACAAATGTCATAAGACATATAAAGAAGAAAACCATATACAATTAAGTACAGTCGGGGTTCAGAGTGGAGAGATAAATTGTTCATCCATAACACAAATTTAAACCATCGAGTCAGGGCACTGAGATGTCAAAACATATACACCTTGCATATTGATGAAGAAGTTTTTGGACTAATTTTTAGGTTTTCTTCATGATTGCAAACACTCATAAAGCAAGTTAATGAAAGAACGTAAAGATTTCAGACAGGTAGGAAATTCATCTTAAGTGAGATGGAACCAAACATAAAACTTAACTTGAGACCAAAGTTTGTCATGAGCATCAAAGAATAACCCTTCCTGCGATAAGAGTTATAAACTTAAATTACTACCCAATCTGGTCCCCAGTAAACATGTTCTGATTTCTGGAAATGCCACCGATGCATTTGTGAATCTTAAAAACAGGTGTAATCATGAAGGAAGTAAATACTCCTACACATTTGGAGCACCAGTAATAGGGGCAATCAGAAAGGCAGGAGAAAGAGTTACAGGTTACAAAGAGGGCTTATGCTCACCTCAGCACTTGGGGAGCCCATATGGTGGATCGCCTGAAGTCAGGAGCTCAAGACCAGCCTGGCCAACATGGTGAAACTGTTTCATTAAAAAATACAAAATTAGCCAGGCTTATGTGGGTTTCTTGTGGTCTCTAGTTGCTTGGGGAAGCTGAGTAGGAGATTGTTTCAAACCCCTGGGAAGGCTGCAGTGAGCCAAGATCGCGGCCATTGCACTCCAGTTTGGGCAACAGAGCAAAGATTCGGCCTCAAAAAAAAAAAAAAAGTAGAGCAGAGCTGCCTTGTAGGCAGGAGAAATAATATTGTAAGTCACTGGTGTGACTTCTTTCTTTTTTCTTTTTTTTTTTTTTTTTGAGTCGAGGTCTCACTCTGTCACCTAAGCTAGAGTGCAGTGGCATTATATTGGCTCACTGCAACCTCCACTTCCCAGGTTCAAGCCATTCATATGCCTCAGCCTCCCAAGTAGCTGGGACTACAGGCATGCACCACTATACCCAGCGAATCTTTGTATTTTTAGTAGAGATGGGGTTTTGCCCCATGTTGGCCAGGCTGGTCTCGAACTCCTGGCCTCAAGTGACCCAACTACCTGGGCCTCCCCAAAGTGCTGGGACTACAGGCATGAGCCACCATGCCCACCCTGTATGTTACAAATTCTATTGTTAGTCATGACATTGAACATTTACTGTTCCTTTTTATAAATTTCATTTATGAATTTTGCTTAAATCTTTAGTTGGTTTTTGGCAGTTATAAAAACATGAGTAATTGTAAACTTTATGTTTTAGCAGAGAGAAAATAAGCTCAAATCTCACCATATCACCAAATCTACATGACTTGTTAAATGAGAAAATGAAAATAGTGTGCATAAATTACTGCAATTTTATTTCTCCTTTCAGGGTCATTTTTTCACTGCCCAATATGAAGAATATTCAGTTAAAAATGGCCTTAGGGAAAAAGTCCATATGATTGTCCTAATTCTATTTTCAGGGGATGCATTATAAACCTTCCAAAATATATATTGCTATGATTATCATGCGTTTTGTTCCACATAAATATTAAAAGCTGAACTTTTTAAAAACTTTTATTTTAAGTTCAAGGGTACAAGAGCAAGTTTGTTACAAAGGTAAACTTGTGTCATGGGATTCATTGTACAGATTATTTCTCCCCCCTCCTCCCCTCCATCTTCTGAAAGTCCCTAGTGTGTGTTGTTCCCTTCTATGTGTTCATGTGTTCTCATCTTTTAGCTCTCACTATGTGAGAACATGCAGTATTTGGTTTTGTGTTCCTGCATTAGTTTGCTAAGGATAATGGCCTCCAGCTCCATCCATGTCCCTACAAAGAACATGAACTCATTCTTTTCTTATGGCTGCATAGTATTCAATAGAGTACATGCTGAACTTTTTGAATTTTAAGGTATTTTATAAAATATTTTACAAAGAATAAACACGATTAAAAGTGAGACAGCATTTAAACAATTTTCATTTCTTTGGACTGTCCATTTTTCCATTTTGAGGGAAATCTAAATTTTTATTTTTTTATTACGGTATTATTCTGTATTGAGTAATTATTCCAAATGCTTTTTAATTTGTTCATATAACATATGCTTATATGTAGTAGCAAATCAAAATTACGTATTCTGACATGTTCTTATTAAAACTGTGATCTGAAAACATAAGAAAAAAGAAAGAAACAGAACTCTGATTTCCAAAAATTCTTGTTGAAGCAGCTATATTATGGTTATGTCCAAAGTAATCCATTGATCTTTTCTAAAACATCCATTCTCCTTGTGAACAAAGAGAATAAAATAGGCATTTGCTCCTACTGGCAAGGCTCTTCTTACTAGCAGTCACTTAAAGAAAGTGATGTTATTTTATGTATCAGAACTTCTGTAATGAACCTCCACAATGGTTCAATCATTAATTGAGTTTTCCTAGAACAGGACTTTTTAATTCACATGAAACAAGCAAGTATTCACTACACAGTTTTTATAAATAAAGATTTTTTTTTCTCAAAATAATTGATATCTGCTACATTTTAACTTTAGAATAGTTTCTTTTTATTTAGTTGTATGCTTTCCTTTTATTTTCAGTTGTCATGTAATAATTGTATATATTTGTAGGATACAGAGCAATATTTCAGTACCTGTATTCCATGTGTAACGATCAAATCAGAATAATTAGTATATTCATCACCTCATACATTTATCATTACTTTGTGTTGTAAACATTCAAAATTTTCCCTTCTAGTTTTTCAAAATATAAAATAAAGTGTAGTTAATCATATTCTACCCTACAGTGATGCAGAACACCAGGGCTTTGGAATGATTTCTAGTCAGTGTTTGAAATATTTTTTTTCTGAAGGTCTATGGGTTTCAGAAACACTTCTTATATGTAGATTATCCCATGTCTCCTTTTAATAAACCAGTGGATATTACAGTTGTACATTTCAAATAAGTAGCAAATTTGCTTAAATACAAACTATATTTATTTGAAACTCCATTGGAAATGAATTAATTGGATCTTATAATTTTACTGTTCCTCCTCTTTTATGCTTTGTTGACTCTCCTTGTCTTCAATGATATCATTTCAAATTTTGAGGTATGTTAAACTACTACATGATTAAACAAAACATTCTTTGCTATCAGCGGTGAGCTTTCTCTTAAGAATCACTTAGTTTGGAAAAGTAGAGAATTGAATGATGCATTTTTCCTTCAATTTTAATTTCCTTTATGCTATTTTTATTAAACATAAAGCCGTACGATCCAAACATCAAGGACATGTGCAATGCACAAAAGACTGAGTGAGAGAGAAAGAAAGAACATCAGACAGTGAATGACAAAGAAAGAAAGGGGGTACAGTAAAAGGAAGGGAAGAAAAAGAAGGAAGGCAGGGAGGGAAGGAGGGGAAAAGAAAAAAAAGATACTGGTGTGGAAAAAGATGCAAAAACAGAATGAAATAGAAAGACCAAAAAGCACGTGCACACAAAGACACAGAAACAAGAAAATAAGAAAATAAGAAGATTCACTCAATTTTAATTTTTCCCAGAATGTACATCTATA